>NW_026948804.1:0-600000 GCF_035770615.1 Melospiza melodia melodia | reverse complement strand
GGTGGGGCAGCCAGGGGATGAGTTTTACAACATGGCTTATGTGGTCCAAGACCTGTTCCACATTGACAAATGATGGCTGCAGCCTTGGGCGATATTTGGCCAACATCCCTGTCAATCATCGTAACAAGGTGACCAGGAGAGATTCACATAAGAGTCTGTCAGTAGTTGGGTTCCACTGAAGGACAGAATTATATTCAGTATTATCTTCATTTTGAAAGTAAGAGCAGTGATACTGGAGTCTTCTGTAGCAGGAAACATGGTATACCATATAGAACATGTGGACCATAGTAAAAGATGTTAAATAAATAAATAAAATACATTAATTAAAATATACATTTATAAATAAATAAATAAAAACATTCTCAGCCGTTCCAGGAGAGCCTCAGCCTCATGATCTGGCAAGAAAACTTATCACCATGAGTCAGCAGAGTGGCTCTCCAGATGGCTTTGCAGAATGGCTGGTATTACTGCCTAGTGTTACAGGGTTAATATTGGGGTGCAAGGAAGCAGCATTTTTGAATTTCACTAGACTTAATATGGAATGTTAGGGGAAGAACAAAAGAAGGAAAAGGGAGGAATCAAGGTGGTTTGGAGAGAAATAGACATAGGAAAATAGAGGAATAGTACAATAAGTGGGGTCAGTCATGCTGACAGATGCTGACAAATGCTGATCAGTGTGCTTGTAAGGCCCTGCCTTGCACCTGGTCCCTGCACAGTTCCACAGTACCCTGTTTCCTCATTAGACTCAATGTGTATTTTCTGACTGCGCTGCAGAGCCAGTGGGATCTGGTGGAGTCAGATGAGAAAGCTTTTTGCACACTTGTCTGTGTGTATGAATATGTCTGTATGAGGCAGTTGAAAAGTTGAGTGTCCAAAGGCCAGCTAGAGGGTGGTCCTTATGGTGTTGATAAAGGTACCCTTTATCATGGTATACCATGATAACTTATCCTTTGGGGCTCAGTAATCTAAAGATCTAGAGAATGTCTTATGGATAGGCCTTAGTTACCCTTAATCATCCCTTTTTTCCTCTAAAAATACAAATGACATCAGGTTAGTTACAATTTCACACATGATTTTCTTAAAAATAGAGAACCATAAGGCTGCAGGACAAAGTCACTTCGCAGTTGTCCTCTTCAGTGATGTTTCAAGCTTCCAGAACAATAGTTGTATTGAAAAACACATGGATTCTAAATTGGCCCCTTCCTGGAGTGCTATGGTCATGAATGCCAATGCCTGAAATGGTTCCTAATTAGTTTTACCTTTGTATTAGATATTACACACAAAAGACACTCTTCTATTCAGAAAGGTAAGTTTTATTATAATAAAAACCACCAAAGGATAGTATAGGGACTTATGATCCTATATTTTCAGAAAAAAAGAGATGAGA
The DNA here is from genome assembly GCF_035770615.1 of Melospiza melodia melodia. NCBI lineage: Eukaryota > Metazoa > Chordata > Aves > Passeriformes > Passerellidae > Melospiza > Melospiza melodia. The sequence goes on along the minus strand of NW_026948804.1, from coordinate 598,613 downwards.
ATTTATGTTTTTGGTGCTCTGTAGCCGTCCATATGGACAACATTCCAATATGCCAAGGTATGTGTCCAAAAGGTACAGGGGGACCTGTTCCCAGAGCTGCAGGGCAGGGACACCGTGGGACAGCCTGGGCTGCACAGGGCACAGGCATGTGCAGCAGCTGCGAGACAGCCCTGCCAGAGCCAACTTGGGCAGCACTTTGGCCATGGCTGCTGGGCCTGGGCCTGAGGCAGGAGCAGGAGACAAGTGACCCTTGCAGGCCTGGGGCCTCATTGCCTCCTTGTCCCTGCTCAGCAGCCTGGCAGGGGCCGCCCCATGCTCCTGCCCTTGCCATTGCACATCCCCACATGCCAGTGCCCATCCCGGCAAGAGCCCTGAGCAAGGAGGGAGGGACAGCATCTGCCTGGCCAGGGGCTGGGGCTCAGCCCTTGGCCCTTGGCATTCCTCAAACACACCCAGCTTTGCTCAGCACCAGAGACACCTTGGCCTTGTTTGTGCCCAGCTGTCATCACTGCCTCAAGTGTTCTGCTCTAACTGGAACCTGGGGACACTTTCTCAGTCGTGTTCCTCAGTGAAACCCATTAAAACTTCAAGAAAATTCAGAGTTTCAATTTAATTTTGAGTTCTTGTGAAGTTTATTGAAGACACTCTCAGGGACTGAGTCTGATGTAAACAACACAGAAGCCCTGAGAGGGTCATTAAAGTTTTCCTAGTCCACTTATGGAGAAAGATTTCAAAGAACTTGTAAAAAATACACATTGCTATTTTAAAGGATGTATTTTATTTTATTTCTCTTTACATGAGAGGTGATTGCAGCATTCTGTGATTGATATTGACCCAGGGTCTCTCCTCAGCAGCTCCGGCCTGCTCACAGAAGCTGTGCCTGGAGCTCTGACCCAGTGTGGACAACCTTGCTCCACATTGCCCAGCCCCATCCTGTCTGTCCTCACTCCCCTGGGCCCTGCTGTGCTTGCAGAGCTGGCTGCACTCAGCCTAAGAGGGGTTTTCACTTTTTGGGGATTTTTTGAAGGAATCTGAAACTCCTGAATTTCCCCACTGCAAACAGACACACTGCTCAGGTGTGTGCCAGCCCCAGGTGCCACCAAAGCCACTGCAGAGCTGCCCTGGGCCAGCTGTGAGGGTGGATCATCAGCCCAAGCTGCACTGGGCCCCTGCAAGGGGCTGTGGCCATGGGCACTGCACTGACCCCCCTGCTGGGTTTGGCTGCCACGGCCACTGAGAGAAATTAAACTGTCCTTGGAAACACTGGGGAGGACTGGGACATACTGGGGAAGACTGGGAAGGCTGTGGGAGACACTGGGACATACTGGGAGCGACACTGGGGGATACTGGGAGAAATTGGGGACACTGGGGCAATTGCAGAGAAGACTGGGGACACTGGGACATCCTGTGGATGACACTGGGAGGAACTGGGAATGACTGGGAATGAACTCGGGTGTATTGGGACAGACTGGGCATTACTGGGAGGGATTGGAGGGTTACTGGATTGTACTGGGTTCTACTGGGGAAGATTTGGGCTTCACTGATGTTACACTCGTCTGTACTGCGAATGAACTGGGCTTTACTGGGAGGGACTGGAGGAGGGTGCATGGGCTGTTCCCACCTCCACTGCATCCCATTTGCTAAAGCCCCAGCCAATCACCAGCAGCAGCCAATCAGCGGCAGGAATACGGGCCTGGAGGCGGTGCTTACACGGGCAGCAAATTTTCTTTTTGCCTACAACTCCCGTCATGCCCCGCGGCCAAACTGAGCCCCATTGCAGCCGGGAGAACAACTCCCTTCATGCCCCGCGCTCCACTGAATTCCGAGATCCGACCCTGTCTGTCCCATAACTGTCCCACAAACACTCCAGGATCCCTCAGTGTCCCCTCAGCGCCCATTCGGGACTCCCATAAGCACCCCGAAAACCCTGAGTGCTGCCACCCCCACAGATGCCCGGTACAGCCACTTCTGGGAATTCATCTCCTCTCGTCCCCCGTGGCCCCAGAGCCCCTCAGAACACAGTCCCGCGCCTAAAACTCAGGCCGCGACCCGTGCCCTAAAGAGCCCGGTTGGAGCTCTCCGAGCTCCTCCCAAGGGCTCCCGTGCCGTTTACGTTCCCCCAGAGGATCTCAAGTCGGGGCTCGGACGCAAAGGTGTCCCCCAAGAGCCGTCCCGGACTCCGAAACACTTCGTTCCAACCACTTTTGGGACTACAGCTCCCGTCATGCTCCGCGGCGCACGACCAGCTCTATTTCAGCCAGGACTTCATCTCCCGTCATGCCCCGCGCCCCACCGAGAGCCATTGCGGCTGCGCCCAGAACTCCCGTGATGCTCCGCGGCCCCGTTAAACCGTATGATACCCGCACCTACAACTCCCATCGCCGCCTGCTCCCCTGAGAGCCCCGTTAGAGCCCCCCACAAGGGCCTGCCCAGACCCCGAAGGGCCCCAGATTCCCCTCCCTGACCTCCAAGGGCCCCCCTGGACCCCCAAGTGCTGCCCCGGACCCTGAACTCTCCCTCAGAATCCCTGAGTGCCCCTCCAAGTGCCCTCCCGGCTTCCCCAAGTGTGCCCCACACCCTCAAGTTCCCTCTGAATTCCCTCCCCAGACCCAAAACTGCCCCAAATATGCCCCAGAAATGTCTCCAGGGACCCCAAACTGCAGGCCCCCCCAACCCTGTCTGAGAAAAAGATGATAAAAAAGATGACAAAAAGACTACAAATATAACTAATTAAAAAAAAGAGAAAGAAATAAATAGCCAATAGATATTATTTAATTAATTCATGAAGGAATTGTGTTACTTAGAACCAATGATGAATAATTTTCTTGGTTGCTAAAAATGTATCCAGTTTTAATATAAATATACAAATTAGGTAATAAAAATATTGTATGAGACTATCCTAAATTAAAATAATATGATTATAATTTTGTTATTAATAAAATTTATTTATAAGGAAAAATGCTAAAGTTTTTCTTTTTTGTTTGGGATGTCAGTCCCAGGTGGGCGTTGTGAGACATGGTGAGGCTGGGCTGAGGAGCAGCTTGTCCAAACAGGCTCAGCCTGCAAGGGGCTCATCCATGCCCAGACCTCCTAGGGAGACATTCAGCATCCAGATCACTTGGGGAATGCTTCTATCCCCTCTTCTCATAACTAAAAAATTAAAAAATACTGATGCGATTAAAAAAACAAAAATCATGAGGTGCATTTTGACATCTTCCTCCTGAAGACAACTCCAAACTGACTCCAGTCACTGCACAAGCCCTGGAGACCCAAAGACAATGGAAGAGAGACAAAGAGCTCCTGAGGCCTTTCTGTATTTTAATCAGCCCCACGCTGGATTTGGGGCTGGCTCCAGGAGACTCAGGCACGCAGAGAAGGATGGAGAAGCTGCTCAAGGAGTCAGCAGCAAAACTCCAAGTGCCTTGGAGCATGGCTGGGCCCCAGGGAGGGCAGGGAGTGCCCAAGGCTGCCCAGGGCCTGGTGAGAGCAGATCCTTGAGGGCAGGATTGCAGGGAGCCCAAGGCTCTGAGCAGGGAACTGCAATGCTGAGCAAGGCCTGGCTTGGCTGCAGGAAGCAGAAAGGCCAAGCCCTGAGCCCAGCCTGGGCCAGCAGGGCCTGTCCCTCACGGCTGCCTCGGGGCTCTTGGTGGGCCAGGGGGATGTGAGGGGCAGCAAGGACAAATGGCATCAACCTGCAGCCCCTGCCAGCCTCCCCAGGGAGGCCGAGGGAGAAGCAAAGTGCAGCCCCTGCCAGGAAAGTTCCTCCTGTGGGGCCTCCAGAGGCGCTGCCCGAGCCCAGGGCACAAAGCCCTGGGTGCCTGTGGCCCTGTCAGCCCTGCCCTGCCAGCCCTTGGCCATCTGTCCTGCAGGCTGTGCCCCCTGGGCGTGCTGCTCCTCTGCCCTGGCCGGCTGCACTCACCCATCTCGCTGTGCCCCAGCATTTCTCACCCAGCGTTGCTGTGCCCTCCCTGGGCTCCCTGCACCCAGCGCTGCCGGCTCCTGGCACACAGAGCCCGGCCATGGCCCAGCCTCACGCTGCCACACCTCCAGCACCAACATTCTGCCCTGCCAGGGACTTTGCCTTCTCCTCAGCTCCAGCCTGAACCTTCCAAGGTGCACTTGGGGGAGGTTTCCTGCAATTCTCACTGCCAAAGAAAGCTCTGTCTCCTGCTGGTCACAAACAGAGAAGGGCTGGTGGGCGATGTGTGGTGGTCAGAGGCTGTTTGGGGCACAGCGACCATTGTAGCCATGATATTTTCTGAAAATTCCCTTTGCCAGGATTTAGCTCCTGAGAAGCTGAGGCCTCAGGTACAAAATATAAACAATCATTATCTGCTGCTGTGGAATGCAACAGGTGGATCTGTGATTGGCTTCATGTCATTGTTTCTAATTAATGGCCAATCACAGTCCAGCTCTGTCTCTCTCTGGTCAGACACAGGATTTTGTTATCATTCCATTCTTTCTCCTTTGCTTGCAAGCCTTCTGATGAAATCTTTTCTTCTATTCTTTTTATATAGTTTTAATAGAATATCTATCATAAAATAATAAATTAGTCTTCTGAAACATGGAGCCAGATCCTTTTCTCTTCCCTCTTCTAGGACCTCTGTGAACACCACTACTGACCATGAAATTATTAAGTTTTTTAATATTCTCTGAAAGAACAAGGGGCATGCACTAAACACCTACAACTGGCTGGATGGCCAGTTGAGTGGCCGTGAATGTTACACCAGAGAGTGGTGGTGAATGCTGTTGCATCCAGCTGGCAAGCAGTCACCTGTGGTGTCCCTCAGGGGTCTCTGCTGGAGCCAGTTCTGTTCAATATTGTTACTGACAACATGGATGAGAGTGTTGAGACTTTCAGTAGTAAATCTGCAGACAAAACTAAGCTGGGAGCGTGTGTCCATCTGCTGGAAGGTAGGAGGCCTCTGCAGAGAGACCAGGAACAGTTGGATGGATGGTCAGAGTCCAATAAGATGAAGTTTAATAAGTCCAAGTGCCGGGTCCTGCACTTTGGCCACAACAACCCCTGCAGTGCTACAGGCTGGGGACAGAGTGGCTGGACAGCGGCCAGGCAGAAAGGGACCTGGGGCACTGATGGACAGCAGGCTGGACATGAGCCAGCAGTGTGCTCAGGTGGGCAAGAAGGCCAATGGCTGCTGGCCTGGATCAGGAATGGTGTGGCCAGCAGGAGCAGGGCAGGGATTCTTCCCCTGCACTCGGCACTGGTGAGGCCACACCTCGAGTGCTGTGTCCAGTTCTGGGCCCCCAATTTAGGAAGGCCATGGAGGGGCTGGAGCGTGTCCAGAGAAGGGCAACAAGGCTGGGGAGGGGTCTGGAACACAAGTCCTTTGAGGAGAGGCTGAGGGAGCTGGGGTTGTTTATCCTGGAGAAGAGGAGGCCCACGGAGACAAGGCAGTGTCAGGGCACATGTTGGACTTGATGATCTCCAAGGTCTTTTCCAACTTTGCTGATTCTGTGATTCTATGGAACCACCCTTGGAGCAGTTGCAGGAGGAGCCCTGGGCCTCCTCTTCAGCAGCTCCAGCAGCCCAGGTCCCTCAGCTTCTCCTGCCAGCCCCAAAGCCCATCCTGTCAGTGCTGCAGAGCCTCTGCAGCTCCTCCTCACTGCCCAGAACAGGGAGCCCCAGAGCCAGACACAGCAGCCCAGATGTGCCCCCCTGGCCTGGGGTGCCTCTGGCAAGGGAGCAGCAGCAGGCACTGCAGGAGCCTGCAGACAATTCCTGCAGCACTTGTAGGATGATCCTGCTGCCCAAGGGACGTTCCCATGGTGCCAAGTCAGGAACTGCAATGGGGAGTGGGGCCAGAGTGGACAGGGCAAACAGGGATGGTCTGTTTGAAGGGAGGGTACAGGGGTGGAAGAAGTGATCTAGATCAGGAAAGGGGAAAGAAAGCACAGGTGAAGCCAAGGAAATGCTTAGGGCAGTTTGGGGGTGGCTGCCAGGCAGCCCTGGCTCTGAGCAAGAGCGTGTGCAGTGGGACAGGAAACTCCCAGCCAATGGGAACAAACTTTCTGGCTGACTGCAGAGACCAGGACAAAGCTGAGTGGTTTCCCTGGTGTCCCCCAGCCCTTGCTGGCCCCAGGGGATGATGGCATTTGTGCTCCCTCAGGTTCATGTCCCCCCAGCAACAGCATGAGGGTGCTCCCCCTGCTCTGTGCAATGCAAACAGGGGCTGCTGAGCCAGTGCTGCCGTGTCTGTGCCTGCAAGGATGGGGCACCTGTGTGAGCTGGGGGAGAGGCCAGGGCTGCAGAGGGGGGATGTTGTTGGCAGCTCCATGAGGATGCTCTGGGACACTGCCCTGGGCTGTGCAGCGCACTGGGGATGGATCAGCCCCTGCTCTGCTGCTCCTTCCCGTCTGCCCCAGGGCCCTTGCAGAGCCCCAGCCATGCTGTTTGCCCCCAGCCTGCCCACGGCCAGCCTGGGGCTGCTCACGGGGCTTTTCTGTGCTGAGCATTGGCCTGGGCGTGTTCTTGAGAGAGCCTGGGCAAGGAGCCTGGAGCCCCCAGGCCCTGGGCTGAGGCGTCAGCGCTGCCCCAGCAGTGCCCATGGCCTGTCCCTGCTGCAGCCCCGGCACTGCCACCCCCAGGGCTGTGCCCGGCCCCGAGAGCACTCAGGCCCTGCAGCAACACCAGGGCCACCAGGGCAGTGGGGCAGGGCCACGGCAGCAGCACTGGCAACACCAAGTGCTGCTGCTGCTGGGCACAGCTGCTGTGCCAGCCCTGATCTGCCCCAGCTCTGCACACAGACATTGATGCTGCAGCTCCAGGGAAGGAACAAAGGGAGATCTCTGGTGAAAATTCTGCTGAGAGATCCTTTATTTCATTTAAAGACACTGAGAACACAGCTCATGTTGACACTGTCTGGGGGCACTGGGAAGGTGGAGAGAAAGAAAATTAGAAATGGAAGAAACAATAGGGAGAATATTAAAAATTAAAACAGAGGGGGAAAATAACCAATCCAACAAAAACTTTCAAATCTCACTTTTATTACAAGAGATATGCAGAGATTGGCAAAAACTTTAATGTTTTCTACATTTTCCAGTCATCAGTCTCCACACCGCAGCCTTGAGCTCCTGGTTCCTCAGGCTGTAGATGAGGGGGTTCAGGGCTGGAGGCACCACCGAGTACAGAACTGACAGGGCCAGATCCAGGGATGGGGAGGAGATGGAGGGTGGCTTCAGGTAGGCAAATGTGGCAGTGCTGAGGAACAGGGAGAGCACGGCCAGGTGAGGAAGGCAGGTGGAAAAGGCTTTGTGCCGTCCCTGCTCAGAGGGGATCCTCAGCACAGCCCTGAAGATCTGCACATAGGAGAAAACAATGAACACAAAACAACCAAAACCTAAAAAGGTAACAAACAACGAAATCCAAATTTTTCTGAAGGTGGAGTGGGAGCAGGAGAGCTTGAGGAGCTGGGGCACCTCACAGAAGAACTGGCCCAGGGCACTGCCATGGCACAGGGGCAGGGAAAATGTATTGGCTGTGTGCAGCAGAGCAGTGAGAAAGGCACTGGCCCAGGCAGCTGCTGCCATGTGGGCACAAGCTCTGCTGCCCAGGAGGGTCCCGTAGTGCAGGGGTTTGCAGATGGACACGTAGCGGTCGTAGCACATGACGGTCAGGAGGGAAAACTCTGCTGAGATGAAAAATACAAACAGAAATAGCTGAGCAGCACATCCTGAGTAGGAGATGTCCCTGGTGTCCCAGAGGGAATTGTGCATGGCTTTGGGGACAGTGGTGCAGATCATGCCCAGGTCACTGAGGGCCAGGTTGAGCAGGAAGAAGAACATGGGCGTGTGCAGGTGGTGGCCGCAGGCTACGGCGCTGATGATGAGGCCGTTGCCCAGGAGGGCAGCCAGGGAGATGCCCAGCAAGAGGCAGAAGTGCAGGAGCTGCAGCTGCCGTGTGTCTGCCAATGCCAGCAGGAGGAAGTGCCTGATGGAGCTGTGGTTGGGCATTTGCTGTGTCTGCACATTTCAACGTAGAGAAGGAGGAAAGACAGGGCAATGGAGGGGAAATTTCTCACAGAAAAATCACAACTCTTTGTCGTAGCCTCTTTCTTTCCACTAAGCACCTCCCCCTTGTGTATGTCTAGGAATCTTCCTTCACCAGTGTTGCTGGAGCCCTGATTGCTGCTGGCCAATGCTGTGTGAGGAGCTGGACCTTGGCCTGCAGGACACCTGGGAGTCAGCCCTGACCCCCAGTCAATGCAGGGGAACAGTGAGGGCAGGGCCCTGTCCTGGTGTTCAGGCTTGGATAAAGAATCTTCCTGTAAGGCTGCAGAACTGCCTGGGTGAAGGGATGGGGATAACAGAAGGCAGAGCGAGGGATTCTGCTGCACCTGGGGAGAACAAAGAGTCGAGGGAGGCAGGAGGATTGTCTGAGGCTTAGTGCAGACTGACGAGAGCTGCTCTGTCCCTCTCTCCTGTTCCAGCTGCCCTGCACTTGCACCGTTCTGAGATCCACTCCCGTGTTACCCTGGACAGCCAGGAGACACTGCTGAGAGCAGAGGATCCCTGGCACACAAAGTGGCTCCTGCCTTTCCCAGAGTCAGGACAGTGGGCTCATTGCCAGCCCCCCAGGCTGCCCTGTGCAGAGCTGCCCGGGCACAGGGAGCTGGGACACCCCATTGCTGTGCTCAGCCTGCACAGGAGGAGCCCAAGGGGTGGGCCTGGCCCTGCAGCTGGAACTGCCATTGCAGAGAGCCCTTCAGCAATGCCAGCAGCACCTGGGCAAGGCAAGGAGAGAGAGAGAGAGCCGGGCCTGAGGAAAATCCTTTCCCTGCCCAGCCCCTGCCAGGCAGCAGCAGGACAGGACAGTGGCCCTAAGGCCCTGGTCAGCAGGGAATGGGCACATGGCCGCAGAGATGCCCTTCATCTCTGGGGCTGCTCTGTCGGCCCAGGAGGGAATGAGGGCCCCGAGCCCCCGGGCTGAAGGCTGTGCTGGCTGCGAGGGGACACAAGAGCTGTGCTGCTCAGGGCAGTGTCTGCCCTGCAGGGCAGGCCCGGCAGGTGCCATATCTGCCCTGCAGAAGGGCTTCCCTCAGCACTGCCTCCCTCCCTGCCTGCCCACGGCTCTGCTGCTGGAGCTGTCCCAGCCCCAGCTGCTCCTGTGGCCCCGGGCTCCTTCCCTGCCAGAGCTGCCAGAGCCCAGACCAGCCCCTGGGCCGGCCCTGCACTACAGCTCCTGGGCCCTGCAGGGATTAAAGAACAGCTCCCCCAGCCTGGGCTCCATGGAAAGGTGATGCTGCATGGATCTAGGGGCTGGGCAGGTGCAGGGAATTGCTAAGGTGCTCAGGAATCCTCAGGGTGATGGTTTAAGAGTCTCAGCCCCTGCTCTGCCCTGCACAGTTAATTTTCTATTGCCACCAAGCTGAGCCAGCCACAGATTCAGGAAAGCAGAGACCCAAGCAAGAAACGCCTGCCCTGAATGAGCTCATGAAAAGTCACCCTGGGCATGAGCTGGAGCTCTGGGCAGCCCTGGCTGTAGCCCCAGCTTCACCCCCTGCAGCCGTCCCTGGCAGCAGGATCCATCCTGCCCTGTCCCTCTGACGGTGCCCAGGGCAGCCTCGCTCTGCAGCACATCCTCCCCCAAAGCAGAAAGAGCAGCAGAGCATCCTTACAGTCACATCAGTCCTGTCCTGGGTCAGCTTCAGGAGATCCCTCCAGGAGCACAGGGGACATTGCCCTGCGCCCACACACTCACCATGCACAGGGCTGTGAAGATCTTTCCCCAAGTGAAGTCTCAGCTCAATGTCTTCCCAATCCTGATTGCCTTCAGCCTGTCTCTGCCTGGCTCCTGTCCCCTCAGTGCCTGCAGGCAGAGCCCTCAGCCCTGCTGGGCTGGGAGAGGAGCTGGTCTTGGCAAGAGCTGTTCCTTTAAAGCTCAGCAGCACAGAAACAGCACAAGGAATTTAATGAGCCTCTTGGGGATTTGGTGTTGTTTACATCAGACTCAGTCCCTGAGAGAGTGCTCAAAAAACTTCTCAAGAACTCAAATTTAAAATGAAACTCTGAAGTTTCTTTAAGTTTAAATGAGTCCCACCGATGGACACAACTGAGAAAGTGTCCCCAGGTTCCAGTTATAGCAGAACACTGGAGGCAGTGATGACAGCTGGGGACAAACAAGGCCAAGGTGTCTCTGGTGCTGGGCAAAGCTGGATGTGTTTGAGGAATGCCAAGGGCCAAGGCCTGAGCCCCAGCCCCTGGCCAGGCAGATGCTGTCCCTCCCTCCTTGCTCAGGGCTCTTGCCAGGATGGGCACTGGCATGTGGGGATGTGCAATGGCAAGGGCAGGAGCATGGGGCGGCCCCTGCCAGGCTGCTGAGCAGGGACAAGGAGGCAATGAGGCCCCAGGCCTGCAAGGGTCACTTGTCTCCTGCTCCTGCCTCAGGCCCAGGCCCAGCAGCCATGGCCAAAGTGCTGCCCAAGTTGGCTCTGGCAGGGCTGTCTTGCAGCTGCTGCCCATGCCTGTGCCCTGTGCAGCCCAGGCTGTCCCACGGTGTCCCTGCCCTGCGCCTCTGTCCCTGCAGGCTGTCGGCATCCCCCGGCTGCCCCACCTGGCTGGCCCCTTCCTTTGCTGACAGCTCTGCCTCCTGCCTGCCTCTGCCTGCCCACACAAAGCCTGGGGCTGGCCCAGGCTCCTTCTGGGTGATGTGCTGCACCACAGCCCTGCCCTGGGAGAGAAACTCCATTGTCTTTGTGAGACAGAGTAAAGATTTATTCTTAATTAGGTGAAGTGTCTGGAAGAGGTGAGGGGTCTGTGGAGCCAAAGCTGAAGGAAAAGCCGCATTTTAGAGACAACAAGGAGGCAGAGAAAGAAAGACAGAAATGACCACAAGGTCAATCTGCCCCAGACATAGAAATTCTTTTGATAAAGAAGAACTGGTGCTAAATGTCACAAGGAACGAATATGTATGAACTTATTGTGAAACTGTATGCATATGCATTTGGAAGGGGGATAAAAGAAGACCCGAGGTCTTCAGAGGCACGCTTGCCTTTTTGGGAGCTTGCGTCTGGCGCGCGTCGTAATAAAAGCATACCGGGCTTTACAACTTTTACAAAGTTGTGAGGTTTCTACTTTTCTCCGCAAAACATTTGTTCTGAATCTGGGCCTCCCCAGGTGCCCTTGGCATTAATTTGGGCTTTTTCTTGCTTTTCTCTACTATGTCAAAAGGCTTCACCCTCTCTTACACCACCCTTCAGTCCCTCCCAGGGTTCTCCTCTGCTGTCCTCAGTCCCCACCTGTTGGGAATTTCGCTGACTAGAGACTGGAAAAGCACAAGGCCGTGGCTAATTCCGAGTCCTGAACCTGCAAGACAGCGCGTCCTTGGGCCTAGCTGGGTATGATAACGAGTGGACAGAGAGACGTGGGAAATAGAGAACGTAGGCCCAAAGGAATGAGGGAGAATTGATGTTTAGTTTAACCAATAGATCGCTTGGCTCACAGAATATTCATGAGCTCATTACTTGCTGGATAAGTGTCTGATGCTCTCTTCAATAAACGGAACTTGCTGCTGACTCATATTGAGTGTCCAAGTTTTCCCTGCACCCGACAAATGGCTCATCCCCGACAAAGGCCTCATTCTGCGACAATTCTTCATTTATCAGCCCAATTTCCCCTTTTTTGCATCCAAATTCCCTTTTTTTCCCACAAAAATTTCCATTTTTTGGACCCAAATTTTCCTTTTTTTCAGCAAAATTCCATTTTTTTTTTTTTTACCCAATTTACCTTTTTTGTTTTTCAAATTCCGCTTTTTGAGCCCAAACGTTCCATTTTTGGCCCCAAATTCTCCTTTTTTCTCCCAAAATTTCCTTTTTTTGCTCCAAATTTTTTTTGCCTGGACCCAAATTTCCCATTTGTGGGGCACAAATATCCCTTTTTGAGTGCCAAATTCTCATTTTTTGGACCCAAATTTTCCCTTTTTTCAGCCCAAATTCCCCTTTTTGTTGCTCAAATTCCCTTTTTTGTGCACAAATTTCAATTTTTTAGTCCCAAATTTCCATTTTTGGGTCCAAACTTCCCATCTGAGCACCCAAATTCCCAGTTTTGGCCACAATTTTTCCTCTTTTCACCCAAATTCCCTTTTTAGGTCCAAATTTCTCCTTTTTGTTGCTCAAATTCCCTTTTTTGAAGCAAATTCTCCTTTCTTCAACCAAAATTCTCCTTTTAGGACCCAAATCTCCCTTTTAGGACAAAAATTCCCATTTTTGGACCCAAATTTTCCCTTTTTGGGCACAAATTTCCATTTTCTTCGTCCAAATTCCACTTTTTTGGTCGAAATTCTCCATTTTTGGACACAAATTCTTCTTCTTGACCCAAACTTTCCCTTCCTGGACCCAAATTCCCTTTTTTAGTCCTAAATTCGCCTTTTTGGACCCAAATTTTCCCTTTTTTCAGCCCAAATTCCCATTTTTTTAACCCAATTTCCCCTTGTTGTTGCACAAATTCCCTTTTTTGTGCACAAATTTCCATTTTTTAATCCAAAATTCTCTTCTTTGGACCCAAATTTCCTCTTTTTTTGTCCAAATTCTTTTTCCCTCCACCCAAATTCCCATTTTTGGGTACAAACCTCCACTGAGTGCCCAAATTCCCATTTTTGGGCACAAATTTCCATTTTAGACCAAAATTCTCTTTTTTTGACCCAAACTTTCTCTTTCTAGTCCCAAATTTATCTTTTTTTCTGCCCGGTACTTCCGCTCCCGTCCGGGACTACATTTCCCATCATCCCCTTCGTTCACTTCCGCTACAAACCCCGCTTACTTTCCCTCTGTACTCCCGCTCCATTCCGGGACTACATTTCCCATCATCTCCTTTTCCAGCTTCTGCTTTAAACCCCAGGCACTTCCCTTCTGTACTCCCGCTCCCTTTTTGGGACTACATTTCCCATCACCCCCTTCACCAGCTTATGTTATAAACCCCGCCCACATCTCCTTCAATCCTGAGGCGACTTCCGGTTCTGTTTCCCGCCACCGCCGCCATGTTCCTGCAGTGCTACGAGAACGAGCGCGGGGAGCGCGTTTATACCCTCAAGGTACCGGGGGGATTTTGGGGCGAATTTTGCAAATTTTGGGCGATTTTGGGTGATTTATGGGGATTTTGGGGAGGGTTCTGAGGGGATCCGCGGGGTTTGGGTGCCTTGGGAGCGGTTTGGGAGCGATGAGGGAGAGGTTGGGTGGGCTGAGGGGGGAATTGGGACGGGAGTTGTGAGGCGAAAATGGGAAATTTGATAGAAAAAAGGGGAATTTGGGAATAAAATAAGGAAATTTGTGACTAAACAGGGGGGATTTGGGTCCATAAAGGGGGAATTTGGGGCTAAAAAGGGAAATTAGGTTTTAAAAATGGAGAATTTGGGGCAAAAATGATATATTTGTACCAGAAAAGGAATATTTGGAACTATAAAAAGGGAAATTTGGGTCTAAAAAGGGGGAATTTAGGACTAACAAAGGAGAATTTGGTTCCAAAAAAGGGAAAAATGATAAATTTGTACCAGAAAAGGAATATTTGGAACTATAAAAAGGGAAATTTGGGACTAAAAAAGGGGAAATTTAGGACTAACAAAGGAGAATTTGGTTCCAAAAAAGGGAAATTTGTACCAGAAAAGGAGAATTTGGGTCCAAAAAGGGAGAATTTGGGTAAAAAAAAGGAAAATTTGGGTGCAAAAATGGAGAATTTGGGCTGAAAATGGGAGAATTTGGGTCCAAAAAAGGGAAATTTTTACCAAAAAAGGGAATTTGGGTCCTCAGGTGAGAAGTATGGATCTAAAAAAGGTGAAATTTGGTCTACAAAAGGGGAAAATTGGACTAAAAAGGGAAATTTGGGTCTAAAGGGGTATTTGGGGACCAAAAAGGGAGAATTTTTGTGCAAAAATGGTAATTTGAGTGCCCAGATGGGGAGATTGGACCCAAAAAATGAATTTTGGTTCTAAAACAGGGAAATTTGTGCCCCCAAAAAGGAGACATTGGGTTCAAAAATTGGAATTTGGGACTAAAAATGGGAATTTGGGTTCAGGAAGGGAAAGTTTTGGGTGAAAAAAGGGAAAATTTGGGACTAAAAATGGGGAATTTTGGTCTAAAAGGGAGAAATTTGGGCCAAAAATGAAAATTCTGGGGGCACAAATTTCCCTTTTTTAGTCCAAAATTCCTTTTTTTGGCTCCAATCTCCCCATCGGGACACCCAAATTCCCATTTTTGGACCCAAATTCTCCATTTTAGGACCCAAATTTCTCTTTTTTCATCCCAAATTCCCCTTTTTTTATTATTTGGGGTTGAAAAAAGGGAAATTTGGGATTAAATAAGGGGAATTTTGGTCCAAAAAGGGAGAAATTGGAACTAAAAATGGGAATTTGGGCGCTCAGGTGGGAAGATTGGAGCCAAAAATGGGAAATTTGTACCAAAAAAGGAATTTGGGTGCTCATGTGGGAAGATTAAACTCCAAAAGGGGAATTTGGGCTGAAACAAGGGAAAATTTGGGCTCCAAAAGAGAAAATTGGGGACTAAAAAATGATAATTTGTGTCAAGGAATGGAAAGTTTGGGTCCAAGAAAAGGAATTTTGGGGTGAAAAAGGGGAGAATTTGGGACTAAAAATGGAGAATTTTGATCCCGGAAAGGAAAATTTTGGACAAAAAAATGGGAATTTGGGGGATTTTGGTGTCCCAAGGGGGGAATTTGGGGGAGTTTTGGAGGAATTTGGGGGATTTTGAGGGAATTTGAGGATTTTAGGTGTCCTTAGAGGGAATTTTGTGGGAATTTGGGGGATTTTGGTGGGATTTTTGTGGATTTTGGGTGTCCTGAGGGGGAATTTTTGGAGGAATTGGGGGAGAATCTGGGGAATTTTGGAGGATTTTTGTTGTCCTGAGGGGGAATTTGAGGGAATTTGGAGGAAATTTGGGAGGAATTTGGGGATTTTGGGGGGAATTTGGGGGATTTTGGGCATCATGAGGGGGAATTTTGGGGATTTTGGGGGAATTTGGGGGATCCTGAGGGGGGAATTTGGGAGATCCTGAGCGGGGAATTTGGGAGATTTTGGGGAAATTGGGGCATTTGGGGGAAATTTGGGGATTTTGAGGGATTTTGGTTGTCCTGAGGGGGAATTTGGGAGATTTACAGGGAATTTGAGGATTTTAGGTGTCCTAAGAGGGGATTTTGGGGAATTTTTGGGGATTTTTGTGGATTTTGGGTGTCCTAAGGGGGAATTTGGGTGATTTTGGAAAATTTTGGGGGATTTTGAGGGAATTTGAGGGATTTTGGGTGTCCTGGGAGGGAATTTTTGGGAAATTTTTTGATTCTGGGGGAATTTGGGCCATTTTTGTTATCCTGAGGGGCACTTTGTGGATTTTGGGGTAATTTGGGGGATCCTGAGGGGGGAATTTGGGAGATTTTGGGGAAATTGGGGCATTTGGGGGAAATTTGGGGATTTCAAGTGTCCTGAGGGGGAATTTTGAGGGAATTTGAGGGATTTTAGGTGTCCTTAGAGGGGATTTTGAGGGGTTTTGGGGGAATTTTGTGGAGATTTTTGTGGATGTTGGGTGTCCTGCGGGGGAATTTGGGGATTTTTGGAGGAATTTGGGGAGAATCTGGGGAATTTTGGAGGATTTTTGATGTGCTGAGGGGGAATTTGAGGGAATTGAGAGAATTTAGGGACGAATTTGGGGATTTTGAGGGATTTTGGGGGAATTTGGGCATTTTGGGTGTCCTGAGGGGCAGTTTGTGGATTTTGGGGCAATTTGGGGGATCCTGAGGGGGAATTTGGAAGATTTTGGGGAATCTGGGGGGGATTTTGGAGGATCTTGGGGGATTTTGGTTGTCCTGAGGGGAAAATTTGGGGATTTGGGGGAATCTGGGGGGTTTTGGGTGTCCTGAGGGGGGAATTTGGGGCATTTTGGAGCAATTTGAGGCATTTTGGGTGTCCTGAGCAGGGATTTTTGAGGGAATTTGGGGGAATTCTGGGGAATTTTTGGTGTCCTGAGGGGGATTTTGGGGGAGTTTGAGTGTGGGCATTTTGGGGGAATTTTGGGGGTCCTGAGGGGGGAATTTGGGGAACTTTGGAGGAATTTTGAGGGTTTTCAATGTCCTGAGGGGGGAATTTGGGGGATTTTAGAGAAATTTGGGGGATTTTTTGTGTCCTGAGGGGGAATTTGGGGGAGTTTATGGGAATTTGGGTGTCCTCAAGGGGGATTTGAGGGAATTTGGAGGATTTTGGGTGTCCTGAGGGGGAATTTCAGAGATTTTGGGGAAATTGGAACATTTTTTGGGGAATTTAGGGCATTTTTGGGGAATTTGGGGTGTCCTGAGGGTAAATTTGGGGGGAATTTTGAGATTTTGGGGAAATTTGAGGGATTTTGGGTGTCCTGAGGGGGGGATTTGAGGGGATTTTGGAGAATTTGGGTGTCCTGAGAGGAGAAATTTGGGGATTTTGGGTGTCCTGAAGGGTTTTTTGGGAGGAATTTGGGAGATTTTGAGGGATTTTGAGTATCCTGAGGGGGAAATTTGGGGGATCTGGGTGGAAATTCAGAGGATTTTGGGGGAGCTTGGGAGGAAATTGGGGCATTTTGGGAGATATTGAGGGATTTTGGGTGTCCTGAGGGGGAATTTGGGGAATTTTTGGAGGAATCTGGGGAGAATCTGGGGAATTTTGGAGAATTTTTGATGTCCTGATGGGGAATTTGGAGGAAATCTGGGAGGAATGTGGGGCTTTTTGGGGGAATTTGGAGGATTTTGGGCATCCTGAGGAGGAAATTTGGGGCATTTTTGGGGATTTTGGGTGTTCTGAGTGGGAATTTGGGGGAATTTAAAGAATTTGAGGGGAATTTGGGCATTTTGGGGAAATTTCAGGGATTGTGTGTGTCCGGAGGGGGAATTTGGGGCATTTTGGGAGAAATTTGTGGGATTTTGGGGATCCTGAGGTGGCAGTTTTGGGATTTTGGAGGAATTTTGGGGTGTCCTGAGGGGGGAATTTGGCGGGAAATTTCGGATGTCCTGAGGAGAGGAATCTGGGGGGAATTCTAGGGGTTTTAGGGGGATTTTGGGGGAGTTTGCTTGTCCTGATGGGGGATTTGGGGTGGATTTCGGGTAATTTGTAGGATTTTGCTGTATTTTACAGCATTTTGTGCAATTTTCCCCTCAGAAAGTGTCCCCGGCCGGGGTCCCCACACGCTCGGCCCACCCCGCCCGCTTCTCCCCCGATGACAAATTCTCGCGGCACCGCCTGGCCCTGAAACGGAGATTCGGGGTCCTGCTCACCCAGCGGGGCCGGGCCCTGCTCTGAGGGACCCCAAAAACCCAAAATCCCCCCAAAACCCCCATGGAGCAGATGGAGCTCAGTCAAACCCGCTGAGCTGAACGGCGTGGGAGGAAAGGGTTAAACAGGAGGGAATTGTGAATATTAAAGGATTTAGGAGCTCGGAGGTGTCTGAGTGTTGGTGGTCAAATAAATTTGGGTTTTTTTCCTGGTTTTGGGGGGGTTTTGGGGTGTGGGAGGGAATTAATGGCGATCTGTGGGGCGCGGGGGGTGATGGGATTTGGAGGCGTGGGTATAACGGGAGTCTATGGAGCGCGGGGGATGATGGGAGATATATGCGCTGGTATAACGGGGTTCTATGGAGAGCGGGGTAGGATGGGAGTTGGAGGCGCAAATATAATAGGGATCTATGGTGCATGGGGGATACTGGGAGTCGTATGCACGGATATAATAGGGATTTATGGGGCACGGATATAATGGGACTCAATGTGCCGCGGAGGATGATGGGCGATGTAGGCGTGGATATAATAGGGATCTATAGGGTGTGAGAGATGATGGGAGTTGGATGCGTGGGTATAACGGGTCTCTGTGGGGCGCAGGGCATGATGGGAGGTGTAGGCGCGGATATAATGGGGCTCAACGGGGCGTGGGGGATGGTGGGAGTTGTATGCGCGCGTATAACGAGGGTCTATGGAGCACATGGGTTGATGGGTGTTGCCTTCTGATATAAGGCAAAGCGACCTGGTTTCGAAGAGCAGCATGGCGACCCAAACTCACCAGGGTCGCTTGGGCCAAAGAGCACGCAGATACCAATGTGGTAGACGGTCAAAGGCCTTTATTGTCTCATCTCGTGGGATTTTATAGTCTAAGGGGTCTCTCTACGTCAGAGGGGGTCTGCAGTACTATCTATGGTTAGTAAGGAGTGGAAAGTTACCAGCATTACTATCGTTAGGGGGAATACATTCCTAGTTACATTCCTAGGGTGATCTCTTATCTCAGGGGATTAGGGGAAAAGGAGTCCTGCCTTTCCGTCACATCGCGTGATCTTCTGATTGCCTGTCCCTATCTACCACATCTCCCCCCGCCTTTTCCACAAATGAATGAGGAAGTCATATACATAGGAAATGAAATGAGGTATAGGGTTGTAATTTGACAAGGGAAAGGGGTTTGATAAACCTGAGTAAGTTTTTGCCAGGCAAGTTTAGAAAATCTTGTGACTGGCAGTGTTCCCTGGTTGAATTCACAGCATTTGTTGCCGGCCTATGAACAGGATGTTGGCCCGTTCTAGGCGGGTCTGAAAGAATGAGACTAGCTTGTTCAGCAGGCATGGTCTGAAGGTGACAGCTAAAAGTAGCATTGCCAATGGACCTATTAGGGTAGAAATTAGGGTGGTTAGCCGTGGTGATTGATTGAACCAGGACTCGAACCAACCCTGTTGGGCTTCACTGTCTCTCTGTCTCTGAGCCAGTCTGTTTCAGAGTTCTGCCATGGAGTCTCTTACGATTCCCGTATGGTCCGCATAGAAGCAGCACTCCTCTTTCAAGGCGGCACACAGGCCCCCTTGCTGCATGAACAGGAGGTCTAGACCTCGCCTGTTCTGCAAGACCACTTCTGAGAGTGAGAAGACTGACTTCTCTAGAAAGGAAATGGATTTCTCAATCCTTTGCAGGTCCTCATCGATGGTCATTTGCAGCTGGGACAGTCCTTGGTGTTGGGTCACTAGGGCTGAGACTCCTGTGGCCGTTCCGGCTGCTCCCAGGCCGAGCAGCATTGCAATAGTTATACCTGTCATTATTTCTCTTTTGTGGAGATGGCTGGGTTCCTCAAAAAGGTGATACACTTCTTTGCCTGAGTGGTACAGGACCCTAGGAACAATCAGAACTTGGACACAGAAGTCGTAGAGTCATTGAATTTGGTAAGGAACACACAGGGACTCTGGGTCGCTGGCAAACCCACATCCCAGACGCGGATGGGACTACCCACTTATTGTTTTTCCTGTCGGGCTTGACAACATCGGTGCAGATGCTGCCTTTCCGCCTAGCTAGGGTTGCATTGCCAAAGCATCTGCCCTGGCCTGTGACTTGACTCAGGGTGATTCCTTTGCGGGGGGTATGCCATCTGCACTGGTGAGGGGCATCGGCTGTGGAGTAACTGAAGGGAGTGTTTAAAGCGACTCCTTCATAAAAGGGGGGTTTGACATCGTAACAAAGCCAGCAGGATTTGGTTAGGTTAGGGTTGGATTCGTTCAGGGATAGAAAGGTAGCTTCTAGCATGTGAAGGATTGGGTCTGAGTCCAACCCGGCTGAATGGCCTGTCTGAAAGGCTTCTGCATGGCCGGTCAGGATACTGGTGACCTTTGTGGGCAAGGCTTTGGGGTAGGTTGCGTTTCTCCCTTTCTGCGCGCTTTTAATTGCTTTGTTGGGTCCGACCGCTTGGGCTGCTGACGGTTGGAGCCTGATAATTCCCACATTCACTCTCTCTTTCGACCCTTGAAGAACTATTGTCCACGTTCTGCCTATGGCCCAACTAGGGTGATCTGTCTGCAAAACCGTCATGTTGTAGCCAGTGCATTTCCGAAATTTTAGGGACTTTATGGCGGTTTCGATAGCAACTTCCCTGGAGGAAGATGGGTGTTTTGCAGCCGGTGGGTGCCCAGGTGAACTGTAAGAATTTGTCGGGCTCTTGTGGATCCCACCCAGACCCTGACGGTCTGGCATCTGTAACTATGGTTTCGCAGCCCCAGTGCCCACAATATCCCCACCCTGGGTGATTGCAGTAGCTTTTTCCTGGGTTAGAAGCCGGGCACCAGTAGGATAGGTACATGTGTGTGGCGTGTGGGGAATAGGGGTCCACCTTTGGTTGTCCTGGAAACAGGTCAGTAATGCGGAGCACGAAGAATGGGCGTTTTGTGTGGTGATTTCTTTGAGCACCTTGTCACTACTAAGTGTTGCATTACCCACCTGAATGGCCGATGGGGGTAGTGGTCTGGGCTGGCTTGCCCTCTGGTGACAAGCCCCAACAGCAAAATCACACAGAAACACCCTTGATGCTTGGGTCTCACCCGTGCGGGTCTCTCGGGCGCTGCCTGGCGGCTTGGTGGTCTGTCACTTTCCTCTGGAACGGGGATGTACGCGTCACGCGGATGTCCCATGAGCATGTCCTGTAAACAGAAACTTGCAATTCTCGTCAGTCTCATTCTGCTCGTTGTGGAGGTCGGGCTTGATTGACTTAAGTGGACACCACCTGGTTTTGCTGTCCTTTTTGACAACTGTGTACCCTCGCCCCGTGAGCATCAGCCTCCAGCCCCGTTCCCATTCGCCTAGCTCATTTCTGATTACCACCTGCGGGCCCTCCTCTAGCGCTCGGGTGGCCCAGTGTTTTTGAACGGGACTGTTTGTTTCATCTCCCCTAGGGAATTGGTTCAGTGCTAGCAAAGCGGTTGCCAGTATACGCGCCTGATCTCCTGGGGAATGGAATTGGCAAAGCCCTCTGCTTTCGCCAATACTTCTACCTTGGATATCAGGATCTGATTTGCTCTCTCAACTATGGCCTGCCCGGTACTGTTATATGGGATGCCTTGCACTAATGTGATGCCCCATTTTGAGGCGAATTGTTGCACTGGTTTGGAGGTGAAATTGGAACCGTTGTCAGTTTTAATCTGCTTGGGGATACCAAGCCAAGCAACGGCTGTCAGCCAGTGCTGAATTGTGGCCTTGGAGTTAGTTTTGTGGTGCTGTGTGGCTATGATCGTTCTGCTATAAGTGTCTACTGACACTGCAAGCCATGCTCGGGGCTTCAGCAGTTGACACAAGGTGAAGTCCGACTGCCAGATCTCTGAAGGCTTGAGACCTCTCGGGTTGACCCTGCAGGTCCAAAGGGGTGACTTCTGGCAATGAGGGCAGGTGGCTACCACTTGTTTTGTGTCCGCTGTCGGGATTTCGCATCTCTTCGCCAGTGCTTTGGCTCCGATGTGGAGCGACTTGTGCAGTTGACGAGCTTCCTGCAATGCCCATACGCCTTTTGCTGCGGCGTCCGCTTTGTCTTTGCCGATCTGGAAGTAACATTTGACTGGGTCATGGCTGTTGATGTGGATGACTGACACGGTGCCTTGTCGAGGAGAGTGCTTCTTCCAGCATTAGGGCTGCTGCTGATGTTGACACACCTGGTCCTGCCATGGCTAGGCAGAGCCTTGCCACGAATATAAAGTCTGTTACAATGTTGAGGTGTTCATCTTGGAAGAGTCCATACGCCAAGACCACTGCTGCTACCTCCAGTTGTTGCACTGACAGTGTGGGGTCACACGCTTTGACACAATGCCATTGTTCTCCTGCCTGCCACATTGCTGCTGCGGTTGAAGTCATGGAGGAAGCATCTGTGAAGACCGTTGGTCCTGGCTGCGGTCAGTCCTTGACCTTTGGCGGCATGTCCATGTCGACTACAGTCAGCACCTGAGTCCAGGGTGGTCTGGAGGAGTAGGAGATTTCTCCTCCGAAGCCGGTGAGAGCAAGGGCCAGGTACTCTGATATTGTGGCTGACTCCGTGGTCAGCTGCTTGCGAAACGGAAGGTGGATGCTTGTCGGCTCTGTCCCTAGGTGTTTCAAGGCGAGTTTCCTGCCTTTTATGATGAGGTTCGCGATGCATTTGATTCCTTGGGAAAATGCACGAGCGGGTCTTCCGAGGACCAGCCATTGGATTGGTCGGGACTTTTCGGAAGGTTCGTGCGCCAGTGCTCCCACTCCCCCCTTCGGTGTAAAGTGGATGTATAGGTCCAGTGGCACGGCTGGGTTCCACCTGGCAAGTGTGCCAGCGGACATCTGGCTTTCGATGAAGTCGAGGGGGCTCATTGCTTACGGTGTCAGCTCCTTGGGTTCCCACGGGTGCTTTCCTTTCAGGAGGTCATACAGAGGGTCCATGACCTCGGGAGGAATTAGGACGATATTGCAAAGCCACTGCAGCAATCCCACCAGGCGTTGCACGTCGTGGAGTGTTTTGATGTCTCAACGGAACTTCACCTTCAGGGGGGTCACGTAGGAGCTTGTGATCCCCACTCCCAGGAAGGTCACGCAGGCTCCTCTCTTGATCTTTGCGCTCGCGATCTCAAAGCCGTTGGCCTGAAGGGTTTCCGTGATTGTGGACATCAGGTGATCCGCGTGGCTTGCCGTTGGCGCAGCGACTAGGATGTCGTCCATGTATTGAATGATGGTCGCGGTGGGGTAGGAGTGTCGGACCGGCATCAGTACTTTGTCCACGGTGATTTGGCATATGACAGGGCTGTCCACTAGGCTCTGCGGCAATACTCGCCGTTGGAAGCGCAGGTTGGGCTGCTCGCTGTTTCAGAATGCCACGGAAAAGGCGAATTGTTCTCTGTCCTCAGGGTGCAGGGGTATTGAGAAGAAACAGTCCTTGATGTCCAGCACTGCGCACGGCTGCCCTGTGGAGATGGCTGAGTTCGTGGGTAGCAGTGTCTGGACTGGACCCATGGGTCGGATTGTTTTGTTCACTTCTCTCAGGTCGTGGACGAGGCGATAACCTTCTCCAGACCTTTTGGGGATCACGAATACAGGGATGTTATATAGGCTGATGGAGGGTTCTATGTGACCCTTTTGCAGTTCGCGGTCGACCAGTTCCAGCAAGGCTGCCGCTCGAGGCTCTATCAGGGGCCGCTGCTTGACCCATACGGGGTCTGATTATTTCCAAGTCAATTTGATTGGCAGAAGAGGGTGTACGGCTACGGCAGTGGTCCTCAGGATAAATTTGTAATCCTGAATCCTAGCATGGAAAGAATGTCCCTTCCTAACAGGGGTGGAGAATTTTGCAGGATGTAGGGATAAATCGTGACTGTCTGTTCTGGTCCCTTTTTCATGTGAAAGTGTTATAGCCACCAGCTGGGTGCTTTTCCATGCCCGGGACTGCCCTCCCTCTCCGTTTACTGGAGGGACTTCTTTGAATTGCCAATGTCCGGGCCAATGCGCTTGGGGAAAAATCATGCAGTCTGATCCCGTGTCCGCCCAAAACTGAAACCCTATGACATGGGGATCCTGACTGCCATAAAGGCGGCATGTCCCCCACACCATCAGGGGTTCCTTCCCTATTTTCATGGCCAAGGCCACCCAGTGGTCCCGCTCTGGGGCGTCCCCTGCTGGTCCTGTGGCACCGGTGCGGCTTGTGGCAGTGGGGGTTGAGAAAGCATTACTGGCGGTGTTGCACAACTCTGCCATTGTGCTGTTGGCTGGAATGTAAAACTGACTGCTCCCTGTGGGGGCATGGGGTATGAGGGTCCCCTGCCCCACTGGGGGTTGCTGTAGCTGGGCTGCTGCATGTTCCAGGTGGGAGGAGGCTGGACACGGCCCGGCTGCCCCCTCCCTCTCCCGTTTCCCTGAGGTCTGGATCTGCATTCCTTTGCTAAATGCCCCTTCCTTCCACATGCCCAGCACGGTCCCCTAAGTCCCCCTTGGCGTGGTGGAGCAGCTGCTGATGAGCGTCTTGGCTGGGGGCAGTTTACTGCCAAGTGGCCTGCCTGGCCACACTTAAGGCATGCCATCACACTGGTTATTGCAGTGTGAACTGCTACTTGAATGGGAGCTAGATGCTCCTCCTTTGCAACGTGTCTGATCATGGCAGCTGCATTAGACCCCTGTGGCAGTGATCTTAAGATGTCCTTGGTGGCTGAGTTGCATTGCTGGCGTAGGCACTCTGCCAGCACAGGACCCTTCGCCTCTGAGGGTAATGAAGAGGAATCTAATCCTGGGGGCTCAGGGGGGTCTGGGCTCGGGCTTGGGGAGGGGTGGAACGCGCCCGGCAACCGCCTTCCATCAGATTGCTCTCCGAGGCGGTTTGCGTCGCAGCTCCTCCCCCCAGCTTTGGTGTAGCTAATAAACATGTACGCGAGGCTTTCCACGTCTCCTGTTCTTCTAACGCCTTGCGTAGGGCCTCTTCTACTTTCCCCCACGCTTTGAGGCTTTCACCATTTCTTGAGGACTTAGTGTCCTCTGGTAAGGCGGCAGTGCACTTCTTGCACACTTCCGAATATAATATATTTACTGGACGTTCCATCGTCCCCATCTCTAGGAGCCTTGCAATAGCAAGATTAAAATTCCTGAGCTGACATTTAATTCCCCATTGGTCATGAGTCTGACTTACGACCCTCGCTTTGTATTCCATGGTCCACGCTGGTCTGGGGGCGTCCCCCCCGCTGCACTAGGCCAGCTGTGCAGCCGCCATCCTCTGTCCAGGCGAATCCCCGTTCCCTGGGCGCTGATCGGCTCCTGGGTGTCGGCACCAGTTGTTGCCTTCTGATATAAGGCAAGGCGACCTGGTTCTGAGCAACAGCACGGCGACTCACTCTCCAGGGTCGCTCGGGCCAATGAGCACACAAATACCAATGTGGTGGATGGTCCAAAGGTGTTTATTAACTCTTCTCCTGGGGTTTTTTAGTCTAAGGGATTCTCTACGTCACAGGGGGGTCTGCCTCTACTATCTATGGTTAGTAAGGAGTGGAAAGTTACCAGGGGTGGAAAGTTACTGGGTGTGGAATGGAAAGTTACTGACACTACTGTTAGGAGGCTTCTTTCTAGGGTTATCTCTTATCTTAGGTCAACAGGGGGTCCTGCCTTTCCGTTACATCGCGTAATCTTCCAAACGCCTGTCCCTATCTACCACAGTGGAGAAGCTTTTTCCTCTTAGAGAAGTCCCCATGGGTGGGATACGTGGGGGACTTGGGTTTGTGAATGCCCCATTAACAGCCACTGAAATTCGAGGCTTTGAAAAGGAGTTAGGGAACTTAGTGGAGGATGCAATAGGTATATCGAACCAAGTAGACAAATTTCTAGGCCCCAATATTTACACCTGGGGAGAGTTGAACTCTATCTTTAAAATTTTGTTCAGCGCAGAAGAAGTAAGGATGATTAGAGCCGCAGGAATGCGGATCTGGGAGTGAGAAAATCATTCAGGAGATCCCAGTGACCAGAAATTACCCTTACAGGACCCTGAGTGGGACCCTAATGAAGAGAAAGATAGAAGGAACATGGAAGAGTATAGGTCCCTAATGGTTAGAGGAATAAAGGAATCAGTTCCCTGAAGTTATAACACAAAACTAGGTTTTGATAGCATGCAAGAAAAGAATGAAACCCCAGCTACTTGGCTTAAGAGATTAAAGAGGAACTTCCAATTATATTCCAATAGAGATCCTGATAGCTCTGAAGGCCAAGTACTTCTGAAAGTGCAATTTGTTACAAAATCGTGGCTGGACATACGGAGGAAGTTAGAGAAAATGGATGACTGGCAGGAGAAGGGAATAAATGAACTGTTAAAGGAAACTTTAA
The DNA here is from genome assembly GCF_035770615.1 of Melospiza melodia melodia. Taxonomy (NCBI): domain Eukaryota; kingdom Metazoa; phylum Chordata; class Aves; order Passeriformes; family Passerellidae; genus Melospiza; species Melospiza melodia. The sequence goes on along the minus strand of NW_026948804.1, from coordinate 573,041 downwards.
AGATATATTTAAGGAGAGAAGAGGAGAAAACTAAAGCTAAAGCTAGAATCATGGTAGCTGTAGCCAGGGAAAGTCTAGGGGTAAAGAGATCAGCAGGGACAACCATCGAGAATCAGTGAAAATGGACACAAGTCCTCCTTTGAAACACCCAAAGATAAACCTATACTACCGCCATGGGTGGATACAAACAAGAGACCAGGGGCACCACTGAGCGACAGGAAATGTTATTATTGTGGAGAGATAGGACACATAAGAAGGGATTGCAATAAACTCTCTTTGGATGAGGCAATGGTAAAAGAACAAGAGGCTCTTGAGAGACTCCTGAGGGATGACAACAAGGGGTGTCAGGGGCATTACATGCTAGGGGACCCAATGTACCATCAAGAAGAGCCTCTGGTAAATTTTGAAGTCGGTCCCCAAAGTGAGGAATTTGAATTTTTAGTTGATACCGGGGCAGATAGATCAAGTATAAAGGAATTACCCGCAGGAGTGACGAGGGGGAGAAAGGTCTGTGAGGTGATGGGAGCAGAGGGAAAACCATTTAGAGCCTCCATAGCTGAAAACGTAGAAATTAAAGGAAATGGAAGGCAGTGTATGGCTAACTTGACCTATTTATCTAATCTAGAAAGTAATTTACTAGGAAGGGACATACAAGTCTCATTAGGAGTGGGGATTATCCCAAAGGATGGGAGAATGATAGTCCAGATCATGAAATTGACATCAGGAGATACAGAGCAGATAAACCCAGAGGTTTGGGCAGGAGAAGTAAAGAGGAGCTATCTAGACATCCCACCAATAAGAACTGAAATGCAAAAAGGAATTCCTCCCGTTCAAGTAAAGCAATACCCAAGGTCTGTTGAGGGAAAAGAGGGACTGACCCCTGTGATTGAGCAGCTATTAGAGGAAGGTATCCTGGAGCCGTGTATGTCTCCCCACAACACCCCTATTTTAGCAATCAAGAAGGCAGATGGAAAATACCAACTGGTTCAAGACTTAAGGAAGAAAAATAAGAGAACTATAACCAGGCATCCAGTGGTCCCAAATCCCTACACCATCTTGAGTCAGATCCCAAGGGAGCATGCCTCGTTTACTATTATAGATTTAAAAGATGTATTTTGGGCATGTCCTCTCTCTGAGGAATGTAGGGATTGTTTCTTGTTTGAGGGGAAACATCCAGAGAAGAGGAGGAAACAACAATTAAGGTGGACGTACCTACCCCAAGGATTTACCGAGTCCTCAGATCTCTTCGGGCAAGCCTTAGAAGGGCTTTTAGAACAATTCAACCCTGAGAGCGAAGTACAAATTCTACAATATGGAGATGACTTATTAATATCTGGAGAGGAACGGAATAATGTCAGGGTTACAAGTATACGCCTTTGAAATTTCCTAAGAGCAAAGGGTTTAAAAGTATCTCAAAATAAATTGCAATTTGTGGAAGTGGAAGTTACTTATCTGGGACACACAATTGGGAAAGGAAAACTAAGAGAGATGTCAGAAAACTATTAGGCTTATTTGGGTACTGTAAGTTATGGTTAGGCCAATATACCCAAAGTGTAAAATTTTTATATGACAAATTAGTAAACGCTGACCCAATAGAATGGAGAAATGAGAATGACAAAAAAATAAATAATTTGAAAGATAAACAAACCTCAGCACCTGTCCTAAGTTTGCCCAATCTGCAAAAAGACTTTGACCCATTTGTCAATACTGAAAAAGGAATTGCATATGGGGTGGTAGCCCAAGAGTGGGGAGGGTGCAAGAAACCAATAGCTTACATCTCCAAACTGCTAGACCCGGTAGCTAGGAGGTGGCCCGCCTGTATTCAAGCAGTTGCTGCAGCAACCACCTTAATTGAAGAGACTCAAAAACTCACCTTGCAATGTAAAATAAGAATCCATACACCACATGATCTAAAAACAATTTGAAGGCCAAAGAGCCCAGAAGTGGCTTACTGACTCCAGAGTATTAAAGTATGAAATAATCTTAATAGATGCTGATAACCTAGAGCTAGAAACCTCTAAAACTCTAAATCCAGTGCAGTTTCTCTCTGGAGAGCCATTATTAGAACTAGAGCATAACTGCTTGGAACAAGTGGACTTTCAGACAAAAGTTAGGGAAGATCTAGAAAAGATACCTCTACCTTATGGAATAAAATTATTTACTGATGGGTCTTCGAGAGTAGTGGAGGGAAAAAGGATGTCTGGATATGCAATAATTGAAACTACAGAAAAGGAAGACATGAGATTTACCAAGAAGGACAAACTGCCTTCTAATTGGTCAGCTCAGTGTTGTGGAATCTATGCCTTAACGAAGGGACTTGACTTATTGGAAGAGGACCAAGGGACAATTTACACTGACTCACAGTATGCCTTTGGAATCATTCATACATTTGGAAAGATTTGGGAGGAACGTGGGTATCTGAACTCCAAAGGAAAAAACTTAGTGCACACAGAACTGATAAGATCAATATTAGAATCTCTACCTAAACCTGCAGAGATCGCAGTGGTACATGTTAAGGGACATCAGAAATGGGATACCATCGAGGAAAAAGGGAATCAGTTAGCTGACCAAGTGGCTAAGGAGGCAGCGTTAAACCCAGGGGAGCCAGTGAAATTACTCAGGTTAAACAAAGTGTTAGGCGAAGAAAGGAAAGGAAAACTAGTATTCGGTGAGAAAGAACTAAAAGCAATAAAAGAATTAAAAATGCATCAGGGGAACCAAGAGGAGTGGTTGACACCAGATGGGCATAAATTTTTAAATAAAGCCCTAGGCCAGAAAACGTTAACAGAGATACAGGAATTAACCCATTGGGGGAGTCCAAGGGTTATGTGATCACTATTTAAGAGAAAACTTATGTATCGGAATACATCAGTTAGCAAAAGCAGTAACTCAGGGGTGCTTAATTTGCCAAAAACTAAATCAAAAAGTGATGAGGCAGACCATACGAGGGGAAAAAGAATTAGCCCAAAGACAATTCCAAAACATTCAAATAGACTTTACTGAAATGCCCCCTGTACAGAGTTGCAAACACTTATTGGTAATAGTTGACCACCTTACTCATTGGGTAGAAGCCTTTCCAACTAGAAAAGCGACCGGAAAAGCACTAATAGTAGCCAAGATTATCTTAGAATTCTAACATCAATCCCCGATACGGGTTGGTGAACAATATTGATTCAGATAGGGGACCACACTTTATCGCACAAGCATTACATAAAATAATTGAGGCTTTAGGAATAAAACGGAGATTACATACCCCATGGCATCCCCAGAGCTCTGGGAGGGTAGAAAGAATGAATAAAACCCTCACAAATATATTAACAAAATTAATTGCAGAAATGTAGATGAACTGGCTCAAATGTCTACCCCTTGCCCTTTTAAGGATCAGGACAGGACCCTGATCAGATATAGGGGTTCCGCCCTATGAAATGATGTTTGCACTCCCATTTTTTATGACTCCATATAGTAGTGGGGACTATTTAGAAGGGAAACAGCTAACTGAAAGTAAATCGAAACCATTGGAAAGACCCTAGAGAGTCTGAGAAAAAGAGGATATCTTCCCCAAACTTCCCCCCTTGATACAGATGTGCACCAAATAAGTCCGGGAGACTGGGTACTAATGAAGTCATGGAGCAATACCCCATTACCTCCAAAATTTGAAGGATCCTTCCAGGTATTACTCATGATGCATACTGCAGGAAGGACACGAGAAAGAGGCTGGACTCACATCACTCCAGTCAAAGGACCGCTACCACCCACCCAAACAGCAGACTGGATCCAACAGCACCAGCTACAGACGCTTCCACGTGGGTTGCAATCCTGAACTCGGACAATCTCAAAGTTACCTTTAGAAAGAGACCAAAGGTTGCTTAGAAAGACTGATAAAAGTACAAGAGACAAATATATTAAAATTGTTATACTTTTTATTCAAGTCATTATTATTTATTGTTTTTGTTGTTGACCTTTGAATGCAGAATTTTTAGTTTGTGTTGGAGCCTTCGTTTGTTTTGGAGTATATTATGCTATTATTGGATTAGAGATTAGAGTGAACATTTTGTTTACTGTTTGGTGTAAAGACTTCATATATTATCTTGAATATAGAGAATGGGTCCCTCCATCTCTTTAAAACTGTTCAAGGTTACAAGTTGAAGACTTATAAGTATTAAATGTTAGTATGATAGTTAAGTTCAAAGGGTTATATCACCAATATAGTTCTAATAATCTATTTTTCTCCAAGGAAAACCCCGGGGGTTTCAAACCTACTCTCCTACAGAACATTCCTCAGGAGCTATTAAAAAGATAGGAAGCGGGAGGAAAGAGAAGGGAGAAAGTTCCCCAATCCTAAGAGGCATGGCCGGGTGAGATCATGGCAATGGTTCATACTGGACTCTTGGGAGGACTGGTGTTATTCCTGTTTATGGAAAGTATAGGGAGTAAGGAAAATCCATGTACTATCACCCCCTACACAATGGGGAGAACCTTGGGTCACTGATAAGGGTTCACACCAATGTAAATCCTTATTTTTTAACTACTCCCAGGTATTTACCTGTCAAGAGGTCGGGAAAGTCTATTGGATTGCCAGAATCACTGCCTCATTTAGGCAACCCTTACTTGGAGAATGCCCTGTAGGAAAAACTTGGTTTTGTTTTGAGCATGAAAGTAATCAGGAAGGACTGAAAGATCTAATACAGGAAAGACAATTAACAGTAACCACCAAAATGGATGAAATAGAAATGCCCTTAGGGAAGAACCTATTCCTAGACCTAGTTGAAAGAATTAGTAAGGAACTAAATCTAACCAACTTCTGGGTCTGTGGGAGTACTAAAATGACAGAAATTTGGCCATGGGAGGGAATTAGTTTAGGACCATTAGAAATTCTAAGGTGGGAACAATCAGGATAGAAACCTCACATTTTAGGATAAAAAAGGAAAGAACAATGGAACTTAAAATCTAAAGTAATTGGGGAAGAATGCATAATAAGGGCAGGGAAGAGATATCATAGCCCAGTGGGAAAGATGGCATGCAAGAGGTATCTAAAGATTGAAGACTTAAATGCTAGATGGATTCCCCAAGAGCCAAATCAATAATGGTCCACTGGGAAAAAGGAAAAGGGGTGCATTTATCCTGAAGGCTATAGGCTGCACAAATGTGCAGAAAAAGGGGTAAACCCCTTTTGGGGAATAAGACAAATACGTAAATATTGAGAATACCCTTGGGAAGTCCAAGATATCTTTTGGAAAGCCCCCGATCATCTATTTTGGATTTGTGGCAACACAACCTATACTACTCTTCCAGCAGACTGGATGGGAAGCTGCACTATAGGTGTCATCAAACCTGCTTTCTTTCTATTGCTAAAGGAATCCAGGTCAAGTTTAGGCGTTCCATTGTATGACAATTTGAGAAAGACTAACCAGAAAAAGAGGAATATAATTGACCTGGGGAGAAAACAAACCTGGAAGGGAACAATCTGGACAGCAGAAGAGACAGATAACACATATGGACCTGCAACTTGGGGCCTGGATGGATCCTGGGGATATCGTACTCCAATTTACATGCTCAGTAGGATCATTCGACTCCAGGCAGTACTAGAAGTAGTGTCCAACAGAACATCACTTGTCCTTGACCATATTAATTACCAACTGGCCCAAACTAGAACTGTCATCTACCAAATTCGACTTGCAGTTGATTACTTAGTAGCCGATGAAAGGGGGATATGTGTAAAATTTAATTCATCAGAGTGCTGCCGGAAAATCGATGATAGAAGTGAGGTATTAAGAAATATCTCTACAGAACTACAAAAAATAGCATACGTGGGAAATCAGGAGTGGACTCCCCTAATAGGCATCAGTTGGTGGAATGATTTTTGGTCTTTTAAAGGGAAATGGTGGAAGAAAGTAATCTTTATAGTAGTGGCGGCATTAATAAGTTAATAGTCTTACCTTGCCTACTCCCATGTTTAAATAAGATTATATCATCTACAATTCAAGCTAGTACACAGTTTTCAGAAACAACTGCTCAAGCTAATCCAAAATAATGATGATTGAAAGTCAAGAAGGAGAATATAAAACAGCTAAAAGTGTTTATGACCAGTATCAGAAGTTAAGGAAGTTTTATATCCACGAAACAGAAATTTCATATTGATGTGCGCTTAAACTCAATTAAAAAGAAAGAGGGGGGATACTGTGAGGAATTAAAATCCTGGAGATGACAGCTGTTTTTCAGAGTAGTAATTGATACTTGATGTTTATGAAGTTGATAAGGTCTTAATTTGAAGTGTTGGTCTGTTGTTAAACATTGAATGTTAGAGTTCTAGGACTTGACTTTAGTTGCCCTTGTTAAATGTTGCTATATTACCCTCTATTTGTATCTCTCCTCATCATACTCTCTATTTGTACCCCATGTTAGGGTGCTGCTAAACATTGAATGTTAGAATTCTAAGACTTGCCTTTAGTTGACGCTGTTAGATGTTACTATTATACCTTGTATTTGTATCTCTCCCCGTCATACTCTGTATTTGTACCCCTTTCTCTCTCACCCGGGATTTATGTCCATTCCTGTGGGGAACCACTTCCCCTGCTCCCCTGTTCCCAGGAGGACTTGCACCCGGACTGAATTCAAATGAGAGGCTGTGGGAACTATATGAACCCTCTCAAAACAACAAACCAGCGCATAAACTTTGACTTTAACCCACCAGAACCACACTAAGTCACCCACTCTAGACCAGAGCTGGATTCCATCCTGTCACCATAATTTTGATAGTACCCAGCTTGAAAGTTACCCCTGGAGTAGTAGCCAACATCACCTTCCTAAGGACTCTCGTGAGGACGGAAGCCCCAGCTGTGCGGAAAGACAAAGCTGCACTCCTCCTCCTCAGCGTCGTCCAGTGGGAGCAGTGGCGGTGTGCACGACCCCTCGGGTTCCCCACCCAGAGCTGACTTTAATAAAGGCCTTTTAAAGGAGCTGGTCTCCTGGCCCTATTTATCACAGCTGGCAGGGGCTGCAGGTTGATGCCATTTGTCCTTGCTGCCCCTCACATCCCCCTGGCCCACCAAGAGCCCCCAGGCAGCCGTGAGGGACAGGCCCTGCTGGCCCAGGCTGGGCTCAGGGCTTGGCCTTTCTGCTTCCTGCAGCCAAGCCAGGCCTTGCTCAGCATTGCAGTTCCCTGCTCAGAGCCTTGGGCTCCCTGCAATCCTGCCCTCAAGGATCTGCTCTCACCAGGCCCTGGGCAGCCTTGGCACTCCCTGCCCTCCCTGGGGCCCAGCCATGCTCCAAGGCACTTGGAGTTTTGCTGCTGACTCCTTGAGCAGCTTCTCCATCCTTCTCTGCGTGCCTGAGGCTCCTGGAGCCAGCCCCAAATCCAGCGTGGGGCTGATTAAAATACGGAAAGGCCTCAGGAGCTCTTTGACTCCCTTCCATTGTCTTTGAGTCTCCAGGGCTTGTGCAGTGATTGGAGTCAGTTTGGAGTTGTCTTCGGGAGGGAGATTCCAAAATGCACCTCCTGATTGGTTTTTAATCAAGGGTGCATTTTATTATTTTTCAGTTCATTGAAGAGGTGACAGAAGTGTTCCCCAAGTGATCTTGATGCTGATTGTCTCCTTAGGAGGTCTAGGCATGGAGAAGAAAGAGCCCCTTGCAGGCTGAGCCTGTTTGGAAAACCTGACCTGCACCCCCAACCTCACCGAGATCCCAAAACATCCAAAAATGTTCATGCAATTTATGAATTTTAATTCTGTAATGCATTATTTAATGCTAATATTTTATTATTTATATATTTATTATATGTATTTATATTTATAACTACACTATTGGTTTTTATTACCTAATCTTTATATAGAAAAAATCAAGGCATTTTTAGTAGCCGAGAAAATTAATGCTCAATGTTTCTAAGTAAGACAATTCCCTTTATTAAAAGTGCATATTATATGGCTCTATGCAGATATTTACCACATGTATTTTGATTTCTTGGTTAGTAGTGCTGTATTAACGTTTTAATACTAATTGTAGTCCTGTAATTAAAAGGTAGTTTTTGTAGTTAAAATAGGAACTATGTTAGTGGGATTTTTAAGAACGGAATGAGGCACTCGCAGCAGATAGCAGCCCCAGGACACCTAAATCTTTAAGAGAAAAATAATTTATTGCCCTCTTATCAGAAGAAACAAACTTCTTCCCGCCTCAAAGGCGCTGTTCAGATTAGAAGGAAGAATTTGATGATGACCAAACAGAATCCTGTATTTGACTGGAATTTATGCATCATGTATGAAGTCTATGACTATGCAACGGGCTATTGGTTTAAGGGTTAATCCTTTGATAACGGGTGTCCTTTACTGGGGTCGTAATGCCCAGAAAAAGGTACCTGGATGTCCGTAACTCTTTCTCTTTATTGTCTCATATTATCCCAATTCAAATTGTCCAAATTATTATTACTCAAATTGTATTACTATTTTGATAAGCATTATATTAGCATTAAACTTTTAAAATTTTTAAAAAAAGTAATTGTGGTTTTTCCCACCTTCATTAATAAATTAAGTTCCAGCAGTAATTTATTTATTCCTCTTTCTGGTAATTAGATACATTTGTACTCTTTTTGCCATTTGCTTCAAATTCTTTTTACAATACGGGGCCGGGGGGGAGGGAGGGTGAGGGCACCCTGGAGTCCATGGAGAGGTTTCAGGAACATATTTGGGGCAGTTTTGGGTCTGGGGAGGGAATTCAGTGAGAACTTGAGGGTGTGCAGGACACTTGGGGAAGCCGGGTGGGCACTTGGAGGGACACTCAGGGATTCTGGGAGCAGTTCAGCGTCCGGGGAAGATCTTGGGGGTCCAGGGGGGCCCTTGGAGGTCAGGGAGGGGACTTTGGGGCCCTTCGGGGTCCGGGCGGGCCCTTGGATGATTCGAACGGGGCGCTCTGGGGCGCGGGGAGTTGTGGGAGTTGTAGGCGCGGGTATCATACGGTCTAACGGGGCCGCGGAGCATCACGGGAGTTCGAGGCGCAGCTGCAATGGCTTTCGGTGCGGCGCGGGGCAAGATGGGAGTTGTAGTCCCCAAAGTGGCTCGAACACGATATTTGGAGGTCAGAGAAGTCTCTTGCGGGACACTTTTGTGTCCGAGCCGCGACTTGAGGCCCTCGAGGGGAACGTAAATGTCTTCGGAGCCCTTGGGAGGAGGTCTGGGATCTCTAAGCGGGCTCTTTAGGGCACGGGTCACAGCACAAGTTTTAGGCGCGGGACTGTGTTCTGAGGGGCTCTGGGGCCGTGGGGACGAGAGGAGATGAATTCCCAGAAGTGGCTGTACCGGGCATCTGTGGGGTGGGAGCACTCAGGGGGTCCGGGGACTCTTTTGGGGGGGGGCCGGAATGGGCGCTGAGGGGGCACTGAAGGATCCTGGAGGGTCTGGGGGACACTTATGGGAAAGATAAGGGCGGATCCCGGTGTTTTTTGGAGCGCAGGGCATTACGGGAGTTGTAGTCCCTGCTTCTATAGGGCTCCTTTCGGCCGCGGGGCATGATGGGAGATGTAAGCAAAAAGAAATATGGTGCCCATCTAGGCACCGCCCCAAGACCCGGATCCCAGGTGCTGATTGGCTGTAACTGCTGATGGGCGGGAGCCTCGGCAAATGGGATGTGTTGTAGGTGGGAACAGCCAAATCACCCTCCTCCAGTCCCTTGCACTACAGCCCAGTTCATTCCCAGTACAGACCAGTATAACCCCAGTAAAGTCCATTTCATCCCAAGTAGAACCCAGTTCAATCCCAGTGCCCCTCCAGTTCCTCCCAGTGCAGCCCAATCTATCCCAACACACCCGAGTTCATTCCCAGTTGTTCCCAGTTCCTCCCAATGTCATCCACAGGATGGCCCAGTGTCCCCCAGTCTTCCCTGCAATATCCCCAGTGTCCCCAGTTTGTCCCAGTATCCCCCAGTGTCACTCCCAGTATGTCCCAGTGTCTCCCACAGCGTTCCCAGTCTTCCCCAGTATGTTCCAGTCCTCCCCAGTGTTTCCAAGGACAGTTTAATTTCTCTCGGTGGCCGTGGCAGCCAAACCCAGCAGTGGGGTCAGTGCAGTGCCCATGGCCACAGCCCCTTGCAGGGGCCCAGTGCAGCTTGTGCTGATGATCCACCCTCACAGCTGGCCCAGGGCAGCTCTGCAGTGCCTTTGGTGGCACCCGGGGCTGGCACACCCCTGAGCAGTGTGTCTGTTTGCAGTGGGGAAACTCAGGAGTTTGAGATTGCTTCAAAAAGGCCGCAAAAGTGAAAACCCCTCTTAGGCTGAGTGCAGCCATCTCTGCAAGCACAGCAGGGCCCAGGGGAGTGAGGACAGACAGGATGGGGCTGGGCAATGTGGAGCAAGGTTGTCCACACTGGGTCAGAGCTCCAGGCACAGCTTCTGTGAGCAGGCCAGAGCTGGTGAGAAGAGACCCTGGGTCAATATCAATCACAGAATTATGCAACCAACTCTGCTCTAAAGAGAAATAAAATAAAATATATCCTTTAAATAGGAATGTGTATTTCTTACAAGGTCCTTGAAATCTTTCTCCATAATTGGACTAGGAAAATTTCAATGACCCTCTCAGGGCTTTGATGTTGTTTACATCAGACTCAGTCCCTGAGAGTGTCTTCAATAAACTTCTCAAGAACTCAAAATTAAATTGAAATTCTGAACTTTCTTAAAGTTTTAATGGGTCCCACAGAGGAACACGCCTGAGAAAGTGTCCCCAGGTTCCAGTTAGAGCAGAACAATGGAGGCAGTGATGACAGCTGGGGACAAACAAGGCCAAGGTGTCTCTGGTGCTGAGCAAAGCTGGATGTGTTTGAGGAATGCAAAGGGACAAGGCCTGAGCCCCAGCCCCTGGCCAGGCAGATGCTGTCCCTCCCTCCTTGCTCAGGGCTCTTGCCGGGATGGGCACTGGCATGTGGGGATGTGCAATGGCAAGGGCATGAACGTAAACATCTTCGGAACCCTTGGGAAGAGGTCTGGGATCTCTAACCGGGCATGGGGCGGCCCCTGCCAGGCTGCTGAGCAGGGACAAGGAGGCAATGAGGCCCCAGGCCTGCAAGGGTCACTTGTCTCCTGCTCCTGCCTCAGGCCCAGGCCCAGCAGCCATGGCCAAAGTGCTGCCCAAGTTGGCTCTGGCAGGGCTGTTTTGCAGCTGCTGCACATGCCTGCGCCCTGTGCAGCCCAGGCTGTCCCACGGTGTCCCTGCCCTGCGCCTCTGTCCCTGCAGGCTGTCGGCATCCCCCGGCTGCCCCACCTGGCTGGCCCCTTCCTTTGCTGACAGCTCTGCCTCCTGCCTGCCTCTGCCTGCCCACACAAAGCCTGGGGCTGATACCAAAAGGGTTCATTCCATTTTTACCCTGCCTGTGAACTTTGAGGACAGGAACAAGGCATGCAGGGGCTGCTTTCCCAGCAAGGATGATTGGAAGAGAAGAAGACATCTGGTACAAGGGGGCAGGAATAGAGAAAACAAGGAGTGAATCTGGAAAGTTGGGTTTGATTTGATGGAAGTTTGTAAATTGTAATTCACATTTAGGGACTGTATATAAGCAACATACTGCTAGAATTACATGTCCACGTAGGGTTAGGAGTTATGCCATGCTGGACTTCAGGCCTGAATACATGATTCCCTCTAAAATAGCAAATGACTGTTAAGGAGGCTTTTTTGGATATCACAGAAATTTGGTGGCAGTGGGGCCTCACAGAACCAAGGAGTCAGCTGTGGCACTGTGCAAACTCATGGAACAAAGGGTCCATGGTGACATAGCAGAATGCCATGAAACCAAAATCCATTTTGGCACATTGGGGCCTCATTGAACCAATGGTCCATTGTGATACTGTGGATCCAAGGAGACCATTGTGACCCTGAGAAACCTCTTGGAACCCAGGGGCCATTGTGACACAGAAAGGCCTGGTGGAACCATGGGTCCATTGTGACACTGCAGAACCATATGGAACCAAGGTGACCGTGTCCAATTACAGCTTCAGGTTATGAAGTCCCATCCTCCCAGTCTGCTCTCCTCAAATCACTGTTTGCACTTTTTGGGCCTGAAGCTGCCACAGTGTCCTTGGCTCTCCTAGGTTTCTAGGTTTCCTACTCCAGTTATGGTGAAATATTTCAAAGAGCTTCTAAAAAAATACACTCCTATTTTAAGGGGTGTCTTTTATTACTGCTCTATTTGGAGCAGAGACAATTACAGCATTCTGTGATTGAGATTGACCCAGGGTCTCTCCCCAGCAGCTCTGGCCTGCCCACAGAAGCTGTGCCTGGAGCTCTGACCCAGTGTGGACAACCTTGCTCCACATTGCCCAGCCCCATCCTGTCTGTCCTCACTCCCCTGGGACCTGCTGTGCTTGCAGAGCTGGCTGCTCCCAGCCTAAGAGGGGTTTGCCCTTTTTGTATTTTTTGAAGCAATCTGAAACTCCTGAGTTTCCCCAATGAAAACAGACACACTCCTCAGCTCTGTGCCAAGACCAAGCTGCCACCAACAACGTTCCCCTCACCCAAGGCAGAACTGTGCAGGAAATGTTTTAGACCTTTGCACTCCATGGTTCCATGAGGCCTTGCTCTGTGGCAATGGACTTTTGGTTCCATAAGGTTCTGTACTCAACAGTGGTATCCTTAGTTCCAAGTGTTACCATGGCCCTTTGGTTCCACGGGTCCCCGCTGTGTCGCGATGGGCTCCATGATTCCATAATTAATGCAAAAGCTTTGCATAAACAATGAGCAACACCATGGTCTCCTTGGATCTGCATTGTCATAACCAACGATGGGTTCCATGAGATCCCAAACTGTCACAATGGACATTTGGCTCCATGTGGCCCCTCTGTGTCACAAAGGACCCTTGGTTCCATCAGGCCCCACAGTGTCACAGGGGTTTCCTTGGTTCCATCTGCCCCAAAATGTCACAGGGTTTTCCCTTTTCCTGCTGCAACCCACAGCAAACCCCAGTGCCAGGGTCAAACATCTGGCAAGAAGGAGCAAGGGGGGACATTTGGAGTGATGGATTTTGCCTTCCCAGGTCTCAGTGACGTGGGATGGGTCCCTGCTGTCCTGTAGATGGATGAACACCAGCCTGCCCATGGCAGGGGGTAAGAGACAACAGCCTCTGTCCATGGAACTGCAACAGCAGAGATGTCAGGAGACCTGAGTTTAAAAGACTCTCACCAGCACAGGAAACATCAACCTAGGACATTTTCTTGAAAGCTGACATTTTAGAGCATTTTTTTATACAGACTTGGACTACCAAATACCAAGTTAACCAGTTTTGGCTTTCTCTGGGCCCTGAGACCAGTTGGAATCTTTTCAGCAGTCTGTGCTGTTACATCTTGTTTTAAGTGATCAAATTGAGAGCCAAACTTATAAGAAAATTCAGCAAAGATTTATTAATTTGTCTGTGAGACTGAAGTTTGGTCGTCGAAACCACCTCAGCCAAGGGTCAGCGTTGAGCCTAGGATCGGTGCTGGGTGAACACGGATCTGACCTCCGAATGTCAGAGTCTCTCCCTGTTCATGAATGATGCTTCACACAGCAAGTTCTTATACAGTATATTCTTCCCGAGGCATAAATGACCGAATGTTCTTTGTGTCTCTTCACATGCAGAACCGTGGCATTACATGTGCAGAGGTAGACAAAGACTCAGTCCAGGTGTCTCGATGTCGACTCCGGGGAAGTCAGCATTCACATGCATCAGGGTGGCGCCGTCGATCATCGTGGTAGATGTAATCATCAAGGTGATAATCACTCTTAGGTGGACCCGGTGACCCAGGGAAGCCAGCGATTATTGGCCTGGAAACTTCTATTCTGACATTAAAACCCCAATGTTGATCTCAACGAACGTCCAGGAACTAGATATGAATAAGACACTGCTCCTGGCCAGGATGGTCAAAAGACATAGTGTGGATTTTACAATATTTTATACATTAATAGCATGAATTATCTCTATCATATACTACAATCACTCCCCATTTATATCACCAATTCAATTCATGTTCTCAAATTGCTAAATTTTTCATTTTCTACTTCTACCCACCACCATTGAGGGTCTTTCACAGAGTGCTCCCTTACACTATTCTGTACTCCCCTTGTGGAACACCCTGTTGTCCCATATTATTCACATTCGCTTTTGCTTGTTTCTCGAACTTTGCCAATATTTCAGCAGCATTGCTGGCACACTTCCTTTCTCCCAGTCACATGACTTTAGATGTGTTGCCTCTGAAGGCTCCCTCCGGATCCACGGGAATTATCACTATCTGCATTCCCTGGACCATGGAGTGGATCAGTCTAAAAAAGCATGGAATTAGACAAGGCAGGAATAGGATTCCAGCTACTGAACAGAGCACAAAAATCATCACTTTGTTCCACCAGGCCCGATCAAACAATTTGTCCCACCATGAAGACTGTAAAATCGAGTTCCATTTTTGAACAGGGACATGGGCCACCTTTTTGATATCAGCCCCCAAAGCTCTTATGGTTTCCCCATAATCATCGATTTCAATACAACATTCTGATTCGTTGAACTTTCCACACATTCCCCCTTCTTCGGCCAGCAAATAGTCTAAAGCTATTCAATTTTGGTACACAAATGCCCGTACCTGGGTGTGCGGCCGACTAAGTAAATCCAGGGCCTCAGAGGTGTGATTTGAAACAATTTCCACCACTGCCTGCAGCCGAATCAGCCGGTTCAGTAGGTAAATTGGAGTCCTATATTTGTAGCTTCCATCTTGAGCCCACGTGGCCGGTCCATAATAATCAATTATCCTTGCAGCTGGCCACTCTTCCTCCCTCATGGTTTGTTTACCACCTATTACATGTATCATTTTTTCAGGCTTCTTCTCTCCCTCCTCAGGGTCTCATACAGAGGAGCCCCTAGTAGGTTACTTTTTGTTCAAGGGAGAGTAAAGAAGACTGGCCGGATCATGCCCAGAGTGCATGATCCCTTCCACCTTGGGGGTAACACACTGTATGCCTTTTTCCCACAAATCCAATAAATTCTATCCGGAGTTTTCCATCTGATATTTGTCCTCCCTGGGTCTCCCCAGTACTCTCTCAGGCCTTCCAAGGATTGGAAAATGTTGGCTCCAGGATTTTTGACCCAACACAGTCCTATCCTTTTGTTCCATTCACAATTTGTCTCATTCTTCCTGCTCCAGTACCCCGAAGGGGGTTCTGGCTGCTAGAGCTTGCTTTTGGTGTTTGAGTTCACCGTCAGGGTAGACACACACGGGGTGCATCCCATCATTTCGGTGTACTCCTTTCCTTCTCGACTGGTGCAGATGGTTCCAATCACCCTCAGGTACAAAATCCATCCCTCAGGTCTCTGTGCCAATTTTGGGACCCTCAGATTGTCCCATTTCAGAAGCTGTTCCGGACCCAAACCTTCCCCTTTCCAAGGCCATTTTTCTGCTGACTTCAGCCCTCCACAAATCCAGCAATTTGACAATCCTAGTTCAATTGCAATTTCTTGCATCAGGTCAATGAACAGGTTCCTGTCCGGGGAAAGCAGTTCCCCATCAGCATATTGTTTCTCCAGCAATTCATCCTGTTCACCCAGAGTTTTTAATCTTTCCTGTTCAACTTGCTTTCTCCTCATTTCTGACTCCCTTCCCTTCAATTCCTGAGTTATTTCTCTCATTCTTCCCTCAGGATCCTCACCATCTTTATTTTTCATGAAACAGACAACCCTGTCATATTGCAGGCACACCCTATCATCATTCGCCTCTGCCAAATCCAATATGATTGGTTCTCTGCTCAAGGTAAATCTGCTATCAAATTTAACATTTCTTTCCATCCAATACATTTTCCCGTTCATCATGCATATCCCCAGCCTCGCATTGTCATAACACAATGGATTCACCTGGTGATACGGGACAAAGATTGATTCCATTTTTCCCCCAACCTACATGGTTCGGTTACATTGGTTACAAATGGAGATTGACATTATTTCTGCATTTTGTTTTTGTATCTGGTGCTTGTGCTTATCTGGCTGCCCGTTCCTTAGCCCTGCCTCATGATTAATACACCAAATCCCTGTTACCAATTCACACAATTTGACCCTCATGCCATTCTTCCAACAGTACCTGCCAGGTTCCCTGAGACAATCTACCAGGGCTTGGTATGCTGAGGGTTTCTTGTTCCCTTTACAACTGGGACCACCTGAGTGCAATTTCCACACTCATCTGTGGAGCTCTAGTTTCCGCCTCTCATTGTGACCTCAGTGTGCAGACTCTGCGTCCCGCACATGACTAGGCTCAGGCCAATCAGGATTGCCACCAGGCGTACTCCTCTGCCTTTGCCTCCACCCCCTGGGGTGCCACCAGCGGCGAGGAAGACCATCTTCGCGGCAGCAGGAGTATTCTTCAGGGAACATGACCTCAGACCTAGCCGCGTACCTCCTCTTAAAGGTGCCCCACTGTGACACTCTGATTGCATCAGAACTGCACAGTACTCTGATGCATTTCTGGCACTCCACATCCAAAATTTCTGCTTGTGATCTAAGCTTCCCATGCACCCCATTTTGAAAAATGTGGAACCACTCCTGTGAGTCCAGTTCAATGATTCCCAAATTTGTGGCTAAGGTTAGGATATGGTCAGTCAGCTCAAGCTCTTCCTCCAAACATTGAGTACACAGTCCTTTTGGCCTCTGTCCCCTTCTACAATGAATAACAAAAACCCCTTGACAATATTCACACTTACAGTGTACAAACAGAGAGTATACACAATCTGACAGTATACAACTTATCTGCTTGCCGTCAGTCATTTACAAGGCTGTTGGAGTCTGATCTTCAAGTCGCCTGGGGGAGAAGTGACCCTCCACTCGGGTGCTTCCTCCTGATGTTCGACTTTCTTCACCCTAGATGCGTTTGTCCAGCCTTTCTCTGCTGTCCAAATGGCAGTATCTGTTGTCAGGAGCACAAGAAAGGGACCTTCCAAGTGAGGAGAGAGCAGCATCTCCTCCCACACTTTCACAAGCACTCTGTCACCCAGCTGGATTTTGTGGATAGCGAATCCCAGAGGAGCACTCTGGGCCACTATTCCTTGTTTTCTGAGTTCCTGCAAATTTTGTTGATCGCAACCAGATATGGTTGAATCTTACCATCCTCAAACCTGGGGTGTCCCACTGACATCCCATGTCTATATGGCATCCCATAGGGCATTTCAAACGGTGAGAGCCCCATCTCTGAGTGAGGCATGCTTCGGATATTAAGCAGTGCCGAAGGCAGGCATTTCAGCCAGGACATCCGTGTTTCTAAAATTAATTTAGATAACTGTGCTTTCAAGGTCTGATTCATCCTTTCCACTGGTCCTGAGCTCTAGGGTTGCCACAGAGTGTGGTATTCCCATCAAATGCCTAGCGCATCTGCCATCTGCTTAATAATATCTGATGTCAAATGTGCTCCTTGGTCCGAATCAATGCAATTCATCACCCCATATTGGGGTACAGTTTCCTCCAGTAATTTTCTGGACACCGTATGAGTCGTTGTCCATGGGCTAGGAAAAGCCTCCACCCAATGGGTCAATTTGTCCATGATCACAAGCACAAATTTGAATCTCTCCACTTTGGGCAACTCCGTGAAATCAACTTGAATTCTTTCAAATGGTCGGTATGCAATGGGGGTGACTCCCCAGGATGGTCTGTCTTGCCCTTGTTTTGTTAAATTTCTGACAAATCAGGCATCCTTGTACCTCTTGTTTCGCCAATTCGTAAGTCCCCTTGCATCTGAAAAATTTCAAAAATTGTTCTGCTAGGGCCTGTGCCCTCCAATGTGTTCGCTGGTGCAAAATCCTCCTGGTAAAACCTTTAGAAACTAGTTCTCTCCCATCAGGTAATTTCCACTTACCTTCCTCCAATTTCCCCCCAGTCTTCTAACAGCATTCAATCTCCTTTTGAGAGGGCGTAGGAAGATTATCTGGGACCTTAATCCCTTCAGTCTCTGGGGTACTTACCGTCATCACTGCTGCGGTCTTGGCTTCCTGGTCTGCCAAATTGTTTCCCCTGGTTCGGAACTGAATCCCTGCCTGGCATCCCTTCATGTGGACCACCGCAGTTTCCTCCGGCCCCCTTACGGCTTCTAAGATTTGCCGAATCAGTTCTCCATGAATCAGTCCCTTGCCCTGTGTGTTGATCAACCCCCTTTCTTCCCAGATTTTCCCAAAGGTGTGAACCACTCCCAAGGCATACCTAGAATCTGTAAAAATTGTTCCCTTTCTCCCTTTCAGTCCTTTCAAGGCTCTCAGAACTGTGTACAGTTTGCAAGCCTGCGCCGACCAACTCGCGACCAACTCTGCTTCAATAACTTTTCCCGTTTGTCCATCCACAACTGAGTATCCTGATTTCCTCTTTCCATCAATCACCCTGCTTGACACATCTACAAACCATTTTTCTCCTTCATATACCTTTTCTTCTTCTAAATCCTCTCTGATATTTGTTTGTAATTCAACCACCTCCATGCAATCGTGAACAAGCTCCTCTGAAGCTTCCCCAAACAAAAACTGTGCAGGGTTCTGTGCAGTCATTGTCCACAATTCCAAATCCTGTGAGTGAATCAAAATGGCCTCATACTTTACCAGCCTTGCATCAGTGAGCCATTGTCTGCCTTCTGCTGTAGTATGCCCCATACATTGTGCGGTGCAAATACTACCAATGGTGCACCGAAGGTTACCTTCTTGGCCTCCTCTACCAGCAATGCTATGGCGACAATCGCCTGCAAGCAGGTGGGCCAGCCCCTGCTGACTGAGTCCAAAAGCCTCGACAAGTAACCTACCGGTTTCCTGACCCCAGCCCAGTGTCAGCACCCTGTGTGCCGTGTGATTGTTCACGTCCACGAACAACTGAACGGGTCTCTTCACGTCAGGGAGGCTCAGCACTGGTGCCGCTGTGAGTGCTTCCTTGACTCCCCTGAATTCTTCTTCATCCTTTTCCATCCATTTGACTCGGTCTGTGGTGAGTTTCTTGAATAGAAACTTCACCTTTTCACTGTACCCTTCAATCCACTGCTGGCAATATCCCAACAGCCCCAAAAGCTGTCTGACCTCCCTTTTCGTTTGCAGGGGTGGTAAGGCAACAATCCCTGCCACCCGCTCTGGATCCAATTTCTTTTTTCCCTTGGTTAACCAATGTTCCAAGTACCTGCCCTCGGGCTCTGTGAATTGCAACTTAGACTTTGACACCTTCAACCCCTTTTCCCCTAAAAAGTTCAATACTTCAATGGTGCTCACTCTTACAACCTCCTCCCTTGGACCTGCAACCAGCAAATCGTCTACATATTGTAACATTTTTGTTCCCTCCATTGGTACAAAGTGGCTCAATACCTGCTCAAGTGCTTGCCCGAATAAATTTGGGGAATCCATGAAGTCTTGAGGCAACGACGTCCATCTGAGCTGCCGCTTTCTCTTCGCCTTTAGATCTTCCCACTGAAACGCAAAACAATCTCTGCTGCCCTCTGCTAAAGGACAGGTCAAGAAAGCATCTTTCAAATCAATCACGCTGTACCATGTGTCCTCAGGAGAAATGTTATTCAACAAGGTGTAAGGATTTGAGACCATGGGGAACAAGGTCTTAGTTCTCTGAATCACAGCCCTTAAATCTTGCACTAGCCTAAAGCTGCCGTCCATCTTTTTCACAGCCAGAATTGGGGTGTTGTGCCGAGACATGCACGGCTCCAACGTTCCTTTCTTTATTACTTCATCAATCACCGGTTTCAATCCCTTCCTCCCCTCCATGGAGATGGGATATTTCTTAACCCAAATAGGGTCCTCTGGTCTCTCAATTTCGACACGGATCAGCTCTATGTCCAGACTCCCAGCTTCCCCTTTGACATACCACACCTTCGGATCTATTTTCTCCTTGTCCTGGATGGTGAGTTTATACATTCGCACCCTGAGCCTTGAATTTTCCACTGCCAAGGTGATTTTCAGGGCTACCATCATGTCCCGCCCCAGTACATTTAAATATGCATCCGGTATCAGTAAGCTATTTCCTGTATGTCTTTTGTTTTTTGTTTCTATTTCTACATTATTTATCATCAGAACCTCAAAGGGTTCCCCTTTTGCCCCTATTACCATCATGGAATCAGTGCTTAGAGAGCACCCTTGCGGCAGCTGCTGCACCGCTGTCCGTTCCGCCCCTGAGTCTACCATAAACCACATCTCCTGCCTGTGGAGTCCTACTTTTAATTTTATCAAGGGGTCCCTCAATGTTCTGGACTCCAAACTGAAAAGTCCCTGACACCCCTCATCTTCTTGCAACATTGCCTGGTCCTTGGCTTTGTTGGGACAATTCCTTCAGATGTGTCCCTTTTGTTTGCAGTAATAGCACTCAAAATCTCTCTTCTGATTGTTTGATCCTTTTCCTTGGGAAGAGTTCTGCTTCTTTGCCGGCTCCTTCTTTGCTCTGTCTCTGCCCTGCTCCTGTTTATGTGCTTCTCTTACTGCAGCTACCAATACCTTAGCTTGGATCTTCTGTTTCTCTTCGTCTCATATCATGTAGACTTTCTGAGCTTCCCGAAGCAGCTCTTGCAACCCTTTTTCCTGCCCCCCATCTATCTTTTCTAACTTTTTCCAACTGTCTTCCCAGGATTTTGCCACAGACTGAGTTTTTAGCAAAACCATCCCCAAATACATTCTCAAACCCTTGCAGAGCCTCTGCAACCATTCCATGGGAGTTTCATCTTTCCCCTGGCACTCCCTGAGTACCTTGCTCATGTTCTGTCCCTTGGGTACCGCTTCCCTGATACCCTGAATTATCATATTTCCTAAATTTATCCTTTTCTGCCTCCCCTCCTCCATCTGGGCATTCCAGGACGGTTTCTGGTTTGGCCAACTCTGGGCCCCGCTTTCCCCATTGGGGTTTCTCTTTTCCCAATCTTTGATCGCAGCTTGTCTGATCATGTCCCTCTCCTCATTGTTGAAGAGCGATCTCAGGATCACGTTGAGATCCTCATAGGTGTAGGTGCTGGTCCCTAGAAATTCATCTAGCTTTTCTGCCACCCCCAAAGGATCATCTATCAATTTTCCCATCTCTTTCTTGAACGCTCTCATGTCACTGGTGTCGATTGGCGCATGTACAAAGGCAATAACTCCAGGAGCCACCAGCACCTCCACCAGTAAAGGGAAGATGCCGAGCTTCTCTTCCTCATCCCCACTGTCTCCCGTAGTCGCCCTCCTCGTTTGCCGCTCATTGAATGGGCCAGGGGAGAGCTGGTTTTGGGGATGGTTACCTGTTTTTCTTCAGTTTTGGGAAGGGTCAGTGGCAGCGGCTGCTCACATGGGAGCGGAGTTGCCGCCGCCACTTGGTCACGTGGAGGGGGAGGTACTGCAGCTGGCTCCGGTGGGAGCGGCAGTGCCGAGACCTGACCCAGCGGGATCGCCACCTCGGGAGGCAACGTGGGCACCGGTGGTGCCTGAGCTGGTCCGGGCTGGGGCGGAGGAACAAGGTAGGGAAGTGGAAGATTGTCCAAGGGCTCCCATTCCTTTCCCATGTTTGCTGAGTTTCGGAGGGGTCATACTGGGTATAAACTCATACAAGCATACCTCCACATCTCGGCATACTCGATTTCCTCAAAATCCTACAGGCAGCAATCAAATACGTAATCGTACAAAGACTTGCAAGTCCATGCTTTAAATGTGCTGAACACCAGCCAAACCATGTATTTTCCGATCTCCTTCCCTCCTTATTTTTCCATACAAAAATGTATCATTTTCTCCTTGGACCTGCCCGCTCTCCTTGGGCTCTCATCCCAGTGTTCTAGCATCCACCCCAACGGACTATCTCTTGGGATTTCTGGCAGAACTTTCCCGGGACCCTGGGGAGATTTTTCCTCGGGTTTTCTCCAGAACCTGCTTTTTCCCAACCTCATTTTTCTAAAAATCCCTCCTGCGAATTTTCTCACCTTGTCTCCTCCAGCTGGGATGCTCGTCGCGAGTCCTGACTCTGTCTGATGTTGATTTCCTGAATCTGCAAAATGTCACCAGTCTTACTCAGTCAAACGGAGAACCGTTCCGCTGACTTTTTGACTGATCTCCGGTTTTCTTTCCTGTTTTCTCTGCATCAGAAGGTAGATGGACTCCTGAAATTTTCCAGGACTGTCGTTTCCCCTTTCTGACCAAACCATGACCAATTTCCCCCCTTGAATTTTCTACGAGTCCCAGGTCCCACGTGTGTTAAGGAAAAGCATCTGCTTCCCCCTTGACGACCATGTGCCTCACGGTATGGTGGAATTGCGACTGTGGGGTCCACACTTGCTTTGTGACAGAGTCACATCTCACAATAACTCGGTCACACCCCACTCAACCACGCGATACTCACGGTTCCTTTTCCCACGTGGATTCTTCATGCACGTTGATTTCCGAGGGGAAAAAAAAGCACCTCGGGCTTGGAGATCCCCTGGATCTTGCCGAGTTCCTGAGAGCGGGGCCCATTTTATCCCTCTTTAGCTGTGGCTCCAGTTTTGGTTCGGTGATTTTTAATTGGTCTCGTGGACTCCAATCCCACTCAGACTGCTGAAATCCCCAAGGTGCCTTCAGGGCAGGAAGGGGTCCCGAACCCCAAATTCAAATCCCTTCGGGTTTCACCAGTTTGTTATAAATGATCAAATCGTGACACAAAATTTATCAAAAATTTAGTAAAGATTTCTTAATTTGTCTGCGCGACCAAATTTCAGTCTTCAAAACCACCACAGCCAAAGAGACAGCGTTGAGCCTGTGTTTGGCGCTGGGTGAACCTGGATCTGACCTCACGAGTGTCAGAGTCTCCCCCGTTCATGCCTGCTGCTTCTTGCAGTGAGGTTTTATACAGTTTATTCTGCCCGAGGCAAAGATGACCAAATGTTCTTTGTATCTCTTCACATGCATTGCTGTTTCTTTCCATGTGCAGAGGTGGACAAAAGCTGGGTCCAGGTGTGCCACTGGTGTCAATCGGCTCCGGCAAGCCATGTATTCAGATGTATCAGTTTGGCGCCCCTGACTATCTTGATAGATGCAATTGGCAAGGCAATAATCGCTCTTGGGTGTCTCCCGATGACTTGGGATACCAGTTATCATCGCCCTGGAAGCATCTATTCCTACGTTAAAGCATCAGTCGTTATCTTAACTTGTGTCAGGGAACTTGTTGAACCTAAATAGACAGCTGCTCCCGGCCGGGTGGTCAGACACATACATTTGGAGCATGAATTATCCCTTCCATATATTACAACTGCATTTACCTCTCCAGCATTGCTTTCCAAAAGAAAAGAAAAAGCTGGGGAAGGCAAACTGTATAGCTCATGGTATTTTACAGTGTCTAAAACATGCCAAGTCATGTATCTTAGAAGTGAGATCCTTTTGGAATTAATGGGACAGAGAAGTAGTGCAAAGGGGAGCATAAAAATAAATAGAGTAATACATCTTGGTATGGTTTTTTCTGTTTTCATTTCATTTCCTAAAACCTGCTTCAGTTCTTCCAGAATCTTCTCCACAGTCCTGTTTGCTCTTTCCAAGAACCTTTCCTGGAGAACAAGGTGCAGCTTCTGTCACAAGACGTGCCACCAGCTGCACCTTCTCTTGGCTTTCCACACCGTGCGTGCAGCACGACTCTTGCAGCAAAGCAGGACAAATATTTGAAGAAATTTACAGCCAGTTCTTTTCCTTGTGGTCTGGGCATTTGTGCCATTGGTGAGGATTTCATTGTTACTGTTCTACACTAAGGAAACATGATGGGCTACCAGGAATTGTTAGGGAATGCAAGCCTGACTGAATGCAGAGAAAGAATCTCCAGAGCCTGCAGCCAGAAGTGGAGAGTTGTGGGATAATCATTCCATCATCCCCATGGACATCTTGAAAGCAATGTAGAAGATGAAAATCTTGAAAGCAATGTAGAAGCTGACAGAGGGAATTTGTTTCATTGTTCAGTTCAGATGTTGCTACATCTCATGCATTGATATAAATCAAGAGTTACTGTCAGTTCATGAAGGGCACCAAAACAAGCCGGATTTCTCACGAGATGACTGAAAGAATCTGAAAAGGAGAAATGCAGGGAATGACTTAGTGAGCTTTGCCTGTACAAAGGATCATTTTTCCTATTAATTTCTAGTCCATTCCCTCCGCTTTGTCCTTACTAACAATGCCATTTTCATCCCAGATTCCTCATGAAATGGCAACCCTGAGCTTGGAAGTGCCTGAAAGATGCCCTGTTCCTCTGCAGGGACCCTGAGGCTGAAGTGGGAGCCTGAGCCCTCTCTGGGGCAGCCTCCACCGAGCTGGAATTTGCACCGTGCTGGGAGAGGAGGAGGAGGGGGAGAGCGCTGGCGCTGTGTGGCAGGAGCAGGAGGTTTGGGCCGCAGGACATTCCGTCTGCGCCGATGCCCCGCAATGGGCGGCCGTGCCCGGGGCTCTGGGCCTGGCCCCGCGTGCGCTGAGCTCTCCACACTGCGGGAGCTCCCCGGGCTGGGCTCAGCTTCCTGCTGGGCCTGGGCGGCAGGCTGGGCTCCCGCTGGGATCAGCAGCAGCTGGAAATACCTCTGCGCATCTCCATTTGCTGCTGCTGCTTGGGAGAAGAGAGAATGATGTCAGTCAAGACCCTCTGGTTTCTTTTTCTCCTGGTGGATTTTTTCATTTGATTTGACATTCCAGAGGCAATTTCTGTGATGGACTCTGTCAGTTGATTCTATTTCGGCAGCAGTAGCAACAGGGCTGTGTTTGAGCACTGCAAATGTGGCCTGTGTGGCTTTAATTCTCCTTGACTTAGTCCTCAGGGACTTGAGAGCATTTCAAGATCTGCCAATCATGATGCCTGTGACCAAAAGCCTGAGTTCACCTATTGCCGGCCGGGGGCTATGTACAAATCACCAACAGGACGGGACTGCTGAGGAACGTGTCTCGAGCTGTTTATTTTCCAGCATCAGTATCATTACATAGTTATGACAATGGGAAGATGCTAGCAGCTCGTGTCCTTAGCAGCAGACAAAGAAGTCAATGTTACAACTTACTTTAAAAGTTTTTTGACCAATGCCACAAAGCAAAAGCATATTAATGGTAGTTCTATCCAACCACTATAAGCACACATACCTTTGGTTAAAACAATGCTTGCTTATTTCAAATGCAATACATGCTTGTGAGCCTTAAAACACAATGCACAGAGCTCAAGCTTAGAACCTCCCAATATCTTGCTAGATATACTTTTCTGCAGCTTAGAGAGTTATTCTACCAAGCGTTAATACAAAAACCATTGTTCTATTTGTCCTTACTTTCTATTTCTAATATAGTGTCGTGGGTTGACAGCCTTTATCCCAATATCGTGTGTTGTGTCTGGCAGCTGTGCCTTTTCTCTCTTTCCCCCCCCCCGGCCGTCTTGCTGCGGCGGGGCGGGGAAGAGAGGGGGGGAGTGTTTGACCAGGCCTTTTTGCTTTTGGCTTTTTGCTGCTTGGCTTGGCTAGCCGCTTTGCTTGCTTGCTTTCTGCTTTTTGCACTGGTTTTTTTCTTTTCTTTTGTTCCCTCTTTCTTACCCTCCCCTGAAGATACTGGACCGGCTCCGGACCTGACCTGAGACGTCCAGGACACCTGGAGCTTGCAAGAGAAGCTTGACGCCCTCACCACACAGTCTGTTTCTTTCCTTTTCTTGTGTTCGGGAGTGTTCTTTTGTTACTTGTAAATAAATACGTTTTGTTTTCCACTTTGCTCCTCCGAGAAATTCCTTCCCGAACCCGGTGTTGGGGGAGGGGTGGTTGGAGGTTTGTTTTGTTTGGGGGGCTCCCTTTTGGAGATTTCCCCTAATTTGTCCTAAACCAGGACATATAGCTTTTCTGCTGACAAATCTTATGGCTACTGCTTAGCTCTAATCACAGTTCTGCTGTCTCTGAGGCCTTCCTTTTGCAGCTTTCCCAAAACCCTCTGATTTTAAGGATTCCCACATTCACCATCACGAAAGCACTATGGGTAGAGCTGATCAAAAAAGGCAACTGCAGTTTTATGGATAAATTTCAAGCAGAAGAATGGCAAGAACAGCCATGGTCTCCAATTCCCAAGGCAAAGGCGACAGCAGCCTCCTGCTGTCACCTCAGGGTGAGTAAAACAAAGCGGAAAACAGCGCTGGAACCTGATCCTTTCTTTCTCTGAGGGCTGGCTCAGGGCAGCACAGGTGGGCCCTGAGGAGTCAGGGCTGTGTGTGGGTGATTGCTGCTCTAGTCCAGAATTGAGCTGGAAAAAGCCCTTGGGAGCCGAGGCAGGAGCAGGTGGGAAGGGGCCGGTGCTGCTGCTGCTCCTGGCCAGAAGCCCCGGCTGGGCCGGCCGGCGCCCCCCTGCACTGCGGCTGCTGCTGCTGCCAGAGCTGGGCGGGACTCAGGGACAGGGAACAGATACGGGGGGACAGCAAAGGCCTGGCAGCTGCAGGGATGGTGGCGCTCGAGCCAGCGCTAGCACAGAGCTTCAGTCTGCCGTTAACCCCGAGGGAAATGCTGGGGAAAGGCTCCATTTCAGCCTTTCTGCCCTCGTGGCTGTGAAGGGACCGAAATAAAAGGAGAACAAGCAGGGCCCAACCCCTTCTTCTTTGGGAGGAGCTCCAGGCATGGGGCTGTGAAGGGCCATGAGGGGCTATGAGGGGCTGTGCGGGCTGTGAAAGGGCCATGAGAGGCTGTGAGCTAAGAGGGGTCCTGAGAGGCCATGAGGAATTTTTAGGGGCCATGAGGGGCTCTGAGAGGCCATGAAGGGCTCTTGGGGACCTTGAGGGGGAGAAGGTCTCTGAGAAGCTGTGGGAGGCCAGACACCTCATGGAACCAGGGTCACTTACGACACTGTGGAGCCAAGGAGACTGTTGTTTTTAGTATGGAAACTTATAGAGTCAAAAGTCCATTGTGACATTCTGAGGCCTCATGAAACCATGGAGGCCATTATGGCACTTCAGGAGCCACTGGAACCAATGGGCCATTGTGACACTGCAGGGCCTCGTTTAACCAAGGGCTCATTGCAGCACGGCAGGGCCTCATGGAATCAAGGGGATCGTATTGGGGCTCCATGAGACCACGGGGACATTCTGACTCTGGGGAACCAAGGAGACCATTGTGACACTACAGGGCCGCATGGAACTGAGAACTGATCTGACAGTGAAGAGCCCAGTGGAATCAAGAGGCCATTCTGTACTTTAGGGCTTCATGGAACCAAGATGCCCTTGTGACACTGCAGGGCTGCATGGAATCCTGGAGGCCATTATGTCACTTTGAGGCCTCATTGAATCAAGGGTCTCTGCAGGGCCTTGTGGAACCAAGGAGCTCTTTGTGACACTGAGGGGACTCATGGAATCAATGAGACCATTCTGGCACTCTGAATCCACATGGCACCAAGGGGTCAGTGTGAAACTATGGGTCCCCATGGAAGCAAGAGGCCAGTGTGACACAGTCATGCCCTGAGGAACCAAGGGTCCATTGTGATCCTGGGGAGCCCAATAGAACCAAGGGGCCATTGTGGCACTCTGCAGAGTCCCATGGAACCAAGGAAACTATTTTGACACTGCAAGGCCTCATGGAAGCAAGGGGCCATTGTGCCAATGGGGACCCAACGAGACCACTGTGATATCACTGGGAAACAAAGATCTCTTGTCATACTACAGGGAGTCATGGAACCAAGAGGCCATTGTGATGCTGCAGGGACCAAAGGATCCAAGAACACGGAAAAGTTCTGGTTGGCTTGGCTTGACTGGTGCAGCTAACCTTGGCATGTTGAGTGTTGCTTGTCATCTGCCGCTAAAAACCTGGACTTCAGTGCTTTCCTCTCTGTGGGAAAGAACTCTCCTCCTCCAGGTGTTAATGGCTGAAATTGGGATTCTACAGCCAAATTCAGTTATATCGAAGGATGATTCCTGTATGAAACCTGCAAGAATAGACAGCTCTGGATGGCCTTGGCATCTTGGGGGCCACCTCTCATCTGCCTTCAAAACGCTGGGGGGCCAAGATTTTCTTTCCATGGAAAAATCATCTTTCAAGTGCAGGTGTCCATAGCCAAAATTGGGAATCTGCCTCCAAAATTCCTTATATCCAAGCATAGCTCCCAGGACTGTCCAAGTTCCCTTGGCTTCCTGAGGGCCAGCTCTCATCTGCCTGTGAAACACCTGGGCTCTGTACTTTCCTTCCTATGGAAAAGAACTGTCCTTGTCCAGATGCCCATGGACAAAACTGGGATTTGGCATCCAAAATTTCATTTATAAAAGGATTCCTCCCAGACAAAAGATGCCAAGACAAACTGGTCTGGCTGGCCTTGGCCTCCTTGGAGCTGCCTCTAATCAGCCTTTAAAACACTGGGGCTCTGCCCTTTCCTTCCTGTGGAGAAGAACTGTCATTCTGGTCCAGGCACCCATGGCTGAAACGGAATTCCACTTTCAAAACTCCACAAATATCCAAGGGTTGCTTTCAGACAAAAGCGGCAAGGACAGACAGGTCTGGTTGGCCTTGGCCTCTGGTGACTGCCTCTGATCTGCCTTCAAACCCCTGGGGCTCTGTGATTTCCTTCCTGTAGAAAAGAACCGTCCTTCTTGTCCAGGCACCCATGGCCTCAGGCACATGAGCACTGTACAGGGACAGAGGAGCTCTGTGCTCAGTGGGGTGGGAACTGAGGACAGCAGAGGAGAGCCCTGGGAGGGACTGAAGGGTGGTTTAAGTTATAGTGGATCCTTTTGAGATAAAAGAAAAAGGCAGAAAAAAGAAAAATTATAAAATTGGCAGCTGGGGAGTTCCAGACTGGCATGCAGGAGAAAGAAATTTCCCTCCAGGGCAGAGCTCTGGTCCAACACCAGAACGAGTCTGGGTCATCACCAGGCTTTGTGTGTGCAGTCAGAGGCAGGCAGGAGGCAGAGCTGTCAGCAAAGGAAAGGGGCCAGCCAGGTGGGGCAGCCAGGGGATGAGTTTTACAACATGGCTTATGTGGTCCAAGACCTGTTCCACATTGCCAAATGATGGCTGCAGCCTTGGGCGATATTTGGCCAACACCCTTGTCAATCACTGTAACAAGGTGACCAGGAGAGATTCACATCAGACTCTGTCAGTAGTTGGGTTCCACTGAAGGACAGAAGTTTATTCAGTATTATCTTCATTTTGAAAGTAAGAGCTGTGATACTGGAGTCTTCTGTAGCAGGGGACATCGTATGCCATATGGAACATGTGGACCATGGTAAAAGATGTTAAATAAATGAATAAAATACATTAATTAAAAAATACATTTATAAATGAATAAATAAAAAAATTCTCAGCTGTTCCAGGAAAGCCTCAGCCTCATGATCTGGGAAGAAAACTTATCACCATGAGTCAGCAGAGTGGCTCTCCAGATGGCTTTGCAGAATGGCTGGTATTACTGCCTAGTGTTACAGGGTTAATACTGGGGTGCAAGGAAGCAGCAGCTTTGAATTTCAGTAGACTTAATATGGAATGTTAGGGGAAGAACCAAAGAAGGAAAAGGGAGGAATCAAGGTGGTTTGGAGAGAAATAGACATAGGAAAATAGAGGAATAATACATTAGGTGGTGTCAGTCATGCTGACAGATGCTGACAAATGCTGATCAGTGTGCTTGTAAGGCCCTGCCTTGCACCTGGTGCCTGCACTGTTCCACAGTACCCTGTATCTTAATTAGACTCAATGTGTATTTTCTGACTGCTCTGCAGAGCCAGTGGGATCTGGTGGAGTCAGATGAGAAAGCTTTTTGCACACTTGTCTGTGTGTATGAACATGTCTGTATGAGGTAGCTGAAAAGTTGAGTGTCCAAAGGCCCGCTACAGGGTGGTCCATATGGTGTTGATAAAGGTACCCTTTATCATAGTATACCACAATAACTTATCCTTTGGGGCTCAGTAATCTAAAGATCTAGAGAATGTCTTATGGATAGGCCTTAGTTACCCTTAATGACCCCTTCCTTCCTCTAAAAATACAAATGACATCAGGTTAGTTACAATTTCACACATGAATTTCTTAAAAAAGGAGAACCATAAGGCTGCAGGACAAAGTCACTTCCCAGTTGTCCTCTTCAGTTATGTTTCAAGCTTCCAGAACAATAGTTGTATTGAAAAACACATGGATTCTAACTTGGCCCCTTCCTGGAGTGCTATGGTCATGAATGCAAATGCCTGAAATGATTACTAAATACTTTTACCTTTGTATTAGATATTACACACAAAGAAGAAGACTCTTCTACTCAGAAAGGTAAGTTTCATTACAATGAAAACCACCAAAGGATACTATAAGGACTGAAGATCCTATATTTTCAGAAAAAAGAGATGAGAATTTATGTTTTGGTGCTCTGTAGCCATCCATATGGACAACATTGTAACATGCCAAGGTACGTGTCCACAAGGTACAGGGGGACGTTTTCCCAGAGCCTGCAGGGACAGAGGCACAGGGCAGGGACACCGTGGGACAGCCTGGGCTGCAGAGGGCACAGGCTTGTGCAGCAGCTGCAAGACAGCCCTGCCAGAGCCAACTTGGGCAGCACTTTGGCCATGGCTGCTGGGCCTGGGCCTGAGGCAGGAGCAGGAGACAAGTGACCCTTGCAGGCCTGGGGCCTCATTGCCTCCTTGTCCCTGCTCAGCAGCCTGGCAGGGGCCGCCCCATGCTCCTGCCCTTGCCATTGCACATCCCCACAGGCCACTGCCCATCCCGGCAAGAGCCCTGAGCAAGGAGGGAGGGACAGCATCTGCCTGGCCGGGGGCTGGGGCTCGGGCCTTGCCCCGTTAAATCGTATGATACCCGCGCCTACAACTCCCATCACTCCCTGCGCCCCAGAGAGCCCCGTTCGAGTCCCTCCCAGTGCCCGCCAGACCCCGAAGGGCCCCAAATTCCCCTCCCTGACCTCCAAGGGCTCCCCTGGACCCCCAAGTGCTGCCCCGGACCCTGAATTGTCCCTCAGAATCCCTGAGTGCCCCTCCAAGTGCCCACCCGGCTTACCCAAGTGTCCTCCAGACCCTCAAGTTCTCTCTGAATTCCCTCCCCAGACCCAAAACTGCCCCAAATGTGCCCCAGAAATGTCTCCAGGGACCCCGAAGTGCACGCCCTCCCAACCCTGTCTGAGAAAAAGATGATAAAAAAGATGACAAAAAGACTACAAATATAACTAATTAACATAAAGAGAAAGAAATAAATAGCCAACAGAAATTAATTAATTAATTCATGAAGGGAATTGTGTTACTTAGAACCAATGATGAATAACTTTCTTGGTGGATAGACATGTATCCAATATTAATATAAATATACAAATTAGGTAATAAAAATATTGTCTAAGACTATCCTAAAATCATAAAATTTAGGGAATTAGAAAGAAGCTAGACTCAGTGGGGCCCTGGAAAAATGTGTAAAATGGACTCTGAAAATGTTAGGCTTTGTGTTTGCCAGATCATGTGAAATTACATTTACTTAAGCAGTATATGAAAAATTATATAATTGTGATGATTGTTTAGTAATTAAATATAATTATTTTATAATCATAAGAAGAATGATGAGAAACTATGTTAGAAAATTAAGGGGTACCACGAGGAGCCCATGCTTGGCTGAAATGTATGTATACAATAGAACAATATAAGTTTAATAATTAACATGAAAGTTATATAACAATAGAATATAAGATCATGTTCATCCCGAATGCATGTCGGAGACTGATTTGGGTTTGTACCCCTGACACCCAGAGCTCTTCAATAAAAGCAACTGCATAGAATCATTCTCGTGATTATGTGCTTCTGAACGCTGACAGGAGCAGTGAGGGGAACACCTGACAGTGAGGGGATTTACATAATTATAAATCCTTTAACCAGCATTGGAACTTGACATAACTGCTAAACATTCAACAAACAATCTATTGACTAACATTGTTACTTTATAGTAACTCCTTTAACAATGAACTTTATATCAACTCCTTTAACAATCTATTCTGTACAATTTCACCCTCTAATTGTTCAATTGGGCTCAAGCCTGCTTCAATTAGCAATTACTTCTTGAAAGTAAAATTTTTAATATTGGTTGTAAATTTGCTTGACATCTTCATGTTCTTGATCACTCATTATCATGATTACTTTTACTTCTTTCTTATTAAGCTCTTTTGGTACCATTAAACTTTCTTGTACAGCAGATGTTGCGACTCGGATTATACAGGGGAGCATGCAAGGTAGGAGGATCAAACTAGCAATTTCACTTATGATGAAAAAGGTTTTTTTCCCGCCAGTTTCCTTTTAATGACCAGAAATTGTCCCACCAGCTGGTATCGAATGTAGGGGTCCACTCTTGTGTTCCAACATAAACTAACTTCCGGATTTCCTTTGAGATATTTCTAATGACTTCACGGCGGTCATCCATTTCTAAGCAGCACTCGAGGAGTTAAATTTTCCACAAATAATAAATAATCTACTGCTAGTCTGATTTGATACACCACAGCTCTAGTCTGGGATAGTTGGTCATTTATGTGGTCTAAAGCCAGAGAGGCTCGGTTCGACACCATCTCGAGTGCTGCTTGTAATCTCAGAATCTGATTTAACCCCGTATAAATTGGGGTCTGGTGTCTCCAGGACCCATCTTGAGCCCCGGTCACCGGTCCATAAGTGCAAATTATTTCCTGGGGGTTCCATACTGTGTTTTTCCGTGTCTGGGTTCCTCCAATTTCAATTAAGTTTCTTTTTGGTCAGCTAGATTTTTTCAAATCATCATATACTGGGATCCCTTGGTTCGATCCAGACTCTTTTGGGAGTTAGAAAAATGATGTTTTAATAATTCCGATAGTGCAAGTGCTGCTCCACTCCCCGGGTAATTCAGTGCAAGCCACATTCCCACATATCCAAACCAGGTTTTCTGAAGCTTTCAAAAAGCATCACTGATAGCCATTGGAAATTCCCAGTACTTGGATATTTCTCTCACTCCCCAGAATTGGTTTATTCCTTTTATTCCTTTATTTATTCTTTTATTTATTCCTTTATTTTTTACTTTATTTAGTCCTTTATTTATTCCATTAATTATTCATTTTCCAGTAAACTCATGGAATTTAGATCCTTCTCGGTAGATACACCCCGTTTCTTTCTTCCCAATGGATTTTCAGTATTTAATTAATTATTTTAATACAATAATAATAGTAATACTAATAGTAATACGAATATTAATACTAACACTAATACTAATACTAACACTAATACTAAATTATATATTAATACATAATATATAATATTATATTGTATATACATTATATAATATATAATATATAATATATAATATATAATATATAATATATAATATATAATATATAATATATAATATATAATATATAATATATAATATATAATATATAATATATAATATATAACATATAATATATAATATATAATATGTAATATATAATATGTAATATGTAATACTAATTGTAGAATATTTAATATATTAATTTTTAAATATTAATTGTTATTATATATTAATATAATATATGACTGTATATTATAATAATTATATTGTTATTATAACATTAAAATAGTATTTTAATAAATTAATAATACTATTATTTCTTATTTAATAAATACTACTTCCGGTGTATAAACAATAAATAATATTTCCAGTAAATAATAAATAATAAATAATTAATAATTAATAATTAATAGTAAATAATAAATAATAAATATTACATCCAGTATTTATTGGGTTCTCTAGGGACCTACCCAGTTACTGGATGTTTTATTTTTAAATATCTCTTACAGGATATTTCTCCTACTGGGGTTTTATAAATTTGTACATTTTTTACATTTTCCCTTTCCTACAAAAACACTACTCTTCTCCAATTATTTTAGAGGTTAATTCCCACCATTCTGTTCCTCTTTGGCCAATAGTTGGTACTGTTTGTCTTGTTTATGTCCATTTTAAGATATCTTTTGCTCTTAAGCTGATCCCTTCCCAAGGCCAGACTTTGGCCATTTGTGTATTTCCAGAGATCCAGCAATTAGTTACATTCAACTCTTTCCTCATCTTTTCCACTAAATCTATCAACAAGTTTTTCTCACGAGATGTTTCTAGGTCTTCTTTCTCATTTACTTATGTTGTTACTTCTTTCTCTTTTATTAAGTCTGCTGTGTCTTTTTGATTGGACTTATGTTCAAAGCAAACCAAGCATCTACTATAGGACACTCCCCAGGCAGTCCTTGCTGCTAAGTGGCGATATTTTGTGAAATCCAGTAAGTCTTCCCGTGCCCTTGACAGGTTGCTAACAGAGAGAGGTTGGCACAGTTTAGGTTTAAATTTGTACGTACTCCTATTAAAGATCCGATTTCTTCCCCTCTGTAAAGGGGGTAGTAACATTGAGCACATGGGCTCTTCTGACTTCCCAGCGTGTTGTTAACAAGTTAGATCAGTAAGAGCATTCCCAGGAGTCTGGTATGAGGCATTCCCCTAAACTCTACAACTACTGAGCTGCACCCAGTGATTGGAGTGGCTGTTTTTAGGCGGACTGTAGACTCACCCAGCCTTGCCTCCTGATTATGCTTTTCTCCTACAGAAGAGCTCATTTGTTTTAGTACAGAGTTTTTATTCTCTCAGTGTCAGCACATTTGACTTTTCTTTACTAATTTATTTTTGCCCTAATGGATATTTTATAGGAGATTGCTTTGTACACTAAGATTGGAGTTAACTGGGGTATTTAAACTTCTTCACACAAAAACATGACCTTAAAACATTGAACTCAATGGTCAGATGACTTCAAGAATTTTCAGTATCCAAAATGATAGCAAAAATACTCCAAACAAATAATGAGGTATTTACTACTATGCCTAATCCTACAAAATCACAATATACGCTGAAAGAAACAAAGGCTCCAACACAAACTAAGAATTCTTCATTCATTAATAAACACTAACTAATAATAAACGCAAGAGGAAAGTACCTACTTTTCCAACTCAAAAACAAAATATAAATGACAATAACTGCAATTTTTTAACAGTTCTTAACAAGTTTTGATTATTTAAACATTTCTTAACAAGTTTTTGACTATAAACACTCTCTAATAGTCTTTAGGTCTCCTCTGGAGGGTTACCTTTAGATCATCTGAGTGATTAGTCACAATCCATTTATTAGAAGACTCAGTAGGGGATGTGGTTGGTTTTGACTCTTCAGTGGGAGGTGGTCCAGGTCCTTTAATCTGGGTTATATGTGTCCACCCCTTCTCTTGGGTCTGTATGGCTGTATTGGTGGTGAGTAGGACCTGAAAAGGGCTTCAAACTTAGAGGTTAAATGTGCAGAGCTCCATGATTTAACTAACACCCAGTCCCCTGGATTGATGTTATGTCCCTTAGTGTCTAAGGGAGAGGTTTGAGGGAGATAACCCTTTTTCCTAAAATCTTTGAATCTCCTTCCTATGGCCTTTAGATATTTTTGGGTGGCTGTCTCTCCTTCTGGATAAATTCCCGTGCTATACGGGCTTGTCAAGAAGGGGAGTCCAAACATCATTTCATAAGGTGAGACTCTTATGCCTGATTGAGGCCTTGTTCTAATTTGTAACAGTCCTAAGCATAGACATTTAAGCCAATTCAACTGGGTTTGTGCAACTAATGTAGTGTTTTTGATGGTTTTATTCATCCTTTCTACTCTTCTGGAGCTCTGGGGATGCCAATGGGCTGTGCAACCTCCATTTCATTCCCAGGGCTTCAACAACTTGTTGTAAAACTTGGGCAGTAAAATGTGGACCTCAGTCAGAATCTACTTTATTTATCAACCCATATCAGGGAATGAGGTTTTCTAGAATTGCTTTTGTGGCTGCTTGGGCTGTCTCTGTTTTGGTTGGGAACGCCTCTACCCAGTGGGTGAGGTGATCCACGATCCCTAATAAATGTCTGTGTCCCTGGACAGCGGGCATTTCTGTGAAGTCTACCTGCACCTTTTGGAACGGCTGCAAGGCCAACTCTCTTCCCCCACATCAGATAGTACTCTTCTCATTACTTTCTGATTAATTTGTTGGCAAGTTAAACATCCCCTGCTAACTGCCTTTGCTATGTTAGGTACTCCCATGCACATATGATCCCTTGGAAAGGTCACATAATTCCCCAATGGGTCAACTCATGTAACTCCATCATCACCTTTCAGGCTAGAGCTTTATTTAAAATTTGCTGTCCATCAGAGGTCCACCATTCTCCATTTTCTATTTGCTGTCCTCTCATCTTTTCTAACTCTCTTAATTCTTTCTCGTCAAAGATGGGTCTTTCCTCTTTTCTTTCCTTCTAGTTGTACTTCTATCTTAAGAATTTTAATTGGACTACCTTGTTCCAAGGCTACTTCTTTTGCTACTTGATCAGCTAATCAATTTCCTTTCATTTTAGGGTGTCCCCTTTTTGATGTCCTTTTATGTGAACTTTGGCTATCTCAATTGGTTTCCTCAGGGACTCTAGTACAAATTTTCTTAGCTCTTCATGTATTAAATTTTTGCCTTTAGAATTTAAGTACCCTTGTTATTCCCATGTTTTTCCAAATGTATGGTGAATCCCAAATGTGTACTGGGAGTCAGTATAGATTGTTCTTTTGTCTTTTTCTAGTAAATCTAGCCCTCTCTTCAGGGCACAGATTTCACAGCATTGGGCAGACCAATTTGAGGGTAATTTTCCTTTTTCCTCAGCTTGCAGATTCTGCCCATCTATGCTTGCATGCCCTGAGACCTGTTTACTGGCTACCATTTGTGATGAATCATCTGAAAA
The DNA here is from genome assembly GCF_035770615.1 of Melospiza melodia melodia. NCBI lineage: Eukaryota > Metazoa > Chordata > Aves > Passeriformes > Passerellidae > Melospiza > Melospiza melodia. The sequence continues at coordinate 536,414 of NW_026948804.1, read as the reverse complement.
TAAAATTCTCCCATATGGGAGTGGCCCTTTTTCTAAATCTTTTCTCCCTTAAGTCTGCATTTCAATAATTTCTAAACAACCATTCTGCAAGTCTGTTAATGGCTCTCCTGTGAGAAATTGGGCTGGATTTAAACATTTTGAAGTGACTAATTCGAGGCCTTTGGTACTTATTAGGATGACTTCATACTTTAGTATTTGGGAGTCAGTTAGCCACTGAGGGGCCTTGTGACTTAAAACATCTTTCACATTGTGTGGGGTATGAACCCAGATCTTCCCCTTTCAGGTTAGTTTCTGTGTGTCTTCTATTGGGGTGGCTGTTGCCTCTGTCACTTGCACACAGGCTGGCCACCCTCTGGCTACTGGATCTGGTAACTTGGAGAGAGATGTGACCGGCTTCCTGCATCCTCCCCAGTCTGTGTAAGGACTCCGCAAGCTATCCCCTCTTCCACGTTTACAAATAGGTCAAAAATTTTTTTAAGGTCGGGTAAGTTCAGTACAGGGGCAGAGGACAATTTAGTTTTCAGATTCCGAAGCTGTTCCTCGTCATCTGAGGTCCAGGTTACAGGCTCTGAGTCTATCAATTTGTCATATGGAAATTTAACGCTTTTAGTGATTTAATACTGATCAAGCCATAATCTTCAATACTCAAACAAACCTAATAATTTTCTAACATCTCTTTTGGTCTTTGGAGCAGGGATGGACAGAATTCCCAAAATTCAGGAGGCCATGAAAGGCTTAGACAAAATTAAAATGATTCACTATTGTATGGAAGTCTGGCCTAAGTTAAACCTGCAGGGGGAGTGGCCATGGTATGGGACAAGAGATCCATGGATGTGCTCCCAATTAAACCAACACCTGAAAACCCGAGAAAGTCCCAATCTTGAGCAGTTAACATATGCTGCATGTTGGCAGAGGGATACCACTAGCAATGTTATAAAAATCTGTAAACTACAAAAACGGAAGGAAAATAATGAGGGGAGAAAAGAGGTTAGTGTTAAGTGGGACCCCCTTGATTACTTACCTCCTCCTCCATTCCCCCTCTATTTACCTGGCAAGGCCCCACGCTCCTCTCCCAGATCCCCCAGTTTTACCTCTGGCCTCTCCATCCCCAGAATCAGCAGCCGCTCTCATCCCATTACCACCTCCGATTAACACTCCTATGGTTATTACTCCTACCCTAACCTCAACTGCCTTACCTGCTCCAAACACTACTGTCCCACCTCCCTCTAATCCAGTTATTTCTCCAGTCTCCCCCTCAGCCTCTTCAACTGTCTCTCCAGCCCCACCTCCAGTGTCCGTTCCTACAGGTTCAGTCTCTTTCCCCTTACCTACTGCTGTACCATTGCTCCCTCCTAACTGGGAGGTGAGTACCTCCATCTCTAACCCAGTTAGACTCAACTAGCCCCACTCCTCCTGTTTCTTCCCAGAAAGGTAACCTCACAGAGGGACCTTACTGTAATGCAAGATCTAAAACATCAAAAGTGGAGAAGCTTTTTCCTCTTAGAGAAGTCCCCATGGGTGGGATACGTGGGGGACTTGGGTTTGTGGATGCCCCATTAACAGCCACTGAAACTCGAGGCTTTGAAAAGAGTTAGGGAACTTAGTGGAGGATGCGGTAGGTATATCGAACCAAGTAGACCAATTTCTAGGCCCCAACATTTACACCTGGGGAGAGCTGAACTCTATTTTTAAAATTTTGTCCAGCGCTGAAGAAGTAAGGATGATTAGAGCCACAGGAATGCGGATCTGGGAGTGAGAAAATTGTTCAGGAGATCCCAGTGACCAGAAATTACCCTTACAGGACCCTGAGTGGGACCCTAATGAAGAGAAAGATAGAAGGAACATGGAAGAGTATAGGTCCCTGATGGTTAGAGGAATAAAGGAATCAGTTCCCTGAAGTAATAACACAAAACTAGCTTTCGATAGAATGCAAGAAAAGGATGAAACTCCAGCTACTTGGCTTAACAGATTAAAGAGGAACTTCCAATTATATTCCAATAGAGATCGTGATTGCTCTTAAGGCTAAGTACTTCTAAAAGTGCAATTTGTTACAAAATCGTGGCTGGACATATGGAGAAAGTTAGAGAAAATGGATGACTGGCAGGAGAAGGGAATAAATGAACTGTTAAAGGAAGCTTTATAGATATATTTAAGGAGAGAAGAAGAGAAAACTAAAGCTAAAGCTAGAATCATGGTAGCTGTAGCCAGGGAAAGTCTAGGGGTAAAGAGATCAGCAGGGACAACCATTGAGAATCAGTGAAAATGGACGAAAGGCCTCCTTTGAAACACCCAAAGATAAACCTATACTACCTCCATGGGTGGATACAAACAAGAGACCAGGGGCACCACTGAGTGACAGGAAATGTTATTATTGTGGAGAGATAGGACACATAAGAAGGGATTGCAATAAACTCTCTTTGGATGAGGCAATGGTAAAAGAACAAGAGGCTCTTGAGAGACTCCTGAGGGATGACAACAAGGGGTGTCAGGGGCATTACATGCTAGGGGACCCAATGTACCATCAAGAAGAGCCTCTGGTAAATTTTGAAGTCGGTCCCCAAAGTGAGGAATTTGAATTTTTAGTTGATACCAGAGCAGATAGATCAAGTATAAAGGAATTACCCGCAGGAGTGACGACTGGGAGAAAGGTCTGTGAGGTGATGGGAGCAGAGGGAAAACCATTTAGAGCCTCCATAGCTGAAAACATAGAAATTAAAGGAAACGGAAGGCAGTGTGTGGCTAACTTTATCTATTTACCTAATCTAGAATGTAATTTACTACGAAGGGACCTACAAGTCTCATTAGGAGTGGAGATTATCCCAAAGGATGGGAGAATGATAGTCCAGATCATGAAACTGACATCAGGAGATACAGAGCAGATAAACCCAGAGGTTTGGGCAGGAGAAGGAAAGAGGGGCTATCTAGACATCCCACCAATAAGAATTGAAATGCAAAAAGGAATTCCTCCCGTTCAAGTAAAGCAATACCCAAGGTCTATTGAGGGAAAAAGGGACTGACCCCTGTGATTGAGCAGCTATTAGAGGAAGGTATCCTGGAGCCACGTATGTCTCCCCACAACACCCCAATTTTAGCAATCAAGAAGGCAGATGGAAAATACCAATTGGTTCAAGACTTAAGGAAGAAAAATAAGAGAACTATAACCAGGCATCCAGTGGTCCCAAATCCCTACACCATCTTGAGTCAGATCCCAAGGGAGCATGCCTCGTTTGCTATTATAGATTTAAAACATGCATTTTGGGCATGTTCTCTTGCTGAGGAATGTAGGAATTGTTTCGTGTTTGAGTGGGAACATCCAGAGAAGAGGAGGAAACAACAATTAAGGTGGACGCGCCTACCCCAAGGATTTACCGAGTCCCCAGAACTCTTTGGGCAAGAATTAGAAGGGCTTTTAGAACAATTCAACCCTGAGAGCGAAGTACAAATTCTACAATATGTAGATGCATTCTTAGTATCTGGAGAGGAACAGAATAATGTCAGGGCAACAAGTATACGCCTTTTAAATTTCCTAAGAGCAAAGGGTTTAAAAGTATCTCAGAATAAATTGCAGTTTGTGGAAGCGGAAGTTACTTATCTGGGACACATAATTGGAAAAGGATATAGGAAATTAAGTCCTGAAAGAATTTCAGGCATACTATCCATACCAGCACCAAAAACTAAGAGAGATGTCAGAAAACTATTAGGCTTATTTGGGTACTCTAAGTTATGGTTAGACCAATATACCCAAAGTGTAAAATTTTTATATGACAAATTAGTAAACGCTGACCCAATTGAATGGAGAAATGAGAATGACAAAAAAATAAATAATTTGAAAGATAAACAAACCTCAGCACCTGTCCTAAGTTTGCCCAATCTGGAAAAAGAATTTGACCTATTTGTAAATACTGAAAAAGGAATTGCATATGGGGTGGTCGCCCAAGAGTGGGGAGGGTGTAAGAAACCAATAGCTTACACCTCCAAACTGCTAGACCCGGTAGCTAGGAGGTGGCCCACCCCTATTCAAGCAGTTGCTGCAGCAACCACCTTAATTGAAGAGACTCAAAAACTCACCCTGCGATGTAAAATAAGAATCCATACACCACATGATCTAAAAACAATTTTAAGGCCAAAGAGCCCAGAAGTGGCTTACTGACTCCCGAGTATTAAAGTATGAAATAATCTTAATAGATGCTGATAACCTAGAGCTGGTAACCTCTAAAACTCTAAATCCAGTGCAGTTTCTCTCTGGAGAGCCATTATTAGAACTAGAGCATAACTGCTTGGAACAAGTGGACTTTCAGACAAAAGTTAGGGAAGATCTAGAAAAGATACCTCTACCTTATGGAATAAAATTATTTACTGATGGGTCTTGGAGAGTAGTGGAGGGAAAAAGGATGTCTGGATATGCAATAATTGAAACTACAGAAACGGAAGACATGAGATTTACCGAGAAGGGCAAACTGCTTCTAATTGGTCAGCTCAGTGTTGTGAAATCTATGCCTTAAACAAGGGACTTGACTTATTGGAAGGGGGCCAAGGGACAATTTACACTGACTCATGGTATGCCTTTGGAATCGTTCATACATTTGGAAAGATTTGGGAGGAACGTGGGTATCTGAACTCCAAAGGAAAAAACTTAGTGCACACAGAACTGATAAGATCAATATTAGAATCTCTACCTAAACCTGCAGAGATCACAGTGGTACATGTTAAGGGACATCAGAAAGGGGATACCATCGAGGAGAAAGGGAATCAGTTAGCTGACCAAGTGGCTAAGGAGGCAGTGTTAAACCCAGGGGAGCCAGTGAAATTACTCAGGTTAAACAAAGTGTTGGGTGAAGAAAGGAAAGGAAAAATAGTATTCAGTGAGAAAGAACTAAAAGCAATAAAAGAATTAAAAATGCATTGGGGGAACCAAGGGGAGTGGTTGACACCAGATGGGTGTAAATTTTTAAATAAAGCCCTAGCCCAGAAAATGTTAACAGAGATACAGGAATTAACCCATTGGGGGATCCAAGGGTTATGTGATCACTATTTAAGAGAAAACTTATGTATCGGAATACATGAGTTAGCAAAAGCAGTAACTCAGGGGTGCATAATTTGCCAAAAACTAAATCAAAAAGTGATGAGGCAGACCATACAAGAGGGAAGAGAATTAGCCCAAAGACCATTCCAAAACATTCAAATAGACTTTACTGAAATGACCCCTGTACAGAGTTGCAACAATTTATTGGTAATAGTTGACCACCTCACTCATTGGGTAGAAGCCTTTCCAACTAGAAAAGAGACTGGAGAAGCGGTAATAGTAGCCAAGATTATCTTAGAATTCTAACATCAATCCCCAATACGGGTTGGTGAACAATATTGATTCAGATAGGGGACCACACTTTATCGCACAAGCATTACATAAAATAATTGAGGCTTTAGGAATAAACCGGAGATTACATACCCCATGGCATCCCCAGAGCTCTGGGAGGGTAGAAAGAATGAATAAAACCCTCACAAATATATTAACAAAATCAATTGCAGAAATGTAGATGAACTGGCTCAAATGTCTACCCCTTGCCCTTTTAAGGATCAGGACAGGACCCTGATTAGATATAGGGGTTCCGCCCTATGAAATGATGTTTGCACTCCCATTTTTAATGACTCCATATAGTAGTGGGGACTATTTAGAAGGGGAAACAGCTAACCAAAAGTAAATAGAAACCATTGGAAAGACCCTAGAGAGTCTGAGAAAAAGAGGACATCTTCCCCAAACTTCTCCCTTGATACAGATGTGCACCAAATAAGTCCGGGAGATTGGGTACTAATGAAGTCATGGAGCAATACCCCATTAACTCCAAAATTTGAAGGATCCTTCCAGGTATTACTCATTACGCACACTGCAGGAAGGACACGAGAAAGAGGCTGGACTCACATCACTCCAGTCAAAGGACCGGTAGCACCCCCCAAACAGCAGACTGGATCCCATAGCACCAGCTACAGATGATTCCACGTGGGTTGCAATCCCGAACTCAGACAATCTCAAAGTTACCTTTAGAAAGAGACCAAAGGTTGCTTAGAAAGACTGATAAAAGTACAAGAGACTAATATATTAAAATTGTTATACTTTTTATTCAAGTCATTATTATTTATTGTTTTTGTTGTTGACTTATGAATGTAGAATTTTTAGTTTGTGTTGGAGCCTTCATTTGTTTTGGAGTATATTATGCTATTATTGGATTAGAGATTAGAGTGAACATTTTGTTAACTGTTTGGTGTAAAGATTTCATATATTATCTTGAATATACAGAATGGGTTCCTCCATCTCTTTTAAACTGTTCAAGGTTACAAGCTGAAGAGTTATAAGAATGAAATGTTAGTATGATAGTTAAGTTCAAAAGGTTCAATAGAGTTCTAATAATCTGTTTTTCTCCAAGGAAAACCCCAGGGGTTTCAAACCTACAGAACATTCCTCAGGAGCTATTAAAATGATATGGGAAAGTGGGAGGAAAGAGAAGGGAGAAAGTTCCCCAATCCTAAGAGGCAAGGCCGGGTGAGATCATGGCAATGGTTCATACTGGACTCTTGGGAGGACTGGTGTTATTCCTGTTTATGGAAAGTATAGGGAGTAAGGAAAATTCATGTACTATCACCCCCTACACGATGGGGAGAACCTTGCGTCACTGATAAGGGTTCACACCAATGTAAATCCTTATTTTTTAACTACTCCCAGTTATTTACCTGTCAAGAGGTCGGGAAAGTCTATTGGATTGCCAGAAGCACTGCCTCATTTAGGCAACGCTTACTTGGAGAATGCCCTGTAGGAAAAACTTGGTTTTGTTTTCAGCATGAAAGTACTCAGGAAGGACTGAAAGATCTAATACAGGAAAGACAATTAACAATAACCACCAAAACGGATGAAATAGAAATGCCCTTAGGGAAGAACCTATTCCCAGACCTAGTTGAAAGAATCAGTAAGGAACTAAATCTAACCAACTGCTGGGTCTGTGGGAGTACTAAAATGACAGAAATTTGGCCATGGGAGGGAATTAGTTTAGGACCATTAGAAATTCTAAGGTGGGAACAATCAGGACAGAAACCTCACATTTTAGGACAATGAAGGAAGGAACAATGGGACTTAAAATCTAAAGTAATTGGGGAAGAATGCATAATAAGGACAGGGAAGAGATATAATAGCCCTGTGGGAAAGAGGGCATGCAAGAGGTATCTAAAGATTGAAGACTTAAATGCTAGATGGATTCCCCAAGAGCCAAATCAATAATGGTCCACTGGGAAAAAGGAAAAGGGGTGCATTTATCCTGAAGGCTATAGGCTGCACAAATATGCAGAAAAAGGGGTAAACTCCTTTTGGGGAATAAGACAAATATTTAAATATTGAGAATACCCTTGGGAAGTCCGAGACATCTTTTGGAAAGCCCCCGATCATCTATTTTGGATTTGTGGCAACACAGCCTATACTACTCTTCCAGGAGACTGGATGGGAAGCTGCACTATAGGTGTCATCAAACCTGCTTTCTTTCTATTGCCAAAGGAATCAGGGTCAAGTTTAGGGGTTCCATTGTATGACAATTTGAGAAAGACTAACCGGAAAAAGAGGAATATAATTGACTTGGGGAGAAAACAAACCTGGAAGGGAACAATCTGGACAGCAGAAGAGATAATTAACACATATGGACCTGCAACTTGGGCCCAGGATGGATCCTGGGGATATCGTACTCCAATTTACATGCTCAGTAGGATCATTCGACTCCAGGCAGTACTAGAAGTAGTGTCCAACAGAACATCACTTGTCCTTGATCATATTAATTACCAATTGGCCCAAACTAGATCTGTCATCTACCAAACTCGACTTGCAGTTGATTACTTCGCAGCTGATGAAAGAGGGATATGTGTAAAATTTAATTCATCAGAGTGCTGCCTGAAAATTGATGATAGAAGTGAGGTAATAAGAAACATCTCAACAGAACTACAAAAAATAGCATATGTGGGAAATCAGAAGTGGACTCTCCTAATAGGCACCAGTTGGTGGGATGATTTTTGGTCTTTTAAATGGAAATGGTGGAAGAAAGTAATCTTTATAGTAGTGGCAACATTAGTAAGTTTAATAGTCTTACCTTGCCTACTCCCATGTTTAAATAAGAATATATCATCTACAATTCAAGCTAGTACAGAGGTTTCAGAAACAACTGCTCAAGCCCAAACCTAAATAATGATGATTGAAAGTCAAGAAGGAGAATGTAAACCAGCTAAAAGTGTTTATGACCAGTATCAGAAGTTATGGAAGTTTTATGTCCATGAAACAGAAATTACAAGTTGATGAGGGCTTAAACTTGATCCAAAAGAAAGAGGGGGGATACTGTGAGGAATGAAAATCCTGGAGATGACAGCTCTTTTCCAGAGTAGTAATTGGTAGTTGATGTTAATGAAGTTGATAAGGTCTTAATTTGAAGTGTTGGTCTGTTGTTAAACATTAAATGTTAGAGTTCTAGGACTTGCCTTTAGTTGCCCTTGTTAAATGTTGCTATATTACCCTCTATTTGTATCTCTCCTCATCATACTGTCCATTTGTACCCCATGTTAGTGTGCTGCTAAACATTGAATGTTAGAATTCTAAGACTTGCCTTTAGTTGCCGTTGTTAAATGTTCTATTTTACCCTGAATTTGCATATCTCCTCGTCATACTCTGCATTTGTACCCCGTGTAGTCTGTTGTGAAACATTGAATGTTAGATTTCTAAGACTTGCCTTTAGTTGCCGCTGTTAGATGTTATTAATTTACCCTGTATTTGTATCTCTCCCTGTTATACTCTATATATGTACCCCTTTCCCTCTCACCCGGGATTTGTATCCATTCCCGTGGGGAACCACTTCCTCTGCTCCCCTGCTCCCAGGAGGACGTGCACCCAGACTGAATTCAAATGAGAGGCTGTGGGAACTATATGAACCCTCTTGTGATTAATAGGTATGATTCGTGCTGATAAAAATTGAAACAGTAATCAATATTGATACAGTAATTAATATTTGAGAATAATGAAATAGTTAATAGTTGAAAGTTTTAATGCCAAGAAGAGAGGGAAAGGAGGGGCTCCACCCCCCCTTCCCAGCAGATGGCAGATGTTCTCAAGGACTACAGGAAAGAAGCTGAAGATACAGTTGTTAAAAATGACCAAGAACCTGTTTGGGTCCCAGAAAATACAAATTATAAGGGATTTATTGCCTTGATATGTAGATGCAGTGATACGTTAGTCTTGGCTTACATTGTACTGGCTTGGTGCGCATGTGTAACCCAAAGGTGAATTAAAGGACAACGAAGAAGACTACAGGGCCTTCATCAGTGACGACCCCCAAAGACTTGTGTGACCACCAAACTGAGTGGTGGCGCATGCGTGATAAGGGTGGTAATGAGGGTGGAGACAGAAAAGTGACGAACCAAAAATAGGAGGAGATGGTATTGACACATGGCATATAAGGTGGTGACTTTCACTTGGCAAGCTTGTACGTGAAGTGGAGTCATTGAACTCTGCCCTGCGTACCCCGCGGTTGTTTTTGCTTATGCGCTATTATTGGAACCAAATTATCCCTTATTTTAATCGAATTATATTGTATCCAATTTTACATTTTTTTATTTTAACTATTCAATTAAAATTGTTACTACTTTTAATATTGTTTGGGTTTTTTTGATGGGATAATTGGGAAAACATAACAATTTTGGTGCCGATACCTGGGAGACTCTCTTAACTCTGGGGAGGTGGATAGCTTCTGGGAAGGAACTCCCCACCAGACTTTTAAGTGGTCCCAAGGCTAGACCATTCTCCCTTGGGAAAAGAGAGTCTTTTTTACAATAACGCATAAGCAAATTAATTTTTAAGAGTGCGCAGGAGAGGCTCCCATCAGAGTGCCAGCTTATAGGAGAAAGAGTACCCATAGAAAACTGCTTTGTGCACGAAGACCTTCATGAGAAAAGGAGGCTGTGAGTATCACGGGGTTTTGGGTCGGAGGGCGGCTGTATGCATGTGTGAGTGTGTGTGGAGTGTCTGAGACGGGGGCTGGGCAGTCTCGGACCCCCGAAGTGTGTGGGACCTCCCAGTACCGCGTTTCCGCGTTCTCCACGAGGAGACCGTCTGGAAAAGGAGGGAAGTGAAAGAAAAATGAATGAGTGGGGACGCCAGGAGGGTTTGACCCAGGGGGTAGGAGGGGATCCCTGGTCCAGGCACCTGTGGGAAGGTCCTTGAGCAGGAGGGATTGACTCAGTAGGGAGACTGAGAAAGAAAGTGAATGAATAGGTTCAATTTCCTTGGAGGGGTTGGTAGCAGGCAATTTAGTATGTGATTAGATGGTGAGAGGATGGGGCTAATAGATTGAGAAAGAGGGAGAGATAGGAGTGGAACAAGTAGATTGCAGAGGGAGAGATAGGAGTGGAACAGGTAGATTGAAAAAGGCAGTGTGACAGAGCAGTAAGTGAGGAAGTTGAGCCATGGGGTGAGTGGGAAACTAAGACTCTCCTGGTACCAGGGATTTCTTAGTTTGTTGCCGCCAGAAATGGGTCAGGGAAAGAGCAAGTTCCTTGACCCAGGGGCTGCGGATTGTAGGAAAAATCCTCAGTGGTTTGAGGTATATGGGAACCGTGAGGGGGGTTCTCAGGGGGGAAGCGTTCCTCAGGACAGCCCACTGGGGATGATAATACGGTTTTGGGATTAATGGGAATCCCGAAGGGAAGAAAATCAAGAAATTCAGAGGGCAGTGCCTAAAGGACATAATACAGGAAAAGTTTTGAGTGAGCATCAGTAAAATATGAGTCACCGGCAAAATGGTTAAAAGATTAAAAAGAGACTTGCAATTATATTCAGGTATAGATACTGATACTGCAGTAGGGCAAGTTCTGTTAAAAATTCAGTTTGTGACTGGATCTTACAGTGACATCAGGAAAAAGCTGGAAAAATTAGAAGATTGGCAGGACAGGGGACTTCAAGAGTTACTGAGAAAAGCACAAAGGGTGCTTGTAAAGAGAAATGAGAAAAAGCAGAAATCAGATGCCAGAATTTTGGTGGCAGCAGTTCAAGAAATGCAGGCAGCTTTGAATACAGAAAAATCTGCAGGGAAAGACAAACAGCGGACGTCAGGATCTATTTTTAGGAACACAAGACCTGTGCATTTTTCCCACCACAAGAAAAAACATTTAAAAAATTCTTGCCCCACTTTGAAGGGTGCGGGACCCACCTGTTTTTATTGCCATAAAAAGGGGCACCTGCAAAAAAAATTGCAGGAAAAAACAGCAAGATGAGAAAACTTCTCAGGAGAATCAGAGAGGGCAAGAGTTTTGTCTAATGAAGAGGACCGAATTGCAACCAGAAGAGGCCTTAATAATAAAACTAAAAGTAGGCCCTCAGAGTGAAGAAGACGTATTTTTAGTAAATACAGGAGTTTCTCAGTCGACAGTGACAAAATTACCCCAGGGATGTGAGGTAAGTCGTGAGCGAGTTTCAGTAATCGGAATTACAGGAGAGGCTTTCCCTGTTCCTGTAATAAAAGGAGTGCAAATTGAAACAGATGACAAATTTGGAGTAAATGATTTATTGTTGATACCAGAGGCTGAGAATAATTTGTTAGGCAGAGATCTAATAATAGCCTTAAATTTACAGATAAAACCCTGTGAAGGAAAACTTAAAATTTATTCTTTAACTGACGAAGATAATCTAGAAATTAGTGACACGGGTTGGCATTCAGGTGAAGTGGGAAAAAGTTTAGGGTGAAGGAGTCTTGTCCCCTTAGTCCCTCCTGGTCAGCACAAGCCTGTGAATTTTATGCATTACTCTGTGCATTATTAATATTAAAAGGGCAAGAAGGGACTATTTATAGAGACTCCAAATATGCTTTTAGTGTAGTACATACTTTTAGAAAAATTTGGAAAGAAAGGGGACTTATAAACACTCAAGGGAAAGGGTTAATACATGGGGAATTGATAATTGAGATACTTGGAACTTCAAAAGGCCTAAAGAAAATAATAGTAGTTCATGTACAGGAACACCAGAGAGGGAGGGATATTAGAGTCAGAGAAATACTTTGGCTGATGAAGAAGCAAAAAGAGCGACATTAAGAAAGGGAGATACTGAAATAATGACCTTAAAAAAAAAAAATAGAAATTCAGCAGGAGACACTTTCCCTTCCACTAGCAGAATTGGCAGCTATAAGGAAATTAGGAGCAACATTAAAGGAGGGAAAGTGAGTTTTTCCTGATGGTTAGGATTATGATGCCAAAACCAGTGGCACATTAGATCTTAGATAACTTGCATAGACGGACACACTGGGGAACAAGAGCCTTTTGTGATCACTTTTCAAAATTTTATGGGTGTATAAGGATATTTGAAATTTGAAAACAAATTACCCAGGGGTGTCTTACCTGTCAAAAGGTAAATAAGAAAGTGTTAAAGAGTCCTCCCTCTGGAGGACAAACAAAAAACAAAACAAAACAAAACAAAACAAACCACAAAAAACAGCCTATAGGCTATTTGAAAAGATCCAGGTCGATTTTGTAAACTTGCTTAAAGTGGGTTACTGAAAATATTTGTTAGTTATAAGAGATCAATTAACTCAGTGAGTTGAAGCATTTCTAGCAGCTCGGGCTAGAGTTCAAACGGTAGCTAAAATATTGTTGGAACATGAAATTCCAAGAATGTGATAATATGGTGGGATTTAAGTTGATTTATATTAACCCTGATTTATTAAGAAGGAACGAAGCATCCTGGAGTGGCTGCGGACCGCAATTCCCTTGAGCTCGGAGGCAGAAGAACACTGGTGGAAAAAGAATAAAGGATTTTCTAAATCAGTGGGAACAGCCGAAAAAGATCGAAGATCTCCTCCAGGGTCACCCACCAGCAACATTATTAGAACTGATTACAAAATTGCAATTCCAGAAACTGAGATTGATAACACCTGTTGTTAAAAGAGCTCAGAGTAAAATGTTGGGAGTGTGGTAAACATGGTTTAGGGTGTCATCCATGAATATGTATTGTTTGCATACTTTGCTTTAACTTATGGTGGAAAGTAACTAAGAGGGAAGAGAAGGAGAGACAATTGATATGCTTGCTTTGCTATGGTTATGTATTTAGTCAGCTAATTATAGAACATATTGCTAGTGATTTTTTTGGGATACCTTTGAGACTGGGAAATGGGACCCTTCCAGCAGCAATTGGATTAATAGGGAACTTAGATCAATTGGTTCTTGCTATATTGGCTATAGCACAAATAAGAGAAGGAGCAGCTCATAATATTATAGACCAGTGTCTCAAAATTGATAGTTGTTGTAGAGAAGAAGTTTATATACCACATAATAGGCACATTGCAGGGGCATATTGGTGCTGCAAGTTTGCCTATTGGAGACAGTGATTTAATAAACTCCCCGCCCTTGAAGCAGAAAATAATTAGAAAAATCTTATTGTAGTTGGCACATCCCTGAAATTTTGGAAGATACAGGTTTATGGTATTCCAGCTTAATCTTTTTCCCTGTTCTTTTGGTTTTAATTATTTCTTTTAACCAGCTAAAACTGGGAAATAGCATTTAAAAGACGACAAGCAAACTCTGTGGGGCTATGGGTACCAAGGAAACTAAAAGCACCGGTGACCAGATCCCAGGATATTACCTTTGCTACCGAGAAGACTAGCATCTCAGCACTTGGTTGCAACCCAAGGGGCTTTGAGAAAGGTAGAAAGGTAGATTTCCTAAGGATTATTTTCACTGTGATCATTCTGGTACCCTTGGCTGTTGGCCAAAGCCAGAGAGCCACACTGGACAGAGTTTCAGCAATGAAAAAGCAAACAGAGCAAAAACCAAGTCCCAGCAATTTCAACATTTGTGACTATTGCAATCACCCTGTGTGGATTAAGGACAAGATGGAATCTGTGTTTGTAACACACCCTTATGTCAGCTCTGCCTGCTACAATCGCAGCAGTGTTATAGATGTTTGTATTAAGGAAGGAAAGATGTATTGGATAGAGAAAAATTTGGGATATAATGGGCAAGCTCCTTATCCCCATGGTGATCAAATTTGTCCTCAATATGAAAGATTCATTTATTTTAAAAGAAATTATAATGGAAAAGATGCAAGTATAGGCATGGGAAACCGGGCACTAAGAGAAAAATGGAAAGAAAAAATAAAAGAAGAAATAGAAATGAAGGAAAATAGAGGAAAGAACAGGAGAAAAAAGCCAATAAAATTGGCTGAATTGTATAAACAGCTAAAACAGTTCTACAAAGATTGGGATTTGCCAGTCTTGAATAAGAATCTGTTTGTGAGATTGATGCAAGAGATTGCTACGGAATTGGAATTATCCAAATGCTGGATTTGTGGAGGTCTAAAAATGGCTGAAAAATGGCCATGGAAAGGTGAGAGCTTAGCTACAGAGCAATTTTTAAAGTGGAACCACACGCAAATTTCTGGAACATTGAAGAGATCTGAAGGATGGATTTTACGCCATCAAGTAATTGGAATTATTTGCATAACTCGAGAAGGAAGGAAATTTAATAAAATAGTAGGGCAAACTCCTTGTAAATCTGCACTGGTGGTTAATATGGATAATCGTTTAAAAATTTGGCAACCTGAAAACCCCACTGGATATTGGGGACCAATAAAAGAAATAAATTGTGAATGGGATGAACAGATTAATTTATGCTGGTACAAAAGTCCTGGAGCTAACCCCTACCAATCCACCGACAGCCTGAGGTCTTATTGGGAACAACTGGAGAAAACTGATAAGAAATGGAAAGCCTCAGATGGGATATATTGGATTTGTGGGCAACCTGCATACAGTGAGTTACCTCAAAAATGGGAAGGAACCTGTACTTTGGGAGTAATACAACCCTCCTTCTTTGTTTTACTAAGGTCTAGGAGCAATGTGCTAGGCACACCACTGTATGAAACCCTGCAGTGAAATAAAGGAGATTCGAATTTAAATTTTCCAACAGCAGGAGGGAACCAAAAATGGGGGGAGGACGAATGGCCTGAAGAACAAATTATAGCAAATTATGACCCAGCAACATGGGCTCAGGATGGGTCATGGGGATATAGGACCCCAATTTACCTGTTGAATAGATTAATAAGGCTCCAAGCAGTAGTAGAGGTGGTGTCAAATCATACCTCCGATGCCTTAAAAATGTTGGCCAGGCAATATACACAATTGCGGGCGTTTGTGTACTAAAACAGGATCGCCCTAGCCTATCTGCTAGCAGAAGAAGGAGGAATTTGTGGGAGATTTAATGAATTTGAGTGCTGTGTAGAAATTTATGATTATAGAGAAGCTATCACAGAACTTGCAGAAGAAATGAAAAGAGTGGCTCATGTGCCAGTACAAAAGTGGAATTCAATCTTGAAAGCAGATTTGTGGGGTAACCTCTTTGAAAGTGTTTCAAGGAAAAAGTTAGAGTTCATGTTGTTATGCTCAATTCTGGGACTTCTGTTTCTGCCTTGTATGATTTTGTGTTTTATTAAGTTAATTCACTCAGTGATTCAGGGGATGCAGATTACAACAATGTCTCTAGATTCAGAATCAGCAGAAAAAAGAAAACCAAGATCTTTATTAGTATTAAAAGCTAAATCGACCTCTGTTAAAGAACAAGGACTTAAAAAGATTGAAATAGACCAGGACATGCTAACTAAACTTGAAAGAGAGTGTGAAAGACTTGAAGCAGTAATAGAAATGCTGGAAAAGTTTGAAGCCGAAAAGAGACAACGAGAAAACCAAAATTCTGAAAAATATAAAAGATATCAGGGCACAGCTTTTTAAATACAGCACGAATCATAATGATCAAAAAGAGAAATGGGGGATTTGTGATAAATAGGTATGATTCGTACTGATAAAAATTGAAACAAGTAATCAATATTGATACAGTAATTAATATTTGAGAATAATAAAATAATTCATAGTTAAATGTTGTAATGCCAAAGAAGAGAGGGAGAGGAGGGGCTCCACCCCCCCATCCCAGCAGATGTTCTCAAGGAGTACAGGAAAGAAGCTGAAGATACAGTTTCTAAAATTGACCAAAGAACCTGGTTAGGTCCCAGAAAATGCTAATTATAAGGGATTTATTGCCTTGATATGTAGATGTAGTGATATGTTAGTCTTGGCTTACATTGTACTGGCTTGGTACATTTAATTCACCAAAGGTGATTTAAAGGACCATGAAGAAGACTACAGGGCCTTCATCAGTGACGACCCCCAAAGACTTGTGCGACCACCAAACTGAGTGGTGGCGCATGCGTGATAAGGGTGGTAATGAGGGCGGAGATAGAGATATGAGGAACCGAAAATGGGAGGAGATGGCATTGACATATAGCATATAAGGGGTGATTTTCACTTGGCAAGCTTGTAGGTGAAGTGGCAAGGGTCATTGAACTCTGCCCTGCGTACCCCGCGGTTGTTTTTGCTTATGCGCTAGTATTTGAACCAAATTATCCCTTATTTAAATATTTTCTAAACTATTCAATTAAAATTGCTGCTACCTTAAATATTGTTTGGTTTTTTTTTTTTTTTTTTGTTTTTTTTTTGGTTTTTTTTTTTTTTTTTTTTTTTTTTATGGGATAATTGGGCAAACATAACAATTCCAATAGTTGTACAACTTTATAAGGCAACACACAAGAATAAGCCAAACGCCATATATTAGTGTCGAAGGAAGGGGACCAGGACACCAGATGGTTCATCACAGGTCCAGTTTATTGAATAAAGCATCAAACACTTATACAGCAAATAATAAGCTTATGAATATTCTGTAAGCCAAGCAATCTATTGGTTAAACTATACCATCAACTCTTCCTCATTCCTTTGGGCCTACGTTCTCTACTTCTCACGTCTCTCTGTCCACTTCATTATGATATTCAGCTAGGCCCAAGGACACGCTATCTTGCAGGTGCAGGATTTGGAATTAGCCACGGTCTTGTACTTTTCCAGTCTCTAGTCAGCTAAATTCCCAACATATTAGGATAGTAACAAAATCAACAGCTGCATAATTTTATCAATAGATATACAACTGTTACAACATCAGTAGCTGTACAATTTCATAAAGTAACATACAAGGACAAGATAAAGTGTATATGTTCCTATCACCCACACAATTTTGCTTATTCCAGGGAGTCAAGTGAGCCATAGCTGAGTTCATTGCTTTGAGGGGTGTCATTCAACACAAGCCAAATGCAACAAGCAGGCACCCACCGAGGCTGAGTGTACTTATGCATATGGAATATAAACTTTTACACTTATACCTAATCAAAGATTAGTAGCTGCAATTCACAAACAAAATACACATTCTATAACCAAACAAATACACTGTGCTGAACAATAGAGCTACTCTGTCTCCAGCTCCCACTGCTACTTTCATAAATTCTCTTCTTCCTTTTACAGTTTTTGTTATATTAATTGGTTACAGCAAGCCTCTCTTGTCCTCCCCGTTTTCCATTCTTTTCAAGCCTCATAGAGCAATCTCCAAGTGGGAGCCAAATTTGCAGCTGCCTTGCCCCTTTTGATACCATGTCCCATAGACTTTCCCCGACTTCTTTCTATGCTCTAACACTAAAAGCAGCACTTGCATCAGTCTCAAAATCTTGTGACTTTGCCCATAGTAAAACACTACAAAGGGCGTAGTCAGTAGTCTTAATGCCTTTTCTTTTCAACAAAGCTTTCCATGTAGACAAAACAATCTGTTCTTCACTTGATAAGTTATTTCCCATTCTGTCCCCAGGGATCACCTGTACCCCAGGTGTCAAAATCAGTCTGGTCCAGACCAAGCAGAATCCCCCCCGCTGCTCTCAATGCTACGCCAGGCTCCATCTCCGGCTGTACCTCGCTCTACAGCCCAATCCCAAATCACATCGGGTCACTGTGGAATTGGCCACCATAGAATTTCAGAAGGTTTCTCTTATGTGCTTTCTGTGCAGCTCTCACTCTGCCTCTCAGAGTTTGATGTTGTTTTTGTTCCAGTGCTCGTGCAGTAGCGACTTAGCAAGCCTCCCCCCACACTCCTCGAGGGCCGTGCTGGTGCTGAGGCCACGGCTGCTGCTGTGGCCACGCCATTTGCCACTTCCATTGCACCGTTTCTGTGTCCCACTGCACACACTGCCATTCAGGGGGAAACCAGCACTGTCCTTGGTCCCTGCCTGACTGTGGCCATACCTTGGCAGGGGCACAGGGCTCGATCCAACACACCTGCAGAGAGCGGCAGGCAGTGGCACAAGTGAAAGTGTGGCTGGTACTCTCTCACATTTTAATAGGAAAAGCAGTTTGTACATTACCTCCTAAGCCATCTCCTTCCAAACAAGCAAAGTGCATAGCCTCACTCTATTTTTTGTGCATCAAAAAAGCAAAGTGTGTAGTGCCTATCTTCCTAGACAGAACCCTTCCTCTTGGGGGTGGTGTCTCATACATTGTCCAGACTTCTAGGCTCTCAGGTCTGCCTACATTTCTTTCAGGCTCTCAGGTCTGCCTGGCTATAACTCATCCAGCTCTTGGTCCACCTGGCTGAGTTCCCACGCTCCTAGTCTGCCTGGTTACACCATCTTACTGCTCTTGGGTCGGCAGTGGTCGGAAAAACTCACCTCAGGATCCCATCAGAGTCACCAGATGTCACTGCTGGGGGGGTAAAACCAACACCAATAAAGGCATCAAGCATCAACCCTTTATTGTTCTTCAGTACAACTTTTATACCCTTCATCTTACACACATTGCACCTGTGTGCCTTCTGTACCCTTTTGTGGTTGGTCAGTACACCTCAGCACTCCATGTCTCATTCCCTTTAATACTGTTCACCTGTCCTGCATGGCTGTAGCCCCTTAGGGATGAGGCTCAGGCACAGCCCCACTCCCAATTACCACAAACTGTGTACTACCGTCACTGGGTTAGTCACTCTGCCCCAGCTTCCCCTCATAATTTCTCCCCTGAGAAGTTCAAAGCTTTTCATGCCCAGCAGGGTCCCTGTCTCTGGTATCCCCCTGGTCCACCTGGAGCTGCAGCCTCCCCCAAGGACACTCCACAAATCAACCCCCAGAGCCTGACACGGGGACAAGGGGCTGGGCTGTGTGACCAGCACATCAAGGACGTGGGTTATGCAGGTCACTAGGGCCTGGTTTGGGTCCCCAGGGCAGGAAAGATATCTGGCAGCTGGAGCAGGGCCTGGGAAGGGCCTCCAAAGTGGGGCTGGAGCCCTTGGACTGTGAGCAGGGGCTGAGGGAGCCGGGCTTGTCCAGCCCAGAGCAGGGAAGGCTGAGGGGCTCCTCATCCCAACCTGGCAGTGCCAGCCAGGAGGGGATGGAGAACACAGAGCCAGGCTCTTCACCGGGGGGCCTGGGGGGAGACAAAAGCCAATGGGTGGAAGGGAAAAGAGGGGAGATCAGCCAGGACAGGAGGAGATGAAATGAGTCAGGCTGGTTTCAGCATTTCCTCAACACCAAAAGCAGCCTGAGTCCGTTTTCCATCCACCACAGAAAGCTTTGCAAATCAGGAATTGTTGAGGCTGTTTGGCCCCCATTCAAGGATGGACATCCTGATACAAGATCTTGAGTGTGTTTATATCTATCACAGAACCATGTATTTCTAAAAATAATTTTATTATGGAAATCACTTGTGGATGGTGGATATGTCAGATGGTGCTGGGACATTGCACATAGCTCAGGGAAGAGCGTGAATTGTGTCCTCTTCAACCATGGTCTGTTGGCCATGAAGACAAGCTTCCTGTGCCTCTGAGTCCCACCAGTTCCTGACCCTCAAAGGACACAAACCTGGTGAGTTCTGGTTCCCACTCCGGTGGTGGCACCTGCACCTCCCTCTATCCCCAGAGCAGAGCTCCCTTGTCCCAGAGAGTCCCTGGCAATGCAGGGATGAAGGAAACAGGACAGGCTGTGGGGATCAGGGGCAGGGCAAGGATTTGGGGTGGTTGTGAGCCCAGGGCAGGACATGGCCCTTGGCCCTGCTGAACCTCATCCCATTGTCCTGGGCCCATGGCTCCAGCCTGGCCAGATCCCTCTGCAGAGCTTCCTGCCCTCCAGCACAGCCACACTGCCACCCAGCTTGGGCTCACCTGGGAACTGACTGAGGGTGCCCTTGATGGCCTCATCCAGATCAGCAATAAAGAGATTTCACTCACCTGGCCCCAATCCTGAGCCCTGGGGACCCCCCTGGATGTGACTCCATTCCTGAGCTGCTCTGAGTGCCAGGGGTTGGATGGGGGAAATGGTGGGGAAGGGGTAGGGACAAAGTGTGATTGATTGTCAGCCATGAAGGGTTTTGATTTTCATATCTGCTCAGACTGCATGAGGAGCAGCTGGGGATCAAGATCAACTAGGGATTGCTAATAGCAATCTATAAACAGGGAAACTATACAGGACAAAACAAGTGTCTCTTCATTGTTTTCAGTGTAGTAGATTGACTTTGAATACACTTCTGAAATCTGTCTAATTAACCACAGAACAACTGAAGATCGGAATCATTCCCATGGGCTTTTCTTGTTTGGGTGGTTTGAACAAATGTTTATGAGCATTTGTCACTGAATTCCTGAACTGAAGAGCTCAACAAAGAAGAGGCCTCTGGAAAAGTAAAATATATCACCAGCCTCCAAGGTGCTGAGGATCCATCCTGATCATAGCAAGAATGAGCAGAAATGGGCACAGCTTTGTGGCTGCCCCAGATTTGGGATGGGCCCCGGGCCTGGAGCAGGAGCAGCTCTTGAGGGCCCCAAGGCCACAGCTCTTGTGCTGCCCTGGGCAGATGGGATGGCAGCAGGGGCTGCAGAGCTCTCAGCATCTCCTGCAGAGGAGAGCAGGGCACCCAGGGAGCCTCCTTTCGCTTGGCCCGGCACGTTCCCCCATGCTGGGGCTGAGTCCTGTGGCAGCTGCAGCTGCTGCTGTGCCCTTGCCAGGGCCTGAGGCCGTGGGGCAGTGCCCAGAGCAGCCTGGCCTGAGCAGAGCTGTGGGGCCAGAGCCGGCTGGGCTGGGCTGGGGAGAGGCCCTTGGTGCTGCCCAGAGCTCAGGGCAGCTGGCAGAGCTTGCAGGGAGCTGTTCTGGGCTCAGAGAGCCTGGCCCAGAAACCATCAGTGTCCATCCCAGCCTGGCTGAGCATGCAGGGGCCAAGAATAGTAGCCCCAGCACGTTCTCTGGGTGGGAGCTGAGCTTCGGAGCCCTTGAGCCCTGCCAAGTGCTGGGGCTGCACCTCCAGCTCCAGAGGAGATGGGACAGATGGGATCAGGGAGAAATCATTCTGACTGGATTCTTTCTTGTGTCTGCTTGTACAGGTGACCAGGATCCATATGTAGAGGAGGTGCTTTCTGTCAGATAAGCCCAATAGAGTAAGAATAATAATGTTTCCTGACTTAAAATAATATTTCATGCAAAATATACAATGAGAAACAGAAGACATATATATGATCAGAAGAGCATCTGAGTTTTTCAGAGGAGGAGAGACTCACTGATGTTCCAGTAGTCAAACCTGTTCAAATTCTTTCCTCAGGGCTTCCTTGAGATGAGAGCTGACAACCAGGGGCCAAGGCCAGCCAGAGCTCTCTGTCCTGGCAGCTTTTGCCTGGGACACCCTGTGCATATACGGAATTTTTCGGGGGAGTATCAATTTTGACCGTGGACACCTGGACAGAGGGATGGTTCTTTTCCATAGGAAGGAAAGCACCGAGCCCCAGTTCTCCAGAGGCTGATGAGAGGCAGCCCTCAGCATGCCAAGATCAGCTGGACCCGTCAAGTGGCCCCTGGGAGGCCAAACCAGCCAGACCTGTTCCATGTTCCCTTGGTTCCAGGAGGCCCTGCAGTGTCACAATGTTCTCCTTGCTTCTGCAGTGTCACAATGGCCCCGTGCTTCCATGAAGCCCTGCAGGGTCACAATGGCCCTTTGGTTCCGTGGGGCCCCACAGTGTCACAGTGGTCCCCACAGGAAGGAAACTACGGAGCCCCAGTGTTTCAGGGGCTGATGAACTGCAGTGATCAGAGGCCAAGGACACACAGCTCTGTATCTCCTGGCAGCTCTTTCTGGGAGCAACCCTTGGTTATTTGAAATTATGAATGTGGAATCCCAATTTCAGCCACTTCTCCCTGCAGGAGAAGGCCAGTTCTTCTCGACAAAAAGGAAAGCACAGAGCCCCAGTGTTTGGAAGGCAGGTGAGAGCCGGCCCTCAGGAGGCCAAGGCCAGCAAGACTTGTCTGTAATGGCAGATTTTGTGTAGGAGCAATCATTGGATATAGGACTTTTGGAGGCGGAATCCCAATTTCAGTCATGGGCTTGAGAAGCCTTGAAAAGGATGTTTCTTTTCCATAGGAAGGAAAACACTGCGCCCCAGTGTTTGAAGGCAGTTGAGACCCAGCTCTCAGGAAGGCAGAGGCAGCCAGATTTGTTGGTAATGGCAGCTTTTGTCTGGGAGCAATCCCTGCATATTGGGTAGGTTGGATGGGATAATCCCATTTTGGCCATAGATGCTTGAATGAGAAGGGCAGTTCTTTTCCATTTGAAGGAAAGCCCAGAGCCCCAGGGTTTCAGGGGTACATGAGAAGGGACCCTCGACGTGCCAAGAGCAGTTGGACCAGTCAGGCCAAGCCAACCAGACCTGTTCCCTGTTCCCTTGGATCCATGGGGCCCTGCAGTGTCGCAGTGGTGCTGTCATATTGGATCCTTGATTCCATGAGGCCCAGATGTGTCACTCTGGCCTCTTGTTTCCATGGGGCTCCAGAGTGTCACAATGGTCCCTGGCTTCCATGAGGCCTTGCAGTGTCACAGGGGTCTCCTTGGGGCTGCAGTGTCACAATGGACGTTTGGTTCCATGGGGACTCACAATGTCAGAAGGGTCTCCTTGGTTCCCTGACGCCCTGCAGAGCCCCTTGATCCAATGAGGCCTCCAAGTGTCATCATGGCCTCCAGGATTCCATGAGGCCCCACAATGTCTCAATGGACCTTTGGTTCCATGGGGTCCCACACTCTTCCAGGAATCCTTAGTTCCATGCGGCCCTGGAGTGTTACAATGGCCTCCTTGGTTCCATGGTGCCACACAGTGTGACAACTGCCCCTTGGCCTGCCAACACGCCACAGTGTCACAATGGTTCCTTGCTTCCATGAGGCCTTGCAGTGTCAGAATGGTCTCCATGATCCCATAAGGCCTGGCAGTGTGACAACAGACCATTAGTTTCATGGAGCCCCACAGTGTCACTATGGTCTCCTTGGCTCCACAAGGCTCTGAAGTGCCACAAAGGTTTCTCAAGGCCACCAAGTGTAAAAATGGCCTCCATGGTTTCCTGAGGCCCTGTTGTGTCATAATGGACCTTTGGTACCATGATGCCCCAGAGTGTCACAATGGTATCCTTAGTTCCCCGGTGTCAGAATGCACCCTTCATCCCATGGACACCCACAGGGTTCACTGTGGTCTCCTCCATCCCACCAGGCCCTGCCATGCTCTAATGGCCCCTTGGTTCCCGTAGCTCCCAAATTGTCAGAACAGTTTCCATTGTTCATGAGGCCCCGCAATGTCACTGTGCTCCCCTTAGTTCCACAGGGCCCCCCAGTGGGGGGAACTAAATGGACTCTTGGTTCCATGAGGTTCCTCAGTCCCAATGGTCTCCTTGGATCTGCAGTGTCACAGTGGCGCCTTGGCTCCGTGTGGCCACGCTGTGTCACAATGGCTCATGGTTCCATGATGCCACACAGTTTAACAAGGGACCCTTTGTTCCATCAGGCCTTGCTGTGTCACAATGGACTTCTGGTTCCATGAGCTTTCACACTGCCAGCAGCAGTCTCCTTGGTTCTGCAGTGTCACCACGGACCCTTTGTTCCATGAGGTTTCGCAGTAGAACACGGTCACCTTGGTTCCGTGAGGTTCTGCAGTGTCACAATGAACCCATGGTTCCACCAGGCCTTGATGTGTCACAATGGCCCCTTGGATGGGCAATATCACAATGGACCATTGGTTCAATGTGACCCCAGTGTGCCAAAACGGATTTTGGTTCCATGGGGTTCTGCAGGGTCACAATGGACCCTTCGTTCCATGACTTTGTACAGTGTCACAGCTGACTCCTTGGTTCTGTGAGGCCCTGCTGTCACCAAATATCTGAAATATGAGAATCAGATTCTTTAACTCTCATTTGCTATTTCAGAGGGTATCATTTACTGAGGCCTAATGTCCAATGTCCAATATGGAATAACTGGCAAACCTACATGGAAATGTGGTTCTAGCAGTGTGTTACTTATACACAGTCATTAAATGTGAATCACAATTTACCCACTTCCATAAAACCCACCCCAAGTTCCCAGATTCACTCCTTGTTTTCTCTATCCTTGCACCCATAGGCCAGGGGTCTTCGTTTTATCTTCCAACCATCCTTGCTGGGAAAGCAGCCCCTGCATGCCTTGTTCCTGTGCTGAAATTCACAGCCAGGGTAAACATGGAATGAACCCTTTTGGTATCAGCCCCAGGCTTTCTGTGGGCAAGCAGAGGCAGGCAGGAGGCAGAGCTGTCAACAAAGGAAGGGGCCAGCCAGGTGGGGCAGCCAGGGGATGCCGACAGCCTGCAGGGACAGAGGCGCAGGGCAGGGACACTGTAGCACAGCCTGGGCTGCACAGGGCACAGGCATGTGCAGCAGCTGCAAGACAGCCCTGCCAGAGCCAACTTGGGTAGCACTTTGGCCATGGCTGCTGGGCCTGGGCCTGAGGCAGGAGCAGGAGACAAGTGACCCTTGCAGGCCTGGGGCCTCATTGCCTCCTTGTCCCTGCTCAGCAGCCTGGCAGGGGCCGCCCCATGCTCCTGCCCTTGCCATTGCACATCCCCACATGCCAGTGCCCATCCCAGCAAGAGCCCTGAGCAAGGAGGGAGGGACAGCATCTGCCTGGCCAGGGGCTGGGGCTCAGGCCTTGGCCCTTGGCATTCCTCAAACACACCCAGCTTTGCTCAGCACCAGAGACACCTTGGCCTTGTTTGTCCCCAGCTGTCATCACTGCCTCCAGTGCTCTGCTCTAACTGCACCCTGGGGACACTTTCTCAGTCGTGTTGTTCAGTGGGACCGATTAAAACTTCAAGAAACTTCAGAGTTCCAATTTATGTTTGAGTTCTTGAGAAGTTTTTTGAAGACACTCTCAGGGACTGAGTCTGATGTAAACAACCCCGAATCCCCAAGAGGCTAATTGAAGTCCTTGTCCTATGTCTGTGCTGCTGAGCTTTAAAGGAACAGCTCTTCCCAGGACCAGCTCCTCTCCCAGCCCAGCAGGGCTGAGGGCTCTGCCTGCAGGCACTGAGGGGACAGGAGCCAGGCAGAGACAGGCTGAAGGCAATCAGGATTGGGAAGACATTGAGCTGAGACTTCACTTGGGGAAAGATCTTCACAGCCCTGTGCATGGTGAGTGTGTGGGTGCAGGGCAATGTCCCTTGTGCTCCTGGAGGGATATCCTGAAGCCAGCACACCCCACAGCCTGGGAGATGTGTCAGGAGGACTCTCCCAGTTTCTCTGGGGAACAGTAGGAGGAGGAGGATGCGCTGCTGAGCGGGGCTGCCCTGGGCACGGTCAGAGGGACAGGGCAGGATGGCTCCGGCTGCCAGGGACGGCTGCAGGGGGTAAAGCTGGGGCTGCAGCCAGGGCTGCCCAGGGCTGTTCTGCAGAGCAGCTCCTGCAGCCGTCAGGGCTCTTGGCCAGCCCAGGGCATGTGCCACCTGCCAGGGGCAGCTCTCATTCTGCCTGGCAGCTCCCCATGGATGCTGCAAAGGAGAAGTTGGGGGTGGAAGGAGCCACCTCCATCAGGGAGATTCCTTCTGCTCTGGAGATGGTGCTGCATGGCCAGGGCTGCTCTCAGCTTTCTCCTAAAGGGAAGG
This sequence comes from Melospiza melodia melodia, assembly GCF_035770615.1. Taxonomy (NCBI): domain Eukaryota; kingdom Metazoa; phylum Chordata; class Aves; order Passeriformes; family Passerellidae; genus Melospiza; species Melospiza melodia. Next base: position 510,590 of record NW_026948804.1, on the reverse strand, counting down.
GAAAGGGGCTGTCTGCTTTGGCTGTGTCACTGACACTCCTGCACTTTCTCCCTGGGCATCAGCAGATGGGCCTCAGCTCTCCCTCAGAAAATGCCTCCTCAGCCTCCTCTCCCTACAGACAGCAGCACCTTGGCTTGCAGCATCTCTGTTTGTCTGGCCTGCCCTTAAGGCCCTGGTGCCAGGGAGATGCACTTGGGCAGTACCCTGAGTTTGGAGGGGTCTGCAGGACGGAGCTGAGCCCCCAGGGCTGGGCTGGGCTTTTCCAGCAAAGGCAGGGACAAGGCTTGGATAGAGAGAAACAGCTCCCAGTAGGCACATCTTGAGGCAGCAGTGAGCCACGCCAGCCTTTCGTATCCCATCCAGTCCAGCTGCATTGGGAAAGAGAGAAGGGTTTGGAGAAAATTATTTTAAAATTGGAGTATTCACAAAGTCCAGTTTATTTTTCAAAACATTTTTAAGTGCAGGCACCCTGAAATAGAGAAGTTGTAATATTCAAAGGACTCCTGTGTGGGGACTAGCACTGACTGCAGTGGGGCACAGTGATTCCTGTTTTCCTTGGGTCTCCCAGGTGTTCAGGCTGAGAGCAGTGCTAAAGATGAGGCAGGTACTCAGCAGCACAAACTCAAAATCAAAAAATATTTAGCAAAATTCCCTCAATGGAAGAGAGGTGATTTTGGAGAGATTCCAAATAAAATACATAGAATTGACTCAAAAGAATTAGTCACACTTTGTCAATGTCTTCTTTCAACAGTCCACTATGCCCAGAGTCAAGGAATGTTCAACAGCAGCTCCATCAGGCACTTCCTCCTGCTGGCATTGGCAAACACGCAGCAGCTGCAGCTCCTGCACTTCTGCCTCTTGCTGGGCATCTCCCTGGCTGCCCTCCTGGGCAATGGCCTCATCATCAGCACCGTAGCCTGTGGCCACCACCTGCACACACCCATGTTCTTCTTCCTGCTCAACCTGGCCCTCAGCGACCTGGGCTCCATCTGCACCACTGTCCCCAAAGCCATGCACAATTCCCTCTGGGACACCAGGGACATCTCCTACTCAGGATGTGCTGCACAGCTCTTTTTCTTTCTGTTCTTCATCTCAGCAGAGTTTTCCCTCCTGACCATCATGTGCTACGACCGCTACATGTCCATCTGCAAACCCCTGCACTACGGGACCCTCCTGGGCAGCAGAGCTTGTGCCCACATGGCAGCAGCTGCCTGGGCCAGTGCCTTTCTCAATGCTCTGCTGCAAACAGCCAATACATTTTTCCTGCCCCTGTGCCATGGCAATGCCCTGGGCCAGTTCTTCTGTGAGGTGCCCCAGATCCTCAAGCTCTCCTGCTCACACTCCACCTTCAGAAAAATTTGGATTTCATTGTTCGTTTCCTCTTTAGCTTTTGGCTGTTTTGTGTTCATTGTTTTCTCCTATGTGCAGATCTTCAGGGCTGTGCTGAGGATCCCCTCTGAGCAGGGACGGCACAAAGCCTTTTCCCCCTGCCTCCCTCACCTAGCCGTGCTCTCCCTGTTTGTGAGCACTGGCTTTGTTGCCTGCCTGAAGCCCCCCTCCATCTCCTCCCCATCCCTTGATCTGGCCCTGTCAGTTCTGTACTCGGTGGTGCCTCCAGCCCTGAACCCCCTCATCTACAGCCTCAGGAACCAGGAGCTCAAGGCTGCAGTGTGGACACTAATGAGTGGACCATTTATGTAACATTAAACTGGTTGCCAATTTCTGCATATCTCTTGAAATAAAAGTAATCTTTGATACTTCTTGTTGGATTGGTTATGTTTTTTATTCTGTTTTCATTTTTTAATAATCTCCCTAAAACAAGGCCATTTTTTCTGCAATTTCTTATTTTGTTTCTCCAAACTTCACTGTGGCCTCACACTGTGTCAATGAAGAGGAGGTTTCGTAGTGGCCTTAACGGAATTAAAGGATCTCCCAGCAGAGTTTTTACAGGAGATTCCCCTTATGTTGCCTTCTCTGTAGCAGCAGCTGCAATGTCTGTGTGCAGAGCTCGGGGCAGATCAGGGCTGGCACAGCAGCTGTGCCCAGCAGCAGCAGCACTTGGTGTTGCCAGTGCTGCTGCCGTGGCCCTGCCCCGCTGCCCTGGTGGCCCTGGGGTTGCTGCAGGGCCTGAGTGCTCTCGGGGCCAGGCACATCCCTGGGGGTGGCAGTGCCGGGGCTGCAGCAGGGACAGGCCATGGGCACTGCTGGGGCAGCGCTGACGCCTCAGCCCAGGGCCTGGGGGCTCCAGGCTCCTTGCCCAGGCTCTCTCAAGAACACGCCTAGGCCAATGCTCAGCATAGAAAAGCCCCGTGAGCAGCCCCAGGCTGGCCATGGGCAGGCTGGGGGCAAACAGCATGGCTGGGGCTCTGCAAGGGCCCTGGGGCAGATGGGAAGGAGCAGCAGAGCAGGGGCTGATCCATCCCCAGTGTGCTGCACAGCCCAGGGCAGCGTCCCAGAGCGTCCTGATGCAGCTGCCAACAACATCCCCCCTCTGCAGCCCTGGCCTCTTCCCCAGCTCACACAGGTGCCCCATCCTTGCAGGCACAGACACGGCAGCACTGGCTCAGCAGCCCCTGTTTGCATTGCACAGAGCAGAGGGAGCACCCCCATGCTGTTGATGTGGGGACATGAACCTGAGGGAGCACAAATGCCATCAGCCCCTGGGGCCAGCAAGGGCTGGGGGACACCAGGGAAACCACTCAGCTTTGCCCTGGCCTCTGCAGTCACCCAGAAAGTTTGTTCCCATCAGCTGGGAGTTTCCTGTCCCTCTGCAGACGCTGTTGCTCAGAGCCAGGGCTGGTGTTTGGCAGCCATCCCCAAACAGCCCCAGGCATTTCCTTGGCTTCAACTTACTTTCTCTCCTCTTTCCTGATCCAGACTTCTTCCTATTGCCCATCGCTGTTCCCTCCTCTGCAAACAGCCCATCCCTGTTTGCCCTGTCCACTCTGGCCCCACTCCCCATTGCAGTTTCTGACCTGGCACCATGGAAATGTCCCTTGGGCAGCAGGATCATCCTACAAGTGCTGCAGGAATTGTCTGCAGGCTCCTGCAGTGCCTGGTGCTGCTCCCTTGCCAGAGGCACCCCAGGCCAGGGGGGCACATCTGGGCTGCTGTGTCTGGCTCTGGGGCTCCCTGTTCTGGGCACTGAGGAGGGGCTGCAGAGGCTCTGCAGGACTGACAGGATGGGCTTTGGGGCTGGCAGGAGAAGCTGAGGGCCCTGGACTGCTGGCGCTGCTGAAGAGGAGGCCCAGGGCTCCTCCTGCAACGTCTCCAAGGGTGGTTCCAGGGAGTCACAGAACCATCCAGGTTGCAAAAGTCCTTGGAGACCATCAATTCCAACCTGTTCCCTGACACTGCCTTGTCTCCCTGAGCCTCCTCTTCTCCAGGATTAACCACCCCAGCTCCCTCAGCCACTCTGAATAGGACTTGTGTTCCGGACCCCTCCCCAGCCTTGTTGCCCTTCTCTGGACACACTCCAGCCCCTCCATGGCCTTCCTAAATTGGGGGCCCAGAACTGGACACAGCACTCGAGGTGTGGCCTCACCAGTGCTGAGTGCAGGGGAAGAATCACTGCCCTGCTCCTGCTGGCCACACCATTCCTGATCCAGGCCAGCAGCCATTGGCCTTCTTGCCCCCCTGGCTCAGAAGGTCCCCAGATGCTTCCTCCTGGATTACAGGGGGCTGTTCTGCTCCCTGTGCCCATCCACCAGCTCAGGAGAACACTTGTCCTGAGGGCAACCTGTCCTAATGTTGAAAACTGGGGCAAAGAAGGTGTTAATCAGCTCAGCTTTTCCTTATCCTTAGTTACTCTACTCCTCACCGCATCCAATAAAGGGTAAATGTTCTACTTATCTGTCCTTTTGCTATTAGTTCATTTTTAAAAACATTTTTTATTATTTTTCACAGAAATGGCCAAGTTAAGATGTAGTTGACCTTTCATCACTCTCCTTTTCCTTCTGCATGACCTAACAACATCCTTAAATACTTCCTGGGATGCCCGACCTACCCAATGATGACGCACTCTCCTTTTTCCTGAGTTCTCACAAAAGCTCCATGCCCAGCCAGGACAATAATTTTCCTCTCAGGCTCAACTTTGGCACAGAGGGACAGGCTGCTCCTTCCCCCTTAAGATTCCTTTCTTGAGGTGTGTCCATCTTTCCTGGACACCTTTGTTTTTAAGATTGTTTCCCTTAAAAAATCAGTACCTGATTCAGTACTCTCCAAATCTGCATCCTGAATCCAAGGTCTGCCCTTCGAAATTTCAGTGATGAAGTTTTCTTGCTGCCCCTCCTTCTTTCATAGAATATTGGAAACTTGATTATTTCATGGTCGCTGTGCCCAAGGCAGCCTCCAACCAGCACATCTCCCACCAGCTCTTCTCTGTTTGTGAACAGCAGGAGAAAGAGCTTTCCTTGGGAGTGGGACTGTTACCAAAAATTTGGCAAAATAATAAAACTCCATAATCCCAATGTAGCATTAAGAAGCAGCATTCTTTATTTGGCCCGATGCATGGGGGGAGAGCTCCTCCCAAAGCCGTGCATGCTGAGTACAGGAAAGTTTCTGTTTATATTCTGTATTTTGCATACATATTCATTGATTGTCCTGGACTAAACACACATATGATAATCATTTCCCCAAAATCATTAACATATTTCTCCTCCCCTTTACCCATACGTTCCCCTGTCCTGGGGGTCTCTCAGGTGGTCCCTGGTACTCATGGACCCCAATGTTCCAGTGGGCGTGGCTGAGCTGGCAGGACACTGAGGCTGGTGAATTTCAGTTCCCCTTCTCACACAATGGGCATTGTGTGGTTTACATAGCCTGGGGTTTTGGAGAACCAGCATTGTGAGTGCTCACCTGGTGTAGACAATTTATCATCTGGTAACATGAGGTCACAGAGGGGGCTGTGACATAACAGAGTGGGTTATGTGAGGTCAGTGAGTAACTACAGCATCATAGGCTGTCTCTGTGACATCACAGAGCCAGGTGTGATATCACATTGAACAGGACTGACATCCCAGAGCAGACTATGACATCACACAGCAGACTATGACATTGCAGATTTGGCTGTGACATCACAGGAGGGCTGTGTGAGGTCACTGGGTTGGTCACTTTGCCCCAGCCCGCCCTCACAGTTTCCCCCCAGAAGTCCAGAGCAGCTCATGCCCAGCAGGGTCCCCTATCCCCTGGTATCCCCCTGGCCCACCTGGAGCCACAGCCTCCACCAAGGATGTTGCACAAGATCAACCCCAAAATCTGACACAGGGACAAGGGGCTGAGCTGTGTGACCAGCACATCAAGGACGTGGATTATGCAGGTCACTGGGATCTGGTTTGGGGTCCCCAGGGCAGGAAAGATGTCTGGCAGCTGGAGCAGGGCCTGGGAACGGCCTCCAAGGTGGGGCTGGAGCCCTTGGGCTGTAAGCAGGGGCTGAGGGAGCTGGGCTGGTCCAGCCCAGAGCAGGGAAGGCTGAGGGGCTCCTCATCCCAGCCTGGCAGTGCCAGCCAGGAGGGGATGGAGAACACAGAGCCAGGCTCTTCACCGGGGGGCCTGGGGGGAGACAAAAGCCAATGGGTGGAAGGGGAAAGAGGGGAGATCAGCCAGGACAGGAGGAGATGAAATGATTCAGGCTGGTTTCAGCATTTTCTCAACACCAAAAGCAGACTGACCCCATTCTCCATCCACCACTGACAGCTTTGCAAATCGGGAATTGTTCAGGCCATTTTATCCCCACTTCAGGATGAGCATCCTGACACAAAAACTTAATTCTATTTATATCTATCACAGACCCAAATTTTTCTAAAGGTAATTTTAGTATGGAAATTACTTGTGGATGGTGGACATGTCAGATGCTGCTGGGACATCACACATGGTTCAGGGAAGAGCATGATTATATTGAATTGTGTCCTCTTCAACCATGGTCTGTTGGCCATGAAGAGAAACTTCCTGTGCCTCTGAGTCCCAGCAGTTACTGACCCCCTAAAGGACACAAACCTGATGAGTTGTGGTTCCCACTCCAGTGGTGGCACCTGCACCTCCCTCCATCCCCAGAGCAGAGTTCCCTTGTCCCAGAGAGTCCCTGGCAATGCAGGGATGAAGGAAACAAGACAGGCTGTGGGGATCAGGGGCAGGGCACAGCCAGGAATTTGGGGTGCTTGTGAGCCCAGGGCAGGACGTGGCCCTTGGCCTTGGTGAACCTCATCCCATTGTCCTGGGCCCATGGCTCCAGCCTGGCCAGATCCCTCTGCAGAGCTTCCTGCCCTCCAGCACAGCCACACTGCCACCCAGCTTGGGCTCACCTGGGAACTGACTGAGGGTGCCCTCGATGGCCTCATCCAGATCAGCAATAAAGAGATTTCACTGCCCTGGCCCCAATCCTGAGCCCTGGGGACACCCCTGGATATGACTCCATTCCTCAGCTGCTCTGAGTGCCAGGGGTTGGATGAGGGAAATGGTGGGGAGGGGGTAGGGACAAAGTGTGATTGATTGTCAGCCATGAAGGGTCTTGATTTTCATATCTCTTCAGATTGCATGAGGAGGTCCTGGGGATCAATATCAACTGGGGATTGCGGATAGCAACCTAAAAACAGGAAAAGGCACCTAAAAGGACAAAACAATTCTCTTCATTGTTTTTGATATAGTAGATTCAGTTTGAATACACTTCTGAAATCTGTCTAATTAACCACAGAAGAACTGAAGATCTGAATTATTCCCATGGGCTTGTCTTGTTTGGGTGTTTTGAACAAATGTTTATGAGCATTTGTTACTGAATTCCTGAACTGAAGAGCTCAACAAAGAAGAGGCCTCTGGAAAAGTAAACTTCATCACCAACCTCCAAGGTGCTGAGGATCCATCCTGATCAGAGCAGGAATGAACAGAAATGGGCACATCTTTTTGGCTGCCCCAGCTTTGGGATGGGCCCTGGGCCTGGAGCAGGAACAGCTCTTGAGGGCCCCAAGGCCGGGGCTCTTGTGCTGCCCTGGGCAGATGGGATGGCAGCAGGGGCTGCAGAGCTCTCAGCACCTCCTACAGAGGGGAGCAGGGCACCCAGGGAGCCTCCTTTCCCTTGGCCAGGCACCTTCCCCCATGCTGGGGCTGAGTCCTGTGGCAGCTGCAGCTGCTGCTGTGCCCTTGCCAGGGCCTGAGGCCATGGGGCAGTGCCCAGAGCAGCCTGGCCTGAGCAGAGCTGTGGGGCCAGAGCCGGCTGGGCTGGGCTGGGGAGAGGCCCTTGGTGCTGCCCAGAGCTCAGGGCAGCTGGCAGAGCTTGCAGGGAGCTGTTCTGGGCTCAGAGAGCCTGGCCCAGAAACCAACAGTGTCCATCCCAGCCTGGCTGAGCGTGCAGGGGCCAAGAAGAGTAGCCCAGGGTCTGCAAGTTCTCTGAGTGGGAGCTGAGCTTGGGAGCCCTTGAGCCCTGCCAAGTGCTGGGGCTGCACCTCCAGCTCCAGAGGAGATGGGACAGATGGGAGCAGGGACAAATCATTCCTGCTGCATTCTTTCTTGTATCTGCTTATACAGGTGACCTGAATCCATACATAGAGGAGGTGTTTTGTGTCAGATAACACTGCAGAGTGTTAGGTAGAGTGAGAAGAATAATATTATTAAGTGAAAATAATGTTTCATGCAAAATACACAATGGGAAAAAAAAGACACATATGATCAGAAGATCATCTCAGTTTTTCAGGAGGAGAGACATTTATTGATGTTCCAGTAGTTAAACATGTTCAAATTCTTTCCTCAGGGCTTCCTTGAGATTAGAGGTGACCACCAGAGGCCAAGGCCAACCAGAGCTCTCTTTCCTGGCAGCTTCTGCCTGGGAGAACCCTTGCAGATAGGGAATATTTTAGGGGGATTATCAGTTTTGTCCTTGGGCACCTGGATAGACAGATGGATCTTTTCCATAGGAAGGAAAGCACAGAGCCCCAGTTCTTCAAGAACTGATGAGAATCAGCCCCCAGTGTTTCAAGATCAGCTGGACCTGTCCAGTGGCCCCTGGGAGGCCAAACCAGCCAGACCTGTTCCATGTCCCCTTGGTTCCATGAGTGTCACAATGTTCTCCTTGCTTCTGCAGTGTCACAATGGCCCTGTGCTTCCATGAGGCCCTGCAGGGTCACAGTGGCCGTTTGGTTCTGTGGGGCCCCACAGTGTCACAATGCTCTCCACGATTCCATGGGGCCTTGCAATTCCACAATGTTCTCCATGGATTCTTGGGGCCCTGCAGGATCACAACGGCCCTTTGGTTCCACGAGGCCCTGGAATGCAGCAATGGCCTCTTGGTTCCACAAAGCCCTGCTGCTTCACACTGGGCCCTTGGGACCATGTGGCCCAGCAGAGCCTCAGTGATGGCCTTTGTTCCACAGGATCCTCACAGTGCCACAAGGATCTCTTCATTTCAGAAGGCCCCACAATGTCACAATGGTCCTCATGGGCCCCACAGTGTCACCAGGGTCTCAACAGGAAGGAAACCACGGAGCCCCAGTGGTTCAGGGGCTGATGAACTACAAGTACCAGAGGCCAAGGTCAGGCCTGTCTGTCTGTCCTGGCAAGTTTGTCTGGGAGCAACTCTTAGATATATGAAATTTTGAATGTGAAATCCTATTTTTGGCCCATTCTTATCCACAGAAAGGAAAGCACAGAGCACCTGCTTTTGGAAGGCAGATGAGAGCCAGCCCTCAGGAGGGCAAGGCCAGCCAGACCTGTCTGTAATGGCAGCTTTTGTGTAGAAGCAATCATTGGATATAGGACTTTTGGAGGTGGATTCCTAATTTCAGCCACAGGCGCCTGAAGAAGAAGGATGTTTCTTTTCCATAAGAAGTAAAGGGTGGAACCCCAGTGTTTCAGGGCAGAATAAAAGCAACCACCAGAGGCCAAGGTCAGCCAGAGCTGTCTGTCCTGGCAGCTTTTTTCTGGGAGAAACCTGGGCATATAAGGAATTTTGGAGGAGAAATACTAATTTTGGAATCGGTGCCTGTGCAGAAGGGACGGTTCTTTTCCATAAGAAGGAAAGCGCCCCGTGTCTGAAGGCAGGTGAGACCCAGCTCTCAGGAAGTCAAGGTCAGTCAGACTCATTGGCAATGGCAGCTTTTGACTGGGAGCAATCCCAGGATATTGGGAATTTTGGAGAGGGAATCCCATTTTGGCTATGGATGCTTGAATGAGAAGGGCAGTTCTTTTCTTTTCCATTTGAAGGAAAGCCCAGAGCCCCAGGGTTTCAGGGGTACATGAGAAGGGACCCTCGACGTGCCAAGAGCAGTTGGACCAGTCAGGCCAAGCCAACCAGACCTGTTCCCTGTTCTCTTGGATCCATGGGGCCCTGCAGTGTCACAGTGGTGGTGTCATATTGGATCCTTGGTTCCATCAGGCCCAGATGTGTCACACTGGCCTCTTGTTTGGGGCTCCAGAGTGTCACAATGGTCCCTGGCTTCCATGATGCCTTGCAGTGTCACAGGTGTTTCCTTGGTGCTGCAGTGTCACAATGGACCCTTGGTTCCATGGGGACTCACAATGTCAGAAGGGTCTCCTTGGTTCCATGAGGCCCTGCAGAGCCCCTTGATTCAACGCGGCCTCCAAGTGTCATCATGGCCTCCAGGATTCCATGAGGCCCCGCAATGTCCCAATTGAACTTTGGTTCCATGGGGCCCTGTAGTGTCACAATGGCCTCCTTGGTTCCATGGTGCCACACAGTGTCACAACTGCCCCTTGGCCTGTCAGGACTGCAGAGTGTCACAATGGTTCCTTGTTTCCATAAGGTCTTGCAGTGTCACAATGGTCTCCATGATCCCATAAGGCCTTGCAGTGTCACAACAGACCATGGAGACCCACAGTGTCACTATGGTCCCCTTGGCTCCAAAACGCTCTGAAGTGCCACAATGGCTCTTTGGTTTCACAAGGCCTCAGAGTCTATAAATGGCCTCCATGGTTCCATGAGGCCCTGCTGTGTCACAATGGACCTTTGGTTCCATGATGCCCAGAGTGTCACAATGGTATCCTTGGTCCCAGGGTGTCAGAATGGACTCTTCATCCATGGACACCCAGAGTGTTCCCTGCAGTCCCCTTGATTCCACCAGGCCCTGCCATGCTCTAATGGCCCCTTGGTTCCAGTGGGTCCCAAAATGTCAAAACAGTTTCCATTGTTCCATGAGGCCCCGCAATGTCACTGTGCTCCCCTTGGTTCCACAGGGCCCCCAGTGGAACAATGGACTGTTGGTTCCATGACGTTCCTCAGTCCCAAAGGTCTCCTTGCATCCGCAGTGTCACAGTGGCCCCTTGGCTCCGTGTGGCCACGCTGTGTCACAATGGCTCATGGTTCCATGAGGCCGCACCGTTTAAAAAGGGACCCTTGGTTCCCTCAGGCCTTGCTGTGTCACAATGGGCTTCTGGTTAAATGAGCTCTCACACTGCCAGCAGCAGTCTCCTAGGTTCTGCAGTGCCACCATCGACCCTTTGTTCCATGAGATTCCGCAGTAGAACACGGTCACCTTGGTTCCGTGAGGTTCTGCAGTGTCACAATGAACCCATGGTTCCACCAGGCCTTGCTGTGTCACAATGGCCCCTTGGTTCCAAGAGGTTTCTCAGGGTCACAATGGTCTCCTGGGATCCACACTATCACAATGGACCATTGGTTCATTGTGGCCCCTATGTGCCAAAATGGATTTTGGTTCCATGGGGTTCTGCTGTGTTACAATGGACCCTTTGTTCCATGAGTTTGCACAGAGTCACAGCTGACTCCTTGGGTCTGTGAGGCTCTGCTGTCACCAAATCTCTGAAATATCAGAATAAGGCTCCTCAAGACTCATTTGCTATTTCACAGGGTATCATTTATTCAGGCCTGAGGTCCAACATGGGATAACTCCTAAAAATGTGGACATGGAGTTCTACCAGTGTGTTTCTTATATGCAGTCCTTAAATGTGAATTACATTTTACCCATTTCCATAAAACCCACCCGAAATTCAAAGATTCAATCCTTGTTTTCTCTATTCCCTGCAAACCTGAGCCAAAAGTTTTCTTCTTCTCTTCCAACCATCCTTGCTGGGAAAGAAGCCCCTGCATGCCTTGTTCCTGTGCTGAAAGTTCACAGACAGGGTAAAAATGGAATGAAGCCTTTTGGTATCAGCCCCAAGCTTTGAGTGGGCAGGCAGAGGCAGGGAGGAGGCAGAGCTGTCAACAAAGGAAGGGGCCAGCCAGGTGGGGCAGCCGGGGGATGCCGACAGCCTGCAGGGACAGAGGCGCAGGGCAGGGACACCGTGGGACAGCCTGGGCAGCACAGGGCACAAGCATGTGCAGCAGCTGCAAGACAGCCCTGCCAGAGCCAACTTGGGCAGCACTTTGGCCATGGCTGCTGGGCCTGGGCCTGAGGCAGGAGCAGGAGACAAGTGACCCTTGCAGGCCTGGGGCCTCATTGCCTCCTTGTCCCTGCTCAGCAGCCTGGCAGGGGCCGCCCCATGCTCCTGCCCTTGCCATTGCACATCCCCACATGCCAGTGCCCATCCCGGCAAGAGCCCTGAGCAAGGAGGGAGGGACAGCATCTGCCTGGCCAGGGGCTGGGGCTCAGGCCTTGGCCCTTTGCATTCCTCAAACACATCCAGCTTTGCTCAGCACCAGAGACACCCTGGCCTTGTTTGTCCCCAGCTGTCATCACTGCCTCCAGTGTTCTGCTCTAACTGGAACCTGGGGACACTTTCTCAGTCGTGTTCCTCAGTGGGACCCATTAAAACTTCAAGAAAGTTCAGAGTTTCAATTTAATTTTGAGTTCTTGAGAAGTTTATTGAAGACACTCTCAGGGACTGAGTCTGATGTAAACAACACAAAAGCCCTGAGAGGGTCATTAAAATTTTCCTAGTCCACTTACAGAAAAAGATTTCAAAGAACTTGTAAAAAATACGCATTCCTATTTTAAAGGATGTATTTTATTTTATTTCTCTTTACATCAGAGGTGATTGCAGCATTCTGTGATTGATATTGACCCAGAGTCCCTCCTCACCAGCTCTGGCCTGCTCACAGAAGCTGTGCCTGGAGCTCTGACCCAGTGTGGACAACCTTGCTCCATATTGTCCAGCCCCATCCTGCCTGTCCTCACTCCCCTGGGCCCTGCTGTGCTTGCAGAGCTGGCTGCACTCAGCCTAAGAGGGGTTTTCACTTTTGGGGATTTTTTGAAGCAATCTCAAACTCCTGAGTTTCCCCACTGCAAACAGACACACTGCTCAGGGGTGTGCCAGCCCCAGGTGCCACCAAAGCCACTGCAGAGCTGCCCTGGGCCAGCTGTGAGTGTGGATCATCAGCCAAAGCTGCACTGGGCCACTGCAAGGGGCTGTGGCCATGGGCACTGCACTGACCCCACTGCTGGGTTTGGCAGCCACAGCCACCGAGAGAAATTAAACTGTCCTTGGAAACACTGGGGAGGACTGGGACATACTGGGGAACACTGGGAACGCTGTGGGAGACACTGGGACATACTGGGAGTGACACTGGGGAGGACTGGGACATACTGGGGACACTGGGGAAATTGCAGAGAGTACTGGGGACACTGGGGTACGTGTGGATGACACTGGGAGGAACTGGGAACGACTGGGAATGAACTCGGGTGTATTGGGATGGACTGGGCTGTTCTGGGAGGGATTGGAGGGGTACTGGATTGTACTGGGTTCTACTGGGGAAGAATTGGGCTTCACTGATGTTACACTCGTCTGTACTAGGGATGAACTGGGCTTTACTGGGAGGGACTGGAGGAGGTTGAATTGGCTGATCCCACCTCCACTGCATCCCATTTGCTGAAGTTCGCGCCAATCACCAGCCGCAGCCAATCAGTGCCAAGGATCCTGGCCTGGGGGTGGTGCTTACACGGGCAGCAAATTTTCTTTTTGCCTACAACTCCCGTCACGCCCTGCGGCCCAACTGAGCCCATTGCAGCCGAGCGGACAACTCCCGTCATGCCCCGCGCTCCACAGAACTCCGGGATCCGTCCCCATCTGTCCCATAGGTGTCCCCCAAACACTCCAGGGTCCCTCAGTGCCCCCTCAGCTCCCATTCGGGACTCCCATAAGCAACCCCGAACCCCTGAGTGCTCCCATCCCCACAGATGGCCGGTACAGCCACTTCTGGGAATTCATCTACTCTCGTCCCCCGTGGCCCCAGAGCCCCCCAGAACACAGTCCCGCGCCTAAAACTCCGGCCGCAACCCACGCCCTAAAGAGCCCGGTTGGAGCTCTCCGAGCTCCTCCCAAGGGCTCCCGTGCAGTTTACGTTCCCCCAGAGGATCTCAAGTCGGGGCTCGGACGCAAAGGTGTCCCCCAAGAGCCGTCCCGGACTTCCAAACATTTCGTTCCAACCACTTCCGGGACTACAGCTCCCCTCATGCTCCGTGGCGCACGACCAGCGCCATTTTAGGCGGGACTTTATCTCCTGTCATGCCCGGCACCCCACCGAGAGCCATTGCATCTGCGCCCAGAACTCCCGTGATGCTCTGCGGCCCCGTTAAACCGTATGATACCTGCGCCTACAACTCCCATCACCCCCCGCGCCCCAGAGAGCCCCGTTCAAGTCACTCCAAGGGCCCGCCCGGATCACGAAAGACCCCAAATTCCCCTCCCTGAACTCCAAGGGCCCCCCTGGTCCCCAAGTGCTGCCCCGGACACTGAACTGTCCCTCAGAATCTCTGAGTGCTCCTCCAAGTGCCCACCCGGCTTCCACAAGTGTCCTCCAGACCCTCAAGTTCTCTCTGAATTCCCTCCCCAGACCCAAAACTGCCCCAAATGTGCCCCAGAAATAACTCCAGGGACCCCGAAGTGCATGCCCCCTCAATCCTGTCTGAGAAAAAGTTGATAAAAAAGATGACAAAAAGACTACAAATATAACTAATTACCATAAAGAGAAAGAAATAAATAGCCAATAGAAATTAATTAATTTATTCATGAAAGAATTGTGTTACTTAGAACCAATGATGAATAATTTTCTTGGTTGCTAGAAATATATGCAATTTTAGGATAAATATACAAATTAGGTAATAAAAATATTGTATGAGACTATCCTGAATTAAAATAATATGATTATAATTTTGTTATAAATAAATTTTATTTATAAGGAATAATGCTAAAATTTTTCTTTGTTTTGGGGATGTCAGTCCCAGGTGAGCGTTGTCAGACATGGTGAGGCTGGGGGTGAGGAGCCGATTGTCCAAACAGGCTCAGCCTGCAAGGGGCTCATTCTTAGCCATGCCCAGACCTCCTAAGGAGACATTCAGCATCCAGATCACTTGGGGAATGCTTCTAGCCCCTCTTCTCATAACTAAAAAATTAAAAAATACTGATGTGATTAAAAAAAACAAAAATCATGAGGAGCATTTTAATATCTTCCTCCTGAAGACAACTCCAAACTGACTCAAATCACTGCACAAGCCCTGGAGACATAAAGACAATGGAAGGGAGACAAAGAGCTCCTGAGGCCTTTCTGTATTTTAATCAGCCCCCGGCTGGATTAGGGGCTGGGTCCAGGAGCCTCAGGCACGCAGAGAAGGATGAAGAAGCTGCTCAAGGAGTCAGCAGCAAAACTCCAAGTGCCTTGGAGCATGGCTGGGCCCCAGGGAGGGCAGGGAGTGCCCAAGGCTGCCCAGGGCCTGGTGAGAGCAGATCCTTGAGGGCAGGATTGCAGGGAGCCCAAGGCTCTGAGCAGGGAACTGCAATGCTGAGCAAGGCCTGGCTTGGCTGCAGGAAGCAGAAAGGCCAAGCCCTGAGCCCAGCCTGGGCCAGCAGGGCCTGTCCCTCACGGCTGCCTGGGGGCTCTTGGTGGGCCAGGGGGATGTGAGGGGCAGCAAGGACAAATGGCATCAATATGCAGCCCCTGCCAGCCTTGCCAGGGAGGCCGAGGGAGAAGCCAAGTGCAGCCCCTGCCAGGAAAGTTCCTCCTGTGGGGCCTCCAGAGGCGCTGCCTGAGCCCTGGGCACAAAGGCCTGGGTGCCTGTGGCCCTGCCAGCCCTGCCCAGCCCTTGGCCATCTGTCCTGCAGGCTGTGCCCCCTGGGTGTGCTGCTCCTCTGCCCTGGCCGGCTGCACTCGCCCATCTCGCTGAGCCCCAGCATTTCTCACCCAGCGTTGCAGGGCCCTCCCTGGGCTCCCTGCACCCAGCGCTGCCGGCTCCTGGCACACAGAGCCCGGCCATGGCCCAGCCTCACACTGCCACACCTCCAGCACCAACATTCTGCCCTGCGAGGGACTTTGCTTTCTCCTCAGCTCCAGCCTGAACCTTCCAAGGTGCACTTCAGGGAGGTTTCCTGCAATTCCCACTGCCAAAGAAAGCTCTGTCTCCTGCTGGTCACAAACAGAGAAGGGCTGGTGGCAGATCAGAGGTGGTCAGAGGCTGTTTGGGGCACAGCGACCATTGTAGCCATGATATTTTCTGAAAAATCCCTTTGCTAGGATTTAGCTCCTGAGAAGCTGAGGCCTCAGGTACAAAATATAAAGAATAATTATCTGCTGCTGTGGAATGCAACAGGTGGATCTGTGATTGGCTTCATGTCATTGTTTCTAATTAATGGCCAATCACAGTCCAGCTGTGTCTCTCTCTGGTCAGACACAGGATTTTGTTATCATTCCATTCTTTCTCCTTTGCTTGCAAGCCTTCTGATGAAATCCCTTCTTCTATTCTTTTTGTATAGTTTTAATATAATATCTATCAGAAAATAATAAATTAGTCTTCTGAAACATGGAGTCAGATCCTTTTCTCTTCCCTCTTCTGGGACCTCTGTGAACACCACTACTGACCATTCAATTATTAAGTTTTTTAATATTCACTGAAATAACAAGGGGCTTCAACTAAACACCTACAACTGGCTGGATGGCCAGTTGAGTGGCGGTGAATGTTACACCAGAGAGTGGTGGTGAATGCTGCTGCATCCAGCTGGCAAGCATTCACCTGTGGTGTCCCTCAGGGGTCTCTGCTGGAGCCAGTTCTGTTCAATATTGTTACTGACAACATGGATGAGAGTGTTGAGACTTTCAGTAGTAAATCTGCAGACAAAACTAAGCTGGGAGTGTGTGTCCATCTGCTGGAAGGTAGGAGGCCTCTGCAGAGAGACCGGGAACAGTTGGATGGATGGGCAGAGTCCAATAAGATGAAGTTTAATAAGTCCAAGGGCTGGGTCCTGCACTTTGGCCACAACAACCCCTGCAGTGCTACAGGCTGGGGACAGAGTGGCTGGACAGCGGTCAGGCAGAAAGGGACCTGGGGGCACTGATGGACAGCAGGCTGGACATGAGCCAGCAGTGTGCCCAGATGGGCAAGAAGACCAATGGCTGCTGGCCTGGATCAGGAATGGTGTGGCCAGCAGGAGCAGGGCAGAGATTCTTCCCCTGCACTCGGCACTGGTGAGGCCACACCTCGAGTGCTGTTTCCAGTTCTGGGCCCCCAATTTAGGAAGGCCATGGAGTGGCTGGAGCGTGTCCAGAGAAGGGCAAAAAGGCTGGAGAGGGGTCTGGACCAAAAGTCCTGTGAGGAGTGGCTGAGGGAGCTGGGGTTGTTTATCCTGGAGAAGAGGAGGCTCACGGAGACAAGGAGGTTTCAGGGCACAGGTTGGACTTGATGATCTCCAAGGTCTTTTCCAACCTTGCTGATTCTGTGACTCTCTGGAACCACCCTTGGAGCAGTTGCAGGAGGAGCCCAGCTCCCTCAGCTTCTCCTGCCAGCCCCAAAGGCCATCCTGTCAGTCCTGCAGAGCCTCTGCAGCCCCTCCTCAGTGCCCAGAACAGGGAGCTCCAGAGCCATACACAGCAGCCCAGATGTGCCCCCTTGGCCTGGGGTGCCTCTGGCAAGGGAGCAGAAGGAGGCATTGCAGGAGCCTGCAGACAATTCCTGCAGCACTTGTAGGATGATCCTGCTGCCCAAGGGACGTTCCCATGGTGCCAAGTCAGGAACTGCAATGCGGAGTGGGGCCAGAGAGGACAGGGCAAACACGGATGGTCTATTTTCAGGGGAGGGGACAGGGATGGGCAATAGGAAGAAATCCGGATCGGGAAAGAGGAAAGAAAGCAAAGGTGAAGCCAAGGAAATGCTCAAGGCAGTTTGGGGGTGGCTGCCAGGCAGCCCTGGCTCTGAGCAACAGCGTCTGCAGTGGGACAGGAAACTCCCAGCTGATGGGAACAAACTTTCTGGCTGACTGCAGAGCCCAGGACAAAGCTGAGTGGTTTCCCTGCGTTCCCCCAGCCCTTGCTGGCCCCAGGGCCTGATGGCATTTGTGCTCCCTCAGGTTCATGTCCCCACACCAACAGCATGGGGGTGCTCCGTCTGCTCTGTGCAGTGCAAACAGGGGCTCCTGAGCCAGTGCTGCCGTGTCTGTGCCTGCAAGGATGGGGCACCTATGTGAGCTGGGGCAGAGGGCAGGGCTGCAGAGGGGGGATGTTATTGGCAGCTCCATGAGGACGCTCTGGGACACTGCCCTGGGCTGTGCAGCGCACTGGGGATGGATCAGCCCCTGCTCTGCTGCTCCTTCCCGTCTGCCCCAGGGCCCTTGCAGAGCCCCAGCCATACTGTTTGCCGCCAGCCTGCCCACAGCCAGCCTGGGGCTGCTCACGGGGCTTTTCTGTGCTGAGCATTGGCCTGGGCGTGTTCTTGAGAGAGCCTGGGCAAGGAGCCTGGAGCCCCCAGGCCCTGGCCTGAGGCGTCAGCGCTGCCCCAGCAGTGCCCATGGCCTGTCCCTGCTGCAGCCCCGGCACTGCCACCCCCAGGGCTGTGCCCGGCCCCGAGAGCACTCAGGCCCTGCAGCAACCCCAGGGCCACCAGGGCAGTGGGGCAGGGCCACGGCAGCAGCACTGGCAACACCAAGTGCTGCTGCTTCTGGGCACAGCTGCTGTGCCAGCCCTGATCTGCCCCAGCTCTGCACACAGACATTGCTGCTGCAGCTCCAGAGAAGAAACAAAGGGAGCTCTCTGGTGAAAACTCTGCTGAGAGATCCTTTATTTCATTTAAAGCCACTGAGAACACAGCTCATGTTGACACAGTCTGGGGGCTCCGGGAAGGTGGTAAGAAAGACAATTAGAAATGGCAGAAAAAATGGCCTTGGTTTAGGGAGAATATTAAAAATTAAAACAGAGGGGGAAAAGAAGCAATCCAACAAAAACTTCCAAATCTCACTTTTATTACAAGAGATATGCAGAGATTGGCAACCAGTTTAATGTTTTCTAAATTTTCCAGTCATCAGTGTCCACACTGCAGCCTTGAGCTCGTGGTTCCTCAGGCTGTAGATCAGAGGGTTCAGGGCTGGAGGCACCACCGAGTACAGAACTGACAGGGCCAGATCCAGGGATGGGGAGGAGATGGAGGGCGGCTTCAGGTAGGCAAAAAAGCCAGTGCAGAGGAACAGGGAGAGCACGGCCAGGTGAGGGAGGCAGGTGGAAAAGGCTTTGTGCCGTCCCTGCTCACAGGGGATCCTCAGCACAGCCCTGAAGATCTGCACATAGGAGAAAACAATGAACACAAAACAACCAAAAGCTAAACAGGTAACACACAATGAAATCCAAATTTTTCTGAATGTGGAGTGTGAGCAGGAGAGCTTGAGGATTTGGGGCACCTCACAGAAGAACTGGCCCAGGGCATTGCCATGGCACAGGGGCAAGGAAAATGTATTGGCTGTTTGCAGCAGAGCATTGAGAAAGGCACTGGCCCAGGCAGCTGCTGCCATGTGGGCACAAGCTCTGCTGCCCAGGAGGGTCCCGTAGTGCAGGGGTTTGCAGATGGACACGTAGCGGTCGTAGCACATGACAGTCAGAAGGGAAAATTCTGCTATGATAAAGAAAAGGAAGAAGAAAATTTGTGCAGCACATCCTGAGTAGGAGATGTCCCTGGTGTCCCAGAGGGAATTGTGCATGGCTTTGGGGACAGTGGTGCAGATCATGCCCAGGTCACTGACGGCCAGGTTGAGCAGGAAGAAGAACATGGGCGTGTGCAGGTGGTGGCCACAGGCTACGGCGCTGATGATGAGGCCGTTGCCCAGGAGGGCAGCCAGGGAGATGCCTAGCAAGAGGCAGAAGTGCAGGAGCTGCAGCTGCCGCGTGTCTGCCAATGCCAGCAGGAGGAAGTGCCTGATGGAGCTGCTGTTGGACATTTGCTGTGTCTGCACATTTCAACGTACAGAAGGAGGAAAGACAGGGCAATGGAGGGGAAATTTCTCACAGAAAAATCAAAACTCTTTGTCGTAGCCTCTTTCTTTCCGCTAAGCACCTCCCCCTTGTGTATGTCTAGGAGATCTTCCTTCACCATTGTTGCTGGAGCTCTGATTGCTGCTGGCCAATGCTGTGTGAGGAGCTGGACCTTGGCCTGCAGGACACCTGGAAGTCAGCCCTGACCCCCAGTCAGTGCAGGGGAACAGTGAGGGCAGGGCCCAGTCCTGGTGTTCAGGCTTGGATAAAGAATCTTCCTGTAAGGCTGCAGAACTGCCTGGGTGAAGGGATGGGGATAACAGAAGGCAGAGCGAGGGATTCTGCTGCACCTGGGGAGAACAGAGAGTCCAGGGAGGCAGGAGGATTGTCTGAGGCTTAGTGCAGACTGAGGGGAGCTGCTCTGTCCCTCTCTCCTGTTCCAGCTGCCCTGCACTTGCACCTTTCTGAAATCCACTCCTGTGTTACCCTGGACAGCCAGGAGACACTGCTGAGAGCAGAGGATCCCTGGCACACAAAGTGTCTCCTGCCTTTCCCAGAGTCAGGACAGTGGGCTCATTGCCAGCTTTCCAGGCTGCCCTGCCCAGAGCTGCCCGGGCACAGGGAGCTGGGACACCCCATTGCTGTGCTCAGCCTGCACAGGAGGAGCCCACGGGCTGGGCCTGGCCCTGCAGCTGGAACTGCCATTGCAGAGAGCCCCTCAGCAATGCCAGCAGCACCTGGGCAAGGCAAGGAGAGAGAGAGAGCCGGGCCTGAGGAAAAGCCTTTCCCTGGCCAGCCCTGCCCAGCCCCTGCCGGGCAGCAGCAAGGCAGGACAGTGGCCCTAGGCCCTGGTCAGCAGGGAATGGGCACATGGCCGCAGAGATGCCCTTCATCTCTGGGGCTGCTGTGCTGGCCCAGGAGGAACTGAGGGCCCCGAGCCCCCGGGCTGAGGGCTGTGCTGGCTGTGAGGGGACACAAGAGCTGTGCTGCTCAGGGCAGTGTCTGCCCTGCAGGACAGGCCCGGCAGGTGCCATATCTGCCCTGCAGCAGGGCTTCCCTCAGCACTGCCTCCCTCCCTGCCTGCCCACGGCTCTGCTGCTGGAGCTGTCCCACCCCCAGCCGCTCCTGTGGCCCCGGGCTCCTTCCCTGCCAGAGCTGCCCAAGCCCAGCCCAGCCCCTGGGCCGGTCCTGCCCTGCATCTGCTGGGCCCTTCAGGGATTAAAGAACAGTTTCCCCAGCCTGGGTACCACGGAAAGGTGATGCTGCATGGATCTGGAGGCTGGGCAGGTGCAGGCACTTGCTGAGGTTCCCAGGAATCCTCAGGGTGAGGGTTTAAGTGTCTCAGGCCCTGATCTGCCCTGCACAGATAATTTTCTATTGCCACCAAGCTGAGCCAGGGAAAAGTGGGAGCACAGATTCAGGAAAGCAGAGACCCAAGCAAGAAACTCCTGTCCTGAATGAGCTCATGAAAAGTCACCCTGGGCATGAGCTGTAGCTCTGAGCAGCCCTGGCTGCAGCCCCAGCTTCACCAGCTGCAGCCATCCCTGGCAGCAGGAGCTGTCCTGCCCTGTCCCTCTGATGGTGTCCAGGGCATCCCTACTCTGCAGCACATCCTCCCCCAAAGCAGAAACAGCAGCAGAGCGTCCTTACAGTCACATCAGTCCTGTCCTGGGTCAGCTTCAGGAGATCCCTCCAGGAGCACAGGGGACATTGCCCTGCACCCACACACTCACCATGCACAGGGCTGTGAAGATCTTTCCCCAAGTGAAGTCTCAGCTCAATGTCTTCCCAATCCTGATTGCCTTCAGCCTGTCTCTGCCTGGCTCCTGTCCCCTCAGTGCCTGCAGGCAGAGCCCTCAGCCCTGCTGGGCTGGGAGAGGAAGTGGCCTTGGGAAGAGCTGTTCCTTTAAAGCTCAGCAGCACAGACACAGCACAAGGACTTTAATGAGCCTCTTGGGGCGTTTCTGTTGTTTACATCAGACTCGTCTCTGAGAGAGTCTTCAAAAAACTTCTCAAGAACTCAAAATTAAATTGAAACACTGAAGTTTCTTGAAGTTTAAATGGGTCCCACTGAGAAAGTGTTCCCAGGTTAGTTAGAGCAGAACACTGGAGGCAGTGATAACAGCTGGGGACAAACAAGGCAAAGGTGTCTCTGGTGCTGAGCAAAGCTGGATGTGTTTAAGGAATGCAGAGGGCCAAGGCCTGAGCTCCAGCCCCTGGCCAGGCAGATGCTGTCCCTCCCTCCTTGCTCAGGGCTCTTGCCGGGATGGGCACTGGCATGTGGGGATGTGCAATGGCAAGGGCAGGAGCATGGGGCGGCCCCTGCCAGGCTGCTGAGCAGGGACAAGGAGGCAATGAGGCCCCAGGCCTGCAAGGGTCACTTGTCTCCTTCTCCTGCTTCAGGCCCAGGCCCAGCAGCCACGGCCAAAGTGCTGCCCAAGTTGGCTCTGGCAGGGCTGTTTTGCAGCTGCTGCACATGTTTGTGCCCAGGCTGTCCTGCATTGTCCCTGCCCTGTGCCTGTTATACATGAGAAGCTTGACTAGGCCAATATTCAAGCAGCAGTCAATTCATTTTTGAATATGGTAAATATAAGCAATACAGCACTGGGTACAATGGGGGAAGTTTTCCCTCTACCTGCACAGAAATAGTTGAGGCTTACAGGTATTTATAGGGGTACTCATCAGCTTTCTCATCAGTTTCTATTTCAATTTTTACTCATCAGCGGTTTTTATTCCCAAATTTTTTGTCGCAATTCTATACACTGTTGTGATTTTGTTTTTCTCAAGATGTATGCCAAAAAGGAGTATCCCCATATGGTGGTGGTCCAGTTTCCAAAAGAAGAAAGACAGATCCCATCTAGTGGAGTCCAGCTCCCCAGATGTGGGTCCACCTTTTGATTGCAGAGAGTATAAATCTCATAACAATGATGTCCAGCTTCCCTTAGTCAAAAATGTAAATCCTCGAGTTGATGTTCATCTTCCTTTCTTAAGCTGCTTTTCTCTTTTTTGTTAAGGCGTGAGATAAGCATGTTTCCTTTATAAATATTCCAAAACTATGGTTTCAAGTATACAAGCAATATTCTAACATTACACTTCAAAAGGTTATTATTGCAGAATTCTTTAAGGATTAACTACAAGCAAAGAGCAACATCCTTAACACTTTAATTCAAATGCTCCTCAGTCAACCAAGGTTAATTGCAAACAAAAGATATGTTCAAAGGCCTTCTTCCATGCTTTACTTTCCTCAGTTATTATTAGAATTCGCAACTGTCCCATTGTTGGTCTCCATATTGCAATCACAAATACACGCATTGCCTGTATGTACCTGACATGATACACAGCATTGTATTTCACATCCCCCCTCGCTTGTATAAATTTTCATTTATCTTACTCATTCGTGTCTGGGCTTCAAGTCTGGCCAAAACTTTGGAAGCTTTTCCCTTTTTGTCTTCTGTCTTTAATCTCATTATTTTGAATATCTTAGCTGTTTTCTCAAATTGTCCAGCCTCTCCTGTAGCCAATTCCAGGTCTACCACAGCAATCTGCATGCTTTGAATGACTGAGTGGATTAGTCGGATAAAATATTGAATAAGGCAAGGTAGAAACAATAACCCAACTAATGAACACAATGTCATGAACCCTATTTTCTTCCACCAAGCTCCTTCTCCAAGCATCTGGTCCCACCATGAGGCTTGAAGGATGGAATTCCATTTTTGGACTGGGACATGAGCCAGCCTTTTGATCTCTGCTGCTAAACCTCTGATGATTTCTCCATAATCATTAATCTCAATGCAGCGCTCGGACTCATTGAATTTTCCACACACTCCCCCTTCTTCGGCCAGCAAATATTCCAGTGCTATTCTGTTCTGATACACAAAAGCCTGCACCTGAGTGTGCTGCCAGCTTAACAAGTCCAGGGCCTCCGTGGAGTTATTTGAGACTATTTCTACCACTGTCTGTAGTCTAATCAATCGGTTCAATAGGTAAATCAAGGTCATATATCGCCAACTTCCATCTTGAGCCCAAGTGGCTGGCCCATAATAATCTATTATTCTTTCTGCTAGCCACTCTTCTTCTCCCCGTTTTTGGTCCCCTCCTGCCCTTGGAAACTCATGTTTCCATTCTCATTTTTCCCTGTTAAGGTTTTCATATAAGGGTGCTCCTAACAGGTTACTCTTGGACTTTGGTAGTACAAAGAAGGAGGGTTGTATAAGCTTTTTGCCCACAAATCCAATATATACAATTTGGGGCTTTCTATGGTCATTTACAGCCTCAAGTTTTTCCCAGTAAATTCTTAGGGTCTCCAGGGATTGGTAAGGATTAGCTCCAGGACTTTTATGCCAGCACAACTTTATCTGGTTGTTCCATTTGCAATTTTTCTCCTTAATTAGGCTCCAGTATCCAGCAGGAGGTGTTGGCTGACAAGTTCTCGTGTTATTGTTTGAATTTACTGCTAAAGTAGATGTGCAGGGAGTATACCCTACCACTTCAGTATATTTTCTCCCCTCTCTGCTGATGCAAACTGTTCCAATTATTCGATGATTTAAAATGCATCCTTCAGGCTGTTTCAATCTTTTGGAAATTTGAGTATGGTTCTATTTTAGAAATTGCTCTGGAGCTAGACTCTCACCTCTCCATGGCCATTTTTCAGCTGATTTCTATCCCCCACAAATCCAACAATTGGCTAACTCTAATTCTGTGGCAATTTCTTGCATTAGATCTACAAAAACGTTCCTATTTGAAGTCAGAAAACCCCAATCACTATACTGCTGTTCTAACTGTTTGTATTGTTCACTAAATTTATTTAGCTTTTCTTGTTCTACTCTGTACATTTTTGCTTCTGATTCTTGCTTTTGTAGTTTTTGAGTAATTTGTTTCATTCTACTCTCTGGGTCTCTTCCTTCTCTGTCCTTTGCTAAACAAAAGAATTTGGCGTATCGCAGACAAATTCGTTCATCATCATCTTTGAGAAGGTTGATAAACACAGGCCAATCCTTGGGAGAAACCTTCAGTCCGTGTTTTAAATTTTCTCCAACCCAGTATATTTTGCCACCCATAGTGCACATCTTTAATTGGTTATGGTCATAGCACACTTCACGAACATGGGAATGTGCCATGAACATTGATTCCATTTTTCCCCTGATCCAGACAGTATGATTGCATTTGTCACAGACAGCCGGAGCAATAGGCTCTGATCCTGCAGCTTATGGATTATGTGGAGTTCAGGAGTGAAGCTATTAAGGCCCATTGCCTGGGATGCAATGATCAATGCAGTGAAAATAATCCTCAGAGGGTCTAACTCTCTACCTCTCTCAAGGCCTCTTGGGTTGCATCCAAGGGCCGAGATGTAGATCTTCTCTGTAGCAGAGTTTATACCTTGGGATTTATCACTGATATCTTTTGTTTCATTTTTGCCTTTTGCCTCATGAGCCTTCAGATCTCTATTTATTGTGGTTGTGGCCTGATTCTTTTTAATTTAGGCCAATTGGCCCCTAAGTTCGGGGGATGTGTGACTACAATAGGGTTGGTGTATGTGCCTCCCTTTCTTCCAGCAATACTTGGCTTTCTGCCACTCTTTTGCTTTAATTTGATATTCATCATGTATCCAATTGCCCTTGTCACACTCTGTTTCTTCTAATTTGGCCTTTGGTACTTCCTGCAAATCAATTCCTGCTCTTATTCCATGTACCCAAGTTCTCCACCAATCTTTATCACCTGTTTCAATATATCCTTTCCTTACCACAGCCCACGACGTTCTATCAGTTTCTTTTTCTATTTCTTTCGTACATTTAAAGCAGAGAGCATTAGGGATCTGTCCCCTTGGTAGGTTTGTATACCAATATTCTTCACACCCTATACACTTAAAACAACCTCATGGATAACACAGTCTGGAGTAGTACATTCTACCTCTCGTGAGTGCAGCTTAAGGTAGGAGCATTTTCCTGACATACATCAGTCCCTTTTTAACTTCATTTTCAGTTCTCTGGGGGTAGATGCAATTCTCCACTGGGATTCCGTCTCTGTCAGTGGTTCTGCTGGTCGTTTGACCCGGGACACGTGGGTCCAGCCTTTTTCTGCAGTTCGGACAGCTGTATCAGTGGTCAGCAGAGTTAAATAGGGACCTTCCCACCTAGGAGACAAACTATCTTCTTTCCAGCTTTTAATCAGCACCCAGTCACCCGATTTTATTTGATGCATGCTAAATCTGAGAGGGGCTGATTGAGCAATTACCCCTTTCTCCCTTAGTTCTAGACATGTTGTCCCATCTTCTGGATGTATTTTTGAATAGTCATATCAGCTACGACTACTGATGTTTGGGGTACTTCCTGGGAATAGGGCATTCCATAAAGCATCTCATATGCAGAAAGTCCCGTATATGCATTTGGAAGCGTCCTTATATTAAGTAATCCTAAAGGTAAACATTTTGTCCATGACATTTGGGTCTCAATCATCAATTTTTTAATTGCTGTTTTATAGTTTGGTTCATTCTTTCCACCCTCCCAGAGCTATGGGGGTGCCAAGGGGTGTGATATTCCCAGGAAATACCCATGGCTTGTGTTACTCCTTTTATGATGCTGGAAGTAAAGTGGGAGCCCTGATCAGAATCAATGGCCCTGATAACCCCAAATCGGGGAGTAATTTGTTCCAACAAATTTTGTTTGTTTTTTTTTAAACTTCGCCGTGGGTCGGGCAGCTGAGTAGACCTCCACCAGATGAGTTAGTTGATCTACTAATACTAAAAAGCATTTCCATCTGCCCACCCTTGGTAATTCAGTATAATCCACCTGAACCCTTTCCAATGGCTGGTAGGCTATTTTTCTACCGCCGGTTGAAACTTGTCTCAGTACCCTTTAGTTAACTTTTTGACAAGTCAAACACCCCTGTGTTGTTTTGCTATCTCAAAAATTCCAATACATCCATAATATTTTAAAAAATGATCACATAAGTGTCTTGTTCCCCAATGAGTACGTTGGTGTAACTGGCTTAGAATCCTTCTAGCGTAAGCTTTAGGTAAAATCTCTCTCCCATCTGGTAGTACTCATTTTCCAAGCTCTTTCTTAGCTTTTAATCTTTTTAGAGATTCCTCCTCTTGAGTACTATAGCCTTTTGGCAGCTCCTCTTGAATTTCCACTATAGTGTTCAGCTGGATAGTTTATTTTAATTTACAAGCTGCCTCCTTTGCAGCTTGGTCAGCTGTGTTGTTTCCTCTCACTAAGCAGCTTGACCCTCGTTGATGACCTCTTACATGTACTATAGCTCTTCTCTTAGGTCTTTTCAGGGCTTCAAGCACTCTGATTATTAACTCCTGATGAATCAGTTTCTTCCCTTGAGTGTTTATCAAACCTCTTTCCATTCAAATTTTTCCAAATGTGTGTACAATTCCAAAAGCATATTTTGAGTCTGTGTAAATAGTCCCCACCTCATCTTTTAGAAGTTCTAAAGCTCAGTATAAAGCAAATAATTCACAACCTTGAGCTGACCAGCTAGAACTTATTTTTCCTCTTTCTTTGCAGACATATTTTCTCCTTTTACAATAGTGTATTCTGAATTTCTTTTCCCTTCTATCACACATGACGAGCCATCGATAAAATACTTTTCCTCACTAGATAGCTCCATCTCATTCAAATCTGGTCTCAATTTCGTTTGTAATTCCACACAAGCTCTTCAGCTGGCTCCCCATAGAGAAATTGAGCAGGGTTCTGAGCAGGAGTGACTTTAAGTTCCAGTTCAGGGGAATGCATCAAGACAGCTTCATACTTTAAAACACAGGTATCAGTGAGCCCCTTCTCTGCTTTTTGATGCAATAAGCTTCTAACATTGTGGGGGTATATATATTACTAAAGGAGCTCCAAATGTAACTTTCTTTGCTTCTTCTACCAGAAGATCTGTTGCTACTATAGCTTGTAAACATATTGGCCATCTTTGACTAACAGGGTCCAGTAACTTGAATAATACCCCACCGGCTTTTTGTCTCCTCCCCAGTCCTGGGGGAGCACTCCATAGGCAGTTTGCTCAGCATTATTTACAAATAATTGAAAAGGTTTCTCGAAGTTAGGTAGGCTGAGTACTGGGGCTTGAATTAGAGCATCTTTCAAACTCTTACATTGTTTTTCATCCTCCTGGTTCCATTTCACTGTATTGACTGTTAGTTTTTCATACAAAAATTTCACCTTTTGACTTTATCTATCTATCCATTGTCTGCAATATTCCAATAACCCTAAGAGTTGTGGTACTTCCCTTTTGGTATTAGGGGAAGGCAGACTCAGTATTCCTGACATTCTCTCAGGATCTAATTTCTTTGTTCTTTTACTCAGCCTGTGACCTAGATATTTCACTTCCTCTTCAGCAAAGTGTAACTTAGCCCTCAAAACCTTTAGGCCTTTCTTTCCCAAGAAATTCAACAGACTGATTGTTGCTTCTCTCACTTGCTCCTGATTCTCTCCCGCAATTAACAGATCATCTACATATTGTACTAGTTTAGTTCCTTCTGGTCTTTCAAAATCTTGTAAAATTCTTTCTAAAGCCTGGCCGAAGTACTGTGGGATTCTGTAAAGCCCTGTGGAAGTACCACCCACCTTAATTGTTGTTTTCTCCCTGTATCTGGATCTTGCCGCTCAAAGGCAAAATAGTCCCTGCATCCCTCCTCTAAAGGACAGGACCAAAAGGCATCTTTCAAATCCACTACACTATACCAGGTATAGTCAGAGGAAATCTGACTTAGTAATGTATACGGGTTAGCTACTACAGGAAACCTTGTGGCTGTTCGTTGACTGACAGCCCTTAGGTCTTGGACTAGACGGTAGCTGCTGTTACTTTTCTTCAAAATCTTGTAAAATTCTTTCTAAAGCCTGGCCGAAAAGATTGTGGGATTCTGTAAAACCCTGTGGAAGTACCGCCCACTTCAATTGTTATTTTCTCCCTGTATCTGGATCTTGCCATTCAAAGTCAAAATAGTCCCTGCATCCCTCCTCTAAAGGACAGGACCAAAAGGCATCATTCAAATTCACTACACGATATCAGGTATAGTCAGAGGAAAACTGACTTAGTAATGTATATGGGTTAGCTACTACAGAAACCTTGTGGCTGTTCCTTGACTGACAGCCCTTAGGTCTTGGACTAGACGGTAGCTGACGTCACTTTTCTTCACAGGGATTATGGGGTTATTGTGGGGTGACATACATTCCAATTTACTCACCTCCCCAGGAGTGGACCAGACATCAGGACATATTTTATTCCCATCCTGGTCCATCAGTTTGTACAGCTGTACCATTAGTTCATCATTTTGGGGTTGAATACAAATTTTTAACAAAAAAATCAGGTCTCTCCCCAAAAGATTGCATTCTGCTTCTGAGACTAGTAATAGATCACTACAATCCACTTTTCCCTTTGCTTCAATTAGTACTTCTTCAGTAATAGGAACCTTAAAGGCCTCTCCTTTTGCTCCAATTACTTAAGCTGTTTTCCCACTGATTTTGCATCCTTTTTGTAATCTTTGAAATGTTGATCATTCAGCACCCATATCTACTAAAAAGGTGACTTCTTCACCTTGGGGACCTACTTTTAATTTTATCGAGACCTCTTGCGATGGTCTGATCCCTAATAAATAGAGCCCCTGACACTGCTAATCTTCTACAAACAGTTTTTGATCTGCCTCCTGCTTCTTGCAAACCCTTTTAACATCTCCTTTCATACCACAGTAAAAGCAGGTTGGTCTTTTAGAACCCTCACCTGTTCTTTTTCTTGTGGTTTTAGCATTCCCTGAAGATGCACCAGTGTTCTGAACCTCTTTTACTGCAGCCACAAAAACATTAGCTTTAGCTTTCACCTTT
Organism: Melospiza melodia melodia; assembly: GCF_035770615.1. NCBI lineage: Eukaryota > Metazoa > Chordata > Aves > Passeriformes > Passerellidae > Melospiza > Melospiza melodia. The sequence goes on along the minus strand of NW_026948804.1, from coordinate 481,643 downwards.
TCTTCATCTCTGTGGACATAAACTCTCTGTGCTTCCCTTAAAAATTCTTGCAAACCTCTCTCCTGCCAGCTGTCTGACTTTTCAAGTTTCCTTCTAATATCTTCCCATGATTTTGCCACAAACTGAGTTTTGATTAATGCTTCCCCCACTGCTGTATCAGGATCTAATCCTGAATACATTTGTATACTCTTCCTTATTCTTTCTAACCAATCTATGTGTGACTGATCTTTCCCCTGACGTTCATCCAGGGCCTTGCTAATATTTTGCCCTCTGGGGACTGATTCTCGAATTCCCTGAATATTCCTGAGATCCACCATATTCTGCCTATCCTGATCATTGTTATGGTCCCATTTAGGGGCTGCTAGGGGCCATTTCATTTCTCCTAAAGGTCCCTGCTGGTGGTCCCTATCCCAAATTCTCATGCCAGCCTGTCTTATCAGCTGTCTCTCCTCTGCTGTAAATAAAATACTTAAAATTGACTGAATCTCTGTCCAGGTGTAAATACTGGGTCCTAGAAACTGATCTAACCTTTCAGACACCCCCAGAGGATCTTCAAGTAACCTTCCCATTTCTTTTATAAAAGCCCTTACATCCCTGGTGTTCAGGGGTGCTGACACATACCCAATGACTGGTCTCCCTTGAGTTCCTACTAATGGTACTTCCCTCAATGGGTACAGCTGCCCCCCCTTCCCTTCTTTATTGCTATCCCCACTGCTTTCTGCTCGTCCCCTTTCCTGGCTTCTCTTTCTGTGTGCTGGTGGTGAATCATGTACCGGGAGCGGAGCCACCGGGGCTTGTGGCAGTGGCAGCAGAGCCACTGGGGCTTGTGGTGCAAGGGGTCCTGTTTTAGGTGTGAGGGGTGCTGGATTGGGTGCTAGGGGGGCTGGATTGGGTTCAAAGGGTGCTGGATTGGGTGCTAGGGGGGCTGGATTGGGTGCGAGGGATGCTGGATTGGGTTCAAAGGGTGCTGGATTAGGTGTGAAGGATGCTGGAATGGGTGCAAAGGGTGCCGGGTTAGGTGCTGGATGAGGCACCTCTGGTAGATAAGGGGTGGGGAAGGTTATCTAAGGGGTCCCACTGTTTCTTTTCCTTTTTGGTTTTTAATGCATACAGAGGAGTAGGCCAGGACCCATGCCATAAAGCAGCATAATCACTTTCTTCTTGTTTAATAGGGTCCTTTTTATTTACATAGGCATTCAAGGCCTTACAGATCCACCCTTCAGATGACCCGTACATTGGCCAGTATAAATTATCAGGTCATATCATTTCCTTAGTCCATTCTACCATACAATATTGTATCATTTTCTCTTTACTTTTTCCTCTCCTGGATTCACATTTGTCCCACAATTTTAACATTACCCCAAGGGGGCTGTCCTGGGGTATATCTGGCAAAATGCTCCCTCTTTTTCCAGTACCTTCAGTACCTCTATTTTCTTGCTGGTTTATACCAGCTCCTGGGCATTTGCTCTGGCATTGACCCATTTTTCCCCTGAATGGGTGTACCCACACTCACTCTGATCTCATTCGTTCAGACCTTAGTCCTTTCTTGTCAGGAATTTCCCTAGTAACAAGTCCCTTCTAATGCCTCCCGCCTCTGATTCTTTACCGGGAAAAGAAAACAAATTCCTCTCCATAATAATTATCTTATCTCACCACCCCCAACCTTTTACATACAGAGAATCCTTTTCCCCACGCTTCATTCCTTCAGCTGCCGCCCCCCTTGTAGGGTAGCGAAACCGAGGTTAGAAGAACTCCTCACTCGTGTTGTGACTAGGTCACGTGTCATACACACACCATTCACACTCTTACACACCTACACTCATTCGTATCCCACCTACCCAAGTGACACTTGCAGCCTCCTTTTCTAGCCTGGGTCTTCGTGCATGAGTTTTTACAGGTGAATTTACTGCAGTCTACTCTGGGAGCTCAAAATTCTTTGCTCATAATTTACCTTATGGATTTCCTCTTCTCTGAGAGATTCCCCCGTCACTCAGGGCCACTGGAGGGAGAAGCCTCCAAGGTGGGGCGCCTCCCTGAGATCAGGAGTCTCCCTCAATGGATTTGGAAATTCCCAGCCAATGCACCAAATCTGTTAAGAAGCTTGACTAGGTCAATATTCAAGCAGCAATCAATTTATTTTTTAATATGGTAAAGTATGAGCAGTACAGCGCTGGGTACAGTGGGGGAAGTTTTCCCTCCAACTGCACACTGATAATTGAGTGTTACAGGTATTTATAGGGGTACCTATCAGGATTTTTCCAGCAGTTTCTATTTCCAATCTTTTACTCATCAGCAATTTTTATTCCAAATTTTTACGTCACAATTCTATACAGTATTGTGATTTTAATTTCTCAGGATGTATTTTCAAAGGAGTATCCTCAGATGGTGACGTTCCAGTTTCTAAAAGAAGAAAGACATCTCCCATCTGGTGGGGTCGAGCTCCCCAGATGTGTGTCCATATTTTAGTTGCAGAGACTATAAATCTCATAACAGTGATGTCCAGCTTCCCTTTGTTCGAAACCATGAATCCTTGAGTTGATGTTCATCTTCCTTTCTCAAGCTGTTTTTCTCTGCTTCAATAAGGCCTGAAATAAGCATATTTCATTTATATATATTCCACAGCTACAGTTTCAAGGATACCAGTAATATTCTAAAATTAGACTTCAAAAGGTTATTATTGCAGAGCTTTTTATGGATCAAATGCGAGCAAGAAGCAACATCTTTAACACCTTAATTCCAATGCTCCTAAATCAACCAGGGTAATTGCAAAACAATAGGTTCAAAGGCCTTTTTCTATGCTTTATTTTCCTCAGTTATTATTAGAATTCACAACTCTCCCATTGTCGGGGTCCACACATTTCACATTCACAAATATACACATCGCCTGCTTGTACCTGACACGAAACACCACTTTGCATCTCACAAAGGTTGTCCACACTGGGTCAGAGCTTAAGACACAGCTTCTGTGAGCAGGCCAGAGCTGCTGAGGAGAGACCCTGGGTCAATATCAATCACAGAGTGCTGCAGTCATCTCTGATCTAATAAGAAATAAAATAAAATACATCATTTAAAATAGGAATGTGTATTTCTGACAAGTTCTTTGAAATCTTTCTCCATAACTGGACTAGGAAAATTTCAATGACCCTCTCAGTGCTTTGCTGTTGTTTACATCAGACTCAGTCCCTGAGAGGGTCTTCAAAAAATTTCTCAAGAACTCAAAATTAAATTAAAAATGCAAAGTTTCTTGAAGTTTTAATGGCTCCCACTGAGGAATACAACTGAGAAAGTGTCCCCAGGTTCCAGTTAGAGCAGAACACTGGAGGCAGTGATGACAGCTGGGGGCAAACAAGGCCAAGGTGTCTCTGGTGGTGAGCAAAGCTGGATGTGTTTGAGGAATGCCAAGGGCCAAGGCCTGAGCCCCAGCCCCTGGCCAGGCAGATGCTGTCCCTCCCTCCTTGCTCAGGGCTCTTGCCGGGATGGGCACTGGCATGTGGGGATGTGCAATGGCAAGGGCAGGAGCATGGGGCGGCCCCTGCCAGGCTGCTGAGCAGGGACAAGGAGGCAATGAGGCCCCAGGCCTGCAAGGGTCACTTGTCTCCTGCTCCTGCCTCAGGCCCAGGCCCAGCAGCCATGGCCAAAGTGCTGCCCAAGTTGGCTCTGGCAGGGCTGTCTTGCAGCTGCTGCACATGCCTGTGCCCTGTGCAGCCCAGGCTGTCCCACGGTGTCCCTGCCCTGCGCCTCTGTCCCTGCAGGCAGTCGGCATCCCCCGGCTGCCCCACCTGGCTGGGCCCTTCCTTTGCTGACAGCTCTGCCTCCTGCCTGCCTCTGCCTGCCCACACAAAGCCTGGGGTGTCCCCAGGCTCCTTCTAAGAGATGTTCTGCACCATAGCTCAGCCCTGGGAGGAAAATTCCTTTCTCTTTGTGTCCTGTCAGGGCCTCCCCAGCTGCATTTGTGGTATAATTTCTCTATCTCGCTGTTTCCCACTATGGAGAAAATGCTTCACCATTTCTTGATCCACCTTTTAAACCCTTCCAGTCCACTCCTTTTCTGTCCTCAGTCTCTTCACAACTCAGACCAAGCACATCAGCTTCCATATATTGGTTATGTACTTTAGGCCTGCAAACACTAGTCTGGGAGATCTTTGAGCCCTCTCCATGGTGTTTTCAGATGAAAACATTCTGCTTATATTCTAAGAATATATCACAAGTGCCCAAGGCCAGTCTGAGGTTTCTGTCAATAGCAGGTTTTGTCTGGGAGCAATCCTGGGATAGATGGAATTTTGTCAGCCAAATTCCAGTTTCTGCAATGGCCCCTGGACAAGGACAGTTTTTTTTGCACAGGAAGGAAGGCACAGAGCCCTGGTTCTTCTGAGGTAGATGAGATGTGATCACCAGAGGCCAAGGCTAGGCAGAGCTGGCAGGTTTTTCTGGCTATCTTTTCCTTGCATACAGGAATTTTCAGGGGGGACTACCAATTTTATCCTTGGGAGTCAGAAAAGAAAGACAGTCCTTTCCACAGGAAGGAAAGCATGGAGCCTCAGTGATTGAGGAGCTGATAAGAGGCAGTCCTCAACATTCCAAGATCAGCTGGACCTGTCAGGTGGCCCCTGGGAGGCCAAACCAGCCAGATCTGTTCCATGTTCCCTTGGTTCCACAAGGCCCTGCAGTGTCACAATGTTCTCCTTGCTTCTGCAGTGTCACAATGGCCCTGTGCTTCATGAGGCCCTGCAGGGTCACAGTGGCCATTTGGTTCCCCGGGGCCCCACAGTGTCACAATGGTCTCCATGATTCCATGGGGCCTTGCAATTCCCCAATGCTCTCCCTGGATCCACGGTGCCCCACAGGATCACAACGACCCTTTTGTTCCATGAATTCCCACAGTGGCACAATGGTCTCCATGGGAAGGAAGCAACTGAGTCCCAGTGTTGCAGGGGCAGATGAGAGGCAGTCACCAAAGGCCAGCCAGACTTGATTGTGTTGGCAGACTTTTTATGGGAGCAATCCCCGGATATACAGAATTTTAGAGGTAGGATCCCATCTTTGGACATGGACAACTGGACAAGAAGGATGATTCTTTTTCATGGGAAGGAAATAATGGAATGCCATTGTTTCAGGGGCAGAAGCAGAGGCTGTCTGAGCCACAGGCCAGACACACCTGTTTGTCCTGGCAGCTTTTTTCACAGAGGAATCCTTGTATATACAGAATTTTGTGGGGCTGAATCTCAATTTGGACCATGGACACCATGACAAGAATGACAGTTCCTTTCCATTGGAAGGAAAGCACCAAGCCCCAGTGTTTCAAAAGCAGGTGAGAGGCAGCTGCCAAGAGGCCAAGGGCAGCCAGACCTGTCTGTCTTGGCAGCTTTCACCTGGGAGCAATCCTTGGATGGACAGAGTTTTGGAGGTAGAGTCCCAGTTTCGACCATAGGCACCTGGTTGAAATGGACGTTTTTTCCATAGGAAAAAAAAGCACAAACTCCAAGTATTTTGGAAGAAGATGAAAGGTGGCCACCATATGCCAAGCCAGCCAGACCTTTCTCTCCTGGCACCTTTCATTTCGGGGAAATCCTTGGATGTAGGGAATTTTGGAGGTGGAATCTCAGTTTTGGCTGTGGGCACCTGGACAGGAAGAAGAGTTCTTTTCATTAGGATGGAAAGCACAGAGCCCCAGTGCTTCAAAGGAGGATGAGAACCAGCTCTTCAGAAACCAAGGCCAGCCAGACCTGTCTCTCCTGGAAGCTTTTGTCTGGGAGAAATCCTTGGATATAGGGAATTCTGGAGGTAGATTCCCAACTTTGGCCATGGGTTCCTGGATGTGAAAGGTGCTTTTTTCCAATAAGAAAGAAAAGCACATGGTCCCAGTGTTTCAAAGGCAGATGAGAGGTGGCCCCTGGGTGGCCAAATCAGCCAGATCTGTCAGTCCTGGCAGATTTCATCTGGGAACAATCCTTGCATATATGGAAATCTGGAGGACGAATCATGATTTTGGCCATGGACACCTGAAGGAGAAAGACAGTTCTTTCCACAGGAAGGAGAGCCCAGAGCCCCAGTGCTCCAGGGGCTGATGAGCAGCAGCCCTCGGCATGCCAGGGTCAGCTGGAGCTGTCAGGTGGCCCCCAGGTGTCCCAGCCAGCCAGGCCTTGATGCCTTCAGGCTGCCTAAAACAGAGGCTGGACAGAGTTACAGGAATAAAGTAGGGATTTATTAAAAGGCCTTCCAAGGATACACCTGGGGCAGTACAAGAGCCCGGCTGAGGGTACACCCAAGATGGACAATGAGTCACACATTTTCACACTTTTATAAGTTTTGGTCCATTTCTATATTGGGGTTAATTGTCTAATTACAGCTTCAGGTTATGAAGTCCCATCCTCCCAGTCTGCTCTGCTCAATTCATTGTTTGCACTTTTTGGGCCTGAAGCTGCCACAGTGTGCACTCCTATTTTAATGGATATATTTTATTACTGCTGTTATTGGAGCAGAGACAATTACAGCATTCTGTGATTGATATTGACCCAGGGTCTCTCCCCAGCAGTTCTGGCCTGCCCACAGAAGCTGTGCCTGGAGCTCTGACCCAATGTGGACAACCTTGCTCCACATTGCCCAACCCCATCCTGTCTGTCCTCACTGCCCTTGGACCTGCTGTGCTTGGAGAGCTGGCTGCTCCCAGCCTAAGAGGGGTTTTCCCTTTTTGTAGCTTTTGAAGCAATCTGAAACTCCTGAGTTTCCCCAATGAAAACAGACACACTGCTCAGGTTTGTGCCAAGACCAAGCTGCCACCAACAACGTTCCCCTCACCCAAGGCAGAACTGTGCAGGAAATGTTTTAGACCTTTGTCGACGGAAGGGAACCAGGACATCAGTTTGATCATCACAGGCTCGATTTTATTGATCAGTACAGCGGGTTAAATACAGTTAATAATGAGCTTCATACATATTGCAAAAGTTGAGCTCAGGATTGGTCAGCTTACATATCAGCACCTACGCCTACTTCTGCATTCCTATGGTTCTATTTTTGATACTTTCTACATATTCTTAGGATATATTCAGGACTAATCTCAACTCCCTATCCTCATGTTGCAGCAAGGTCGCTGCTGACTCTTCCTTTCAGCTTGCTGACTGCTGACTTTTCTCCTTCAGCTTAACCAGTGGCATTATATCAGTGTGGCCTTTCTCAGCTAACCAACTATTAATAATACTCTCCACATTTCCCCCGTTTTCTTCTTGTGCAAGGAGATTAGTTTGCCATGTTTTTGCTATTGTACGGCTGACCATGTTTTAAATACAGTTAAAGATACAAGGCAAAATAAGCAAAAACAGTAAAATTACACCCAGCAGTCCTATAGCATAGATCACAAGGTTCCTCAGCCACGGTCCAAGTCCTAAGCCTTTAAGCCATTCGTCAATTCCTAAACCATCTTCTTCTTTAAGTTTGTGAAGTCCCTGTTGTAATTCTTTTATCTTAGTGTGAATGGACACCGAATGATCAGACAGATTCATGCAACACATTCCCTCGAACTCTTCACATCCATGCCCTTGTGCTAAGAGCAAAAAATCTACAGCAGCTCTATTTTGCAAAACAGCATGGTTAACACTTTGCACATCTGCAGTTAACATGTCTAGAATTTGTGATGTCTTGTTCAGCTCATCCCTTGCCCAGCATCCTAATTGTTTTGCTAAATTCATGGCTTTATTGGCAGATCCTCCTGGTAAGATAGTTGAAACCACCACCTGTTTGAATGTGCCCCAAAACCGTGGATCTCCTATCTTGCTGCAGTCTAAGTCATGTATGCTACGTTTTCTCCTGTTTGAATTTTGACTCAGCTGCATTAGCAAGGACACATTAGGATGAAACAGTGACAATTTTCCCAAAAAACAGGGTCCACCCTGTGGTTTAGCTGGTATACCATTCCATGCCCTGTCTCCACAAATCAAAAATATTCCTGTGGGTAACTTCATTGGTGCTGTGATATTTGTGCCATTACATTGACTGTAATGCTGTGGAGAGAATTCACTCACATTCAGGGATGAATCTAGGGTGGCCCATGTTTCTTTAGGTTGGTTTAAATTCTGAGCACCCAAAAGTTTGAAGCTAAACCATCCACCAGCTGTAGTGTTAGATATGCTGGCATTTGTACTTCCAAAAAGATCCAATTCTTCAGGAGGAGAATGCAAAGAGGTGTTAAGTGATTGGATTAGTAAGCATTGACGATAGCCATCACTCTGACCTGCAGTATACCCTTGTTGCGCTGGCAATGTGACGTTTGACATGTTAGACATACATATGGTTTGATTGTTTATCAAACTACAAAATTCTCCAGGAGACCACACCGGAAGTCCCCCAGGCATGTTCGAAATGGGTTAGTGACTCCTCCAAGACTAAGACAAAGTGATGATTGGTTAGTTTGATTAGCAAGCGTTACCCATAAATTTTCCCTTGGTTGACTAAAGTGTGTTACTCCTACTGCCTCACTTGCTACAGCATTGAGCAGTATTACAAAAACAAACCTCATTTTTCTTTCTGCTTGCTTTGCTTCTCTTTTTCTTCCTTCTGCTTACGTTGTTTTTCCTTTCTCCGCTGTCTTTTTCCTGGTTTGCTAGATTGTCTATTGTAAGGCTGAGTCAATTCTTGAATATACTGATCTAATTCTAAATCAGCATCCTTACTCACAAGTATAGCACGAGGTAAGTTTGAAGGCAAATCAGCTTTGCAGCGGGCTGCTATGATGCGTGTAGCTTTAGTAATTTCAAATATTCTAAGGTTTTCCTGCAACTTCCACCTAAGAAATGCTATAACCACTTGTTCTGCACTCTCAAAAAGCTGTAATCCTTTCCGTCCTGGCAGGCCAGTACTTTGTTCAAGAGCTCTAACCCAGATATGATTTCGAATCCACTTTCCAAAACAAGATGTACACCATAAATATCCCAATGACTTCTGTGAATACCAATAAACCTGATTACAATCTGCACAATGCAAAGCTACCCATGCATAGCATTTATCTTTATCCTTTTTGCAAACATAACAAGGAAGCGAATGTAAGTAAGGACCAGTATAAAATTGTGTTTCTTCAACCCAATGCAACCAATTCAATGGTGGTGATCGCAAAGCCTCTTCAGCCTTTTTACTATATGAGGCTAACAGCTCAAGGTCTTTCTTTAACACAATGTGTATCTTATTTCGTAATCGTAGTTCTTGTTTTTTATCCTCCTCAACAACTATATCCTCCTGAGGGTCCCACAACTGTACAAGTGTTCTAATCATAGAAAATTAATTAGCAATCAGTGATACCCCTATTCAAATGAGACCGTTCCCTTTTTTGCCTTCTTTTTCTTATGTGTCTTCAATCTTGCTGCTCCTAATTTCACTGGTCCTGCCACTTTCAAACTTAATTTTTGCAACTTATCAATGCAGCAATCTAATGCTCTATCAGGATCCCCTTGGAAGGGTCCTACAACTGAATGCTGTGTTAAAGGCACTAATTTCCTACACCTTATAGAAACTATACGTGATTTACTTTGAACCTTAATTCTATTTACAATACATTGTATTTCCCATTGATAATAAGCAAGAACCTTCTGTTCAGGAGACTCATAAAGATTTAAAGCTATATATGCGTTTTGCCCCATTTGTCTCCTTAATTCATCTTGCCCGCTTTTTCCCCACGTATGCTCGTGTTCACAAGTATGACACCACAAATCCCGTAATAATGATTGTTCTATCCAAAAAGTTCTTTTACAACCCCCACAACGTAGAGCTATCCAGGCAGCACAATGTGGATTGTGACAGTCAAGGCAATGTAGTTTCGCTGGATCTGTTAAGTGAAAAGTTGATAATGAGTCAATGAAACCAATCAACTCCTGGGCTGTCTGATAGTGACGTGTCAGTGCTCTGTCCACCGCTTCCGAGTACCCCTTCAATTGTAACAGTAGTGGTTGTAGGACTAGAAGCAGTTTCTTCCCCAGTCGCTCCTTGTCCTCCTCCGTAAGGCGATCCACCAGAGGCTGCATCAAAAACAGGTTTAGTCCACTTAGCAGGCACCCACAAAGGCCCTGTAGGTGAGGAAACACAAAGATACCCCCGACCCCAATATAATACTTTTGCAGGTTTTTCCCATAATCCTGTACTTGGGTTCTTATACTTAACCCAGACCTCTGTTTCCTTAGTATTTTCCTGACCTGACCTCGGATGATGTTTCATTGCAGGAGGGGTATCATCTTCCCCAAAAATGCATAAATGATTAATCACATACAAAACCTTAGCCAAACATGCTTGTGGATCTGTCAAATCTTGATGTTTTTCAATATACTGCTTAAGGGTACCGTTTGCTCTTTCCCGTAAAGCTTTCCTTAACTGTATCAGTAACTCATACAATCGTTTATTATTCACTTCCTTAATTGCTGCTTCCTCTATTCGTTTGACTACTCCTGCAACATACATAGAGTCTGTGACCACATTTAAAGGCTCCTGTAAGTTGGACACTGCCCATACTTCTGCTAACAATTCCAAAGTTTGTAAGCTATCTGCAGGGTCTGCTGTGAGGAGTTGATGCTTCCATTGTCATTTTTCTTGCCAGGTAACAGCAGCACGCCTTGATTTCTTTCCTGCATCTGTAAAAGCTGTAATAGCTCCTTCTATGGGGTTTTCTTCTCTTAAAGGTCGAGTAATCCAGTTCCATTCTGTCATCCATTGCAAAACTCTAGGCACTAATTTACTAGTCTCTACTTTAGCAGGTGACATCAATAATGCTTCTTGTAAATTCTTTGAATTTATCAAGTACCAGCCCAAGGTTTCTTTTTCCATAGGTAATCTAATAGTAGCAGGTTCTCTACCATCCACTTCAAGAATTCTGAGACGCCCCTTTTTGATTAATGCAGCCAATTGTTCAATTTTTGAAGATATTGTTTTCTTATGCTGTAGTGGTGGTGATAACCATTCCAACACCCGTATCTCCCCCATTTTCTTTTGCAACTGAGAGAGAGCACCAAGCAAGTGGCAAGGGCTATTCCAAGTAGTAAGGTCAATGGGGTGGTCGAGTTGTCGACGAGACACATACCCTTGCTGTACACAGTTACTAATTTGCTGCAAGGCAAGACGATGCTCCTTTGTCAGGTGTACAGGAGTAGTAGGATCCACACCTTTTAACAAAGGCCGTAGGGCTTCTAATAAGTGATTTGGTATTCCCACAATAGGCTTCAGCCACTGTAAGTCTCCCAGCAACTTCTCTGCATCATGTAGAGTTTTAATGTCCAATTGTAATTCCAGTTTTTGTGGTATTACTATTTGATCCGTCAAAGTCCATCCCAAATATTTCCAGGGCTTTGTAGTCTGAATTTTCTCTGCAGCAATAACAAGTGAATATGCAGCAAGAGTATTTTTAATGGTGTTAATCTGTAAAGAGGAGAATGGCTGTTGCTGTGCAAACAAAATATCGTCCATGTAATGATATATTATAGTTGCTGGCCATTTATGACGTAGTGGCTGTAATGCAGCATCAACATAAAGCTGACATAAAGTGGGGGAGTTGCGCATGCCCTGCGGAAGAGATGTCCATTCAAATCTTTTATCTGGTTCCCCACGATTTATTGCTGGTAAAGTAAAAGCAAATCTCTTCATGTCATCAGGATGCAGGCCAATAGTGAAAAGACAATCCTTTAGGTCAATAATTAAAAGTGGCCAGTGTTCTGGAATCATAGCTGGATTTGGAAGACCAGGCTGTAAGGCCCCCATTGGTTCCATTTGGTCATTTACAGCCCTCAAATCATGTATCAAACGATATTTCCCTGATTTCTTTTTGATTACAAAAATAGGTGTATTCCAAGGGCTTGTGGACAGTCGAAGGTGTCCCTTTGTATATTGTTCCTGTACCAATTCATGGGCATGCATAAGACTCTCCCCTTTTAATGGCCATTGCTTAACCATCACCAGTGTATCCGTTTTCCAGGTGAGTGGAATGGGGAAAGTCCAAGCAATGGAAATTACCCCAAAGGGTGCTGATTAGTTAACACCACTCCCAATTGTGTTAAAATGTCCCATCCAATTAAGCAGGAAACTGTAGGAGGCAGTTGAACAATTGAAAACACAGCAGATATTTGTTGATTCTCAATGGACACAGACAAAGACGACGATCTACTTGCCAATGTAAATCCTCCTACTCCTGCGAGCATGTTTGATGAAGGAAATAGAGGCCAATGTTGTGGCCATGCTTCTGGAGAAATGATGCTAGTATCTGCTCCTGTATCCAATAATCCATAAAGGGTTATGCTTTGATGCCCATAGGTAATTTCAACCTTTTGTTTTGGTCTATTTTGTAAATCCACAGTTAAAAGTGTAACACCAGTAGAGCCAAAACGTTTTTCATCCCGTGCTTGCCCAGTAAATGATTGTATTCCCGATGTCATTTCTGATAGTGGTACCAATTGTGCAATGCGTTGTCCTTTTGTAATTTTAATCGGAGGATAAAGGGTGTAAGCCATAATTTGTATTTCCCCTGTAAAGTCCGCATCGATAACACCAGGCAAAACAAATAATCCCAACATAGTTATAGAGGAAAGTCCCAGCAATAATGCTCCACATGTTTGTCCATTTAATATAAGAGGACCCTTTACTCCAGTGGGTATCCTCTCAGGCCGGTTCGTCATTAGTGTGATGTCTACTGCTGCTGATAAGTCCAAGCCAAGGCTCCCGGTTGTTGCGGGTTGCAGACAGGAGGTAGCAGCGATGTCACGGCAGCAGCTGGTGTCTCCGATGTCACGGCGGCAACTTGTGTCTGTCCCTCATTGCCGCATCGGTAACACTTGATGAATGGTTTTGAACCTCCTTGCGTGAATGCCAGTGAGCCATTTCGGAGAGGAGCAAGAGCAGCTAACACCTGATTTTGAGTAGACTATGCTTTTGCAACCCTAATCCTAATTCCTTTAAGGCTTCTGCTATAAATGCCTGTGAAGCTGTTGGCATTAATGCCATTCACTCTAATGCTTCCTCAATAGTCCAATTTGCCCCTAAAGTAGCTAACACTCTCTGGGTTGCTGGATTGCTATTTTGCAAAGCAGACTGCTTCAATAGCGCCCCCTTCATGTAGTATGCAACACCAGCCCGATGTATAGCAGTAGCTGCTCTATCGATAAAACTTCCAAATGATTCTTCTCTACCTTGTTTAATGCCCATATAAGCCGGTAACCCTCCTGGCTCTTTAACCATATCTATTGCAGCACGCACCAACCGCATAGACTCTCTAAGTTTATCTGCTCCCGATATCATCTGTGCCTCTGTACGCAAATATGCCCCTAAGCCCATCAGCTCCTCTACTGTCACTCCATGTAATGGGTCTCCCTGGGCTCGTTGTACAGCAACCGACTCATTAACCAGAGCCTGCCAATATGCATTAAACAATAACTGCTGATGCTGAGTGAATATCAATCGAACTATTCCTCTTAAATCATTAGGACATAAAACCTGAGTATTAAAAAGATAATCTAGCATTTGCCTGACAGGTTCACTTTTTACTCCAAACTGACTAACCGTAGAACGTAGCTGAGTTAACAGCTTCCAATCTAAGGGAGTATATTCCGCTATATTATGCCTTAGGTTCCCCTGTGCATCATACTGTGGTGTGTATGTGACCGGACATGCAAGACTAGAAGCTATTTCCACCGCCTCACCATCCCCCATTTGCATTACATCTTTCGCCAAAGCAGCCCAAGCTTCCCTCCTCTGTTTAACCATCTCCCCCCATGGATCACGGTGTGCCCCTGGGATGGGATCTGACTCTTTAAGGGTGCTATGCTGCTGACACTTCGGTACAGACACCGAGTTTTCGCACAGGGAAGGCAGTCGAGCAGAGGCTGGCTCGCGTGGGGAAAGCGGCCCCCCCGCTGGAGCTGACAGCAAAACCGGAGCCGACTCGAGCGGAGCCGGCTCACGCGGGGGAAACAGCCCCCCCGCTGGAGCTGACAGCAAAACTGGAGCCGACTCGAGCGGAGCCGGCTCGCACGGGGGAAGCGGCCCCCCCCGCTTAAGCTGTAACCGGAGGCGGCTCACTCGGGGGAAGCGGTGGAGGCAAAGCTGGTGGCGGAGGCGAAGCTGGCTTGCTCCCACCCCCACCATCCGACCTGCCTGAAGCTGGTGGCGGAGGCAAAGCTGGTTTGCTCTTACCCCCACCATCCGACTCGCCCTCCCCCTCTGACAGGAAGGATGCATACGGTTCCACTGTGCCTATAGGAAAATCCTCCACACCACTTTGCTGGGGACCACTAGGCATAAGTATCTTAGTTACAGAAGGTGCCAGGGGATCATCCTCACGACCATACCCTATATTCCTCTTATGAGCTTCTGTCGCCCTTTCTGCTGCCTTTCTCTCAGAGACCTGCTGAAGCAACGTGTTATACACCACCCGCCATAACTTCCCGAATTTCTCTGCTGACTTATCATTGTCTAACACTGTATCCCACAATATTTCCCCAAACTTCTTCCACTCTGCTAGCTCATGAACTGTATGCGGGTTAGAAAAGATACCTTTAGCATGGCCATAAGCTAATAACCCTGGTAATTCCTTTTTTAAATCCATGCCTCTTATTCCTCGCCGTTCTAAATACGCGGCGAATAAATCGTATGCCGCTTGCCTATCCATACCTTTTAATCAGCGCGCGCTGTTGCAGCTATCCAGGCTCCTGCAACACGTATTGGCTTGATTCACCGTTGTGATCCTCAAGGGTGCTTCAAATTCCGACACCGTCTCGGCTGCAAGGACCCAAACCCAACTTCCACGATCGTGGCGTAATCCCTTTTTCTTTTAATCCGAGAAAAAAGGGCAGAGATTCGGCGTTGCCCGCATTCTCCACCATTTGTTGACAGAAGGAGACCTGGACATCAATTTGATCATCACAGGCCCAGTTTTATTGATCAGTACAGCAGGTTAAATACAGTTCATAATGAGCTTCATACATATTGCAAAAGTTGAGGTCAGGATTGGTTAGTTACATATCAGCAACTACGCCTACTTCTGCATTCCTATGGGTCTACTTTTGATACTTTCTATATATTCTCAGGAAGAATCTCTCTTCCCTATCCTCATGTTGCGGCAACGGCATTCTGTCCTTGCCTGTCATTGGTCACCGACTGCTGACTTCTCCTTTCAGCTTACTGACTGCTGACTTCCCCCTCTCAGCTTGACCAGCGGCATTATGTCAGCATGGCCTTTTTCAGCTAACCAATTATTAATACATTTCTCCACAGCCAGGGGGATCTGCCAATAAAGCCATGAATTTAGCAAAACAATTAGGATGCTGGGCAAAGGATGAGCTGAACAAGACATCACAAATTCTAGATATGCTAACCGCAGATGGGCAAAGTGTTAACCATGCTGTTTTGCAAAATAGAGCTGCTGTAGAATTTTTGCTGTCAGCAGAAGGGCATGGATGTGAAGAGTTCGAGGGAATGTGTTGCATGAATCTGTCTGATCATTCGGTGTCCATTCACACTAAGATAAATGAACTGCAACAGAGACTTCACAAACTCAAGGAAGAAGAAGGCTTAGGAATTGACGAATGGCTTAAAAGCTTAGGACTTGGACCATGGCTGAGGAACCTTGTGATCTATGCTATAGGACTTCTGGGTGTAATTTTACTGTTTTTGCTTATTTTGCCTTGTATCTTTAACTGTATTCAAAACATGGTTAGTCGTACAATAGCAAAAACATGGCAAACTAATCTCCTTGCTCAAGAAGAAAACGGGGGAAATGTGGAGAGTTTTATTAATAATTGGTTAGCTGAGAAAGGCCATACTGACATAATGCCGCTGATTAAGCTGAGAGAGGGAAGTCAGCAGTCAGTAAGCTGAAAGGAGAAGTCAGCAGTCAGTGACCAATGACAGGCAAGGACAGAATGCCCTTGCCGCAACATGAGGATAGGGAAGAGAGATTCTTCCGGAGAATATGTAAAAAGTATCAAAAATAGAACCATAAGAATGCAGAAGTAGGCATAGTTGCTGGTATGTAACTAACCAATCCTGAGCTCAACATTTGCAATATGTATGAAGCTCATTATGAACTGTATTTAACCCGCTGTACTGATCAGTAAAACTGGGCCTGTGATGATCTAATTGATGTCCGGGTCTCCTTCCGTCGACAATGGATTTTGCCTTGCCAGGTCACAGTGATGTGGGATGGGGCCCTGCTGTCCTGTAGATGGATGAACACCAGCCTGCCCATGGCAGGGGGTAAGAGACAACTGCCTCTGTCCATGGAACTGTAGCAGCAGAGAGGTCAGGAGAAGGCTGGGTTTAAAAGACTCTCACCAGCACAGGAAACATCAACCTAGGACATACATATTCTTGAAAGCTGACATTTTAGAGAATTCTTTTATACAGACATGGACAACCAAATACCAAGTTAAACAGTTTTGGCTTTCTCTGGGCCCTGAGACCAGCTGGAATCTTCTCAGCAGTCTGTGCTGTTCCATCCTGTTATAAATGAGGAAATTGATAGCCAAATTTATAAGAAAATTTAGCAAAGATTTATTAATTTGTCTGTGAGACCGAAGTTTCGTCGTCCGAACCACCTCAGCCAAGGGTCAGCATGGAGCGCAGGATCGGTGCTGGGTGAACACGGATCTGACCTCCGAATGTCAGAGTCTCTCCCTGTTCATGAATGATGCTTCACGCAGCAAGTTCTTATACAGTATATTCTTCCCGAGGCATAAATGACCGAATGTTCTTTGTGTCTCTTCACATGCAGAACCGTGGCTTTACATGTGCAGAGGCAGACAAAGACTCAGTCCAGGTGTCTCGATGTTGTCAGTCGACTCCGGGGAAGTCAGCATTCACATGCATCAGGGTGGCGCCGTCGATCATCGTGGTAGATGTAATCATCAATGTGATAATCACTCTTAGGTGTACCCCCGACCCAGGGAAGCCAATGATTATCGGCCTGGAAACTTCTATTCTTACATTAAAACCCCAATGTTTATCTCAACGAACGTCCAGGAACTAGATATGAATAAGACACTGCTCCTGGCCAGGATGGTCAAAAGACATAGTGTGGATTTTAGAATATTTTATACATTAATAGCATGAATTATCTCTATCATATACTACAATCACTCCCCATTTATATCACCAATTCAATTCATGTTCTCAAATTGCTAAATTTTTCATTTTCTACTTCTACCCACCACCACTGAGGGTCTTTCACAAACAGAGGGCTCCCTTACACTATTCTGTACTCCCCTTGTGGAACACCCTGTTATCCCATATTATTCACATTCGCTTTTGCTTGTTTCTCGAACTTTGCCAATACTTCAGCAGCATTGCTGGCACACTTCCTTTCTTCCAATCACATGATTTTAGATGTGTTGCCTCTGGAAGCTCCCTCCAGATCCACGGGAATTATCGCTATCTGCATTCCCTGGACCATGGAGTGGATCAGTCTAAAAAAGCATGGAATTAGACAAGGCAGGAATAGGATTCCAGCTACTGAACAGAGCACAAAAAGCATCACTTTGTTCCACCAGGCCCCATCAAACAATTTGTCCCACCATAAAGATTGTATAGTCGAGTTGCATTTTTGAACTGGGACATGGGCCACCTTTTTGATCTCGGCCCCCAAACCTCTTATGGTTTCCCCTTAATCATCGATTTCAATACAACATTCCGATTTGTTGAACTTTCCACACACTGCCCCTTCTTCGGCCAGCAAATAGTCTAAAGCTATTCAATTTTGGTACACAAATGCCCGTACCTGGGTGTGCTGCCGACTAAGTAAATTCAGGGCCTCAGAGGTGTGATTCGAAACAATTTCCACCACTGCCTGCAGCCGAATCAGCCAGTTCAGTAGATAAATCGGAGTCCTATACCCATAGCTTCCATCCTGGGCCCACATGGCCAGTCCATAATAATCAATTATTCTTACCACCAGCCACTCTTCCTTCTCCCAGGCTTGCTTACCACTTATCACTGGTATCATCACTTTCAGGCTTCTTCTCTCCCTTCTCAGGGTCTCGTATAATGGAGCCCCTAGCAGATTACTTTTCGTTTGAGGGATAGTAAAGAACACTGGCTGAATCATGCCCAGAGTGCATGATCCCTTCCACCTTGGGGGTAACTCACTGTATGCCTTCTTTCCACAAATCCAATAAATTCCATCTGGGGCTTTCCATCTAATGTTTATTTTCCCTGCGTCTCCCCAGTACTCTTTTAGGCCTTCCAAGGATTTAAAAGGGTTGGCACCAGGATTTTTGACCCAACACAGTTCTATCCTTTTGTTCCATTCACAATTTGTCTCATTCTTCTGGCTCTGGTACCCTGAAGGGGGTTCTGGCTGCTAGAGCTTGCTTTTGGTGTTTGAGTTCACCATCAGGGTAGACACACACGGGGTGCATCCCACCATTCCGGTGTACTCCTTTCCTTCTCGACTGGTGCAGATGGTTTCAATCACCCTCTGGTCCAAAATCCATCCCTCAGGTCTCTGTGCCAATTTTGAGACCCTCGGATTGTCCCATTTCAGAAGCTGTTCCGGACCCAAACCTTCCCCTTTCCAAGGCCATTTTGCTGCTGACTTCAGCCCCCCACAAATCCAGCAATTTCACATGCCTAGTTCAATTGCAATTTCTTCCATCAGGTCAATGAACAGGTTCCGTTCCAGGGAAAGCCGCTCCCCATCAGCATATTGTTTCTCCAGCAAATCATACTGTTCTCCCAGAGTTTTTAATCTTTCCTGTTCGACTTGCTTTCTCCTCATTTCTGACTCCCTTCCCTTCATTTCCTGAGTTATTTCTCTCATTCTTCCCTCAGGATCCTCACCATCTTTATTTTTCATGAAACAGACAACCCGATCATATTGCAGGCACACCCTATCATCATTCGCCTCTGCCAAATCCAATATAATTGGTTCTCTGCTCAAGGTAAATCTGCCATCAAATTTAACATTTCTTTCCATCCAATACATTTTCCCGTTCTTCATGCATATCCCCAGCCTCACATTGTCATAACACAATGGATTCACCTGGTGATACAGGACAAAGATTGATTCCATTTTTCCCCCAACCCACATGGTTTGGTTACATTGGTTACAAATGGAGATTGACATTATTTCTGCATTTTCTTTTTGTATCTGGTGTTTGTGCTTATCTGACTGCACGTTCCTTAGCCCTGCCTCATGATTAATACACCAAATCCCTGTTACCAATTCACACAATTTGACCCTCATGCCATTCTTCCAACAGTACCTGCCAGGTTCCCTGAGACAATCTTCCAGGGCTTGGTATGCTGAGGGTTTCTTGTTCCCTTTACAGCTGGCACCACCTGAGTGCAATTTCCGCACTCATCTGTGGAGCTCTCATTTCCGCCTCTCATCGGGGCCTCAGTGTGCAGACTCTGTGTCCTGCACATGGCTAGGCTCAGGACAATCAGGATTCCCACCAGGCATACTCCTCTGCCCTTGCCTCTGCCCCCTGAGGTACCACCAGCGGCGAGGAAGACCATCTTCGTGGCAGCAGGAGTATTCTTCAGGGAATATATTCTCTGACCTGGCCACTTACCTCCTTTTAAAGGTTCCCCACCTTGAAATTCTGATGGCATCTGAGCTGCACGGGATCTTGATTGACTTTCGGCACTCCACATCCAATATTTCTGCCTTAGATTTGAGTTTTCCACACACCCCATTGTGGAAAATGTGGAACCACTCTTGTGAATCTAATTCGATAATTCCTAAATCTGTGGCTAGGGTTAGAATGCAGTCAGTCAGCTCTACCTCCTCTTCCAGACACTGGGTGCACAATCCCTTTGGCCTCTGCCCCCTTCTGCAGCGTACAATAAAAGTTCCCTGACAATATTCACACTTAAAAAGTACAAACAGATAGCATACAGAGTCAGTATACAGCCTATCTATTCGCCGTCGGTCATTTACAAGGACATTGGAGTTTGAGTTTCAAGTCACGTGGGGAAGAAGTGACTCTCCACTTGGGCGCTTCCTCCCGATGTTCAACTTTCTTCACCCTAGACTCGTGTGTCCAGCCTCCGCCATCCAAATGGCTGTGTCTGTCGTCAGGAGTACAAGAAAAGTACCTTCCAGGTGAGGAGAGAGGTGTACAGCTTTCCACACTTTCACAAGCACTCTGTCATCCAGTTGAATTTTGTGGATAGCAAATCCCAGAGGAGCACTCTGAGATACTATCCCTTGTTTTCTTAGTTCCTGTAAGTTTCTGTTTATCCCAACCAAATACAGTTGAATCTGGCTGTCCTCAAGTCTGGGGTGTCCCACTGGCATCCCATGCTTATATGACATTTCATATAACATCTCGAAGGGTGAGAGCCCCATCTCTGAATGAGGAATTTTCCTGATATTAAGCAAGGCTAAAGGTAGGCATTTCGGCCAGGACATCCGAGTTTCTAAAATTAATTTAGACAGCTGCGCTTTCAAGATCTGATTCATCCTTTTCACCTGTCTTGAGCTCTTGGGATGCCACGGAGTGTGGTATTCCCACCGAATGCCTAGCGCCTCTGCCATCTGCTTAATAATTTTTGACGTAAAATGAGTTCCTTGGTCCTAATCAATGTAATTCACCACCTCATATCAGGGCACAATTTCCTCCAGCAATTTCCTGGATACTGTCTGAACCATTGCCCGTGGACTGGGGAAAGCTTCCACCCAATGGGTCAATTTCTCCACGATCAGAAGCACAAATTTGAGCCTCCTCACTTTGGGCAATTCAGTGAAATCGACTTGAATCCTTTCAAATTGTCGATACGCGATGGGGCGACTCCCCAGGATGGCCTTAGTCTTGTTAATTTCTGGTAAATCAGGCATCCTTGTACCTCTTGTTTGGCCAATTCGTAAATTCCCCTGCACCGGAAAATTTCAAAAATTGTTCTGCCAGGGTCTCTGCCCCCCCGTGTGTTTGCTGGTGCAGTTTCCTCAAAATCTTCCTGGTAAAACCTTTAGAGACTAGTTCTCTCCCATCTGGCAATTTCCACTTACCTTCCTCCGATTTTCCCCCAACCTTCTCATAGCTTTCAATCTCCTTTTGGGAGGGTTCAGGAGGGTCATCTGGGACCTCGATCGCTTCAATTTCCAGGGTACTTACCATCATCAGTGCTGCGGTTTTGGCTTCCTGGTCTGCCAAATTGTTGCCCCATGTTTGGAACTGAATTCCTGCCTGGTGTTCCTTCACATGGACCACTGAAATTTCCTCAGTTCCCATTAGTGCTTCCAAGATTTGCCGGATCAATTCTCCGTGCATCAGTTCCTTTCCCCGGGTGTTGATCAATCCCCTTACTTCCTAGATTTTCCCAAAGATGTAAACCACCCCAAAGGCATACCTAGAGTCTGTAAAAATTGTTCCCTTCTTCCCCTTCAGTCCTTTCAAGGCTCTCAGAACTGCATACAGTTCGCAAGCCTGGGCTGACCAACATGCACTCAGGGGACCCGCTTCAATCACTTTCCCCATTCGTTCATCCACGACTGCACACCCTGACTGTCTTTTCCCATCAATCACCCTGCTTGACCCATCTACAAACCATTTTCCCCTTCATCTAATTCCTCCTCCTCCAAATCCGATCTGATTTTTGTCTGCAACTCTACCACTTCCACACAATCGTGAACAAGCTCCTCCAAAGCTTCCCCAAACAAGAACTGTGCAGCATTTTGTGCAGTTGTTGTCCGCAATTCCAAATACTGTGAATGAATCAAAATGGCCTCATACTTAAGCAATCTAGCATCAGTGAGCCATTTATCTGCTTTCTGTTGTAGTATTCCCCACACGTTGTGCGGTGCAAATACTACCAATGGTGCACGGAAGGTTACCTTCTTGGCCTCCTCCACCAGCAATGCCACAGCCACAATTGCCTGCAAGCAGGTGGGCCAGCCCCTGCTGACAGGTCCAAAAGCCTCGACAAGTAACCTACCGGTTTCCTGACCCCAGCCCAGTGTCAGCACCCTGTGTGCCGTGTGATTGTTCACGTCCACGAACAACTGAAAGGGTCTCTTCATATCAGGGAGGCTCAGCACCGGTGCCGCTGTGAGTGCTTCCTTGACTCCCCTGAATTCTTCTTCATCCTTTTCCATCCATTTGACTCGGTCTGTGGTGAGTTTCTTGAATAGAAACTTCACCTTTTCACTGTACCCTTCAATCCACTGCTGGCAATATCCCAACAGCCCCAAAAGCTGTCTGACCTCCCTTTTCGTTTGCAGGGGTGGTAAGGCAACAATCCCTGCCACCCACTCTGGATGCAGGTGCCATCACTCTGGATGCAAGGGAAAAATTTCTTTTTTCCCTTGGTTAACCAATGTTCCAAGTACCTGACCTCGGGCTCTGTGAATTGCAACTTAGACTTTGACACCTTCAACCCCTTTTCCCCTAAAAAGTTCAATACTTCAATGGTGCTCACTCTTACAACCTCCTCCCTTGGACCTGCAACCAGCAAATCGTCTACATATTGTAACAATTTTGTTCCCTCCGTTGGTACAAAGTGGCTCAATACCTGCTCAAGTGCTTGCCTGAATAAATTTGGGGAATCCATGAAGTCTTCAGGCAACGACGTCCATCTGAGCTGCCGCTTTCTCTTTGCCTTTAGATCTTCCCACTGAAACGCAAAACAATCTCTGCTGCCCTCTGCTAAAGGACAGGTCAAGAAAGCATCTTTCAAATCAATCACGCTGTACCATGTGTCCTCAGGAGAAATGTTATTCAACAAGGTGTAAGGATTTGAGACCATGGGGAACAAGGTCTTAGTGCTCTGAATCACAGCCCTTAAATCTTTCACTAGCCTAAAGCTGCCGTCCATCTTTTTCACAGTCAGAACTGGGGTGTTGTGATGAGACATGCACGGCTCCAACGTTCCTTTCTTTATTAATTCATCAATCACCGGTTCCAATCCCTTCCTCCCCTCCATGGAGATGGGATATTTCTTAACCCAAATAGGGTCCTCTGGTCTCTCAATTTCAACACGAATCAGCTCTATGTCAAGCCTCCCAGCTTCCCCTTTGACATACCATACCTTCGGATCCATTTTCTCCTTGTCCTGGATGGTGAGTTTATACATTCTCACCCTGAGCCTTGAATTTTCCACTGCCAAGGTGATTTCCAGGGCTACCATCATGTCCCGCCCCAGTAAATTTAAATACGCATCCTGTATCACTAAGATATTTCCTGTACGTCTTTTGTTTTTTGTTTCTATTTCTACATCTTTTATGATCAGAACCTCAAAGGGTTCCCCTTTTGCCCCGATTACCATCATGGAATCAGTGCTTAGAGAGCACCCTTGCGGCAGCTGCTGCACCGCTGTCCGTTCCGCCCCTGAGTCTACCATAAACCACATCTCCTGCCTGTGGGGTCCTACTTTTAATTTTATCAAGGGCTCCCTCAATGTTCTGGACTCCAAACTGAAAAGTCCCTGACACCCCTCATCTTCTTGCAACATTGCCTGGTCCTTGGCTTTGTTGGGACAATTCCTTCAGATGTGTCCCTTTTGTTTGCAGTAATAGCACTCAAAATCTCTCTTCTGATTGTTTGATCCTTTTCCTTGGGAAGAGTTCTGCTTCTTTGCCGGCTCCTTCTTTGCTCTGTCTCTGCCCTGCTCCTGTTTGTGTGCTTCCCTTACTGCAGCTACCAATATCTTAGCTTGGATCTTCTGTTTCTCTTCATCTCATCTCATGTAGACTTTCTGAGCTTCCCGAAGCAGCTCTTGCAACCCTTTTTTCCTGCCATCCATCTATCTTTTCTAACTTTTTCCAACTGTCTTCCCAGGATTTTGCCACAGTCTGAGTTTTTAGCAAAACCGTCCCCAAATACATTCTCAAACACTTGCAGAGCCTCTGCAACCATTCCATGGGAGTTTCATCTTTCCCCTGGCACTCCCTGAGTACCTTGCTCATGTTCTGTCCCTTGGGTACTGCTTCCCTGATACCCTGAATTATCATATTTCCTAAATTTATCCTTTTCTGCCTCCCCTCCTCCATCTGGGCATTCCAGGACGGTTTCTGGTTTGGCCAACTCTGGGGCCCGCTTTCCCCATTGGGGTTTCTCTTTTCCCAATCTTTGATCGCGGCTTGTCTGATCATGTCCCTCTCCTCATTGTTGAAGAGCGATCTCAGGATCGCGTTGAGATCCTCATAGGTGTAGGTGCTGGTCCCTAGAAATTCATCTAGCTTTTCTGCCACCCCCAAAGAATCATTTGTCAATTTTCCCATCTCTTTCTTGAATGCTCTCATGTCACTGGTGTCAATTGGCGCGTGTACAAAGGCAATAACTCCAGGAGCTGTTAGCACCTCCACCAGTAAAGGGAAGAAGCCAAGCTTCTCTTCCTCATCCCCGCTGTCTCCCATCATTGCCCTCCTCATTTGCCGCTCATTCAATGGGCCAGGGGAGAGCTGGTTTTGGGGATGGTTACCTGTTTTTCTACAGTTTTGGGAAGGGTCAGTGGCAGCGGCTGCTCACATGGGAGCGGAGTCGCCGCCGCCGCTTGTTAACGTGGAGGGGGAGGTACCGCAGCCGGCTCCGGTGGGAGCGGCAGTGCCGAGACCTGACCCAGTGGGATCGCCACCTCGGGAGGCAACGTGGGCACCAGTGGTGCCTGAGCTGGTCCGGGCTGGGGCGGAGGAACAAGGTAGGGAGGTGGAAGATTGTCCAAGGGTTCCCATTCCTTTCCCATGTTTGCTGAGTTTCGGAGGGGTCATAGTGGGTATAAACTCATACAAGCGTACCTCCACATCTCGGCATACTCGATTTCCTCAAAATCCTACAGGAAGCAATCAAATACGTAATCGTACAAAGACTTGCAAGTCCATGCTTTAAACGTGCCGAACACCAGCCAAACCACATATTTTCCGATCTCCTTCCCTCCCCATTTTTCCATACAAAAATGTATCATTTTCTCCTTGGACCTGCCCGCTCTCCTTGGGCTCTCATCCCAGTGTTCTAGCATCCACCCCAACGGACTATCTCTTGGGATTTCTGGCAGAACTTTCCCGGGACCCTGGGGAGATTTTTCCTCGGGTTTTCTCCAGAACCTGCTTTTTCCCAACCTCATTTTTCCAAAAATCCCTCCTGCGAATTTTCTCACCTTGTCTCCTCCAGCTGGGATGCTCGTCGCGAGTCCTGACTCTTTGTCTGATGTTGATTTCCTGAATCTGCAAAATGTCACCAGTCTTACTCAGTCAAACGGAAAACCGTTCCGCTGTCTTTTTGACTGATCTCCGGTTTTCTTTCCTGTTTTCTCTGGATCAGAAGGTAGATGGACTCCTGAAATTTTCCAGGACTGTCGTTTCCCCTTTCTGACCGAACCATGACCAATTTCCCCCCTTGAATTTTCTATGAGTCCCAGGTCCCATGCGTGTTAAGGAAAAGCGTCTGCTTCCCCCTTGACGACCATGTGCCTCACGGTATGGTGGAACTGCGACTGTGGTGTCCACACTTGCTTCGTGACAGAGTCACATCTCACAATAACTCGGTCACACCCCACTCAACCACACGATACTCACGGTTCCTTTTCCCATGTGGATTCTTTATGCACGTTGTTTTCCGAGGGGAAAAAAAAGCACCTCGGTCTTGGAGATCCCCTGGATCTTGCCGAGTTCCTGAGAGCGGGGCCCATTTTATCCCTCTTTAGCTGTGGCTCCAGTTTTGGTTCGGTGATTTTTAATTGGTCTTGCGGACTCCAATCCTGCTCAGACTGCTGAAATCACCAAGATGCCTTCAGGCCAGGAAGGGGTCCCGAACCCCAAATTCAAATCCCTTCAGGTTTCACCAGATTGTTATGAATGATCAAATTGTGACCCAAAATTTATCAAAAATTTAGTAAAGATTTCTTAATTTGTCTGTGCAACCAAATTTAAGTCTTCAAAACCACCACAGCCAAAGAGACAACATTGAGTCTGTGTTCAGCGCTGGGTGAACCTGGATCTGACCTCTTGAGTGTCAGAGTCTCCCCCGTTCATGCACGCTGCTTCTTGCAGTGAGGTTTTATACAGTTTATTCTGCCCGAGGCAAAGATGACCAAATTTTCTTTGTATCTCTTCACATGCATTGCTGTTTCTTTCCATGTGCAGAGGTGGACAAAAGCTGGGTCCAGGTGTGCCACTGGTGTCAATCGGCTCCGGCAAGCCGTGTATTCAGATGTATCAGTTTGGCGCCCCTGACTATCTTGATAGATGCAATTGGCAAGGCAATAATCGCTCTTGGGTGGCTCCCGATGACTCGGGATACCAGTTATCATCGCCCTGGAAGCTTCTATTCCTACGTTAAAGCATCAGTCGTTATCTTAACTTGTGTCAGGGAACTTGTTGAACCTAAATAGACAGCTGCTCCCGGCCGGGGTGGTCAGACACACACATTTGGAGCATGAATTATCCCTACCATATATTACAACTGCATTTACCTCTCCAGCATTGCTTTCCAAAAGAAAAGAAAAAGCTGGGGAAGGCAAACTGTATAGCTCATGGTATTTTACAGTGTCTAAAACATGCCAAGTCATGTAGAAGTGAGATCCTTAGAAGTGAGATCCTTAGAAGTGAGATCCTTTTGGAATTAATGGGACAGAGAAGTAGTGCAAAGGGGAGCATAAAAATAAATAGAGTAATACATCCTGGTATGGTTTTTCCTGTTTTCATTTCATTTCCTAAAAACTGCTTCAATTCTTCCAGAATCTTCTCCACAGTCCTGTTTGCTCTTTCCAAGAACCTTTCCTGGAGAACAAGGTGCAGCTTCTGTCACAAGATGTGCCACCAGCTGCAGCTTCTCTTGGCTTTCCACACCGTGCGCGCAGCACGACTCTTGCAGCAAAGCAGGACAAATGTTTGAAGAAATTTACAGCCTGTTCTTTTCCTTGTGGTCTGGGCACTTGTGCCATTGGTGAGGTTTTCATTGTTACTGTTCTACACTAAGGAAACATGACAGGCTACCAGGAATTGTTAGGGAATGCAAGCCTGACTGAATGCAGAGTAAGAATCTCCAGAGCCTGCAGCCAGAAATGGAGAGCTGTGGGATAATCATCCATCAACCACATGGACATCTTGAAAGCAATGTAGAAGGTGAAAATGGGCTGACAGAGGGAATTTGTTTCATTGTTCAGTTCAGATGCTGCTACATCTCATGCATTGATATAAATCAAGAGTTACTGTCAGTTCATGAAGGGCACCAAAACAAGCCGGATTTCTCAGGAGATGACTGAAAGAATCTGAAAAGGAGAAATGCAGGGAATGACTTAGTGAGCTTTGCCTGTACAAAGGATCATTTTTCCTATTAATTTCTAGTCCATTCCCTTGCTTTTGTCCTTATTAACAATGCCATTTTCATCCCAGATTCCCCATGAAATGGTAACCCTGAGCTTGGAAGTGCCTGAAAGATGCCCTGTTCCTCTGCAGGGACCCTGAGGCTGAAGCGGGAGCCTGAGCCCTCTCTGGGGCAGCCTCCTCTGAGCTGGAATTTGTGCCGTGCTGGGAGAGGAGAAGGAGGGGTAGAGTGCTGGCGCTGTGTGGCAGGAGCAGGAGGTTTGGGCCGCAGGACATTCTGTCTGCGCCGCTGCCCCGCAATGGGCGGCCATGCCCGGGGCTCTGGGCCTGGCCCCGCGTGCGCTGAGCTCCGGACACTGCGGGAGCTCCCCGGGCTGGGCTCAGCTTCCCGCTGGGCCTGGGCAGCAGGCTGGGCTCCAGCTGGGATCAGCAGCAGCTGGAAATACCTCTGCGCATCTCCATTTGCTGCTGCTGCTGCTCAGAAGAAACAATGCAGGGAGTCAAGAAGTTCTGGTTTCTCTTTCTCCTGGTAGATTTTTTCATTTGATTTGACTCTCAAGAGGCAATTTCTGTGATGGCCTCTGTCAGTTGATTCTATTTCAGCAGCAGCAGCAACAGGGCTATGTTTGAGCACTGCATGTGTGGCTGGTGTGGCTGCTTTTATTCTCCTTGACTTAGTGCTCAGGGACTTGAGAGCATTTCAAGATCTGCTGATCATGATGCCTGTGACCAAAAGCCTGAGTTCACCTATTGCCATCCGGGGGCTATGTACAAATCACCAACAGGACGGGACTGCTGAGGAATGTGTCTCGAGGTGTTTATTTTCTAGCATCAGTCTCATTACATGGTTATGAGAATGGATGATGCCAGCAGCTTGTGTCCTCAGCAGCAGACAACTCAATGTTACAACTTACTTTAAAAGTTTTTTACCAATCACACAAAGCAAAAGCATATTGACGGTAGTTCTATCCAACCACTATAAGCACAGGTACCTTTGTTTAAAACAATGCTTGCTTGTTTTGAATAGAATACCTGCTTGTGAGCCTTTACACACAATGAACAGAGCTCCATTATTAAGCTTAGAACTTCCTAATATCTC
Source organism: Melospiza melodia melodia (assembly GCF_035770615.1). Classification (NCBI taxonomy): domain Eukaryota; kingdom Metazoa; phylum Chordata; class Aves; order Passeriformes; family Passerellidae; genus Melospiza; species Melospiza melodia. Next base: position 453,330 of record NW_026948804.1, on the reverse strand, counting down.
TGCGGCTTAGGGATTTGTTCTAGACAAGCGTTAATACACCAACCATTTTTCTATTTGTCCTTACTTTCTACTTCTTATAGAACTTTTCTGCTGACAAATCTCATGGCTACTGCTTAGCTCTAATTGTAGTTCTGCTGTCCTTGAGGCCTGCATTTTGCAGCTTTCCCAAAACCCTCTGATTTTAAGGATTCCCACATTCACCATCACGAAAGCACTATGGGTAGCACTGATCAAAAAAGGCAATTGCAGATAAATTTCAAGTGGCAAGCAGAAGAGGGCCAAGAGTAGCCATGATCTCCAATTCCCAAGGCAAAGGCAGCAGCAGCCTCCTGCTGTCACTCAGGGTGAGTAAAACAGTGCTGAAAACAGCGCTGGAACCTGATCCTTTCTTTCTCTGAGGGCTGGCTCAGGGCAGCACAGGTGGGCCCTGAGGAGTCAGGGCTGTGTGTGGGTGATTGCTGCTCTAGTCCAGAATTGAGCTGGAAAAAGCCCTTGGGAGCCGAGGCAGGAGCAGGCGGGAAGGGGCCGGCGCTGCTGCTGCTCCTGGCCGGGAGCCCCAATAGAACCAAAGGGCCATTGTCAGACACTACAAGGCCTCATGGAAGCAAGGGGCCATTGTGCCACTGCAGAGCCAAGAAGACCATTGTGGTATTGCTGGGCCTTGTGAAAAAAAAAGATCTCTTGTCATACTACAAAGCCTCATGGAACCAAGGCGCAGTTGTAATGCTGCGAGGCCCCAAGGATCCAAGAACATGGAAAGGTTCTGTTTGGCTTGGCTTGACTGGTCCAGCTTACCTTGGCATATTGAGGGTTGCTTCTCCGCTGCCCGTGAAGCCCTGGAGTTCTGTGCTTTCCTTCCTGTGGGAAAGAACTCTCCTCCTTTAGGGGTTCATGGCTGAAATTGGGATTCTACATCCAAATTCACTTATATCGAGGGATGATTCCTGTATGAAACCTGCCAGAACAGACAGCTCTGGGTAGCCTTGACATCTTGGGGGCCACCTCTCATGTGTCTTCAAACACTGTGGGGATGTGCTTTTCTTTCCATGGAAAAATCATCTTTCAAGTGCAGGTGTCCATAGCGAAAATCGGGAATCTGCCTCCAAAATTCCTTATATCCAAGGATAGCTCCCAGGACGGTCCAAGTTCCCTTGGCTTCCTGAGGGCCAGCTCTCATCTGCCTGTGAAACACCTGGGCTCTGTACTTTCCTTCCTATGGAAAAGAACTGTCCTTGTCCAGATGCCCATGGACAAAACTGGGATTTGGCATCAAAAATTTCATTTATAAAAGGATTCCTCCCAGACAAAAGCTGCCAAGACAAACTGATCTGGCTGGCCTTGGCCTCCTTGGAGCTGCCTCTAATCAGCCTTTAAAACACTGGGGCTCTGCCGTTTCCATCCTGTGGAGAAGAACTGTCATTGTGGTCCAGGTACCCATGGCTGAAACGGAATTCCACTTTCAAAACTCCACAAATACCCAAGGGTTGCTTTCAGACAAAAGCAGAAAGAACGGTCAGGTTTAGCTGGCCTTGGTGTCCGGTGAGTGCCTCTGATCTGCCTTCAAACCCCTGGGGCTCTGTGTGGAGAGCATTATTAATAATTGGTTAGCTGAGAAAGGCCACACTGATATAATGCCACTGGTTAAACTGAAGGAGAAAAGTCAGCAGTCAGCAAGCTAAAAGGAAGAGTCAGCAGCGACCTTGCTGCAACATGAGGATAGGGAGTTGAGATTAGTCCTGAATATATCCTAAGAATATGTAGAAAGTATCAAAAGTAGAACCATAGGAATGTAGAAGTAGGCGTAGGTGCTGATATGCAAGCTGACCAATCCTGAGCTCAACTTTTGCAATATGTATGAAGCTCATTATTGACTGTATTTAACCCGCCGTACTGATCAATAAAATTGAGCCTGTGATGATCAAAATTATGTCCTGGTTCCCTTCCGTCGACAAATGGTGGAGAATGCGGGCATAACCGAATCTCTGCCCTTTTTCTCGGATTAAAAGAAAAAGGGATTACGCCACAGTCGAGGAAGTTGGGTTTGGGTCCCAGCAGCCGGGACAGTGCCGGAATTTGAAGCACCCTTAAGGTTCACAACTGTGACTTAAGCCAATACGTGTCCGCCGGAGCCTGGAGAGCTGCAACAGCGCGCGCTGATTAATAGGTATGGATAGGCAAGCGGCATATGATTTATTTACCGCCTATTTAGAGCGGCGTGGGATAAAAGGGATAGATTTAAAAAAGGAGTTACCAGGGTTATTAGCTTATGGCCATGCTAAGGGTATCTTTTCTAATCCTCATACAGTTCATGAGTTATCAGAGTGGAGAAAGTTTGGGGAAATATTGTGGGATACAGTACTAGATGATGATAAGTCAGCAAAGAAATTCGGGAAGTTATGGCGGGTGGTGTATAACACGTTACTTCAGCAGGTCTCTGAGAGAAAGGCAGCAGAAAGGGCAACAGAAGCTCATAAGAGGAATATAGGGTATGGTCGTGAAGATGATCACCTGGCACCTTCTGTAACTAAGGTACTTATGCCTAAGAGTCCCCAGCAAAGTGGTGTGGAGGATTTTTCTATAGGCGCAGTGGAACCGTCTGCACCTTTTCTGTCAGAGGAGGAGGGCGAGTCGGATGGTGGGGGTAGGAGCAAGCCAGCTTTGCCTCCGCCACCAGCTTCAGGCGGGTCGGATGGTGGGAGTAGGGGCAAGCCAGCTTTGCCTCCGCCATCAGCTTCAGGCGGGTCGGATGGTGGGGGTGGGAGCAAGCCAGCTTCGCCTCCGCCGCCAGCCTTGCCTCCGCCGCTACCCCTCAGTGAGCTGGCTCAGGTTACAGCTTCGGTGGGGGGGTCATCTTCCCCGCCCGAGGCGGCTCCAGCGGGGGGGCTGGTTCCCCCTCGCAGGCTGGCTCCGCTTGAGTCGGCTCCGGTTTCACTGTCAGCTCCAGCGGGGGAGGGGGGGCTCCCGCTTCCCCCGCACGAGCCAGCCCCTGCCTCACTGCCCCCCCCGTGCGAAAACTCGGTGTCTGCACCGAAGCGCCAGCAGCATAGCACCCTTAAAGGGCCAGATCCCATCCCAGGGGCACACCGTAATCCATGGGGGGAGATGGCTAAACAGAGGAGGGAAGCTTGGGCTGCTTTGGCCAAAGAAGTAATGCAAATGGGGGATGGTGAAGCGGTGGAAATAGCTTCTAGTCTTGCATGTCCAGTTACATACACACCACAGTATGATGCACAGGGGAACCTTACGCATAATATAGCAGAATATACTCCCTTAGATTGGAAGCTGTTAACTCAGCTACGTTCTACGGTTAATCAGTTTGGAGTAAAAAGTGAACCTGTTAAGCAAATGTTAGATTATCTTTTTAATACTCAGGTTTTATGTCCTAATGATTTAAGAGGAATAGTTCGGTTGATATTTACTCAGCATCAGCAGTTATTGTTTAATGCACATGACCCATTACATGGAGTAACAGTAAAAGAGCTGATGGGCTTAGAGGCATATTTACGTACAGAGGCACAGACGATATCGAGAGCAGATAAACTTACAGAGTCTATGTGGTTAGTGCGTGCTGCAATAGATATGGTTAAAGAGCCAGGAGGGTTACCGGCTTATATGGGTATTAAGCAAGGAAGGGAAGAATCATTTGGAAATTTTATCGATAGAACAGCTACTGCTATAGATCGGGCTGGTGTTGCAGGGTGCTATTGAAGCAGGTGTGCTTTGCAAAATAGCAATCCAGCAACCCAAAGAGTGTTAGCTACTTTAGGGGCAAATTAGACTATTGAGGAAGCATTAGAGCGAATGGCATTAATGCCAACAGCTTCACAGGCATTTATAGCAGAAGCCTTAAAGGAATTAGGACTAGGGTTGCAAAAGCATAGTCTACTCAAAATCAGGTGTTAGCTGCTCTTGCTCCTCTCCAAAGCGGCTCACTGGCAGTCACGTAAAGAGGCTGGAGACCATTCATCAAGTGTTACCGATGCGGCAACGAGGGACAGACACAAGTTGCCTCAGTGACATCGGAGACACCAGCAGCTGCCGTGACATCGCTGCCACCTCCTGTCTGCAACCCGCAACAACCGGGAGCCTCGGCTTGGACTTATCAGCAGCAGTAGACGTCACACTAATGACGAACCAGCCTGAGAGGATACCCACTGGAATAAAGGGTCCTCTTATACTAAATGGACAAACATGTGGAGCATTATTGCTGGGACGTTCCTCTATAACTATGTTGGGATTATTTGTTTTGCCTGGTGTTATCGATGCGGACTTTACAGGGGAAATACAAATTATGGCTTACACCCTTTATCCTCCGATTAAAATTACAAAAGGACAACGCATTGCACAATTGATACCACTGTCACAAATGACATCAGGAATACAATCATTTACTGGGCAAGCACGGGATGAAAAAAGTTTTGGCTCTACTGGTGTTACACTTTTAACTGTGGATTTACAAAATAGACCAAAACAAAAGGTTGAAATTACCTATGGGCATCAAAGCATAACCCTTTATGGATTATTAGATTCAGGAGCAGATACTAGCATCATTTCTCCAGAAGCCTGGCCACAACATTGGCCTCTATTTCCTTCATCAAACATGCTCACAGGAGTAGGAGGATTTACATTGGCAAGCAGGTCGCCGTCTTTGTCTGTGTGCATTGAGAATCAACAAATATCTGCTGTGTTTTCAATTGTTCAACTGCCTCCTACAGTTTCCTGCTTAATTGGAAGGGACATTTTAACACAATTGGGAGTGATGTTAACTAATCAGCACCCTTTGGGGTAATTGCCATTGCTTGGACTTTCCCCATTCCACTCACCTGGAAAACGGATACACTGGTGATGGTTAAGCAATGGCCATTAAAAGGGGAGAGTCTTATGCATGCCCATGAATTGGTACAGGAACAATATGCAAAAGGGCACCTACGACTGTCCACAAGCCCTTGGAATACACCTATTTTTGTAATCAAAAAGAAATCAGGGAAATATCGTTTGATACATGATTTGAGGGCTGTAAATGACCAAACGGAACCAATGGGGGCCTTACAGCCTGGTCTTCCAAATCCAGCTATGATTCCAGAACACTGGCCACTTTTAATTATTGACCTAAAGGATTGTTTTTTCACTATTGGCCTGCATCCTGATGACATGAAGAGATTTGCTTTTACTTTACCAGCAATAAATCGTGGGGAACCAGATAAAAGATTTGAATGGACATCTCTTCCACAGGGCATGCGCAACTCTCCCACTTTATGTCAGCTTTATGTTGATGCAGCATTACAGCCACTACGTCGTAAATGGCCAGCAACTATAATATATCATTACATGGACGATATTTTGTTTGCACAGCAACAGCCATTCTCCTCTTTACAGATTACCACCATTAAAAATACTCTTGCTGCATATTCACTTCTTATTGCTGCAGAGAAAATTCAGACTACAAAGCCCTGGAAATATTTGGGATGGACTTTGACGGATCAAATAGTAATACCACAAAAACTGGAATTACAATTGGACATTAAAACTCTACATGATGCACAGAAGTTGCTGGGAGACTTATAGTGGCTGAAGCCTATTGTGGGAATACCAAATCACTTATTAGAAGCCCTACAGCCTTTGTTAAAAGGTGTGGACCCTACTACTCCTGTACACCCGACAAAGGAGCATCATCTTGCCTTGCAGCAAATTAGTAACTGTGTACAGCAAGGGTATGTGTCTCGTCGACAACTCGACCACCCCATTGACCTTACTATTTGGAATAGCCCTTGCCACTTGCTTGGTGCTCTCTCTCAGTTGCAAAAGAAAACGGGGGAGATACGGGTGTTGGAATGGTTGTCACCACCACTACAGCATAAGAAAACAATATTTTCAAAAATTGAACAATTAGCTGCGTTAATCAAAAAGGGGTGTCTCAGAATTCTTGAAGTGGATGGTAGAGAACCTGCTACTATTAGATTACCTATGGAAAAAGAAACCTTGGACTGGTACTTGATAAATTCAAAGAATTTACAAGAAGCATTATTGATGTCACCTGCTAAAGTAGAGACTAGTAAATTAGTGCCTAGAGTTTTGCAATGGATGACAGAATGGAACTGGATTACTCGACCTTTAAGAGAAGAAAACCCCATAGAAGGAGCTATTACAGTTTTTACAGATGCAGGAAAGAAATCAAGGCGTGCTGCTGTTACCTGGCAAGAAAAAGGACAATGGAAGCATCAACTCCTCACAGCAGACCCTGCAGATAGCTTACAAACTTTGGAATTGTTAGCAGTAGTATGGGCGGTGTCCAACTTACAGGAGCCTTTAAATGTGGTCACAGACTCTATGTGTGTTGCAGGAGTAGTCAAACGAATAGAGGAAGCAACAATTAAGGAAGTGAATAATAAACGATTGTATGAGTTACTGATACAGTTAAGGAAAGCTTTACGGGAAAGAGCAAACGGTACCCTTAAGCAGTATATTGAAAAACATCAAGATTTGACAGATCCACAAGCATGTTTGGCTAAGGTTTTGTATGTGATTAATCATTTATGCATTTTTGGGGAAGACGATACCCCCCCTGCAATGAAACATCATCCAAGGTCAGGTCAGGAAAATACTAAGGAAACAGAGGTCTGGGTTAAGTATAAGAACCCAAGTTCAGGATTATGGGAAAAACCTGCAAAAGTATTATATTGGGGTCGGGGGTATCTTTGTGTTTCCTCACCTACAGGGCCTTTGTGGGTGCCTGCTAAGTGGACTAAACCTGTTTTTGATGCAGCCTCTGGTGAGTCGCCTTACGGAGGAGGACAAGGAGCGACTGGGGAAGAAACTGCTTCTAGTCCTACAACCACTACTGTTTCAATTGAAGGGGTACTCGGAAGCGGTGGACAGAGCACTGACACGTCACTACCGGACGGCCCAGGAGTTGATTGGTTTTATTGACTCATTATCAACTTTTCATTTAACAGATCCAGCGAAACTACATTGCCTTGACTGTCACAATTCACATTGTGCTGCCTGGATAGCTCCACGTTGTGGGGGTTGTAAAAGAACTTTTTGGATAGAACAATCATTATTACGGGATTTGTGGTGTCATACTTGTGAACACGAGCACACGTGGGGTAAAAGCTGGCAAGATGAATTAAGGAGACAAACGGGGCAAAACGCATATATAGCTTTAAATCTTTATGAGTCTCCTGAACCAGAAGGTTCTTGCTTATTATCGATGGGAAATACAATGTATTGTAAATAGAATTAGAGTTCAAAGTAAATCACGTATAGTTTCTATAAGGTGTAGGAAATTAGTGCCTTTAACACAGCATTCAGTTGTAGGACCCTTCCAAGGGGATCCTGATAGAGCATTAGATTGCTGCATTGATAAGTTGCAAAAATTAAGTTTGAAAGTGGCAGGACCAGTGAAAGTAGGAGCAGCAAGATTGAAGACAGATAAGAAAAAGAAGGCAAAAAAGGGAACGGTCTCATTTGAATAGGGGTATCAGTGATTGCTAATTAATTTTCTATGATTAGAACAATTTTACTGTTGTGGGACCCTCGGGAGGATATAGTTGTTGAGGAGGATAACGAACAAGAACTACGATTACGAAATAAGATACACCTTGTGTTAAAGAAAGACCTTGAGCTGTTAGCCTCATATAGTAAAAAGGCTGAAGAGGCTTTGCGATCACCACCATTGAATTGGTTGCTTTGGGTTGAAGAAACACAATTTTATACTGGTCCTTACTTACATTCGCTTCCTTGTTATGTTTGCAAAAAGGATAAAGATAAATGCTATGCATGGGTAGCTTTGCATTGTGCAGATTGTAATCAGATTTATTGGTATTCACAGAAGTCATTGGGATATTTATGGTGTACATCTTGTTTTGGAAAGTGGATTCGAAATCATATCTGGGTTAGAGCTCTTGAACAAAGTACTGGCCTGCCAGGACGGACAGGATTACAGCTCTTTGAGAGTGCAGAACAAGTGGTTATAGCATATCTTAGGTGGAAGTTACAGGAAAACCTTAGAATATTTGAAATTACTAAAGCCTCACGCATCATAGCAGCTCGTTGCAAAGCTGATTTGCCTTCAAACTTACCTCGTGCTATACCTGTGAGCAAGGATGCTGATTTAGAATTAGATCAGTGTATTCAAAAATTGACTCAGCCTTACAATAGACAATTTAGCGAACCAGGGAAAAGACAGCGAAGAAAGAAAAAGCAAAGTAAGCAGAAAGAAAAATGAGGTTTGTTTTTGTTATACTGCTCAATGCTGTAGCAAGTGAAGCAGTAGGAGTAACACACTTTAGTCAACCAAGGGAAAATTTATGGGTAACACTTGCTAATCAAACTAACCAATCATCACTTTGTCTTAGTCTTGGAGGAGTCACTAACCCATTTCGAACATGCCTGGTGGGACTTCTGGTGTGGTCTCCTGGAGAATTTTGTAGTTTGATAAACAATCAAACCTTATGTATGTCTAACATGTCAAACATCACATTGCCGGTGCAACAAGGGTATACTGCAGGTCAGAGTGATGGCTATCGTCAATGCTTACTAATCCAATCACTTAACACCTCTTTGCATTCTCCTCCTGAAGAATTGGATCTTTTTGGAAGTACAAATGCCAGCATATCTAACACTACAGCTGGTGGATGGTTTAGCTTCAAACTTTCGGGTGCTCAGAATTTAAACCAACCTAAAGAAACATGGGCCACCCTAGATTCATCCCTGAATGTGAGTGAATTCTCTCCACAGCATTACAGTCAATGTAACGGCACAAATATCACAGCACCAATGAAATTACCCACAGGAATATTTTTGATTTGTGGAGACAGAGCATGGAATGGTATACCAGCTAAACCACAGGGTGGACCCTGTTTTTTGGGAAAATTGTCACTGTTTCATCCTAATGTGTCCTTGCTAATGCAGCTGAGTCAAAATTCAAACAGGAGAAAACGTAGCATACATGACTTAGACTGCAGCAAGATAGGAGATCCACGGTTTTGGGGCACATTCAAACAGGTGGTGGTTTCAACTATCTTACCAGGAGGATCTGCCAATAAAGCTATGAATTTAGCAAAACAACTAGGATGCTGGGCAAAGAATGAGCTGAACAAGACATCACAAATTCTAGACATGCTAACTGCAGATGTGCAAAGTGTTAACCATGCTGTTTTGCAAAATAGAGCTGCTGTAGATTTTTTGCTCTTAGCACAAGGGCATGGATGTGAAGAGTTCGAGGGAATGTGTTGCATGAATCTGTCTGATCATTCAGTGTCCATTCACACTAAGATAAAAGAGTTACAACAGGGACTTCACAAACTTAAGGAAGAAGACGGTTTAGGAATTGACGAATAGCTTAAAGGCTTGGGACTCGGACCGTGGCTGAGGAACCTTGTGATCTATGCTATAGGATTGCTGGGTGTAATTTTACTGTTTTTGCTTATTTTGCCTTGTATCTTTAACTGTATCCAAAACATGGTCAGCCGTACAATAGCAAAAACATGGCAAACTAATCTCCTTGCACAAGAAGAAAACGGGGGAAATGTGGAGAGCATTATTAATAATTGGTTAGCTGAGAAAGGCCACACTGATATAATGCCACTGGTTAAACTGAAGGAGAAAAGTCAGCAGTCAGCAAGCTGAAAGGAAGAGTCAGCAGCGACCTTGCTGCAACATGAGGATAGGGAGTTGAGATTAGTCCTGAATACATCCTAAGAATATGTAGAAAGTATCAAAAGTAGAACCATAGGAATGTAGAAGTAGGCGTAGGTGCTGATATGCAAGCTGACCAATCCTGAGCTCAACTTTTGCAATATGTATGAAGTTCATTATTGACTGTATTTAACCCGCCGTACTGATAAATAAAATTGAGCCTGTGATGATCAAAATGATGTCCTGGTTCCCTTCCGTCGACAGCTCTGTGATTTCCTTCCTGTAGAAAAGAACCGTCCTTCTTGTCCAGGCACCCATGGCCTCAGGCACATGAGCACTGTACAGGGACAGAGGAGCTCTGTGCTCAGTGGGGTGGGAACTGAGGAGAGCAGAGGAGAGCCCTGGGAAGGACTGAAGGGTGGTTTAAGTGATAGTGGATCCTTTTGACATAAAAGAAAAAGGCAAAATAAGAAAAATTAATAAAAATGGCAGCTGGGGAGGTCCAGACTGGCATGCAGGAGAAAGAAATTTCCCTCCAGGGCAGAGCTCTGGTCCAACACCAGAATGAGTCTGGGTCATCACCAGGCTTTGTGTGTGCAGTCAGAGGCAGGCAGGAGGCAGAGCTGTCAGCAAAGGAAGGGGCCAGCCAGGTGGGGCAGCTGGGGGATGAGTTTTACAACATGGCTTATGTGGTCCAAGACCTGTTCCACATTGCCAAATGATGGCTGCAGCCTTGGGAGATATTTAGATGGCCAACACCCCTGTCAATCACTGTAACAAGGTGGCCAGGAGAGATTCACATAAGACTCTGTCAGTAGTTGGGTTCCACTGAAGGACAGATGTTTTTTCAGTATTGTTTTCATTTTGAAAGTAAGAGCTGCGATACTGGAGTCTTCTGTAGCAGGGGACATGGTATGCCATATGGAACATGTGGACCATGATAAAAGATGTTAAATAAATAAATAAAACACATTAATTTTAAAAATACATTTACAAATAAATAAATAAAAACATTCTCAGCTGTTCCAGGAGAGCCTCAGCCTCATGATCAGGGAAGAAAACTTATCACCATGAGTCAGCAGAGTGGCTCTCCAGATGGCTTTGCAGAATGGCTGGTATTACTGCCTAGTGTTACACAGTTAATATTGGGGTGCAAGGAAGCAGCATTTTTGAATTTCACTAGACTTAATATGGAATGTTAGGGGAAGAACCAAAGAAGGAAAAGGGAGGGATTAAGGTGGTTTGGAGAGAAATAGACATAGGAAAATAGAGGTATAATAAAATAACTGGTGTCAGTCATGCTGACAGATGCTGACAAATGCTGATCAGTGTGCTTGTAAGGCCATGCCTTGCACCTGGTGCCTGCACTGTTCCACAGTACCCTGTTTCCTCATTAGACTCAATGTGCATTTCCTGACTGCGCTGCAGAGCCAGTGGGATCTGGTGGAGTCAGATGAGAAAGCTTTTTGCACACTTGTCTGTGTGTATGAACATGTCTGTATGAGGTCGTTGAAAAGTTGAGTGTCCAAAGGCCCGCTACAGGGTGGTCCATATGGTGTTGATAAAGGTACCCTTTATCATGGTATACCATGATAACTTATCCTTTGGGGCTCAGTAATCTAAAGATCTAGAGAATGTCTTATGGATAGGCCTTAGTTACCCTTAATGACCCCTTCTTTCCTCTAAAAATACAAATGACATCAGGTTAGTTACAATTTCACACATGAATTTCTTACAAAAGGAGAACCATAAGGCTGCAGGACAAAGTCATTTCCCAGTTGTCCTCTTCAGTGATGTTTCAAGCATCCAGAACAATAGTTGTATTGAAAAACACATGGATTCTAACTTGGCCCCTTCCTGGAGTGCTATGGTCATGAATGCCAATGCCTGAAATGGTTCCTAATTACTTTTACCTTTGTATTATATATTAAACACAAAGAAGGACACTCTTCTATTCAGAAAGGAAAGTTTTATTATAATGAAAACCACCAAATGATAGTATAAGGACTTATGATCCTATATTTTCAGAAAAAAGAGATGAGAATTTATGTTTTGGTGCTCTGTAGCCATCCATATGGACAACATTCCAATATGCCAAGGTATGTGTCCAAAAAGTACAGGGGGACCTTTTCCCAGAGCCTGCAGGGACAGAGACGCAGGGCAGGGACACCGTGGGACAGCCTGGGCTGCACAGGGCACAGGCATGGGCAGCAGCTGCAAGACAGCCCTGCCAGAGCCAACTTGGGCAGCACTTTGGCCATGGCTGCTGGGCCTGGGCCTGAGGCAGGAGCAGGAGACAAGTGACCCTTGCAGGCCTGGGGCCTCATTGCCTCCTTGTCCCTGCTCAGCAGCCTGGCAGGGGCCGCCCCATGCTCCTGCCCTTGCCATTGCACATGCCCACATGCCAGTGCCCATCCCGGCAAGAGCCCTGAGCAAGGAGGGAGGGACAGCATCTGCCTGGCCAGGGGCTGGGGCTCAGGCCTTGGCCCTTGGCATTCCTCAAACACATCCAGCTTTGCTCAGCACCAGAGACACCTTGGCCTTGTTTGTCCCCAGCTGTCATCACTGCCTCCAGTGTTCTGCTGTAACTGGAACCTGGGGACACTTTTTCAGTCGTGTTCCTTAGTGGGACCCATTAAAACTTCAAGAAAGTTCAGAGTTTTAATTTAATTTTGAGTTCTTGAGAAGTTTATTGAAGACACTCTCAGGGACTGAGTCTGATGTAAACAACACAAAAGCCCTGAGAGGGTCATTAAAATTTTCCTAGTCCACTTACAGAGAAAGATTTCAAAGAACTTGTGAAAAATACGCATTCCTATTTTAAAGGATGTATTTTATTTTATTTCTCTTTACATCAGAGGTGATTGCAGCATTCTGTGATTGATATTGACCCAGGGTCTCTCCTCAGCAGCTCTGGCCTGCTCACAGAAGCTGTGCCTTGAGCTCTGACCCAGTGTGGACAACCTTGCTCCACATTGCCCAGCCCCATCCTGTCTGTCCTCACTCCCCTGGGCCCTGCTGTGCTTGCAGAGCTGGCTGCACTCAGCCTAAGAGGGGTTTTCACTTTTTGGGGATTTTTTGAAGCAGCCTCAAAATCCTGAGTTTCCCCACTGCAAGCAGACACACTGCTCAGGTGTGTGCCAGCCCCAGGTGCCACCAAAGCCACTGCAGATCTGCCCTGGGCCAGCTGTGAGGGTGGATCATCAGCCCAAGCTGCACTGGGCCCCTGCAAGGGGCTGTGGCCATGGGCACTGCACTGACCCCACTGCTGGGTTTGGCTGCCACAGCCACCAAGAGAAATTAAACTGTCCTTGGAAACACTGGGGAGGATTGGGACATACTGGGGAACACTGGGAACACTGTGGGAGACACTGGGACATACTGGGAGTGACACTGGGGGATACTGGGAGAAACTGGGGACACTGGGGCAATTGCAGAGATGACTGGGGACACTGGGACATCCTGTGGATGACACTGGGAGGAACTGGGAATGACTGGGAATAAACTCGGGTGTATTGGGACGGACTGGGCTGTACTGGGAGGGATTGGAGGGGTACTGGATTGTACTGGGTTACTGGGGATTAATTGGGCTTTACAGGGGTTATACTGGTCTGTACTAGGGATGAACTGGGCTTTACTGGGAAAGACTGGAGGAGGGTGAATGGGCTGTTCCCACCTCCACTGCATCGCATTTGCCGAAGCTCCCGCCCATCTCCAGCGGCAGCCAATCAGCGCCAGGGATCCGGGCCTGGGGGCGGTGCTTACACGGGCAGCAAATTTTCTTTTTGCCTATAACTCCCGTCATGCCCTGCGGCCAAACTGAGCCCATTGCAGCGGGGATAACAACTCCCGTCATGCCCCGCGCTCCACAGGACTCCAGGATCCGCCCCCATCTGTCCCATAAGTGTCCCCCAAACACTCCAGGGTCCCTCAGTGCCCCCTGAGCGCTCATTCGGGACCCCCATAAGCACCACTGAACCCCTGAGTGCTCCCACCCCCACAGCTGCCCGGTATAGCCACTTCTGAGAATTCATCTCCTCTCGTCCCCCGTGGCCCCAGACCCCCCCAGAACACAGTCCCGCGCATAAAACTCCGGCCGCGACCCGCGCCCTATAGAGCCCGGTTGGAGCTCTCCGAGCTCCTCCCAAGGACTCCTGTGCCGTTTACGTTCCCTCAGAGGATCTCTAGTCGGGGCTCGGACGCAAAGGTGTCCCCCAAGAGCCGTCCCGGACTCCGAAACATTTCGTTCCAACCACTTTCGGGACTACAGCTCCCATCATGCTCTGCGGCGCACGACCAGCGCCATTTCAGGCGGGACTTCATCTCCCGTCATGCCCCGCGCCCCACCGAGAGCCATTGCAGCTGCGCCCAGAACTCCCGTGATGCTCCGCGGCCCTGTTAAACCGTATGATACCCACGCCTACAACTCCCATCACCCCCCGCGCCCCAGAGAGCCCCGTTCGAGTCCCTCCAAGTGCCCGCCCGGACCCCGAAGGGCCCCAAATTCCCCTCCCTGACCTCCAAGGGCCCCCCTGGACCCCCAAGTTCTGCCCCGGACCCTGAACTGTCCCTCAGAATCCCTGAGTGCCCCTCCAAGTGCCCACCTGGCTCCCCAAAGTGTGCTCCAGACCCTCAAGTTCCCTCTGAATTCCCTCCCCAGACCCGTAACTGCCCCAAATGTGCCCCAGAAATGTCTCCAGGGACCCCGAAGTGCACGCCCCCCCAATCCTGTCTGAGAAAAAGATGATAAAAATAATGACAAAAAGAGTATAAATATAACTAATTAACATAAAGAGAAAGAAATAAATAGCCAATAGAAATTATTTAATTAATTCATGAAGGAATTGTGTTACTTAGAACCAATGATGAATAATTTTCTTGGTTGCTAGAAATGTATCCAATTTTAATATAAATATACAAATTAAGTAATAAAAATATTGTATGAGACTACCCTAAATTAAAATAATACAATTATAATTTTGTTATTAATCTATTTTATTTAACAGGAAAAATGCTAAAATTTTTCTTTTTTTGGGGATGTCAGTCCCAGGTGGGCGTTGTCAGACATGGTGAGGCTGGGGGTGAGGAGCAGCTTGTCCAAACAGGCTCAGCCTGCAAGGGGCTCATTCTTATCCATGCCCAGACCTCCTAAGGAGACATTCATCATCCAGATCACTTGGGGAATGCTTCTATCCCCTCTTCTCATAACTAACAACTAGAAAGATACTGATGTGATTAAAAAAACAAAAATCATGAGGAGCATTTTGACATCTTCTTCCTGAAGACAACTCCAAACTGACTCCAGTCACTGCACAAGCCCTAGAGACCCAAAGGTAATGGAAGGGAGACAAAGAGCTCCTGAGGCCTTTCTGTATTTTAATCAGCCCCACGCTGGATTTGGGGCTGGCTCCAGGAGCCTCAGGCACGCAGAGAAGGATGGAGACGCTGCTCAAAGAGTCAGCAGCAAAACTCCATGTTCCTTGGAGCATGGCTGGGCCCCAGTGAGGGCAGGGAGTGCCCAAGGCTGCCCAGGGCCGGGTGAGAGCAGATCCTTGAGGGCAGGATTGCAGGGAGGCCAAGGCTCTGAGCAGGGAACTGCAATGCTGAGCAAGGCCTGGCTTGGCTGCAGGAAGCAGAAAGGCCAAGCCCTGAGCCCAGCCTGGGCCAGCAGGGCCTGTCCCTCACGGCTGCCTCGGGGCTCTTGGTGGGCCAGGGGGATGTGAGGGGCAGCAAGGACAAATGGCATCAACCAGCAGCCCCTGCCAGCCTCCCCAGGGAGGCCGAGGGAGAAGCAAAGTGCAGCCCCTTGTGGAGAGATTTATTAATAGTTGGTTAGCTGAGAAAGGCCATACTGACTTAATGCCGCTGGTTAAGCTGAAAAAGGGAAGTCAGCAGTCAGTAGGCTGAAAAGGGAAGTCAGCAGTCAGTGACCAATGACAGGCAAGGACAGAATGCCCTTGCCAGAACATGAGGATAGGGAAGAGAGATTCTTCCTGAGAATATGTAGAAAGTATCAAAATTATAACCATAAGAATGCAGAAGTAGGCGTAGTTGCTGATATGTAACTAACCAATCCTGAGCTCAACTTTTGCAATATGTATGAAGCTCATTATGAACTGTATTTAACCCGCCGTACTGATCAATAAAATTGGGCCTGTGATGATCTAATTGATGTCTTGGTCTCCTTCCGTCGACAGCCCCTGCCAGGAAAGTTCCTCCTGTGGGGCCTCCAGAGGCGCTGCCCGAGCCCAGGGCACAAAGGCCTGGGTGCCTGTGGCCCTGCCAGCCCTGCCCAGCCCTTGGCCATCTGTCCTGCAGGCTGTGCCCCCTGGGCGTGCTGCTCCTCTGCCCTGGCCGGCTGCACTCGCCCATCTCGCTGTGCCCCAGCATTTCTCACCCAGCGTTGCTGTGCCCTCCCTGGGCTCCCTGCACCCAGCGCTGCCGGCTCCTGGCACACAAAGCCCAGCCATGGCCCAGCCTCACGCTGCCACACCTCCAGCACCAACATTCTGCCCTGCGAGGGACTTTGCTTTCTCCTCAGCTCCAGCCTGAACCTTCCAAGGTGCACTTGGGGGAGGTTTCCTGCAATTCTCACTGCCAAAGAAAGCTCTGTCTCCTGCTGGTCACAAACAGAGAAGGGCTGGTGGCAGATCAGAGGTGGTCAGAGACTGTTTGGGGCACAGCGACCATTGTAGCCATGATATTTTCTGAAAAATCCCTTTGCCAGGATTTAGCTCCTGAGAAGCTGAGGCCTCAGGTACAAAGTATAAAAAATAATTATCTGCTGCTGTGGAATGCAACAGGTGGATCTGTGATTGGCTTCATGTCATTGTTTCTAATTAATGGCCAATCACAGTCCAGCTGTGTGTCTCTCTGGTCAGACACAGGATTTTGTTATCATTCCATTCTTTCGCCTTTGCTTGCAAGCCTTCTGATGAAATCCTTTCTTCTATTCTTTTTGTATAGTTTTAATATAATATCCATCATAAAATAATAAATTAGTCTTCTGAAACATGGAGTCAGATCCTTTTCTCTTCCCTCTTCTAGGACCTCTGTGAACACCACTACTGACCATGAAATTATTAAGTTTTTTAATATTCTCTGAAATAACGAGGGGCTTCAACTAAACACCTACAACTGGCTGGAGGGGCAGTTGAGTAGCGGTGAATGTTACACCAGAGAGTGGTGGTGAATGCTGCTACATCCAGCTGGCAGCCAGTCACCTGTGGTGTCCCTCAGGGGTCTCTGCTGGAGCCAGTTCTGTTCAATATTGTTACTGACAACATGGATGAGAGTGTTGAGACTTTCAGTAGTAAACCCACAGATAAAATTAAGCTGGGAGCGTGTGTCCATCTGCTGGAAGGTAGGAGGCCTCTGCAGAGAGAGCGGGAACAGTTGGATGGATGGGCAGAGTCCAATAAGATGAAGTTTAATAAGTCCAAGTGCCGGGTCCTGCACTTTGGTCACAACACCCCCTGCAGTGCTACAGGCTGGGGACAGATTGGCTGGACAGCGGCCAGGCAGAAAAGGACCTGGGGCACTGATGGACAGCAGGCTGGACATGAGCCAGCAGTGTGCCCAGGTGGGCAAGAAGGCCAATGCCTGCTGGCCTGGATCAGGAATGGTGTGGCCAGCAGGAGCAGGGCAGCGATTCTTCCCCTGCACTCGGCACTGGTGAGGCCACACCTCGAGTGCTGTGTCCAGTTCTGGGCCCCCAATTTAGGAAGGCCATGGAGGGGCTGGAGTGTGTCCAGAGAAGGGCAATAAGGCTGGGGAGGGGTCTGGAACACAAGTCCTGTGAGGAGCGGCTGAGGGAGATGGGGTGGTTTATCTTGGAGAAGAGGAGGCTCACAGAGACAAGGAGGTGTCAGGGAACAGGTTGGACTCGATGATCTCCAAGGTCTTTTCCAACCTTGCTGATTCTGTGACTCTCTGGAACCACCCTTGGAGCAGTTGCAGGAGGAGCCCTGGGCCTCCTCTTCAGCAGCCCCAGCAGCCCAGGTCCCTCAGCTTCTCCTGCCAGCCCCAAAGCCCATCCTGTCAGTCCTGCAGAGCCTCTGCAGCTCCTCCTCACTGCCCAGAACAGGGAGCCGCAGAGGCAGACACAGCAGCCCAGATGTGCCCCCCTGGCCTGGGGTGCCTGTGGGAAGGGAGCAGCAGCAGGCACTGCAGGAGCCTGCAGACAATTCCTGCAGCACTTGTAGGATGATCCTGCTGCCCAAGGGATGTTCCCATGGTGCCAAGTCAGGAACTGCCATGGGGAGTGGGGCCAGAGAGGAAAGGGTAAACAGGGATGGGTTGTTTGAAGGGAGGGTACAGGGGTGGAAGAAGAAGTGATCTAGATCAGGAAAGGGGAAAGAAAGCGAAGGTGAAGCCAAGGAAATGCTCGGGGAAATTTGGGGGTGGCTGCCAGGCAGCCCTGGCTCTGAGCAACAGCGCCTGCAGTGGGACAGGAAACTCCCAGCTGATGGGAACAAACTTTCTGGCTGACTGCAGAGCCCAGGACAAAGCTGAGTGGTTTCCCAGGTGTCCCCCAGCCCTTGCTGGCCCCAGGGGCTGATGGCATTTGTGCTTCCTCAGGTTCATGTCCCCACACCAACAGCATGGAGGTGCTCCCCTGCTCTGTGCAATGCAAACAGGGGCTCCTGAGCCAGTGCTGCCGTGTCTGTGCCTGCAAGGATGGGGCACCTGTGTGAGCTGGGGGAGAGGCCAGGGCTTCAGAGGGGGGATGTTGTTGGCAGCTCCATGAGGACGCTCTGGGACGCTGCCCTGGGCTGTGCAGCGCACTGGGGATGGATCAGCCCCTGCTCTGCTGCTCCTTCCCATCTGCCTATGGGCCCTTGCAGAGCCCCAGCCATGCTGTTTGCCCCCAGCCTTCCCATGGCCAGCCTGGGGCTGCTCACAGGGCTTTTCTGTGCTGAGCATTGGCCTGGGCGTGTTCTTGAGAGAGCCTGGGCAAGGAGCCTGGAGCCCCCAGGCCCTGGCCTGAGGCGTCAGAGCTGCCCCAGCAGTGCCCATGGCCTGTCCCTGCTGCAGCCCCGGCACTGCCACCCCCAGGGCTGTGCCCAGCCCCGAGAGCACTCAGGTCCTGCAGCAACACCAGGGCCACCAGGGCAGCGGGGCAGGGCCACGGCAGCAGCACTGGCAACACCAAGTGCTGCTGCTGCTGGGCACAGCTGCTGGGCCAGCCCTGATCTGCCCCAGCTCTGCACACAGACATTGCTGCTGCAGCTCCAGAGAAGGGAACAGAAGGGGGAACTCTGGTGAAAACTCTGCTCGGAGAGCCTTTATTCTGTCTGAAGCCACTGAGAGTGCAGCACCTCATTGACACAGTCTGAGGCCACTGTGAAGGTGGAGAGAAAGAAAATTAGAAATGGCACAAACACTGACCTTCCTTTGTTGTAAATAATAAAACGCTAAACCGAAAGACAAGAACATATCAACAAACAAACAAACCCAAGTGGTATCAAAGATGACTTTTATTACATGAGATTTGCAGAAACTGGTCAGAAGCTTAATGTTTCTGTAACCGTCTATTCATCAGTGTCCACACCGCAGCCTTGAGCTCCTGGTTCCTCAGGCTGTAGATGAGGGGGTTCAGGGTTGGAGGCACAACCGAGTACAGAACTGACAGGGCGAGATCCAGGGATGGGGAGGAGATGGAGGGCGGCTTCAGGTAGGCAAATGTGCCAGTGCTGAGGAACAGGGAGACCACGGCCAGGTGAGGGAGGCAGGTGGAAAAGGCTTTGTGCCGTCCCTGATCAGAGGGGATCCTCAGCACAGCCCTGAAGATCTGCACATAGGAGAAAACAATGAACACAAAACAGCCACAAGCTAAAATGATAGCAACCAATAAAATCCAAATTTTTCTGAAGGTGGAGTGTGAGCAGGAGAGCTTGAGGATGTGGGGCACCTCACAGAAGAACTGGCCCAGGACATTGCCATGGCACAGGGGCAGGGAAAATGTATTGGCTGTGTACAGCAGAGCAGTGAGAAAGGCACTGGCCCAGGCAGCTGCTGCCATGTGGGCACAAGCTCTGCTGCCCAGGAGGGTCCCGTAGTGCAGGGGTTTGCAGATGGACACGTAGCGGTCGTAGCTCATGACAGTTAGATGGGAAAATTCTGTTGACATGAAAAACACAAAAAAAAACACCTGAGCAGCACATCCTTTGTAGGAGATGTCTCTGGTGTCCCAGAGTGAATTGTGCATGGCTTTGGGGACAGTGGTGCAGATGGAGCCCAGGTCACTGAGGGCCAGGTTGAGCAGGAAGAAGAACATGGGCGTGTGCAGGTGGTGGCCGCAGGCTATGGCGCTGATGATGAGGCCGTTGCCCAGGAGGGCAGCCAGGGACATGACCAGTAAGAGGCAGAAGTGCAGGAGCTGCAGCTGCCGCGTGTCTGCCAATGCCAGCAGGAGGAAGTGCCTGATGGAGCTGCAGTTGGGCATTTTCTGTGTCTGCATATTTCAACCTACAGAAGGAGGAAAGACAGGGCAATGGAGGGGAAATTTCTCACAGAAAAATCAAAACTCTTTGTCGTAGCCTCTTTCTTTCCACTAAGCACCTCCCCTTTGTGTATGTCTAGGAGATCTTCCATTACCTTTGTTGCTGGAGCCCTGATTGCTGCTGGCCAATGCTGTGTGAGGAGCTGGACCTTGGCCTGCAGGACACCTGGTAGTCAGCCCTGACCCCCAGAGAGTGCAGTGGAACAGTGAGGGCAGGGCGTCCTGGTGTTCAGGCTTGGATAAAGAATCTTCCTGTAAGGCTGCAGAACTGCCTGGGTGAAGGGATGGGGATAACAGAAGGCACAACGAGGGATTCTGCTGCACCTGGGGAGAACAGAGAGTCCAGGGAGGCAGGAGGGTTGTCTGAGGCTTAGTGCAGACTGAGGGGAGCTGCTCTGTCCCTCTCTCCTGTTCCAGCTGCCCTGCACTTGCGCCTTTCTGAAATCCACTCCTGTGTTACCCTGGGCAGCGAGGAGACACTGCTGAGAGCAGAGGATCCCTGGCACACAAAGTGGCTCCTGCCTTTCCCAGAGTCAGGAGAGTGGGCTCAATGCTAGCCTCCCAGGCTGCCCTGCCCAGAGCTGCCCGGGCACAGGGAGCTGGGACACCCCATTGCTGTGCTCAGCCTGCACAGGAGGAGCCCAAGGGCTGGGCCTGGCCCTGCAGCTGGAACTGCCATTGCAGAGAGCCCCTCAGCAATGCCAGCAGCACCTGGGCAAGGCAAGGAGAGAGAGAGAGCCGGGCCTGAGGAAAAGCCTTTTCCTGGCCAGCCCTGCCCAGCCCCTGCCAGGCAGCAGCAGGGCAGGACAGTGGCCCTCAGGCCCTGGTCAGCAGGGAATGGGCACACGGCCGCAGAGATGCCCTTCATCTCTGGGGCTGCTCTGCCGGCCCAGGAGGGACTGAGGGCCCCGAGCCCCTGGGCTGAAGGCTGTGCTGGCTGCGAGGGGACACAAGAGCTGTGCTGCTCAGGGCAGTGTCTGCCCTGCAGGGCAGGCCCGGCAGGTGCCACATCTGCCCTGCAGCAGGGCTTCCCTCAGCACTGTCTCCCTCCCTGCCTGCCCACGGCTCTGCTGCTGGAGCTGTCCCAGCCCCAGCTGCTCCTGTGGCCCCGGGCTCCTTCCCTGCCAGAGCTGCCAGAGCCCAGCCCAGCCCCTGGGCCAGCCCAGCCCTGCAGCTGCTGGGCCCTGCAGGGATTAAAGAACAGCTCCCCCAGCCTGGGCACCATGCAAAGGTGATGCTGCATGGATCTGGGGGCTGGGCAGGTGCAGGCACTTGCTGAGGTGCCCAGGAATCCTCAGGGTGATGGTTTAAGAGTCTCAGCCCCTGCTCTGCCCTGCACAGTAAATTTTCTATTGCCACCAAGCTGAGCCAGCCACAGATTCAGGAAAGCAGAGACCCAAGCAGGAAACTCCTGCCCTGAATGAGCTCATGAAAAGTCACCCTGGGCATGAGCTGGAGCTCTGAGCAGCCCTGGATGCAGCCCCAGCTTCACCCCCTGCAGCCGTCCCTGGCAGCAGGAGCCGTCCTGCCCTGTCCCTCTGACGGTGCCCAGGGCAGCCCCGCTCTGCAGCACATCCTCCCCCAGAGCAGAAAGAGAAGCAGAGCATCCTTACAGTCACATCAGTCCTGTCCTGGGTCAGCTTCAGGAGATCCCCCAAGGAGCACAGGGGACATTGCCCTGCACCCACACACTCACCATGCACAGGGCTGTGAAGATCTTTCCCCAAGTGAAGTCTCAGCTCAATGTCTTCCCAATCCTGATTGCCTTCAGCCTGTCTCTGCCTGGCTCCTGTCCCCTCAGTGCCTGCAGGCAGAGCCCTCAGCCCTGCTGGGCTGGGAGAGGAGCTGGTCCTGAGAAGAGCTGTTCCTTTAAAGCTCAGCAGCACAGAGACAGCACAAGGAGTTTAATGAGCCTCTTGGGGCTTTGCTGTTGTTTACATCAGACTCAGTCCCTGAGAGAGTCTTCAAAAAACTTCTCAAGAACTCAAAATTAAATATAAACTCTGAAGTTTCTTGAAGTTTAAATGGGTCCCACTGAGAAAGTGTTCCCAGGTTAGTTAGAACAGAACACTGGAGGCAGTGATGACAGCTGGGGACAAACAAGGCAAATGTGTCTCTGGTGCTGAGCAAAGCTGGATGTGTTTGAGGAATGCCAAGGGCCAAGGCCTGAGCCCCAGCCCCTGGCCAGGCAGATGCTGTCCCTCCCTCCTTGCTCAGGGCTCTTGCCGGGATGGGCACTGGCATGTGGGGATGTGCAATGGCAAGGGCAGGAGCATGGGGCGGCCCCTGCCAGGCTGCTGAGCAGGGACAAGGAGGCAATGAGGCCCCAGGCCTGCAAGGGTCACTTGTCTCCTGCTCCTGCCTCAGGCCCAGGCCCAGCAGCCATGGCCAAAGTGCTGCCCAAGTCGGCTCTGGCAGGGCTGTTTTGCAGCTGCTGCACATGCCTGTGCCCAGGCTGTCCTGCATTGTCCCTGCCCTGTGCCTGTTATACATGAGAAACTTGACTAGGCCAATATTCAAGCAGCAATCAATTCATTTTTTAATATAGTAAATATGAGCAATACAGCACTGGGTACAATGGGGGAAGTTTTCCCTGTAACTGCACACAAATAGTTCAGGCATACAGGTATTTATAGGGGTACTCATCAGCTTTCTCAACAGTTTCTATTCCAATTTTTACTCATCAGTGGTTTTTATTCCCAAATTTTTTGTCGCAATTCTATACACTATTGTGATTTAGTTTTTCTCGGGATGTATGCCAAAAAGGAGTATCCACATATGGTGGTGGTCCAGTTTCCAAAAGAAGAAAGACAGATCCCATCTAGTGGAGTCCAGCTCCCCAGATGTGGGTCCACCTTTTGATTGCAGAGACTATAAATTTCATAACAATGATGTCCAGCTTCCCTTGGTCAAAAATTTAAATCCTCGTGGTTATGTTCATCTTCCTTTCTTAAGCTGCTTTTCTCTTTTTTTTTGTTAAGTTGTGAGATAAGCATGTTTCCTTTATATATATTCCAAAACTATGGTTTCAAGTATACAAGCAACATTTTAAAATTACACTTCAAAAGGTTATTATTGCAGAACTCTTTAAGGATTAACTACAAGCAAAGAGCAACATCCTTAACACTTTAATTCAAATGCTCGTCAATCAACCAAGGTTAATTGCAAACAAAAGATAGGTTCAAAGGCCTTCTTCCATGCTTTACTTTCCTCAGTTATTATTAGAATTCGCAACTGTCCCATTGTTGGTCTCCATATTGCAATCACAAATACAC
This sequence comes from Melospiza melodia melodia, assembly GCF_035770615.1. NCBI lineage: Eukaryota > Metazoa > Chordata > Aves > Passeriformes > Passerellidae > Melospiza > Melospiza melodia. The sequence continues at coordinate 429,912 of NW_026948804.1, read as the reverse complement.
ACATTGCCTGTATGTACCTGACACGAAACGCAGCTTTGTATCTCACAGTCCTCCCCCTACTTGTATAAATTTTTATTTATCTTTCTCATTCATGTCTGAGCTTCAAATCTGGCCAAAACTGTGGAAGCTTTTCCCTTTTTGTCTTCTGTCTTTAATCTCATTATTTTGGATATCTTAGCTGTTGTCTCAAGTTTGCCAACCTCACCTGTAGCCAATTCCAGGTCTGCCACAGCAATCTGCATGCTTTGAATGACTGAGTGGATTAGTCGGATAAAATATTGAATAAGGCAAGGTAGAAACAATAACCCAGCTAATGAACACAATATCATGAACCCTATTTTCTTCCACCAAGCTCCTCCTCCAAGCATCTGGTCCCACCATGAGGCTTGAAGGATGGAATTCCATTTTTGGACTGGGACATGAGCCAGCCTTTTGATCTCTGCTGCTAAACCTCTGATGATTTCTCCATAATCATTAATCTCAATGCAGCACTCGGACTCATTGAATTTTCCACACACTCCTCCTTCTTCGGCCAGCAAATAGTCCAATGCTATTCTGTTCTGATGCACAAAAGCCTGCACCTGAGTGTGCTGCCTGCTTAACAAATCCAGGGCCTCCGAGGAGTTATTTGAGACTATTTCTACCACTGTCTGTAGTCTAATCAATCGGTTCAATAGGTAAATCAAGGTCATATATCGCCAGCTTCCATCTTGAGCCCAAGTGGCTGGCCCATAATAATCTATTATTCTTTCTGCTAGCCACTCTTCTTCTCCCCGTTTTTGGTCCCCTCCTGCCCTTGGAAACTCAAGTTTCAATTCTCATTTTTCCCTGTTAAGGTTTTCATATAAGGGTGATCCTAACAGGTTACTCTTGGACTTTGGTAGTACAAAGAAAGAGGGTTGTATAAGCTTTTTGCCCACAAATCCAATATATACAATTTGGGGCTTTCTATGGTCATTTACAGCCTCAGGTTTTTCCCAGTAAATTCTTAGGGTCTCCAGGGATTGGTAAGGGTTAGCTCCAGGACTTTTATGCCAGCACAACTTTATCTGGTTGTTCCATTTGCAATTTTTCTCCTTAATTAGGCTCCAGTATGCAGCAGGAGATGTTGGCTGCAAAGTTCTAGTGTTATTGTTTGAATTTACTGCTAAAGTAGATGTACAGGGAGTATACCCTACCACTTCAGTATATTTTCTCCCCTCTCTGCTGATGTAAACTGTTCCAATTATTTGATGATTTAAAATGCATCCTTCAGGCCGCTTCAATCTTTTGGAAATTTGAGTATGGTTCTATTTTAGAAATTGCTCTGGAGCTAGACTCTCACCTCTCCATGGCCATTTTTCAGCTGATTTCTATCCCCCCACAAATCCAACAATTGGCTAACTCTAATTCTGTGGCAATTTCTTGCATTAGATCTACAAAAAGGTTCCTATTTGAAGTCAGAAAACCCCAATCACTATACTGCTGTTCTAACTGTTTGTATTGTTCACTAAATTTATTTAGCTTTTCTTGTTCTACTCTTTACATTTTTGCTTCTGATTCTTGCTTTTGTAGTTTTTGAGTAATTTGTTTCATTCTACTCTCTGGGTCTCTTCCTTCTCTGTCCTTTGCTAAACAAAAGAATTTGGCGTATTGCAGACAAATTCGTTCATCATCATCTTTGAGAAGGTTGATTAATACAGGCCAATCCTTGGGAGAAACCTTCAGTCCGTGTTTTAAATTTTCTCCAACCCAGTATATTTTGCCACCCATAGTGCACATCTTTAATTGGTTATGGTCATAGCACACTTCACGAACATGGGAATGTGCCATGAACATTGGTTCCATTTTTCCCCTGATCCAGACAGTATGATTGCATTTGTCACAGTCAGCCGGAGCAATAGGCTCTGATCCTGCAGCTCATGGATTATGTGGAGTTCAGGAGTGAGGCTATTAAGGCCCATTGCCTGGGATGCAATGATCAATGCAATGAAATAAATCCTCAGAGGGTCTAACTCTCTACCTCTCTCAAGGCCCTTTACGTTGCATCCAAGGGCCGAGATGCAGATCTTCTCTGTAGCAGAGTTTATACCTTGGGATTTATCACTGATATCTTTTGTTTCATTTTTGCCTTTGCCTCATGAGCCTTCAGATCTCTATTAATTGTGGTTGTGGCCTGATTCTTTTTAATTTAGGCCAATTGGCCCCTAAGTTCGGGGGATATGTGACTACAATAGGGTTGGTGTATGTGCCTCCCTTTCTTCCAGCAATACTTGGCTTTCTGCCACTCTTTTGCTTTAATTTGATATTCATAATGTATCCAATTACCCTTGTCACACTTTGTTTCTTCTAATTTGGCCTTTGGTACTTCCTGCAAATCAATTCCTGCTCTTGTTCCGTGTACCCAAGTTCTCCACTAATTTTTATCAACTGTTTTAATATATCCTTTCCTTACTACAGCCCACGACATTCTATCAGTTTCTTTTTCTATTTATTTTGTACAATTAAAGCAGAGAGCATTAGGGATCTGTCCCCTTGGTAGGTTTGTATACCAATATTCTTCACACCCTATACACTTCAAACAACCTCATGGATAACACAGTCTGGAGTAATACATTCTACCTCTCGTGAGTGAACTGGTTTTGCAGCTTAAGGTAGGAGCATTTTCCTGACATACATCAGTCCCTTTTTAAGTTCATTTTCAGTTCTCCGGGGGTAGATGCAATTCTCCACTGGGATTCCGTCTCTGTCAGTGGTTCTGCTGGTCCTTTGACCTACGACATGTGGGTCCAGCCTTTTTCCGCAGTTCGGACAGCTGTATCAGTGGTCAGCAGAGTTAAATAGGGACCTTCCCACCTAGGAGACAAACTTTCTTCTTTCTAGCTTTTAATCAGCACCCAGTCACCCGATTTTATTTGATGCATGCTAAATCTGAGAGGGGCTGATTGAGCAATTACCCCTTTCTCCCTTAGTTCTGGACATGTTGTCCCATCTTCTGGATGTATTTTTGAATAGTCATATTGGCAATGACTACTGACGTTTGGGGTACTTCCTGGGAATAGGGCATTCCATAAAGCATCTCATATGCAGCAAGTCCCGTATATGCATTTGGAAGCATCCTTATATTAAGTAATCCTAAAGGTAAACATTTTGCCCATGACATTTGGGTCTCAATCATCAATTTTTTTAATTGCTGTTTTATAGTTTGGTTCATTCTTTCCACCCTCCCAGAGCAATGGGGGTGCCAAGGGGTGTGATATTCCCAGGAAATACCCATGGCTTGTGTTACTCCTTTTATGATACTGGAAGTAAAGTGGGAGCCCTGATCAGAATCAATGGCCCTGATAACCCCAAATCGGGGAGTAATTTGTTCCAACAAATTTTGTTTGTTTTTTTTTAAACTTCGCCATGGGTTGGGCAGCTGAGTAGGCCTCCACCCAATGAGTTAGTTGATCTACTAATACTAAAAAGCATTTCCATCTGCCCACCCTTGGTAATTCAGTATAATCCACCTGAACCCTTTCCAATTGTCGGTAGGCTATTTTTCTACCGCCGGTTGAAGCTTGTCTCATTACCCTTTTGTTAACTTTTTGACAAGTCAAACACCCCTGTGTTGTTTTGCTATCTCAAAAATTCCAATACATCCATAATATTTTAAAAAATGATCACATAAGGGTCTTGTTCCCCAATGAGTACGTTGGTGTAACTGGCTTAGAATCCTTCTAGCGTAAGCTTTAGGCAAAATCTCTCTCCCATCTGGTAGTACTCATTTTCCCAGCTCTTTCTTAGCTTTTAATCTTTTTATAGCTTCCTCCTCTTGAGTACTATAGCCTTTTGGCAGCTCCTCTTGAATTTCCACTATAGTGTTCAGCTGGATAGTTTATTTTAGTTTACAAGCTGCCTCCTTTGCAGCTTGGTCAGCTGTGTTGTTTCCTCTCACTAAGCAGCTTGACCCTCGTTGATGACCTCTTACATGTACTACAGCTCTTCTGTTAGGTCTTTTCAGGGCTTCAAGCACTCCGATTATTACCTCCTGATGAATCAGTTTCTTCCCTTGAGTGTTTATCAAACCTCTTTCCATTCAAATTTTTCCAAATGTGTGTACAATTCCAAAAGCATATTTTGAGTCTGTGTAAATAGTCCCCACCTCATCTTTTAGAAGTTCTAAAGCTCAGTATAAAGCAAATAATTCACAACCTTGAGCTGACCAGCTAGAACTTATTTTTCCTCTTTCTTTGCAGACATATTTTCTCCTTCTACAATAGTGTATTCTGAATTTCTTTTCCCTTCTATTACACTTGACTAGCCATTGATAAAATACTTTTCCTCACTAGATAGCTCCATCTCATTCAAATCTGGTCTCACTTTCGTTTGTAATTCCACACAAGCTCTTCAGCTGGCTCCCCATAGAAAAATTGAGCAGGGCTCTGAGCAGGAGTGACTTTAAGTTCCAGTTCAGGGGAATGTATCGACATAGCTTCATACTTTAAAACACAGCTATCAGTGAGCCCCTTCTCTGCTTTTTGATGCAATATGCTTCTAACATTGTGGGGGTATATATATTACTAAAGGAGCTCCAAATGTAACTTTCTTTGCTTCTTCTACCAGAAGATCTGTTGCTACTATAGCTTGTAAACATATTGGCCATCTTTGACTAACAAGGTCCAATAACTTGAATAATACCCCACCGGCTTTTTGTCTCCTCCCCAGTCCTGAGGGAGCACTCCATAGGCAGTTTGCTCAGCAGTATTTACAAATAATTGAAAAGGTTTCTCGAAGTTAGGTAGGCTGAGTACTGGGGCTTGAATTAGAGCATCTTTCAAACTCTTAAATTGTTTTTCATCCTCCTGGTTCCATTTCACTGTATTGACTTGTTAGTTTTTCATACAAAAATTTCACCTTTTGACTTTATCTATCTATCCATTGTCTACAATATCCCAATAACCCTAAGAGTTGTGGTACTTCCCTTTTGGTATTAGGGGAAGGCAGACTCAGTATTCCTGATATTCTCTCAGGATCTAATTTCTTTGTTCTTTTACTCAGCCAGTGACCTAGATATTTCACTTCCTCTTCAGCAAATTGTAACTTTGCCCTTGAAACCTTTAGGCCTTTCTTTCCCAAGAAATTCAACAGACTGATTGTTGCTTCTCTCACTTGCTCCTGATTCTCTCCTGCAATTAACAGATCATCTACATATTGTACTAGTTTAGTTCCTTCTGGTCTTTCAAAATCTTGTAAAATTCTTTCTAAAGCCTGGCCGAAATATTGTGGGATTCTGTAAAACCCTGTGGAAGTACCGCCCACTTCAATTGTTATTTTCTCCCTGTATCTGGATCTTGCCATTCAAAGGCAAAATAGTCCCTGCATCCCTCCTCTAAAGGACAGGACCAAAAGGCATCATTCGAATTCACTACACGATATCAGGTATAGTCAGAGGAAATCTGATTTAGTAATGTATATGGGTTAGCTACTACAGGAAACCTTGGGGCTGTTCGTTGACTGACAGCCCTTAGGTCTTGGACTAGACGGTAGCTGTCGTCACTTTTCTTCACAGGGATTATGGGGTTATTGTGGGGTGACATACATCCCAATTTACTCACCTCCCCAGGAGTGGACCAGACATCAGGACATATTTTACTCCCATCCTGGTCCATCAGTTTGTACAGCTGTACCATTAGTTCATCATTTTGGGGTTGAATACAAATTTTTAATGAAAGAATCAGGTCACTCCCCAAGAGATTGCATTCTGCTTCTGAAACTAGTAATAGATCACTACAATCCACTTTTCCCTTTGCTTCAATTAGTACTTCGTCAGTAATAGGAACCTTAAAGGCCTCTCCTTTTGCTCCAATTACTTAAGCTGTTTTCCCACTGATTTTGCATCCTTTTTGTAATCTTTGAAATGTTGATCTTTCAGCACCCATATCTACTAAAAAGGTGACTTCTTCACCTTGGGGACCTACGTTTAATTTTATCGAGACCTCTTGCGATGGTCTGATCCCTAATAAATAGAGCCCCTGACACTGCTAATCTTCTACAAACAGTTTTTGATCTGCCTCCCGCTTCTTGCAAACCCTTTTAACATCTCCTTTCATACCACCGTAAAAGCAGGTTGGTCTTTTAGAACCCTCACCTGTTATTTTTCTTGTGGTTTTAGCATTCCCTGAAGATGCACCACTGTTCTGAACCTCTTTTACTGCAGCCACAAAAACATTAGCTTTAGCTTTCGCCTTTTCTTCATCTCTACGGACATAAACTCTCTGTGCTTCCCTTAAAAATTCTTGCAAACCTCTCTCCTGCCAGCTGTCTAACTTTTCAAGTTTCCTTCTAATATCCTCCCATGATTTTGCCACAAACTGAGTTTTGATTAATGCTTCTCCCACTGCTGTATCAGGATCTAATCCTGAATACATTTGTATACTCTTCCTTATTCTTTCTAACCAATCTATGGGTGACTGATTTCTCCCCTGACATTCATCCAGGGCCTTGCTAATATTTTGCCCTCTGGGGACTGCTTCTCGAATCCCCTGAATATTCCTGAGATCCACCATATTCTGCCTACCCTGATCATTGTTATGGTCCCATTTAGGGGCTGCCAGGGGCCATTTCATTTCTCCTAAAGGTCCCTGCTGGTGGTCCCTATCCCAAATTCTCATGCCAGCCTGTCTTATCAGCTGTCTCTCCTCTGCTGTCAATAAAATACTTAAAATTGACTGAATCTCTGTCCAGGTGTAAATACTGGGTCCTAGAAACTGATCTAACCTTTCAGACACCCCCAGAGGATCTTCAAGTAACCTTCCCATTTCTTTTTTAAAAGCCCTTACATCCCTGGTGCTCAGGGGTGCTGACACATACCCAATGACTGGTCTCCCTTGAGTTCCTACTAATAGTACTTCCCTCAATGGGTACAGCTGCCCCCCCTTCCCTTCTTTATTGCTATCCCCACTGCTTTCTGCCCCTGCCCTTTCCTGGCTTCTCTTTCTGTGTGCTGGTGGTGAATCATGTACCACGAGTGGAGCCACCAGGGCTTGTGGCATTGGCAGCAGAGCCACTGGGGCTTGTGGTGCAAGGGGTGCTGGTTTAGGTGCGAGGGGTGCTGGATTGGGTGTGAGGGGTGCTGGATTGGGTTCAAAGGGTGCTGGATTGGGTGCTAGGGGGGCTGGATTGGGTGCGAGGGATGCTGGATTAGGTGCTAGGGGGGCTGGATTAGGTGCTAGGGGGGCTGGATTAGGTGCAAAGGGTGCTGGAATGGGTGCAAAGGGTGCTGGGTTAGGTGTTGGATGAGGCACCTCTGGTAGATAAGGGGTGGAGGAAGGTTGTTTAAGGGGTCCCACTGATTCTTTTCCTTTTTGGTTTTTAATGCATACAGGGGAGTAGGCCAGGACCCATGCCATAAAGCAGCATAATCACTTTCTTCTTGGTTAATAGGGTCCTTTTTATTTACATAGGCATTCAAGGCCTTACAGATCCACCCTTCAGATGACCCGTACATCGGCCAGTATAAATTATCAGGTCGTATCATTTCCTTAGTACATTCTACCATACAATATTGTATCATTTTCTCTTTACTTTTTCCTCTCCTGGATTCACATTTGTCCCACAATTTTAACATTACCCCAAGGGGGCTGTCCTGGGGTATATCTGGCAAAATGCTCACTCTTTTTCCAGTACCTTCAGTATCTTTTTTTTCCTGCTGGTTTATACCAGCTCCTGGGTATTTGCTCTGGCATTGACCCATTTTTCCACTGAAGGGGTGTACCCTTACTGGCTCTGATCTCACTCGTTCAGACCTTAGTCCTTTCTTGTCAGGAATTTCCCTAATAACAAGTCCCTTCTAACGCCTCCCGCCTCTGATTCTTTACCGGAAAAAGAAAACAAATTCCTCTCTGTAATTATTATCTTATCTCACCACCCCCGACCTTTTACATACAGAGAATCCTTTTCCCCACGCTTCGCTCCTTCACCTGCCACCTCCCTTGTGGGGTAGCGAAACCGAGGTTAGAAGAACTCCTCACTCGTGTTGTGACTAGGTCACGTCTCATACACACACCATTCACACTCTCACACACCTACACCCATTCTTATCCCACCTACCCAAGCAACACTTACAGCCTCCTTTTCTAGCCTGGGTCTTCGTGCATGAGTTTTTACAGGTGAATTTACTGCAGTCTACTCCGGGAACTCAAAATTCTTTGCTCATAATTTACCTTATGGATTTCCTCTTCCCTGAGAGATTCCCCAGTCACTCAGGGCCACTGGAGGCAGAAGCCTCCAAGGTGGGGCGCCTCCCTGAGATCAGGAGTCTCCCTCAATGGATTTGGAAATTCCTGGCCAATGCAACAAATCTGTTATGAATAATAAGCTTGACGAGGCCAATATTCAAGCAGCAATCAATTCATTTTTTAATATGGTAAAGTATGAGCAGTGCAGCGCTGGGTACAGTGGGGGAAGTTTTCCCTCCAACTGCACACTGATAATTGAGTGTTACAGGTATTTATAGGGGTACCTATCAGGGTTTTTCCAGCACTTTCTATTTCCAATCTTATACTCATCAGCAATTTTTATTCCAAATTTTTACATCACAATTCTATACACTATGGTGATTTTAATTTCTCAGGATGTATTTTCAAAGGAGTATCCCCAAATGGTGACGGTCCAGTTTCCAAATGAAGAAAGACGACTCCCATCTGGTGGGGTCCAGCTCCCCAGATGTGTGTCCACCTTTTAGTTGAAGAGACTATAAATCTCATAACAGTGATGTCCAGCTTTCCTTGGTTGAAACTATAAATCTTTGAGTTGATGTTCATCTTCCTTTCTCAAGCTGTTTTTCTCTGCTTTAATAAAGTGTGAGATAAGCATATTTCCTTTTTATATACTCCAAAGATACAGTTTCAAGGATACAAACAATAGTCTAAAATTACACTTCAAAAGGCTATTCTTGCAGAACTTTTTCAAGCTTAACTACAAGCAAAGAGCAACATCCTTAATGCTTTAATTCAAATGCTCCTCAATCAACCAAGGTTAATTGCAAACAAAAGATAGGTTCAAAGGCCGTCTTCCATGCTTTACTTTCCTCAGTTATTATTAGAATTCACAACTCTCCCATTGGCGTGGTCCAAACATTTCACGTTCACAAATATACACATCGCCTGTTTGTACCTGACACGACACACAACTTTGCATCTCACAAAGGTTGTCCACACTGGGTCAGAGCTTAAGGCCCAGCTTCTGTGAGCAGGCCAGAGTTGCTGAGGAGAGACCCTGGGTCAATATCAATCACAGAGTGCTGCAGTCATCTCTGATCAAAAGAGAAATAAAATAAAATACATCATTTAAAATAGGAATGTGTATTTCTGACAAGTTCTTTGAAATCTTTCTCCATAACTGGACTAGGAAAATTTCAATGACCCTCTCAGGGCTTTGCTGTTGTTTACATCAGACTCAGTCCCTGAGAGGGTCTTCAAAAAACTTCTCAAGAACTCAAAATGAAATTAAAAATGCAAAGTTTCTTGAAGTTTTAATGGGTCCCACTGAGGAATACAACTGAGAAAGTGTCCCCAGGTTAGAGCAGAACACTGGAGGCAGTGATGACAGCTGGGGACAAACAAGGCCAAGGTGTCTCTGGTGCTGAGCAAAGCTGGATGTGTTTGAGGAATGCCAAGGGCCAAGGCCTGAGCCCCAGCCCCTGGCCAGGCAGATGCTGTCCCTCCCTCCTTGCTCAGGGCTCTTGCTGGGATGGGCACTGGCATGTGGGGATGTGCAATGGCAAGGGCAGGAGCATGGGGCGGCCCCTGCCAGGCTGCTGAGCAGGGACAAGGAGGCAGTGAGGCCCCAGGCCTGCAAGGGTCACTTGTCTCCTGCTCCTGCCTCAGGCCCAGGCCCAGCAGCCATGGCCAAAGTGCTGCCCAAGTTGGCTCTGGCAGGGCTGTCTTGCAGCTGCTGCACATGCCTGTGCCCTGTGCAGCCCAGGCTGTCCCACGGTGTCCCTGCCCTGCGCCTCTGTCCCTGCAGGCTGTCGGCATCCCCCGGCTGCCCCACCTGGCTGGCCCCTTCCTTTGCTGACAGCTCTGCCTCCTGCCTGCCTCTGCCTGCCCACACAAAGCCTGGGGCTGACCCAGACTCATTCTGGGAGATGTTCTGCACCCAGTCCTGCCCTGGGAGGGAAATTCCTTTCTCTTTGTGTCCTGTCTTGGCCTCCCCAGCTGCATTTGTGGTATAATTTCTCTATATATAGGCTGTTTCCCACTATGGAGAAAAAGCTTCACCATTTCTGAATCCACCTTTAAACCCTGCCAGTCCACTCCTTTTCTGCAGTCTGCACTCTCCTCACAACTCAGACCAAGCACATCAGCCTCCATATATTGGTTATGTTCTTTAGGCCTGCAAACACCAGTCTGGGAGATCTCTGAGCCCTCTCCATGGTATTTTCAGATGAAAACATTCTGCTCATAGTCTAACAATATATCGCAAGTGCCCAAGGCCAGGCTGAGGTTTCTGTCAATGGCAGGTTTTGTCTTGGAGCAAACCTGGGATAGATGGAATTTTGTCAGCCAAATTCCAGTTTCTGCAATGGCCCCTGGACAAAGCCAGTTTTGTTTTTTTTTTTTTTTTGCATAGGAAGGAAGGCACAGATCCCTGGTTCTTCTGAGGTAGATGAGATGTGATCACCAGAGGGCAAGGCTAGGCAGAGCTGGCAGGTTTTTCTGGGTATCTTTTCCTTGCATACAGGAATTTTTCAGGGGGGACTACCAATTTTGTCCTTGGGTGTCTCAAAAGAGAGACAGTTCTTTCCATAGGAAGGAAAGCATGGAGCCTCAGTGATCCCAGAGCTGATAAGAGGCACCCCTTAACATTCCAAAATCAGCTGGACTCGTCAGGTAGCCCCTGGGAGGCCAAACCAGTCAGATCTGTTCCATTTTCCCTTGGTTCCATGAGGCCCTGCAGTGTCACAATGTTCTCCTTGCTTCTGCAATGTCACAATGGTTCTGTGCTTCATGAGGCCCTGCAAGGTCACAGTGGCCCTTTGGTTGCCCGGGGCCCCACAGTGTCACAATGGTCTCCATGATTCCATGGGGCCTTGCAATGCCACAATGCTCTCCATTGATCCACGGTGCCCCACAGGATCACAACGGCCCTTTGGTTCTATGAATTCCCACAGTGTCACAATGGTCTCCTTGGGAAGGAAGCAACTGAGTCCCAGTGTTGCAGGGGCAGATGAGAGGCAGTCACCAAAGGCCAGCCAGACTTGATTGTGTTGGCACATTTTTTTCTGGGAGCAATCCCCGGATATACAGAATTTTAGAAGTAGGATCTCATCTTTGGACATGGACAACTGGACAAGAAGGATGATTCTTTTCCATAGCAAGGAAATAATGGAACACCATTGTTTCAGGGGCAGAAGCAGAGGCTGTCTGAGCCACAGGCCAGACACACCTGTTCATCCTGGCAGCTTTTGTCACAGAGGAATCCTTGTATATACTGAATTTTGTGGGGCTGAATCTCACTTTGGACCATGGACACCATGACAAGAATGACAGTTCCTTTCCATTGGAAGGAAAGCACCAAGCCCCAGTGTTTCAAAAGCAGGTGAGAGGCAGCTGCCAAGAGGCCAAGGGCAGCCAGACCTGTCTGTCCTGGCATCTTTCACTTGGGATCAGTCCTTGGATGGACAGAGTTTTGGAGGTGGAGTCACAGCTTCGACCATGGGCACCTGGTTGAAATGGACGTTTTTTCCATAGGAAAAAAAAAGCACAAACTCCAAGTATTTTGGAAGAAGATGAAAGGCTGCCACCATAGGCCAAGCCAGCCAGACCTTTCTCTCCTGGCACCTTTCATTTCTGGGAAATCCTTGGACATAGGGAATTTTGGAGGTGGAATCTCAGTTTTGGCTGTGGGCACCTGGACAGCAAGAAGAGTTCTTTTCATTAGCAGGGAAAGCACAGAGCCCCAGGGCTTCAAAGGCAGCTCTTCAGAAACCAAGGCCAGCCAGACCTGTCTCTCCTGGAAGCTTTTGTCTGGGAGAAATCCTTGGATATAGGGAATTCTGGAGGTAGATTCCCAACTTTGGCCATGGGTGCCTGGATGTGAAAGGTGTTTTTTTCCAATAAGAAAGAAAAGCACATAGTCCCAGTGTTTCAAAGGCAGATGAGAGGTGGCCCCTGGGTGGCCAAGCCAGCCGGATCTGTTTGTCCTGGCAGATTTCATCTGGGAACAATCCTTGCATATATGGAAATCTGGAGGAGGAATCCTGATTTTGGCCATGGCCACCTGAAGGAGAAGGACAGTTCTTTCCACAGGAAGGAGAGCCTAGAGACCCAGTGCTCCAGGGGCTGATGAGCAGCAGCTCTCGGCATGCCAGGGTCAGCTGGAGCTGTCAGGTGGCCCCCAGGTGTCCCAGCCAGCCAGGCCTTGATGCCTTGAGGCTGCCTAGAACAGAAGCTGGACAGAGTTACAGGAATAAAGTAGGGATTTATTAAAAGGCCTTCAAAGGATATGCCTGGGGCAGTACAAGAGCCCGGCTGAGGGTGCACCCAAGATGGACAATGGGTCACACATTTTCACACTTTTATAAGTTTTGGTCCATTTCTATATTGGGGTTAATTGTCTAATTACAGCTTCAGGTTATGAAGTCCCATCCTCCCAGTCTACTCTGTTTAATTCACTGTTTTCAATTTTTGGGCCTGAAGCTGCAAAAGTGTCCTTGCCTCTCCTAGGTTTCTAGGTTTCCTACTCCAGTTATGGTGAAATATTTCAAACAGCTTCTAAACAATATGCACTCCTATATTAATGGATATATTTTATTACTGCTGTTATTGGAGCAGAGACAATTACAGCATTCTGTGATTGATATTGACCCAGGGTCTCTCCCCAGCAGCTCTGGCCTGCCCACAGAAGCTGTGCCTTGAGCTCTGACCCAGTGTGGACAACCTTGCTCCACATTGCCCAGCCCCATCCTGTCTGTCCTCACTGCCCTGGGATCTGCTGTGCTTGGAGAGCTGGCTGCTCCCAGCCTAAGAGGCGTTTGCCCTTTTTGTATTTTTTGAAGCAATCTGAAACTCCTGAGTTTCCCCAATGAAAACAGACACACTCCTCAGGTGTGTGCCAAGACCAAGCTGCCACCAACAACATTCCCCTCACCCAAGGCATAACTGTGCAGGAAATGTTTTAGACCTTTGCACTCCATGGTTCCATGAGGCCTTGCTCTGTGGCAATGGACTTTTGGTTCCACGAGGTTCTGTACTCAACAGTGGTATCCTTAGTTCCAAGTGTCACCATGGCCCTTTGGTTCCACAGGTCCCCGCTGTGTCACGATGGGCTTCATGATTCCATGATTAATGCAAAAGCTTTCCATAAACAATGAGCAACACCATGGTCTCCTTGGATCTGCATTGTCATAATGAACAATGGGTTCCATGAGATCCCAAACTGTCACAATGGACATTTGTCTCCATGTGGCCCCTCTGTGTCACAAAGGACCCTTGGTTCCATCAGGCCCAACAGTGTCACAGGGGTTTCCTTGGTTCCATCTGCCCCAAAATGTCACATGGTTTTCCCTTTTCCTGCAGCAACCAGCAGCAAACCCCAGTGCCAGGGTCAAACGTCTGGCAAGAAGGAGCAAGGGGGGACATTTGGAGTGATGGATTTTGCCTTCCCAGGTCTCAGTGACGTGGGATGGGTCCCTGCTGTCCTGTAGATGGATGAATACCAGCCTGCCCATGGCAGGGGGTAAGAGAAAACTGCCTCTGTCCATGGAACTGCAAAAGCAGAGATGTCAGGAGACCTGGGTTTAAAAGACTCTCACCAGCACAGGAAACATCAACCTAGGACATTTTCTTGAAAGCTGACATTTTAGAGCATTTTTTTATACAGACTTGGACTACCAAATACCAAGTTAAACAGTTTTGGCTTTCTCTGGGCCCTGAGACCAGTTGGAATCTTTTCAGCAGTCTGTGCTGTTACATCCTGTTTTAAATGATCAAATTGAGAGCCAAACTTATAAGAAAATTTAGCAAAGATTTATTAATTTGTCTGTGAGACCGAAGTTTGGTCGTCAAAACCACCTCAGCCAAGGGTCAGCGTTGAGCCCGGGATCGGTGCTGGGTGAACACGGATCTGACCTCCAAATGTCAGAGTCTCTCCCTGTTCATGAATGATGCATCGTGCAGCAGTTCTTATAGAATTTATTCTTCCTGAGGCAGAAATGACTGAATGTTCTTTGTGTCTCTTCACATGCAGAACCATGGCTTTACATGTGCAGAGGTAGACAAAGACTCAGTCCAGGTGTCTCGATGTTCTCAGTCGACTCTGGGGAAGTCAGCATTCACATGCATCAGGGTGGCGCTGTCGATCATCGTGGTAGATGTAATCATCAAGATGATAATCACTCTTAGGTGGACCCGGTGACCCAGGGAAGCCAGGATTATTGGCCTGGAAACTTCTATTCTTACATTAAAACCCCAATGTTTATCTCAACGAACGTCCACGAAGTAGATATGAATAAGACACTGCTCCCGGCCAAGATGGTCAAAAGAGAGTGTGGATTTGACAATATTTTATACATTAATAGCATGAATTATCTCTATCATATACTACAATCCCTCCCCATTTATATCACCAATTCAATTCATGTTCTCAAATTGCTAAATTTTTCATTTTCTACTTCTACCCACCACCACTGAGGGTCTTTCACAAACAGAGTGCTCCCTTACACTATTCTGTACTCCCCTTGTGGAACACCCTGTTATCCCATATTATTCACATTCGCTTTTGCTTGTTTCTCGAACTTTGCCAATACTTCAGCAGCATTGCTGGCACACTGCCTTTCTTCCAATCACATGATTTTAGATGTGTAACCTCTGGAAGCTCCCTCCAGATCCGTGGGAATTATCGCTATCTGCATTCCCTGGACCATGGAGTGGATCAGTCTAAAAAAGCATGGAATTAGACAAGGCAGGAATAGGATTCCAGCTACTGAACAGAGCACAAAAAACATCACTTTGTTCCACCAGGCCCCATCAAACAATTTGTCCCACCATGAAGATTGTAAAGTCGAGTTCCATTTTTGAACAGGGACATGGGCCAGCTTTTTGATCTCGGCCCCCAAAGCTCTTATGGTTTCCCCATAATCATCGATTTCAATACAACATTCTGATTCGTTGAACTTTCCACACATTCCCCCTTCTTCGGCCAGCAAATAGTCTAAAGCTATTCAATTTTGGTACACAAATGCCCGTACCTGGGTGTGCTGCCAACTAAGTAAATCCAGGGCCTCAGAGGTGTGATTCGAAGCAATTTCCACCACTGCCTGCAGCCGAACCAGCCAGTTCAGTAGGTAAATTGGAGTCCTATATTTGTAGCTTCCATCTTGAGCCCACGTGGCCGGTCCATAATAATCAATTATCCTTGCAGCTGGCCACTCTTCCTCTCCCATGGTTTGTTTACCATCTATTACATGTATCATTTTTTCAGGCTTCTTCTCTCCCTCCTCAGGGTCTCATACAGAGGAGCCCCTAGTAGGTTACTTTTCGTTCGAGGGAGAGTGAAGAAGACTTGCCGGATCATGCCCAGAGTGCATGATCATGATCCCTTCCACCTCGGGGGTAACACACTGTATGCCTTTTTCCCACAAATCCAATAAATGCTATCCGGGGCTTTCCATCTGATATTTGCCCTCCCTGGGTCTCCCCAGGACTCTCTCAGGCCTTCCAAGGATTGGAAAGTGTTGGCTCCAGGATTTTTGACCCAACACAGTCCTATCCTTTTGTTCCATTCACAATTTGTCTCATTCTTCCTGCTCCAGTACTCTGAAGGGGGTTCTGGCTGCTAGACCTTGCTTTTGGTGTTTGAGTTCACCATCAGGGTAGACACACATGGGGTGCATCCCACCATTTCGGTGTACTCCTTTCCTTCTCGACTGGTGCAGATGGTTTCAATCACCCTCTGGTCCAAAATCCATCCCTCAGGTGTCTGTGCCAATTTTGTGACCCTCAGATTGTCCCATCTCAGAAGCTGTTCTGGAGCCAAACCTTCCCCTTTCCAAGGCCATTTTTCTGCTGACTTCAGCCCCCCACAAATCCAGCAATTTGACAATCCTAGTTCAATTGCAATTTCTTGCATCAGGTCAATGAACAGGTTCCTGTCCGGGGAAAGCAGTTCCCCATCAGCATACTGTTTCTCCAGCAATTCATACTGTTCTCCCAGAGTTTTTAATCCTTCCTGTTCAACTTGCTTTCTCCTCATTTCTGACTCCCTTCCCTTCAATTCCTGAGTTATTTCTCTCATTCTTCCCTCAGGATCCTCACCATCTTTATTTTTCATGAAACAGACAACCCTGTCATATTGCAGGCACACCCTATCATCATTTGCCTCTGCCAAACCCAGTATGATTGGTTCTCTGCTCAAGGTTAATCTGCTATCAAATTTAACATTTCTTTCCATCCAATACATTTTCCCGTTCATCATGCATATCCCCAGCCTCGCATTGTCATAACACAATGGATTCACCTGGTGATACGGGACAAAGATTGATTCCATTTTTCCCCCAACCCACATGGTTCGGTTACATTGGTTACAAATGGAGATTGACATTATTTCTGCATTTTGTTTTTGTATCTGGTGTTTGTGCTTGCCTGACTGCCTGTTCCTTAGCCCTGCCTCATGATTAATATACCAAATCCCTGTTACCAATTCACACAATTTGACCCTCATGCCATTCTTCCAACAGTACCTGCCAGGTTCCCTGAGACAATCTTCCAGGACTTGGTATGCTGAGGGTCTCTTGTTCCCTTTACAACTGGGACCATCTGAGTGCAATTTCCACACTCATATGCGGAGCTCTAGTTTCCGCCTCTCATTGTGACCTCAGTGTGCAGACTCTGCGTCCTGCACATGGCTAGGCTCAGGACAATCAGGATTCCCACCAGGCGTACTCCTCTGCCTTTGCCTCCACCCCCTGGGGTGCCACCAGCAGCGAGGAAGACCATCTTCGTGGCAGCAGGAGTATTCTTCAGGGAACATGATCTCGGACCTAGCCGCATACCTCCTCTTAAAGGTGCCCCACCGTAACACTCTGATTGCATCAGAACTGCACGGTACCCTGATGGATTTCCAGCACTCCACATCCAAAATTTCTGCTTGTGATCTAAGCTTCCCATGCACCCCGTTTTGAAAAATGTGGAACCACTCCTGTGAGTCCAGTTCAATGATTCCCAAATTTGTGGCTAAGGTTAGGATACGGTCAGTCAGCTCAAGCTCTTCCTCCAAACATTGAGTACACAGTCCTTTTGGCCTCTGTCCCCTTCTACAATGAATAACAAAAACCCCTTTGACAATATTCACACTTAAAGTGTACAAACGGATAGCATACACAATCTGACAGTATACAACTTATCTACTTGCCGTTGGTCATTTACAAGGATGTTGGAGTCTGATCTTCAAGTTGCCTGGGGGAGAAGTGACCCTCCACTCGGGTGCTTCCTCCTGATGTTCGACTTTCTTCACCCTAGACGCGTTTGTCCAGCCTTTCTCCGCTGTCCAAATGGCCGTATCTGTGGTCAGGAGCACAAGAAAGGGACCTTCCCAGTGAGGAGAGAGCAGCATCTCCTTCCACACTTTCACAAGCACTCTGTCGCCCAGCCGGATTTTGTGGATAGCAAATCCCAGAGGAGCACTCTGGGCCACTATTCCTTGTTTTCTGAGTTCCTGCAAATTTTGTTGATCGCAACCAGATATGGTTGAATCTGACCATCCTCAAACCTGGGGTGTCCCACTGGCATCCCATGTCTATATGGCATCCCATAGGGCATTTCAAACGGTGAGAGCCCCATCTCTCAGTGAGGCAGGCTTCGGATATTAAGCAGTGCCGAAGGCAGGCATTTCAGCCAGGACATCCGTGTTTCTAAAATTAATTTAGATAACTGTGCTTTCAAGGTCTGATTCATCCTTTCCACTTGTTCTGAGCTCTAGGGTTGCCACAGAGTGTGGTATTCCCACCGAATGCCTAGTGCATCTGCCATCTGCTTAATAATCTTTGATGTAAAATGTGTTCCTTGGTCCGAATCAATGCAATTCATCACCCCATATAGGGGTACAGTTTCCTCCAGTAATTTTCTGGACACCGTATGAGTCGTGGTCCTGTACGTCTTTTGTTTTTTGTTTCTATTTCTGCATCTTTTATGATCAGAACCTCAAAGGGTTCCCCTTTTTCCCCGATTACCATCATGGAATCAGTGCTAAGAGAGCACCCTTGTGGCAGCTGCTGCACCGCTGTCCGTTCCGCCCCTGAGTCTACCATAAACCACATCTCCTGCCTGTGGGGTCCTACTTTTTATTTTATCAAGGGCTCCCTCAATGTTCTGGACTCCAAACTGAAAAGTCCCTGACACCCCTCATCTTCTTGCAACATTGCCTGGTCCTTGGCTTTGTTGGGACAATTCCTTCAGATGTGTCCCTTTTGTTTGCAGTAATAGCACTCAAAATCTCTCTTCTGATTGTTTGATCCTTTTCCTTGGGAAGAGTTCTGCTTCTTTGCCGGCTCCTTCTTTGCTCTGTCTCTGCCCTGCTCCTGTTTGTGTGCTTCCCTTACTGCAGCTACCAATACCTTAGCTTGGATCTTCTGTTTCTCTTTGTCTCATCTCATGTAGACTTTCTGAGCTTCCCGAAGCAGCTCTTGCAACCCTTTTTCCTGCCACCCATCTATCTTTTCTAACTTTTTCCAACTGTCTTCCCAGGATTTTGCCACAGACTGAGTTTTTAGCAAAACCATCCCCAAATGCATTCTCAAACCCTTGCAGAGCCTCTGCAACCATTCCATGGGAGTTTCATCTTTCCCCTGGCACTCCCTGAGTACCTTGCTCATGTTCTGTCCCTTGGGTACTGCTTCCCTGATAGCCTGAATTATCATATTTCCTAAATTTATCCTTTTCTGCCTCCCCTCCTCCATCTGGGCATTCCAGGACGGTTTCTGGTTTGGCCAACTCTGGGCCCCGCTTTCCCCATTGGGGTTTCTCTTTTCCCAATCTTTGATCGCAGCTTGTCTGATCATGTCCCTCTCCTCATTGTTGAACAGCGATCTCAGGATCGCGTTGAGATCCTCATAGGTGTAGGTGTTGGTCCCTAGAAATTCATCTAGCTTTTCTGCCACCCCCAAAGGATCATCTATCAATTTTCCCATCTCTTTCTTGAACGCTCTCATGTCACTGGTGTCGATTGGCGCGTGTACAAATGCAATAACTCCAGGAGCCGTCAGCACCTCCACCAGTAAAGGGAAGATGCCGAGCTTCTCTTCCTCGTCCCCACTGTCTCCCAGAGTCGCCCTCCTCATTTGCCGCTCCTTCAATGGGCCAGGGGAGAGCTGGTTTTGGGGATGGTTACCTGTTTTTCTTTGGTTTTGGGAAGGGTCAGTGGCAGCGGCTGCTCACATGGGAGCGGAGTCGCCGCCGCCGCTTGGTCACGTGGAGGGGGAGGTACCGCAGCTGGCTCCGGTGGGAGCGGCAGTGCTGAGACCTGACCCAGTGGGATCGCCACCTCGGGAGGCAACGTGGGCACCGGTGGTGCCTGAGCTGGTCCGGGCTGGGGCGGAGGAACAAGGTAGGGAGGTGGAAGATTGTCCAAGGGCTCCCATTCCTTTCCCATGTTTGCTGAGTTTCAGAGGGGTCATACTGGGTATAAACTCATACAAGCGTACCTCCACATCTCGGCATACTCAATTTCCTCAAAATCCTACAGGCAGCAATCAAATACGTAATCGTACAAAGACTTGCAAGTCCATGCTTTAAATGTGCCGAACACCAGCCAAACCATGTATTTTCTGATCTCCTTCCCTCCCCATTTTTCCATACAAAAATGTATCATTTTCTCCTTGGACTTGCCCGCTCTCCTTGGGCTCTCATCCCAGTGTTCTAGCATCCACCCCAACGGACTATCTTTTGGGATTTCTGGCAGAACTTTCCCGGGACTGTTGCCTTCTGGATCAAGGCAGGCGACCTGGTTCTGAGGTACAGCTCGATGACCCACTCTCCCGGGCCGTTCGGGCCAATGAGACACGCAGACACCAATGTGGTGGACGGTCAAAAGGCGTTTATTACTTCTTCTCATAGGGTCTTATAGTCTAAGGGGTCTCTACGTCAAAAGGGGGTTTGTCCTTCTTATCTATGGTTAGTAGGGAATGGAAAAGTACTGAGTAAGGAGTGGAAAGTTGCTGACTTCAGTGGGGCAACATCCCTATTTTTAGTGGGGCCACATTCCTATGTTAGTTTCTTATCTATGAGTAACAGAGGGTCTTATCTATGGGAAACAGAGGTCCTGGCTTTCCGTGACATCGCGAGTTTCTTCCACAGCGCCTCTTCCCTAGCTACCACACGGGACCCTGGGGAGATTTTTCCTCGGGTATTCTCCAGAACCTGCTTTTTCCCAACCTCATTTTTCCAAAATCCCTCCTGTGAATTTTCTCACCTTGTCTCCTCCAGCTGGGATGCTCGTCGCTACTCCTGACTCTAGGTCTGATGTTGATTTCCTGAATCTGCAAAATGTCACCAGTCTTACTCAGTCAAACGGAGAACTGTTACGCTGACTTTTTGACTGATCTCCGGTTTTCTTTCCTGTTTTCTCTGGATCAGAAGGTAGATGGACTCCTGAAATTTTCCAGGACTGTCGTTTCCCCTTTCTGACCAAACCATGACCAATTTCCCTCCTTGAACTTTCTATGAGTCCCAGGTCCCACGTGTGTTAAGGAAAAGTGTCTGCTTCCCCCTTGACGACCATGTGCCTCACAGTATGGTGGAACTGCGACTGTGGTGTCCACACTTGCTTTGTGACAGAGTCACATCTCACAATAACTCGGTCACACCCCACTCAACCACGTAGATTCTTTTCCCACGTGGATTCTTCATGCACGTTGGATTTCTGAGGGGAAAAAAAAGCACCTCGGGCTTGGAGATCCCCTGGATCTTGCCGAGTTCCTGAGAGCGGGGCCCATTTTATCCCTCTTTAGCTGTGGCTCCAGTTTTGGTTTGGTGATTTTTAATTGGTCTCGCGGACTCCAATCCCGCTCAGACTGCTGAAATCCCCAAGGTGCCTTCAGGGCAGGAAGGGGTCCCAAACCCCAAATTCAAATCCCTTCGGGTTTCACCAGATTGTTATAAATGATCAAATCGTGACACAAAATTTATCAAAAATTTAGTAAAGATTTCTTAATTTGTCTGCGCGACCAAATTTCGGTCTTCAAAACCACCACAGCCAAAGAGACAGCGTTGAGCCTGTGTTTGGCGCTGGGTGAGCCTGGATCTGACCTCTCGAGTGTCAGAGTCTCCCCCGTTCATGCACGCTGCTTCTTGCAGTGAGGTTTTATACAGTTTATTCTGCCCGAGGCAAAGATGACCAAATTTTCTTTGTATCACTTCACATGCATTGCTGTTTGTTTCCATGTGCAGAGGTGGACAAAAGCTGGGTCCAGGTGTGCCACAGGTGTCAATCAGCTCCGGCAAGCCGTGTATTCAGATGTATCAGTTTGGCACCCCTGACTATCTTGATAGATGCAATTGGCAAGGCAATAATCGCTCTTGGGTGGCTCCCGATGACTCGGGATACCAGTTATCATCGCCCTGGAAGCTTCTATTCCTACGTTAAAGCATCAGTCGTTATCTTAACTTGTGTCAGGGAACTTGTTGAACCTAAATAGACAGATGCTCCCGGCCGGGGTGGTCAGACACATACATTTGGAGCATGAATTATCCCTTCCATATATTACAACTGCATTTACCTCTCCAGCATTGCTTTCCAAAAGAAAAGAAAAAGCTGGGGAAGGCAAACTGTATAGCTCATGGTATTTTACAGTGTCTAAAACATGCCAAGTCATGTATCTTAGAAGTGAGATCCTTTTGGAATTAATGGGACAGAGAAGTAGTGCAAAGGGGAGCATAAAAATAAATAGAGTAATACATCTTGGTATGGTTTTTTCTGTTTTCATTTCATTTCCTAAAAACTGCTTCAGTTCTTCCAGAATCTTCTCCACAGTCCTGTTTGCTCTTTCCAAGAACCTTTCCTGGAGAACAAGGTGCAGCTTCTGTCACAAGATGTGCCACCAGCTGCAGCTTCTCTTGGCTTTCCACACCGTGCGTGCAGCACGACTCTTGCAGCAAAGCAGGACAAATGTTTAAAGAACTTTACAGCCTGTTCTTTTCCTTGTGGTCTGGGCACTTGTGCCATTGGTGAGGTTTTCATTGTTACTATTCTACACTAAGGAAACATGACGGGCTACCAGGAATTGTTAGGGAATGCAAGCCTGACTGAATGCAGAGAAAGAATCTCCAGAGCCTGCGGCCAGAAATGGAGAGCTGTGTGATAATCATTCCATCATCCCCATGGACATCTTGAAAGCAATGTAGAAGATGAAAATGGGCTGACAGAGGGAATTTGTTTCATTGTTCAGTTCAGATGCTGCTACATCTCATGCATTGATATAAATCAAGAGTTACTGTCAGTTCATGAAGGGCACCAAAACAAGCTGGATTTCTCACGAGATGACTGAAAGAATATGAAAAGGAGAAATGCAGGGAATGACTTAGTGAGCTTTGCCTGTACAAAGGATCATTTTTCCTAATAATTTCCAGTCCAGTCCCTCCGCTTTTGTCCTTAATAACAAGGCCATTTTCATCCCAGATTCCTCATGAAATGGGAACCCTGAGCTTGTGGAAGTGCCTGAAAGATGCCCTGTACCTCTGCAGGGACCCTGAGACTGAAGCGGGAGCCTGAGCCCTCTCTGGGGCAGCCTCCTCCGAGCTGGAATTTGTGCCGTGCTGGGAGAGGAGGAGGAGGGGGAGAGCGCTGGCGCTGTGTGGCAGGAGCAGGAGGTTTGGGCGTTTGGGCCGCAGGACATTCCGTCTGCGCCGCTGCCCCGCAATGGGCGGCCGTGCCCGGGGCTCTGGGCCTGGCCCCGTGTGCGCTGAGCTCCCAACACTGCGGGAGCTCCCCGGGCTGGGCTCAGCTTCCCGCTGGGCCTGGGCATCAGGCTGGGCTCCAGCTGGGATCAGCAGCAGCTGGAAATACCTCTGCGCATCTCCATTTGCTGCTGCTGCTGCTCAGAAGAAACAATGCAGGGAGTCAAGAAGTTCTGGTTTCTCTTTCTCCTGGTAGATTTTTTCATTTGATTTGACATTCCAGAGGCAATTTCTGTGATGGCCTCTGTCAGTTGATTCTATTTCGGCAGCAGTAGCAACAGGGCTATGTTTGACTACTGCAAATGTGACCTGTGTGGCTGCTTTAATTCTCCTTGACTTAGTGCTCAGGGACTTGAAAGAATTTCAAGATCTGCCAATCATGATGCCTGTGACCAAAAGCCTGAGTTCACCTATTGCCATCCGGGGGCTATGTACAAATCGCCAACAGGACGGGACTGCTGAGGAACGTGTGTCAAGCTGTTTATTTTCTAGCATCAGTCTCATTACATGGTTATGAGAATGGGAAGATGCCAGCAGCTTGTGTCCTCAGCAGCAGACAACTCAATGTTACAACTTACTTTAAAAGTTTTTTACCAATCACACAGAGCAAAAGCATATTGACGGTAGTTCTATCCAACCACTATAAGCACAGGTACCTTTGGTTGAAACAATGCTTGCTTGTTTTGAATAGAATACCTGCTTGTGAGCCTTTATACCCAATGAACAGAGCTCCATTATTAAGCTTAGAACTTCCCAATATCTCTGCGGCTTAGGGATTTGTTCTAGACAAGCGTTAATACACCAACCATTTTTCTACTTGTCCTTACTTTCTACTTCTTATAGAACTTTTCTTCTGACAAATCTCATGGCTACTGCTTAGCTCTAATCGTAGTTCTGCTGTCTTTGAGGCCTGCAATTTGCAGCTTTCCCAAAACCCTCTCATTTTAAGGATTCCCACATTCACCATCACGAAAGCACTATGGGTAGCACTGATCAAAAAAGGCAATTGCAGATAAATTTCAAGTGGCAAGCAGAAGAGGGCCAAGAGTAGCCATGATCTCCAATGCCCAAGGCAAAGGCAGCAGCAGCCTCCTGCTGTCACCTCAGGGTGAGTAAAACAGCGATGAAAGCAGCGCTGGAACCTGATCCTTTCTTTCTCTGAGGACTGGCTCAGGGCAGCACAGGAAGGCCCTGAGGAGTCAGGACTGTGTGTGGGTGATTGCTGCTCTAGTCCAGAATTGAGCTGGAAAAAGCCCTTGGGAGCCGAGGCAGGAGCAGGCGGGAAGGGGCTCGTGCTGCTGCTGCTCCTGGCCGGGAGCCCCAATAGAACCAAAGCGCCATTGTCAGACACTGCAAGGCCTCATGGAAGAAAGGGGCCATTGTGCCACTGCAGAGCCAAGAAGACCATTGTGGTATTGCTGGACCTTGTGAAGAAAAAAGATCTCTTGTGATACTACAAGGCCTCATGGAACCAAGGCACAGTTGTAATGCTGCAAGGCCCCAAGGATCCAAGAACATGGAAAAGTTCTGTTTGGCTTGGCTTGACTGGTCCAGCTTACCTTGGCATATTGAGGGTTGCTTCTCCGCTGCCCGTGAAGCCCTGGAGTTCTGTGCTTTCCTTCCTGTGGGAAAGAACTCTCCTTCTTTAGGGGTTCATGGCTGAAATTGGGATTCTACGTCCAAATTCACTTATATCAAAGGATGAATCCTGTATGAAACCTGCCAGAACAGACAGCTCTGGGTGGCCTTGACATCTTGGGGGCCACCTCTCATCTGTCTTCAAATACTGTGGGGGTGTGCTTTTCTTTCCATGGAAAAATCATCTTTCAAGTGCAGGTGTCCATAGCCAAAATTGGGAATCTGCCTCCAAAATTCCTTATATCCAAGGATAGCTCCCAGGACGGTCAAAGTTCCCTTGGCTTCCTGAGGGCCAGCTCTCATCTGCCTGTGAAACACCTGGGCTCTGTACTTTCCTTCCTATGGAAAAGAACTGTCCTTCTTGTCCTGGTGCCCATGGAATAAACTGGGATTTGGCATCCAAAATTTCACTTATAAAAGGATTCCTCCTAGACAAAAGCTGCCAAGACAAACTGGTCTGGCTGGCCTTGGCCTCCTTGGAGCTGCCTCTAATCAGCCTTTGAAACACTGGGGCTCTGCCCTTTCCTTCCTGTGGAGAAGAACTGTCATTCTGGTCCAGGTACCCATGGCTGAAATGGAATTCCACTTCCAAAACTCCACAAATACCCAAGGGTTGCTTTCAGACAAAAGCAGCAAGGACAGACAGGTCTGGCTGGCCTTGGCCTCTGGTGAGTGCCTCAGATCTGCCTTCAAACCCCTGGGCTCTGTGATTTCCTTCCTGTAGAAAAGAACCATCCTTCTTGTCCAGGCACCCATGGCCTCAGGCACATGAGCACTGTACAGGGACAGAGGAGCTCTGTGCTCAGTGGGGTGGGGACTGAGGAGAGCAGAGGAGAGCCCTAAGAAGGACTGAAGGGTGGTTTAAGTGATAGTGGATCCTTTTGACATAAAAGAAAAAGGCAGAAAAAAGAAAAAATTAATAAAAATGGCAGCTGGGCAGGTCCAGACTGGCATGCAGGAGAAAGAAATTTCCCTCCAGGGCAGAGCTCTGGTCCAACACCAGAATGAGTCTGGGTCATCACCAGGCTTTGTGTGTGCAGTCAGAGGCAGGCAGGAGGCAGAGCTGTCAGCACAGGAAGGGGTCAGCCAGGTGGGGCAGCCAGGGGATGAGTTTTACAACATGGCTTATGTGGTCCAAGACCTGTTCCACATTGCCAAATGATGGCTGCAGCCTTGGGAGATATTTAGTTGGCCAACATCCCTGTCAATCACTGTAACAAGGTGGCCAGGAGAGATTCACATCAGACTCTGTCAGTAGTTGGGTTCCACTGAAGGACAGATGTTTTTTCAGTACTGTTTTCATTTTGAAAGTAAGAGCTGTGATACTGGAGTCTTTTGTAGCAGGGGACATGGTATGCCATATGGAACATGTGGACCATGGTAAAAGATGTTAAATAAATAAATAAAATACATTAATTTTAAAAATACATTTACAAATAAATAAATAAAAACATTCTCAGCTGTTCCAGGAGAGCCTCAGCCTCATGATCTGGGAAGAAAACTTATCACCATGAGTCAGCAGAGTGGCTCTCCAGATGGCTTTGCAGAATGGCTGGTATTACTGCCTAGTGTTACAGGGTTAATATTGGGGTGCAAGGAAGCAGCATTTTTGAATTTCACTAGACTTAATATGGAATGTTAGGGGAAGAACCAAAGAAGGAAAAGGGAGGGATTAAGGTGGTTTGGAGAGAATAAGACATAGCAAAATAGAGGTATAATAAAATAACTGGTGTCAGTCATGCTGACAGATGCTGACAAATGCTGATCAGTGTGCTTGTAACGCCCTGCCTTGCACCTGGTGCCTGCACTGGTCCACAGTACCCTGTTTCCTCATTAGACTCAATGTGTATTTTCTGAATGCGCTGCAGAGCCAGTGGGATCTGGTGGAGTCAGATGAGAAACCTTTTTGCACACTTGTCTGTGTGTATGAACATGTCTGTATGAGGTAGTTGAAAAGTTGAGTGTCCAAAGGCACGCTACAGGGTGGTCCATATGGTGTTGATAAAGGTACCCTTTATCATGGTACACCATGATAACTTATCCTTTGGGGCTGAATAATCTAAAGATCTAGAGAATGTCTTATGGATAGGCCTTAGTTACCCTTAATGACCCCTTCTTTCCTCTAAAAATACAAATGACATCAGGTTAGTTACAATTTCACACATGAATTTCTTAAAAAAGGAGAACCATAAGGCTGCAGGACAAAGTCACTTCCCAGTTGTCCTCTTGAGTTATGTTTCAAGCTTCCAGAACAATAGTTGCATTGAAAAACACATGGATTCAAACTTGGCCGCTACCTGGAGTGCTATGGTCATGAATGCCAATGCCTGAAATGATTCCTAAATACTTTTACCTTTGTATTAGATATTACACACAAAGAAGGACACTCTTCTATTCAGAAAGGTAAGTTTCATTATAATAAAAACCAACAAAGGATAGTATAAGGACTTATGATCCTATATTTTCAGAAAAAAGAGATGAGAATTTATGTTTTGGTGCTCTGTAGCCATCCATATGGACAACATTCCAACATGCCAAGGTATGTGTCCAAAAGGTAAAGGAGGACATTTTCCCAGAGCCTGCAGGGACAGAGGCACAGGGCAGGGACACCGTGGGACAGCCTGGGCTGCACAGGGCACAGGCATGGGCAGCAGCTGCAAGACAGCCCTGCCAGAGCCAACTTGGGCAGCACTTTGGCCATGGCTGCTGGGCCTGGGCCTGAGGCAGGAGCAGGAGACAAGTGACCCTTGCAGGCCTGGGGCCTCATTGCCTCCTTGTCCCTGCTCAGCAGCCTGGCAGGGGCCGCCCCATGCTCCTGCCCTGGCCATTGCACATCCCCACGTGCCAGTGCCCATCCCGGCAAGAGCCCTGAGCAAGGAGGGAGGGACAGCATCTGCCTGGCCAGGGGCTGGGGCTCAGGCCCTTGCCCTTTGCATTCCTCAAACACATCCAGCTTTGCTCAGCACCAGAGACACCTTGGCCTTGTTTGTCCCCACCTGTCATCACTGCCTCCAGTGTTCTGCTCTAACTGGAACCTGGGGACACTTTCTCAGTTGCATCCATCGGTGGGACTCATTTAAACTTCAAGAAACTTCAGAGTTTCATTTTAAATTTGAGTTCTTGAGAAGTTTATTGAAGACACTCTCAGGGACTGAGTCTGATGTAAACAACACAGAAGCCCTGAGAGGGTCATTAAAGTTTTCCTAGTCCACTTATGGAGAAAGATTTCAAAGAACTTGTAAAAAATACGCATTCCTATTTTAAAGGATGTATTTATTTTATTTCTCTTTACATCAGAGGTGATTGCAGCATTCTGTGATTGATATTGACCCAGGGTCTCTCCTCAGCAGCTCTGGCCTGCTCACAGAAGCTGTGCCTGGAGCTCTGACCCAGTGTGGACAACCTTGCCCAACATTGCCCAGCCCTATCCTGTCTGTCCTCACTCCCCTGGGCCCTGCTGTGCTTGCAGAGATGGCTGCACTCAGCCTAAGAGGGGTTTTCACTTTTTGGGGATTTTTTGAAGCAATCTCAAACTCCTGAGTTTCCCCACTGCAAACAGACACACTGCTCAGGTGTGTGCCAGCCCCAGGTGCCACCAAAGCCACTGCAGAGCTGCCCTGGGCCAGCTGTGAGGGTGGATCATCAGCCCAAGCTGCACTGGGCCACTGCAAGGGGCTGTGGCCATGGGCACTGCACTGACCACACTGCTGGGTTTGGCTGCCACGGCCACTGAGAGAAATTAAACTGTCCTTGGAAACACTGGGGAGGACTGGGACATACTGGGGAACACTGGGAACGCTGTGGGAGACACTGGGACATACTGGGAGTGACACTGGGAGATACTGGAAGAAACTGGGGACACTGGGGCAATTGCAGAGATGACTGGCGACACTGGTGTACCTGTGGATGACACTGGGAGGAACTGGGAACGACTGGGAATGAACTCAGGTGTATTGGGACAGACTGGGCTGTACTGGGAGGGATCGGAGGGTTACTAGATTATACTGGGTTCTACTGGGGAAGAATTGGGCTTCACTGATGTTACACTCGTCTGTACTGGGGATGAACTGGGCTTTACTGGGAGGGACTGGAGGAGGGTGAATGGACTGTTCCCACCTCCACCGCAGCCCATTTGCTAAAGCTCCCGCCAATCAACAGCCGCAGGGAATCAGCGCCAGGGATCTGGACCTGGGGGCGGTGCTTACACAGCCAGTAATTTTTTTTTTGCCTACAACTCCCGTCATGCCCCGCGGCCCGACAGAGCCCATTGCAGCCGGGAGAACAACTCCCGTCATGCCCCGCGCTCCACAGAACCCCGGCCTCTGCCCCCATCTGTCCCATAAGTGTCCCGCAAACACTCGAGGGTCCTTCAGTGTCCCCTCAGCTCCCATTCGGGACTCCCATAAGCACCCCCAAACCCCTGAGTGCTCCCACCCCCACAGATGCCCGGTACAGTCACTTCTGGGAATTCATCTCCTCTCGTCCCCCGTGGCCCCAGAGCCCCTCAGAACACAGACTGAGCTCCTCCCAAGGGCTCACGTGCCGTTTACGTTTCCCCAGAGGATATCAAGTCGGGGCTAGGGCATGGTGTCCCGAAACAACCGTCCCGGACTCCCAAACATTTTGTTCCAACCACTTCCGGGACTACAGCTCCCATCATGCTCCGCGGCGCACGACCAGCGCTATTTCAGGCGGGACTTGATCTCCCGTCATGCCCCGCGCCCCACCGAGAGCCATTGCAGCTGCGCCTAGAACTCCCGTGATGCTCCGCGGCCCCGTTAAACCGTATGATACCCGCGCCTACAACTCCCATCACCCCCCGCGCCCCAGAGACCCCCGTTCGAGTCCCTCCAAATGCCCGCCCGGACCCCGAAGGGCCCCAAATTCCCCTCCCTCACCTCCAAGGGCCCCCCTGGACCCCCAAGTGCTGCCCCGGACCCTGAACTGTCCCTCAGAATCCCTGAGTGCCCCTCCAAGTGCCCACCGGGCTTACCCAAGTGTGCCCCAGACCCTCAAGTTCTCTCTGAATTCTCTCCCCAGACCCAAAACTGCCCCAAATGTGCCCCAGAAATGTCTCCAGGGACCCCGAAGTGCACGCCCCCCCAAACCTGTCTGAGAAAAAAAATGATAAAAAAGATGTAAAAAAGACTACAAATATAACTACTTAACATAAAGAGAAAGAAATAAATAGCCAACAGAAATTAATTAATTAATTCATGAAGGAATTGTGTTACTTAGAACCAGTGATGAATAATTTTCTTGGTTGCTGGAAATGTATCAAATTTTAAGAAAAATATACAAATTAGGTAATAAAAATAATGTATGACACTATCCTAAATTAAAAAAATATAATCATAATTTTGTTATTATTAAATTTCATTTATACAGAAAAATGCTAAAATTTTTCTTTTTTGTTTGGGATGTCAGTCCCAGGTGGGCGTTGTCAGACATGGTGAGGCTGGGGGTGAGGAGCAGCTTGACCAAACAGGCTCAGCCTGCAAGGGGCTCATCCTTATCCATGCCCAGACCTCCTAAGGAGACATTCAGCATCCAGATCACTTGGGGAATGCTTCTATCCCCTCTTCTCATAACTAAAAAATAAAAAAATACTGATGAGATTAGAAAACCAAAAATCATGAGGTGCATTTTGACATCTTCCTCCTGAGGACAACTCCAAACTGACTCCAGTCACTGCACAAGCCCTGGAGACCCGAAGACAATGGAAGGGAGACAAAGAGCTCCTGAGGCCATTCTGTATTTTAATCAGCCCCACGCTGGATTTGGGGCTGGGTCCAAGAGCCTCAGGCACGCAGAGAAGGATGAAGAAGCTCCTCAAGGAGTCAGCAGCAAAACTCCAAGTGCCTTGGGGCATGGCTGGGCCCCAGGGAGGGCAGGGAGTGCCCAAGGCTGCCCAGGGCCTGGTGAGAGCAGATCCTTGAGGCCAGGATTGCAGGGAGCCCAAGGCTCTGAGCAGGGAACTGCAATGCTGAGCAAGGCGTGGCTTGGCTGCAGGAAGCAGAAAGGCCAAGCCCTGAGCCCAGCCTGGGCCAGCAGGGCCTGTCCCTCACGGCTGCCTCGGGGCTCTTGGTGGGCCAGGGGGATGTGAGGGGCAGCAAGGACAAATGGCATCAACCTGCAGCCTCTGCCAGCCTCCCCAGCGAGGCCGAGGGAGAAGCAAAGTGCAGCCCCTGCCAGGAAAGTTCCTCCTGTGGGGCCTCCAGAGGCGCTGCCCGAGCCCAGGGCACAAAGGCCTGGGTGCCTGTGGCCCTGCCAGCCCTGCCCAGCCCTTGGCCATCTGTCCTGCAGGCTGTGCCCCCTGGGCGTGCTGCTCCTCTGCCCTGGCCGGCTGCACTCGCCCATCTCGCTGTGCCCCAGCATTTCTCACCCAGCGTTGCTGTGCCCTCCCTGGGCATCCTGCACCCAGCGCTGCCGGCTCCTGGCACACAGAGCCCGGCCAAGGCCCAGCCTCACCCTGCCACATCTCCAGCACCAACATTCTGCCCTGCGAGGGACTTTGCTTTCTCCTCAGCTCCAGCCTGAACCTTCCAAGGTGCACTTGGGGAAGGTTTCCTGCAATTCTCACTGCCAAAGAAAGCTCTGTCTCCTGCTGGTCACAAACAGGGAAGGGCTGGTGGCAGATCAGAGGTGGTCAGAGGCTGTTTGGGCCACAGTGACCATTGTAGCCATGATATTTTCTGAAAAAATCCCTTTGCTAGGAATTAGCTCCTGAGAAGCTGAGGCCTCCGGTACAAAATATAAACAATCATTATCTGCTACTGTGGAATGCAACAAGTGGATCTGTGATTGGCTTCATGTCATTGTTTCTAATTAATGGCCAATCACAGTCCAGCTGTGTGTCTCTCTGGTCAGACACAGGATTTTGTTATCATTCCATTCTTTCTCCTTTGCTTGCAAGCCTTCTGATGAAATCTTTTCTTCTATTCTTTTTATATAGTTTTAATAGAATATCTATCATAAAATAATAAATTAGTCTTCTGAAACATGGAGTTCGATCCTTTTCTCTTCCCTCTTCTAGGACCTCTGTGAACACCACTACTGACCATGAAATTATTAAGTTTTTTAATATTCTCTGAAAGAACAAGGGGCATGCACTAAACACCTACAACTGGCTGGATGGCCAGTTGAGTGGCCGTGAATGTTACACCAGAGAGTGGTGGTGAATGCTGTTGCATCCAGCTGGCAAGCAGTCACCTGTGGTGTCCCTCAGGGGTCTCTGCTGGAGCCAGTTCTGTTCAATATTGTTACTGACAACATGGATGAGAGTGTTGAGACTTTCAGTAGTAAATCTGCAGACAAAACTAAGCTGGGAGCGTGTGTCCATCTGCTGGAAGGTAGGAGGCCTCTGCAGAGAGACCAGGAAAAGTTGGATGGATGGGCAGAGTCCAATAAGATGAAGTTTAATAAGTCCAAGTGCCGGGTCCTGCACTTTGCCCACAACACCCCTGCAGTGCTACAGGATGGGGACAGAGTGGCTGGACAGCGGCCAGGCAGAAAGGGACCTGGGGGCACCAATGGACAGCAGGCTGGACATGAGCCAGCAGTGTGCTCAGGTGGGCAAAAGGGTCAATGGCTGCTGGTCTGGATCAGGAATGGTGTGGCCAGCAGGAGCAGGGCAGCGTTTCTTCCCCTGCACTCTGCACTGGTGAGGCCACACCTCGAGTGCTGTGTCCAGTTCTGGGCCCCAATTTAGGAAGGCCATGGAGGGGCTGGAGCGTGTCCAGAGAAGGGCAACAAGGCTGGGGAGGGGTCTGGAACACAAGTCCTTTGAGGAGAGGCTGAGGGAGCTGGGGTTGTTTATCCTGGAGAAGAGGAGGCCCACGGAGACAAGGCAGTGTCAGGGCACATGTTGGACTTGATGGTCTCCAAGGTCTTTTCCAACTTTGCTGATTCTGTGATTCTCTGGAACCACCCTTGGAGCAGAAGCAGGAGGAGCCCTGGGCCTCCTCTTCAGCAGCTCCAGCAACCCAGGTCCCTCAGCTTCTCCTGCCAGCCCCAAAGCCCATCCTGTCAGTCCTGCAGAGCCTCTGCAGCCCCTCCTCGGTGCCCAGAACAGGGAGCCCCAGAGCCAGACACAGCAGCCCAGATGTGCTCCCTTGGCCTGGGTTGCGTCTGGCAAGGGAGCAGCACCAGGAACTGCAGGAGCCTGCAGACAATTCCTGCAGCACTTGTAGGATGATCCTGCTGCACAAGGGACTTTCCCATGGTGCGAAGTCAGGAACTGCCATGGGGAGTGGGGCCGGAGAGGAAAGGGCAAACAGGGATGGGTTGTTTGAAGGGAGGGTACAGGGGTGGAAGAAGAAGTAATCTAGATCAGGAAAGGGGAAAGAAAGCAAAGGTGAAGCCAAGGAAATGCTCAGGGCAGTTTGGGGGTGGCCGCCAGGCAGCCCTGGCTCTGAGCAACAGCGTCTGCAGTGGGACAGGAAACTCCCAGCCCATGGGAACAAACTTGGTGGCTGACTGCAGAGCCCAGGACAAAGCTGAGTGGTTTCCCTGGTGTCCCCCAGCCCTTGCTGGCCCCAGGGGCTGATGGCATTTGTGCTCCCTCAGGTTCATGTCCCCACACCAACAGCATGGGGGTGCTCCCCCTGCTCTGTGCAATGCAAACAGGGGCTGCTGAGCCAGTGCTGCCGTGTCTGTGCCTGCAAGGATGGGGCACCTGTGTGAGCTGGGGGTGAGGCCAGGGCTGCAGAGGGGGGGTGTTGTTGGCAGCTCCACGAGGACGCTCTGGGACGCTGCCCTGGGCTGTGCAGCGCACTGGGGATGGATCAGCCCCTGCTCTGCTGCTCCTTCCTGTCTGCCCCAGGGCCCTTGCAGAGCCCCAGCCATGCTGTTTGCCCCCAGCCTGCCCACGGCCAGCCTGGGGCTGCTCACGGGGCTTTTCTGTGCTGAGCATTGGCCTGGGCGTGTTCTTGAGAGAGCCTGGGCAATGAGCCTGGAGCCCCCAGGCCCTGGGCTGAGGCGTCAGCGCTGCCCCAGCAGTGCCCATGGCCTGTCCCTGCTGCAGCCCCGGCACTGCCACCCCCAGGGCTGTGCCCGGCCCCGAGAGCACTCAGGCCCTGCAGCAACACCAGGCCCACCAGTGCAGCGGGGCAGGGCCACGGCAGCAGCACTGGCAACACCAAGTGCTGCGGCTGCTGGGCACAGCTGCTGGGCCAGCCCTGATCTGCCCCAGCTCTGCACACAGACATTGCTGCTGCTGCTCCAGGGAAGGCAACAAAAGGGGTGTCTCTGATGAAAACTCTGCTCGGAGAGCCTTTATTCTGTCTGAAGCCACTGAGAGTGCAGCACCTCATTGACACAGTCTGAGGCCACGGTGAAGGTTGAGAGAAACAAAATGACAAATGGCACAAACAGTGACCTTCCTTTGTTGTAAATAATAAAACGGTAAACCAAAAGACAAGAACATATCAACAAACAAACCCAAGTGGTATCAAAGATGACTTTTATTACATGAGATTTGTAGAAACTGGTCAGAAGCTTAATGTTTCTGTAACCGTCTATTCATCAGTGTCCACACCGCAGCCTTGAGCTCCTGGTTCCTCAGGCTGTAGATGAGAGGGTTCAGGGCTGGAGGCACCACCGAGTACAGAACTGACACTGCCAGATCCAGGGATGGGGAGGAGATGGAGGGGGGCTTCAGGTAGGCAAATGTGCCAGTGCTGACAAACAGGGAGACCACAGCCAGGTGGGGGAGGCAGGTGGAAAAGGCTTTGTGCCGTCCCTGCTCAGAGGGGATCCTCAGCACAGCCCTGAAGATCTGCACATAGGAGAAAACAATGAACACAAAACAGCCAAAAGCTAAAGAGGCAGCAACCAATGAAATCCAGATTTTTCTGAAGGTGGAGTGTGAGCAGGAGAGCTTGAGGATCTGGGGAACCTCACAGAAGAACTGGCCCAGGGCATTGCCATGGCACAGGGGCAGGGAAAATGTATTGGCTGTGTGCAGCAGAGCATTGAGAAAGGCACTGGCCCAGGCAACTGCAGCCATGTGGGCACAAGCTCTGCTGCCCAGGAGGGTCCCGTAGTGCAGGGGTTTGCAGATGGACACGTAGCGGTCATAGCACATGACGGTCAAGAGGGAAAACTCTGCAGAAATGAAAAATACAAACAGAAATAGCTGAGCAGCACATCCTGAGTAGGAGATGTCCCTGGTGTCCCAGAGGGAATTGTGCATGGCTTTGGGGACAGTGGTGCAGATGGAGCCCAGGTCGCTGAAGGCCAGGTTGATCAGGAAGAAGAACATGGGCGTGTGCAGGTGGTGGCCACAGGCTACGGCGCTTATGATGAGGCCGTTGCCCAGGAGGGCAGCCAGGGAGATGCCCAGCAAGAGGCAGAAGTGCAGGAGCCACAGCTGCCGCGTGTCTTCCACTGCCAGCAGGAGGAAGTGCCTGATGGAGCTGCTGTTGGACATTTGCTGTGTCTGCACATTTCAACGTACAGAAGGAGGAAAGACAGGGCAATGAAGGGGAAATTTCTCACAGAAAAATCACAACTCTTTGTCGTAGCCTCTTTCCACTAAGCACCTCCCCCTTGTGTATGTCTAGGAGATCTTCCTTCACCATTGTTGCTGGAGCTCTGATTGCTGCTGGCCAATGCTGTGTGAGGAGCTGGACCTTGGCCTACAGGACACCTGGGAGTCAGCCCTGACCCCCAGTCAGTACAGGGGAACAGTGAGAGCAGGGCCCAGTCCTGGTGTACAGGCTTGGATAAAGAATCTTACTGTAAGGCTGCAGAACTGTCTGGGTGAAGTGATGGGGATAACGGAAGGCAGAACGAGCGATTCTGCTGCACCTGGGGCGAACAGAGTCCAGTGAGACAGGAGGATGTCTAAGGGTAAGTGCAGACTGAGGAGAGCTGCTCTGTCTCTCTCTCCTGTTCCAGCTGCCCTGCACTTGCACCTTTCTGAGATCCACTCCCGTGTTACCCTGGACAGCCAGGAGACACTGCTGAGAGCAGAGGATCCCTGGCACACAAAGTGGCTCCTGCCTTTCCCAGAATCAGGAGAGTGGGCTCATTGCGAGCCCCCCAGGCTGCCCTGCCCAGAGCTGCCCGGACACAGAGAGCTGGGACACCCCATTGCTGTGCTCAGCCTGCACAGGAGGAGCCCAAGGGCTGGGCCTGGCCCTGCAGCTGGAACTGCCATTGCAGAGAGCCCCTCAGCAATGCCAGAAGCACCTGGGCAAGGCAAGGAGAGAGAGTGAGCCGGGCCTGAGGAAAAGCCTTTCCCTGGCCAGCCCTGCCCAGCCCCTGCCGGGCAGCAGCAGGACAGGACAGTGGCCCTCAGGCCCTGGTCAGCAGGGAATGGGCACATGGCCGCAGAGATGCCCTTCATCTCTGGGGCTGCTCTGCCGGCCCTGGAGGGACTGAGGGCCCTGAGCCCCCGGGCTGAGGGCTGTACTGGCTGCGAGGGGACACAAGAGCTGTGCTGCTCAGGGCAGTGTCTGCCCTGCAGGGCAGGCCCGGCAAGTGCCACCTAAGCCCTGCAGCAGGGCTTCCCTCAGCACTGCCTCCCTCCCTGCCTGCCCACGGCTCTGCTGCTGGAGCTGTCCCAGCCCCAGCTGCTCCTGTGGCCCCGGGCTCCTTCCCTGCCAGGGCTGCCAGAGCCCAGCCCAGCCCCTGGGCCAGCCCTGCCCTGCAGCTGCTGGGCCCTGCAGGGATGAAAGAACAGCTTCCCCAGCCTGGGCTCCATGGAAAGGTGATGCTGCATGGATCTGGGGGCTGGGCAGGTGCAGGCACTTGCTGAGGTGCCCAGGAATCCTCAGGGTGATGGTTTAAGTGCCTCAGCCCCTGATCTACCCTGCATAGTTTATTTTCTATTGCCACCAAGCTGAGCCAGGGAAAAGTGGGAGCACAGATTCAGGAAAGCAGAGACCCAAGCAGGAAACTCCTGTCCTGAATGAGCTCATGAAAAGTCACCCTGGGCATGAGCTGGAGCTCTGAGCAGCCCTGGCTGCAGCCCCAGCTTCACCCCCTGCAGCCGTCCCTGGCAGCAGAAACCGTCCTGCCCTGTCCCTCTGACAGTGCCCAGGGAAGCCCTACTCTGCGGCACAGCCTCCCCCAAAGCAGAAACTGCAGCAGAGCATCCTTACAGTCACATCAGTCCTGTCCTGGGTCAGCTTAAGGAGATCTCTCCAGGAGCACAGGGGACATTGCCCTGCACCCTCACACTCACCATGCCCAGGGCTGTGAAAATCTTTCCCCAAGTGAAGTCTCAGCTCAGTGTCTTCCCAATGCTGAATTGCCTTCAGCCTGCCTCTGCCTTGCTCCTGTCCTCTCAGTGCCTGTAGGCAGAGCCCTCAGCCCTGCTGGTCTGGGAGAGGAGCTGGTCCTGGGAAGAGCTGTTCCTTTAAATCTCAGCAGCACAGAGACAGCACAATGAGTTTAATGAGCCTCTTGGGGCTTTGCTGTTGTTTACATCAGACTCAGTCCCTGAGAGAGTCTTCAAAAAACTTCTCAAGAACTCAAAATTAAATTGAAACTCTGAAGTTTCTTGAAGTTTAAATGGGTCCCACTGAGAAAGTGTTCCCAGGTTAGTTAGAGCAGAACACTGGAGGCAGTGATGACAGCTGGGGACAAACAAGGCCAAGGTGTCTCTGGTGCTGAGCAAAGCTGGATGTGTTTGAGGAATGCAAAGGGCCAAGGCCTGAGCCCCAGCCCCTGGCCAGGCAGATGCTGTCCCTCCCTCCTTGCTCAGGGCTCTTGCTGGATTGGACACTGGCATGTGGGGATGTGCAATGGCAAGGGCAGGAGCATGGGGCAGCCCTTGCCAGGCTGCTGAGCAGGGACAAGGAGGCAATGAGGCCCCAGGCCTGCAAGGGTCACTTGTCTCCTGCTCCTGCTTCAGGCCCAGGCCCAGCAGCCATGGCCAAAGTGCTGCCCAAGTTGGCTCTGGCAGGGCTGTTTTGCAGCTGCTGCACATGCCTGTGCCCAGGCTGTCCTGCTTTGTCCCTGCCCTGTGCCTGTTATACATGAGAAGCTTGACTAGGCCAATATTCAAGCAGCAATCAATTCATTTTTTAATATGGTAAATATGAGCAATACAGCACTGGGTACAATGGGGGAAGTTTTCCCTCTAACTGCACACAAATAGTTGAGGTTTACAGGTATTTATAGGGGTACTCATCAGCTTTCTCAGCAGTTTCTATTCCAATTTTTACTCATCAGCGGTTTTTATTCCCAAATTTTTTGTCGCAATTCTATACACTATTGTGATTTTGTTTTTCTTGGGATGTATGCCAAAAAGGAGTATCCCCATATGGTGGTGGTCCAGTTTCCAAAAGAAGAAAGACAGATCCCATCTAGTGGAGTCCAACTCCCCAGGTGTGGGTCCACCTTTTGATTGCAGAGACTATAAATCTCATAACAATGATATCCAGCTTCCCTTGGTCAAAACTGTAAATCCTCGAGTTTTTGTTCATCTTCCTTTCTTAAGCTGCTTTTCTCTTTTTTGTTAAGGTGTGAGATAAGCATGTTTCCTTTATATATATTCCAAAACTATGGTTTCAAGTATACAAGCAACATTCTAAAATTACACTTCCAAAGGTTATTATTGCAGAACTCTTTAAGGATTAACTACAAGCAAAGAGCAACATCCTTAACACTTTAATTCAAATGCTCCTCAATCAACCAAGGTTAATTGCAAAGAAAACATAGGTTCAAAGGCCTTCTTCCATGCTTTACTTTCCTCAGTTATTATTAGAATTCGCAACTGTCCCATTGTTGGTCTCCATATTGCAATCACAAATACACGCATTGCCTGTATGTACCTGACATGATACACAGCATTGTATTTCACATCCCCCCTCGCTTGTATAAATTTTCATTTATCTTACTCGTTCGTGTCTGGGCTTCAAGTCTGGCCAAAACTTTGGAAGCTTTTCCCTTTTTGTCTTCTGTCTTTAATCTCATTATTTTGGATATCTTAGCTGTTTTCTCAAATTGTCCAGCCTCTCCTGTAGCCAATTCCAGGTCTACCACAGCAATCAGCATGCTTTGAATGACTGAGTGGATTAGTCGGATAAAATATTGAATAAGGCAAGGTAGAAACAATAACCCAGCTAATGAACACAATGTCATGAACCCTATTTTCTTCCACCAAGCTCCTTCTCCAAGCATCTGGTCCCACCATGAGGCTTGAAGGATAGAATTCCATTTTTGGACTGGGACATGAGCCAGCCTTTTGATCTCTGCTGCTAAACCTCTGATGATTTCTCCATAATCATTAATCTCAATGCAGCGCTCGGACTCATTGAATTTTCCACACACTCCTCCTTCTTCGGCCAGCAAATATTCCAGTGCTATTCTGTTCAGATACACAAAAGCCTGCACCTGAGTGTGCTGCCAGCTTAACAAGTCCAGGGCCTCCGAGGAGTTATTTGAGACTATTTCTACCACTGTCTGTAGTCTAATCAATCGGTTCAATAGGTAAATCAAGGTCATATATCGCCAGCTTCCATCTTGAGCCCAAGTGGCTGGCCCATAATAATCTATTATTCTTTCTGCTAGCCACTCTTCTTCTCCCCGTTTTTGGTCCCCTCCTGCCCTTGGAAACTCAAGTTTCCATTCTCATTTTTCCCTGTTAAGGTTTTCATATAAGGGTGCTCCTAACAGGTCACTCTTGGACTTTGGTAGTACAGAGAAGGAGGGTTGTATAAGCTTTTTGCCCACAAATCCAATATATACCATTTGGGGCTTTCTATGGTCATTTACAGCCTCAGGTTTTTCCCAGTAAATTCTTAGGGTCTCCAGGGATTGGTAAGGATTAGCTGCAGGACTTTTATGCCAGCACAACTTTATCTGGTTGTTCCATTTGCAATTTTTCTCCTTAATTAGGCTCCAGTATCCAGCAGGAGGTGTTGGCTGCCAAGTTCTAGTGTTATTGTTTGAATTTACTGCTAAAGCAGATGTGCAGGGAGTATACCCTACCACTTCAGTATATTTTCTCCCCTCTCTGCTGATGCAAACTGTTCCAATTATTCGATGGTTTAAAATGCATCCTTCAGGCCGTTTCAATCTTTTGGAAATTTGAGTATGGTTCTATTTTAGAAATTGCTCTGGAGCTAGACTCTCACCTCTCCATGCCATTTTTCAGCTGATTTCTATCCCCCACAAATCCAACAATTGGCTAACTCTAATTCTGTGGCAATTTCTTGCATTAGATCTACAAAAAGGTTCCTATTTGAAGTCAGAAAACCCCAATCACTATACTGCTGTTCTAACTGTTTGTATTGTTCACTAAATTTATTTAGCTTTTCTTGTTCTATTCTTTACATTTTTGCTTCTGATTCTTGCTTTTGTAGTTTTTGAGTAATTTGTTTCATTCTACTCTCTGGGTCTCTTCCTTCTCTGTCCTTTGCTAAACAAAAGAATTTGGTGTATCGCAGACAAATTCGTTCACCATCATCTTTGAGAAGGTTGATAAACACAGGCCAATCCTTGGGAGAAACCTTCAGTCCGTGTTTTAAATTTTCTCCAACCCAGTATATTTTGCCACCCATAGTGCGCATCTTTATTTGGTTATGGTCATAGCACACTTCACTAACATGGGAATGTGCCATGAACGTTGATTCCATTTTTCCCCTGATCCAGACAGTATGATTGCATTTGTCACAGACAGCCGGAGCAGTAGGCTCTGATCCTGCAGCTCATGGATTATGTGGAGTTCAGGAGTGAGGCTCTTAAGGCCCATTGCTTGGGATGCAATGATCAATGCAGTGAAAATAATCCTCAGAAGGTCTAACTCTCTACCTCTCTCAAGGCCCCTTGGGTTGCATCCAAGGGCCGGGATGTAGATCTTCTCTGTAGCAGAGTTTATACCTTGGGATTTATCACTGATATCTTTTGTTTCATTTTTGCCTTTTGTCTCATGAGCCTTCAGATCTCTATTTATTGTGGTTGTGGCCTGATTCTTTTTAATTTAGGCCAATTGGCCCCTAAGTTCGGGGGATGTGTGACTACAATAGGGTTGGTGTATGTGCCTCCCTTTCTTCCAGCAATACTTGGCTTTCTGTCACTCTTTTGCTTTAATTTGATATTCATCATGTATCCAATTGCCCTTGTCACACTCTGTTTCTTCTAATTTGGCCTTTGGTACTTCCTGCAAATCAATTCCTTCTCTTGTTCCATGTACCCAAGTTCTCCACCAATCTTTATCACCTGTTTCAATATATCCTTTCCTTACTACAGCCCACAACGTTCTATCAGTTTCTTTTTCTATTTCTTTCGCACAATTAAAGCAGAGAGCATTAGGGATCTGTCCCCTTGGTAGGTTTGTATACCAATATTCTTCACACCCTATACACTTATAACAACCTCATGGATAACACAGTCTGGAGTAATACATTCAGCCTCTTGTGAGTGAACTGGTTTTGCAGCTTAAGGTAGGAGCATTTTCCTGACATACATCA
Organism: Melospiza melodia melodia; assembly: GCF_035770615.1. NCBI lineage: Eukaryota > Metazoa > Chordata > Aves > Passeriformes > Passerellidae > Melospiza > Melospiza melodia. The sequence continues at coordinate 388,934 of NW_026948804.1, read as the reverse complement.
GTCCCTTTTTAACTTCATTTTCAGTTCTCCGGGGGTAAATGCAATTCTCCACTGGGATTCCGTCTCTGTCTGTGGTTCTGCTGGTCCTTTGACCCACGACGTGTGGGTCCAGCCTTTTTCCGCAGTTCGGACAGCTGTATCAGTGGTCAGCAGAGTTAAAGAGGGACCTTCTCCCACCTAGGAGACAAACTTTCTTCTTTCTAGCTTTTAATCAGCACCCAGTCACCCGATTTTATTTGATGCATGCTAAATCTGAGAGGGGCTGATTGAGCAATTACCCCTTTCTCCCTTAGTTCTGGACATGTTGTCCCATCTTCTGGATGTATTTTTGAATAGTCATATTGGCTATGACTACTGATGTTTGGGGTACTTCCTGGGAATAGGGCATTCCATAAAGCATCTCATATGCAGAAAGTCCCGTATATGCATTTGGAAGCGTCCTTATATTAAATAATCCTAAAGGTAAACATTTTGTCCATGACATTTGGGTCTCAATCATCAATTTTTTAATTTCTGTTTTATAGTTTGGTTCATTCTTTCCACCCTCCCAGAGCTATGGGGGTGCCAAGGGGTGTGATATTCCCAGGAAATACCCATGGCTTGTGTTACTCCTTTTATGATGCTGGAAGTAAAGTGGGAGCCCGGATCAGAATCAATGGCCCTGATAACCCCAAATCGGGGAATAATTTGTTCCAACAAATTTTAACTATAAACTTCGCCATGGGTCGGGCAGCTGAGTAGGCCTCCACCCAATGAGTTAGTTGATCTACTAATACTAAAAAACGATTTCCATCTGCCCACCCTTGGTAATTCAGTATAATCCACCTGAACCCTCTCCAATGGTCGGTAGGCTATTTTTCTACCGCTGGTTTAAGCTTGTCTCGTTACCTTTTTGTTAACTTTTTGACAAGTCAAACACCCCTGTGTTATTTGTTTTGCTATCTCAAAAATTCCAGTACATCCATAATATTTTAAAAAATGATCACATAAGGGTCTTGTTCCCCAATGAGTACATTGGTGTAACTGGCTTAGAATCCTTCTAGCGTAAGCTTTAGGTAAAATCTCTCTCCCATCTGGTAGTACTCATTTTCCCAGCTCTTTCTTAGCTTTTAATCTTTTTAGAGATTCCTCCTCTTGAGTACTATAGCCTTTTGGCAGCTCCTCTTGAATTTCCACTATAGTGTTCAGCTGGATAGTTTATTTTAATTTACAAGCTGCCTCCTTTGCAGCTTGGTCAGCTGTGTTGTTTCCTCTCACTAAGCAGCTTGACCCTCGTTGATGACCTCTTACATGTACTACAGCTATTCTCTTAGGTCTTTTCAAGGCTTCAAGCACTCTGATTATTAACTCCTGATGGATCAGTTTCTTCCCTTGAGTGTTTATCAGACCTCTTTCCATTCAGATTTTTCCAAATGTGTGTACAATTCCAAAAGCATGTTTTGAGTCTGTGTAAATAGTCCCCACCTCATCTTTTAGAAGTTCTAAAGCTCAGTATAAAGCAAAGAATTCACAACCTTGAGCTGACCAGCTAGAACTTATTTTTCCTCTTTCTTTGCAGACATATTTTCTCCTTCTACAATAGTGTATTCTGAATTTCTTTTCCCTTCTATCAAACTTGACGAGCCATCGATAAAATACTTTTCCTCACTAGATAGCTCCATCTCACTTAAATCTGGTCTCACTTTTGTTTGTAATTCCAAGCTCTTCAGCTGGCTCCCCATAGAGAAATTGAGCAGGGTTCTGAGCCGGAGTGACTTTAAGTTCCAGTTCAGGGGAATGTATCGAGATAGCTTCATACTTTAAAACCCGGCTATCAGTGAGCCCCTTCTCTGCTTTTTGATGCAATATGCTTCTAACATTGTGGGGGTATATATATTACTAAAGGAGCTCCAAATGTAACTTTCTTTGCTTCTTCTACCAGAAGAGCTGTTACTACTATAGCTTGTAAACATATTGGCCATCTTTGACTAACAGGGTCCAGTAACTTGAATAATACCCCACCGGCTTTTGTCTCCTCCCCAGTCCTGGGTGAGCACTCCATAGGCAGTTTGCTCAGCAGTATTCACAAATAATTGAAAAGGTTTCTCGAAGTTAGGTAGGCTGAGTACTGGGGCTTGAATTAGAGCATCTTTCAAACTCTTACATTGTTTTTCATCCTCCTGGTTCCATTTCACTGTATTGACTGTTAGTTTTTCATACAAAATGTTCACCTTTTGACTTTATCTATCTATCCATTGTCTGCAATATTCCAATAACCCTAAGAGTTGTGGTACTTCCCTTTTGGTGTTAGGGGAAGGCAGACTCAGTATTCCTGATATTCTCTCAGGATCTAATTTCTTTGTTCTTTTACTCAGCCTGTGACCTAGATATTTCACTTCCTCTTCAGCAAAGTGTAACTTTGCCCTTGAAACCTTTAGGCCTTTCTTTCCCAAGAAATTCAACAGACTGATTGTTGCTTCTCTCACTTGCTCCTGATTCTCTCCTGCAATTAATAGATCATCTACATATTGTACTAGTTTAGTTCCTTCTGGTCTTTCAAAATCTTGTAAAATTCTTTCTAAAGTCTGGCCAAAATATTGTGGGATTCTGTAAAGCCCTGTGGAAGTACCGCCCACCTTAATTGTTGTTTTCTCCCTCTATCTGGATCTTGCCGCTCAAAGGCAAAATAGTCCCTGCATCCCTCCTCTAAAGGACAGGACCAAAAGGCATCTTTCAAATCCACTACACTATACCAGGTATAGTCAGAGGAAATCTGACTTAGTAATGCATACGGGTTAGCTACTACAGGAAACCTTGTGGCTGTTCGTTGACTGACAGCCCTTAGGTCCTGGACTAGACGGTAGCTGCCGTCACTTTTCTTCACAGGGATTATGGGGGTGTTGTGGGGTGACATGCATTCTTCTAACTTGCCCTGCCCTAAGACTTCTTCAATTACTGGCTTCAGCCCTCACCTGCCATCTGGTGGAATAGGGTATTTTGTCACCCTTACAAGAAACTCAGGATTCACAATGGTGATTTTTAAGGGCACTATACGCAATTTACCGATCTCCCCAGGAGTCGACCAGACATCAGGACATATTTTGCTCTTGTCCTGGTCTGTCAGTTTGTACAGCTGTACCATTAGTTGATAATTTTGGGGTTGAATACAAATTTTTAACGAAAGAATCAGGTCTCTCCCCAAAAGATTGCATTCTGCTTCTGAGACTAGTAATAGATCTCTAATATCCACTTTCCCCTTTGATTCAATTAGTACTTCTTCAATAATGGAACCTTAAAGGCCTCTCCTTTTGCTCCAATTACTTGAGCTGTTTTCCTGCTCATTTTGCATCCTTTTGGTAATCTTTGCACTGTTGATCTTTCAGCACCCGTATCTACTAAAAAGGTGACTTCTTCACCTTGGGGACCTACTTTTAATTTTATCAAGGGCTCTTGTGATGGCCTGGTCCCTAATAAATAGAGCCCCTGACACGGCTAATCTTCTACAAACAGTTTTTGATCTACCTCCCGCTTCTTGCAAACCCTTTTAACATCTCCTTTCATACCACAGGAAAAGCAGGTTGGTCTTTTAGAACCCTCACCTGTTATTTTTCTTGTGGTTTTAGCATTCCCTGAAGATGCACCAGTGTTCTGAACCTCTTTTACTGCAGCCACAAAAACATTAGCTTTAACTTTCGCCTTTTCTTCATCTCTGTGGACATAAACTCTCTGTGCTTCCCTTAAAAATTCTTGCAAACCTCTCTCCTGCCAGCTGTCTGACTTTTCAAGTTTCCTTCTAGTATCGTCCCATGATTTTGCCACAAACTGAGTTTTGATTAATGCTTCGCCCACTGCTGTATCAGGATCTGATCCCGAATACATTTGTATACTCTTCCTTATTCTTTCTAACCAATCTATGGGTGACTGATCTTTCCCCTGACGTTCATCCAGGGCCTTGCTAATATTTTGCCCTCTGGGGACTGCTTCTTGAATCCCCTGAATATTCCTGAGATCCACCATATTCTGCCTATCCTGATCATTGTTATGGTCCCATTTAGGGGCTGCCAGGGGCCATTTCATTTCTCCTAAAGGTCCCTATCCCAAATTCTCATGCCAGCCTGTCTTATCAGCTGTCTCTCCTCTGCTGTCAATAAAATACTTAAAATGGACTGAATCTCTGTCCAGGTGTAAATACTGGGTCCTAGAAACTGATCTAACCTTTCAGACACCCCCAGAGGATCTTCAAGTAACCTTCCCATTTCTTTTTTAAAAGCCCTCACATCCCCGGTGTTCAGGGGTGCTGACACATACCCAATGACTGGTCTCCCTTGAGTTCCTACTAATGGTACTTCCCTCAATGGGTACAGCTGCCTCCCCTTCCCTTCTTTATTGCTATCCCCACTGTTTTCTGCTCGTGCCCTTTCCTGGTTTCTCTTTCTGTGTGCTGGTGGTGAATCATGTACCGGGAGCGGAGCCACCGGGGCTTGTGGCAGTGGGAGCGAAGCCACCGGGGCTTGTGGTGCAAGGAGTCCTGGTTTAGGTGCGAGGGGTGCTGGATTGGGTGCGAGGGGTGCTGGATTGGGTTCAAAGGGTGCTGGATTAGGTGCTAGGAGGGCTGGATTAGGTGCTAGGGGTGCTGGATTGGGTTCAAAGGGTGCTGTAATGGGTGCAAAGGGTGCCGGGTTAGGTGCTGGATGAGGCACCTCTGGTAGATAAGGGGTGGGGGAAGGTTGTTTAAGGGGTCCCACTGATTCTTTTCCTTCTTGGTTTTTAATGCATACAGAGGAGTAGGCCAGGACCCATGCCATAAAGCAGCATAATCGCTTTCTTCTTGGTTAATAGGGTCCTTTTTATTTACATAGGCATTCAAGGCCTTACAGATCCACCCTTCAGATGACCCATGCATTGGCCAGTATAAATTATCAGGTCGTATCATTTCCTTAGTCCATTCTACCATACAATATTGTATCATTTTCTCTTTACTTTTTTCTCTCCTGGATTCACATTTGTCCCACAATTTTAACATTACCCCAAGGGGGCTGTCCTGGGGTATATCTGGCAAAATGCTCCCTCTTTTTCCAGTACCTTCAGTACCTCTATTTTCCTGCTCGTTTATACCAGCTCCTGGGTATTTGCTCTGGCAATGACCAATTTTTCCACTGAAGGGGTGTACCCTCACTGGCTCTGATCTCACTCATTGAGACCTTAGTCCTTTCTTGTCAGGAATTTCCCTAATAACACGTCCCTTCTAACGCCTCTCGCCTCTGATTCTCTACCAGGAAAAGAAAACAAATTCCTCTCCGTAATTATTATCTCACCACCCCCGACCTATTACATACAGAGAATCCTTTTCCCCACGCTTCATTCCTTCACCTGCCACTCCCCTTGTGGGGTAGCGAAACCGAGGTTAGAAGAACTCCTCACTCGTGTCGTGACTAGGTCACGTCTCATACACACACCATTCACACTCTTACACACCTACACCCGTTCTTATCCCACCTACCCAAGTGACACTTACAGACTCCATTTCTAGCCTGGGTTTTCGTGCACGAGTTTTTACAGGTGAATTTACTGCAGTCTACTCCAGGAGCTCAAAATTCTTTGCTCATAATTTACCTTATAGATTTCCTCTTCCCTGAGAAATTCCCCAGTCACTCAGGGCCACTGGAGGCAGAAGCCTTCAAAGTGGGGCGCCTCCCTGAGATCAGGAGTCTCCCTCAATGGATTTGGAAATTCCTGGCCAATGCAACAAATCTGTTATGAATAAGAAGCTTGACTAGGCAAATATTCAAGCAGCAATCAATTTATTTTTTAATATGGTAAAGTATGAGCAATACAGCGCTGGGTACAGTGGGGGAAGTTTTCCCTCCAACTGCACACTGATAATTGAGTGTCACAGGTATTTATAGGGGTACCTATCAGGGTTTTTCCAGCACTTTCTATTTCCAATCTTATACTCATCAGCAATTTTTATTCCAAACTTTTACGTCACAATTTTATACACTATTGTGATTTTAATTTCTCAGGATGTATTTTCAAAGGAGTATCCCCAGATGGTGACGGTCCAGTTTACAAAAGACGAAAGACGACTCCCATCTGGTGGGGTCGAGCTCCCCAGATGTGTGTCCACCTTTTAGTTGCAGAGACTATAAATCTCATAACAGTGATGTCCAGCTTCCCTTTGTTTGAAACCATAAATCCTTGAGTTGATGTTCATCTTCCTTTCTCAAGCAGTTTTTCTCTGCTTCAATAAGGCCTGAGATAAGCATATTTCCTTTATATATATTCCAAAGCTACAGTTTCAAGGATACCAGTAATATTCTAAAATTAGACTTCAAACGGTTATTATTGCAGAGCTTTTTATGGATCAAATGCAAGCAAGAAGCAACATCTTTAACACCTTAATTCCAATGCTCCTAAATCAACCAGGGTAATAGAAAACAAAAGATAGGTTCAAAGGCCTTTTTCTATGCTTTATTTTCCTAAGTTATTATTAGAATTCACAACTCTCCCATTGTCAGGGTCCACACATTTCACATTCACAAATATACACATCGCCTGTTTGTACCTGACACGAAATACAACTTTGCATCTCACAAAGGCTGTCCACACTGGGTCAGAGCTTAAGACACAGTTTTTGTGAGCAGGCCAGAGCTGCTGAGGAGAGACCATGGGTCAATATCAATCACAGAGTGCTGCAGTCATCTCTGATCTAAAGAGAAATAAAATAAAATACATCATTTAAAATAGGAATGTGTATTTCTGACAAGTTCTTTGAAATCTTTCTCCATAACTGGACTAGGAAAATATCAATGACCCTCTCAGTGCTTTGCTGTTGTTTACATCAGACTCAGTCCCTGAGAGGGTCTTCAAAAAACTTCTAAAGAACTCAAAATTAAATATAAACTCTGAAGTTTCTTGAAGTTTAAATGGGTCCCACTGAGGAATACAACTGAGAAAGTGTTCCCAGGTTCCAGTTAGAGCAGAACACTGGAGGCAGTGATGACAGCTGGGGACAAACAAGGTCAAGGTGACTCTGGTGGTGAGCAAACCTGGATGTGTTTCAGGAATGCCAAGGGCCAAGGCCTGAGCCCCAGCCCCTGGCCAGGCAGATGCTGTCACTCCCTCCTTGCTCAGGGCTCTTGCCAGGATGGGCACTGGCATGTGGGGATGTGCAATGGCAAGGGCAGGAGCATGGGGCGGCCCCTGCCAGGCTGCTGAGCAGGGACAAGGAGGCAATGAGGCCCCAGGCCTGCAAGGGTCACTTGTCTCCTGCTCCTGCCTCAGGCCCAGGCCCTGCAGCCATGGCCAAAGTGCTGCCCAAGTTGGCTCTGGCAGGGCTGTCTTGCAGCTGCTGCCCATCCCTGTGCCCTGTGCAGCCCAGGCTGTCCCACGGTGTCCCTGCCCTGCGCCTCTGTCCCTGCAGGCTGTCGGCATCCCCCGGCTGCCCCACCTGGCTGGCCCCTTCCTTTGCTGACAGCTCTGCCTCCTGCCTGCCCCTGCCTGCCCACACAGAGCCTTGGGCTGACCCAGGCTCCTTCTGGGGGATGTTCTGCACCATAGCTCAGCCCTGGGAGGGAAATTCCTTTCTCTTTGTGTCCTGTCTTGTCCTCCCCAGCTGCATTTGTGGTATAATTTCTTTATCTGGCTGTTTCCCACTATGGAGAAAAAGCTTCACCATTTCTGAATCCACCTTTAAACCCTGCCAGGCCACTCCTTTTCTGTCTGCAGTCTCCTCACAACTCAGACCAAGCACATCAGCCTCCATATATTGGTTATGTTCTTTAGGCCTGCAAACACCAGTCTGGGAGATCTTTGAGCCCTCTCCATGGTGTTTTCAGATGAAAACATTCTGCTCATAGTCTAACAATATATCACAAGTGCCCAAGGCCAGGCTGAGGTGTCTGTCAATGGCAGCTTTTGTCTTGGAGCAATCCTGGGATACATGGAATTTTGTCAGCCAAATTCCAGTTTCTGCAATGGCCCCTGGACAAAGCCAGGGGTTTTTTTTGCATAGGAAGGAAGGCACAGATCCCTGGTTCTTCTGAGGTAGATGTGATCACCAGAGGCCAAGGCTAGGCAGAGCTGGCAGGTTTTTTCTGGCTATCTTTTCCTTGCATACAGGAATTTTTCAGGGGAGACTACCAATTTTGTCCTTGGGTGTCAGAAAAGAGAGACAGTTCTTTCCATAGGAAGGAAAGCATGGAGCCTCAGTGATCGAGGAGCTGATATGAAGCAGCCCTCAACATTCCCAGATCAGCTGGACCTGTCAGGTGGCCCCTGGGAGGCCAAACCAGCCAGATCTGTTCCATTTTCCCTTGGTTCCACAAGGCCCTGCAGTGTCACAATGTTCTCCTTGCTTCTGCAGTGTCACAATGGCCCTGTGCTTCATGAGGCCCTGCAGGGTCACAGTGGCCCTTTGGTTCCCTGGGGCCCCACAGTGTCACAATGCTCTCCATGATTCCATGGGGCCTTGCAATTCCACAATGCTCTCCATGGATCCACGGTGCCCCACAGGATCACAACGGCCCTTTGGTTCCATGAATTCCCACAGTGGCACAATGGTCACCACAGGAAGGAAGCAACTGAGTCCCAGTGTTGCAGGCACAGATGAGAGGCAGTCACCAAAGGCCAGCCAGACTTGATTGTGTTGGCAGACTTTTTATGGGAGCAATCCCCGGATATACAGAATTTTAGAGGTAGGATCCCATCTTTGGACATGGACAACTGGACAAGGAGGAAGATTCTTTTCCATAGCAAGGAAATAACGGAACACCATTGTTTCAGGGGCAGAAGCAGAGGCTGTCTGAGCAACAGGCCAGACACACCTGTGTGTCCTGGCAGCTTTTGTCACAGAGGAATCCTTGTATATACAGAATTTTGTGGGGCTGAATCTCAATTTGGACCATGGACACCATGACAAGAATGACAGTTCCTTTCCATTGGAAGGAAAACACCAAGCCCCAGTGTTTCAAAAGCAGGTGAGAGGCCACTCCCAAGAGGCCAAGGGCAGCCAGACCTGTCTGTCCTGGCAGCTTTCACCTGGGAGCAATCCTTGGATGGACAGAGTTTTGGAGGTGGAGTCCCAGTTTCGACCATGGGCACCTGGTTGAAATGGACGTTTTTTCCATAGGAAAAAAAAGCACAAACTCCAAGTATTTTGGAAGAAGATGAAAGGTGGCCACCATAGGCCAAGCCAGCCAGACCTTTCTCTCCTGGCACCTTTCATTTCTGGGAAATCCTTGGATGTAGGGAATTTTGGAGGTGGAATCTCAGTTTTGGCTGTGGGCACCTGGACAGCAAGAAGAGTTGTTTCCATTAGGATGGAAAGCACAGAGCCCCAGTGTTTCAAAGGCAGATGAGAACCAGCTCTTCAGAAACCAAGGCCAGCCAGACCTGTCTCTCCTGGAAGCTTTTGTCTGGGAGAAATCCTTGGATATAGGGAATTCTGGAGGTAGATTCCCAACTTTGGCTATGGGTGCCTGGATGTGAAAGGTGCTTTTTTCCAATAAGAAAGAAAAGCACATAGTCCCAGTGTTTCAAAGGCAGATGAGAGGTGGCCCCCAGGTGGCCAAGCCAGCCAGATCTGTCAGTCCTGGCAGATTTCCTCTGGGAACAATCTTTGTATAGATGGAAATCTGCAGGAGGAATCCTGATTTTGGCCACGGACACCTGAAGGAGAAGGACAGTTCTTTCCACAGGAAGGAGTGCCCAGAGCCCCAGTGCTCCAGGGACTGATGAGCAGCAGCTCTTGGCATGCCAGGGTCAGCTGGACCTGTCCGGTGGCCCCCAGGTGTCCCAGCCAGCCAGGCCTTGATGCCTTGAGAGGCTGCCTAGAACAGAGGCTGGACAGAGTTACAGGAATAAAGTAGGGATTTATTAAAAGGCCTTCAAAGACACACCTGGGGCAGTACAAGAGCCTGGCTGAGGGTACACCCAAGATGGACAATGGGTCACACATTTTCACACTTTTATAAGCTTTGGTCCATTTCTATATTGGGGTTAATTGTCTTATTACAGCTTCAGGTTATGAAGTCCCATCCTCCCAGTCTGCTCTCCTCAAATCACTGTTTGCACTTTTTGGGCCTGAAGCAGCAACAGTGTCCTTGCCTCTCCTAGGTTTCTAGGTTTCCTACTCCAGTTATGGAGAAATATTTCAAAGAACTTCTACACAATATGCACTCCAATTTTAATGGATGTATTTTATTATATCCATCTGTCTTTGGAGCAGAGACAATTGCAGCATTCTGTGATTGATATTGACCCAGGGTCTCTCCTCAGCAGCTCTGGCCTGCCCACAGAAGCTGTGCCTTGAGCTCTGACCCAGTGTGGACAAGCTTGTTCCACATTGCCCAGCCCCATCCTGTCTGTCCTCACTCCCCTGGGCCCTGCTGTGCTTGGAGAGCTGGCTGCTCCCAGCCTAAGAGGGGTTTGCCCTTTTTGTAGTTTTTGAAGCAATCTGAAACTCCTGAGTTTCCCCAATGAAAACACACACACTGCTCAGGTGTGTGCCAAGACCAAGCTGCCACCAACAACGTTCCCCTCACCCAAGGCAGAACTGTGCAGGAAATGTTTTAGACCTTTGCACTCCATGGTTCCATGAGGCCTTGCTCTGTGGCAATGGACTTCTGGTTCCATGAGGTTCTGTACTCAACAGTGGTATCCTTAGTTCCAAGTGTCACCATGGCTCCTTGGTTCCACGGGGCTCCACTGTGTCACAATGGGCTCCATGATTCCATGATTAATGCAAAAGCTTTGCATAAACAACAAGCAACACCATGGTCTCCCTGGATCTGCATTCTTGCAATGAACAATGGGTTCCATGAGATTCCAAACTGTCACAATGGACACTTGGCTCCATGTGGCCCCTCTGTGTCACAAAGGACCCTTGGTTCCATCAGGCCCAACAGTGTCACAGGGGTTTCCTTGGTTCCATCTGCCCCAAAATGTCACATGGTTTTCCCTTTTCCTGCAGCAACCAGCAGCAAACTCCAGTGCCAGGGTCAAATGTCTGGCAAGAAGGAGCAAGGGGGGACATTTGGAGTGATGGATTTTGCCTTCCCAGGTCTCAGTGACGTGGGATGGGTCCCTGCTGTCCTGTAGATGGATGAACACCAGCCTGCCCATGGCAGGGGTTAAGAGACAACAGCCTCTGTCCATGGAACTGCAACAGCAGAGATGTCAGGAGACCTGGGTTTAAAAGACTCTCACCAGCACAGGAAACATCAACCTAGGACATTTTCTTGAAAGCTGACATTTTAGAGCATTTTTTTATACAGACTTGGACTACCAAATACCAAGTTAAACAGTTTTGGCTTTCTCTGGGCCCTGAGACCAGTTGGAATCTTTTCAGCAGTCTGTGCTGTTACATCCTGTTTTAAATGATCAAATTGAGAGCGAAACTTATAAGAAAATTCAGCAAAGATTTATTAATTTGTCTGTGAGACTGAAGTTTGGTCATCGAAACCACCTCAGCCAAGGGTCAGCGTTGAGCCTGGGATCGGTGCTGGGTGAACACGGATCTGACCTCCGAATGTCAGAGTCTCTCCCTGTTCATGAATGATGCTTCGTGCAGCAAGTTCTTATACAGTATATTCTTCCCGAGGCAGAAATGACCGAATGTTCTTTGTGTCTCTTCACATGCAGAACCGTGGCTTTACATGTGCAGAGGTAGACAAAGACTCAGTCCAGGTGTCTCGATGTCGACTCCGGGGAAGTCAGCATTCACATGCATCAGGGTGGCGCCGTCAATCATCGTGGTAGATGTAATCATCAAGGTGATAATCACTCTTAGGTGTACCCGGTGACCCAGGGAAGCCAGCGATTATTGGCCTGGAAACTTCTATTCTTACGTTAAAACCCCAATGTTTATCTCAACGAACATCCAGGAACTAGATATGAATAAGACACTGCTCCTGGCCAGGATGGTCAAAAGACATAGTGTGGATTTTACAATATTTTATACATTAATAGCATGAGTTATCTCTATTATATACTACAATCCCTCCCCATTTATATCACCAATTCAATTCATGTTCTCAAATTGCTAAATTTCTCATTTTCTACTTCTACCCACCACCACTGAGGGTCTTTCACAGAGTGCTCCCTTACACTATTCTGTACTCCCCTTGTGGAACACCCTGTTGTCCCATATTATTCACATTCGCTTTTGCTTGTTTCTCGAACTTTGCCAATACTTCAGCAGCATTGCTGGCACACTTCCTTTCTCCCAGTCACATGATTTTAGATGTGTTGCCTCTGAAGGCTCCCTCCGGATCCACGGGAATTATCGCTATCTGCATTCCCTGGACCATGAAGTGGATCAGTCTAAAAAAGCATGGAATTAGACAAGGGAGGAATAGGATTCCAGCTACTGAACAGAGCACAAAAAACATCACTTTGTTCCACCAGGCCCCATCAAACAATTTGTCCCACCATGAAGATTGCAAAGTCGAGTTCCATTTTTGAACAGGGACATGGGCCACCTTTTTGATATCAGCCCCCAAAGCTCTTATGGTTTCCCCATAATCATCGATTTCAATACAACATTCTGATTTGTTGAACTTCCCACACATTCCCCCTTCTTCGGCCAGCAAATAGTCTAAAGCTCTTCAATTTTGGTACACAAATGCCCGTACCTGGGTGTGCGGCCGACTAAGTAAATCCAGGGCCTCAGAGGTGTGATTCGAAACAATTTCCACCACTGCCTGCAGCCGAATCAGCCGGTTCAGTAGGTAAATTGGAGTCCTATATTGGTAGCTTCCATCTTGAGCCCACGTGGCCGGTCCATAATAATCAATTATCCTTGCAGCTGGCCACTCTTCCTCCCCCATGGTTTGTTTACCACCTATTACATGTATCATTTTTTCAGGCTTCTTCTCTCCCTCCTCAGGGTCTCATACAGTGGAGCCCCTAGTAGGTTACTTTTTGTTCAAGGGAGAGTAAAGAAGACTGGCCGGATCATGCCCAGAGTGCATCATCCCTTCCACCTTGGGGGTAACACACAGTATGCCTTTTTCCCACAAATCCAATAAATTCTATCCGGAGCTTTCCATCTGATATTTGTCCTCCCTGGGTCTCCCCAGTACTCTCTCAGGCCTTCCAAGGATTGGAAAGTGTTGGCTCCAGGATTTTTGACCCAACACAGTCCTATCCTTTTGTTCCATTCACAATTTGTCTCATTCTTCCTGCTCCAGTACCCCGAAGGGGGTTCTGGCTGCTAGACCTTGCTTTTGGTGTTTGAGTTCACCGTCAGGGTAGACACACACGGGGTGCATCCCATCATTTCGGTGTACTCCTTTCCTTCTCGACTGGTGCAGATGGTTCCAATCACCCTCTGGTCCAAAATCCACCCCTCAGGTCTCTGTGCCAATTTTGGGACCCTCAGATTGTCCCATTTCAGAAGCTGTTCCGGACCCAAACCTTCCCCTTTCCAAGGCCATTTTTCTGCTGACTTCAGCCCCCCACAAATCCAGCAATTTGACAATCCTAGTTCAATTGCAATTTCTTGCATCAGGTCAATGAACAGGTTCCTGTCCGGGGAAAGCAGTTCCCCATCAGCATATTGTTTCTCCAGCAATTCATACTGTTCACCCAGAGTTTTTAATCTTTCCTGTTCAACTTGCTTTCTCCTCATTTCTGACTCCCTTCCCTTCAATTCCTGAGTTATTTCTCTCATTCTTCCCTCAGGATCCTCACCATCTTTATTTTTCATGAAACAGACAACCCTGTCATATTGCAGGCACACCCTATCATCATTCGCCTCTGCCAAATCCAATATGATTTGTTCTCTGCTCAAGGTAAATCTGCTATCAAATTTAACATTTCTTTCCATCCAATACATTTTCCCGTTCATCATGCATATCCCCAGCCTCGCATTGTCATAACACAATGGATTCACCTGGTGATACGGGACAAAGATCAATTCCATTTTTCCCCCAACCTACATGGTTCGGTTACATTGGTTACAAATGGAGATTGACATTATTTCTGCATTTTGTTTTTGTATCTGGTGTATGTGCTTATCTGGCTGCCCGTTCCTTAGCCCTGCCTCATGATTAATACACCAAATCCCTGTTACCAATTCACACAATTTGACCCTCATGCCATTCTTCCAACAGTACCTGCCAGGTTCCCTGAGACAATCTACCAGGGCTTGGTATGCTGAGGGTTTCTTGTTCCCTTTACAGCTGGGACCACCTGAGTGCAATTTCCACACTCATCTGTGGAGCTCTCGTTTCCGCCTCTCATTGGGACCTCAGTGTGCAGACTCTGCGTCCCGCACATGACTAGGCCCAGGACAATCAGGATTCCCACCAGGCATACTCCTCTGCCTTTGCCTCCACTCCCTGGGGTGCCACAAGCAGCGAGGAAGACCATCTTCGCGGCAGCAGGATTATTCTTCAGGGAACATGATCTCGGACCTAGCCGCATACCTCCTCTTAAAGGTGCCCCACCGTGACACTCTGATTGCATCGGAACTGCACGGTACTCTGATGGATTTCCGGCACTCCACATCCAAAATTTCTGCTTGTGATCTAAGCTTCCCATGCACCCCGTTTTGAAAAATGTGGAACCACTCCTGTGAGTCCAGTTCAATGATTCCCAAATTTGTGGCTAAGGTTAGGATATGGTCAGTCAGCTCAAGCTCTTCCTCCAAACGTTGAGTACACAGTCCTTTTGGCCTCTGTCCCCTTCTACAATGAATAACAAAAACCCCTTGACAATATTCACACTTAAAGTATACAAACGGATAGCATACACAATCTGGCAGTATACAACTTATCTGCTTGCCGTTGGTCATTTACAAGGATGTTAGTGTCTGATCTTCAAGTCGCCTGGGGGAGAAGTGACCCTCCACTCGGGTGCTTCCTCCTGATGTTCGACTTTCTTCACCCTAGACGCGTTTGTCCAGCCTTTCTCCGCTGTCCAAATGGCCGTATCTGTGGTCAGGAGCACAAGAAAGGGACCTTCCAAGTGAGGAGAGAGCAGCATCTCCTCCCACACTTTCACAAGCACTCTGTCACCCAGCTGGATTTTGTGGATAGCGAATCCCAGAGGAGCACTCTGGGCCACTATTCCTTGTTTTCTGAGTTCCTGCAAATTTTGTTGATCGCAACCAGATATGGTTGAATCTGACCATCCTCAAACCTGGGGTGTCCCACTGGCATCCCATGTCTATATGGCATCCCATAGGGAATTTCAAATGGTGAGAGCCCCATCTCTGAGTGAGGCATGCTTCGGATATTAAGCAGTGCCAAAGGCAGGCATTTCAGCCAGGACATCCGTGTTTCTAAAATTAATTTAGATAACTGTGCTTTCAAGGTCTGATTCATTCTTTCCACTTGTCCTGAGCTCTAGGGTTGCCACGGAGTGTGGTATTCCCATCGAATGCCTAGTGCATCTGCCATCTGCTTAATAATCTTTGATGTAAAATGTGCTCCTTGGTCCGAATCAATGCAATTCATCACCCCATATTGGGGTACAGTTTCCTCCAGTAATTTTCTGGACACCGTATGAGTCGTTGTCCATGGGCTAGGAAAAGCCTCCACCCAATGGGTCAATTTGTCCATGATCACAAGCACAAATTTGAATCTCTCCACTTTGGGCAACTCCGTGAAATCAACTTGAATTCTTTCAAATTGTCGGTATGCAATGGGGTGACTCCCAGGATGGTCTGTCTTGCCCTTGTTTTGTTAAATTTCTGACAAATCAGGCATCCTTGTACCTCTTGTTTCGCCAATTCGTAAGTCCCCTTGCATCTGAAAGATTTCAAAAATTGTTCTGCCAGGGCCTGTGCCCTCCAATGTGTTCGCTGGTGCAAAATACTCCTGGTAAAACCTTTAGAAACTAGTTCTCTCCCATCAGGTAATTTCCACTTACCTTCCTCCAATTTCCCCCCAGTCTTCTAACAGCATTCAATCTCCTTTTGAGAGGGCTGAGGAAGGTTATCTGGGACCTTGATCCCTTCAATCTCCGGGGTACTTACCGTCATCACTGCCGCGGTCTTGGCTTCCTGGTCTGCCAAATTGTTGCCTCTGGTTTGGAACTGAATCCCTGCCTGGCATCCCTTCATGTGGACCACCGCAGTTTCCTCCGGCCCCCTTATGGCTTCTAAGATTTGCCGAATCAGTTCTCCATGAATCAGTCCCTTGCCCTGTGTGTTGATCAACCCCCTTTCTTCCCAGATTTTCCCAAAGGTGTGAACCACTCCCAAGGCATACCTAGAATCTGTAAAAATTGTTCCCTTTCTCCCTTTCTGTCCTTTCAAGGCTCTCAGAACTGTGTACAGTTTGCAAGCCTGCACCGACCAACTCGCGACCAACTCTGCTTCAATCACTTTTCCCGTTTGTCCATCCACAACTGAGTATCCTGATTTCCTCTTCCCATCAATCACCCTGCTTGACACATCTACAAACCATTTTTCTCCTTCATATACCTCTTCTTCTTCTAAATCCTCTCTGATCTTTGTTTGTAATTCAACCACCTCCATGCAGTCGAGAACAAGCTCCTCTGAAGCTTCCCCAAACAAAAACTGTGCAGGGTTCTGTGCGGTCATTGTCCACAATTCCAAATCCTGTGAGTGAATCAAAATGGCCTCATACTTTACCAACCTTGCATCAGTGAGCCATTGTCTGCCTTCTGCTGTAGTATGCCCCGTACATTGTACGCTGCAAATACCACCAACGGTGCACCGAAGGTTACCTTCTTGGCCTCCTCTACCAGCAATGCTATGGCGACAATCGCCTGCAAGCAGGTGGGCCAGCCCCTGCTGACTGAGTCCAAAAGCCTCGACAAATAACCTACCGGTTTCCTGACCCCAGCCCAGTGTCAGCACCCTGTGTGCCGTGTGATTGTTCACGTCCACGAACAACTGAAAGGGTCTCTTCACATCAGGGAGGCTCAGCACCGGTGCCGCTGTGAGTGCTTCCTTGACTCCCCTGAATTCTTCTTCATCCTTTTCCATCCATTTGACTCGGTCTGTGGTGAGTTTCTTGAATAGAAACTTCCCCTTTTCACTGTACCCTTCAATCCACTGCTGGCAATATCCAAACAGCCCCAAAAGCTGTCTTGTGGAGAGTATTATTAATAATTGGTTAGCTGAGAAAGGCCATACTGACATAAGGCCGCTGGTTAAGCTGAAGGAGAAAAGTCAGCAGTCAGCAAGCTGAAAGGAAAAGTCAGCAGTGACCTTGCTGCAACATGAGGATAGGGAGTAGAGATTAGTCCTGAATATATCCTAAGAATATGTAGAAAGTATCAAAAGTAGAACCATAGGAATGCAGAAGTAGGCGTAGGTGCTGATATGTAAGCTGACCAATCTTGAGCTCAACTTTTGCAATATGTATGAAGCTCATTATTAACTGTATTTAACCCGCCGTACTGATCAATAAAATTGGGCCTGTGATGATCAAATTGATGTCCTGGTTCCCTTCCGTCGACAAATGGTGGAGAATGCGGGCATAACCGAATCTCTGCCCCTTTTTCTCGGATTAAAAGAAAAAGGGATTACGCCACAGTCGAGGAAGTTGGGTTTGGGTCCTTGCAGCCGGGACGGTGCTGGAATTTGAAGCATCCTTGGTGTTCACAACAGTGACTCAAGCCAATACGTGTCGCAGGAGCCTGGAGAGCTGCAACAGCGCGCGCTGATTAATAGGTATGGATAGGCAAGCGGCATATGATTTATTTACCGCCTATTTAGAGCGGAGTGGGATAAAAGGGATAGATTTAAAAAAGGAGTTACCAGGGTTATTAGCTTATGGCCATGCTAAGGGTATCTTTTCTAATCCTCATACAGTTCATGAGCTAGCAGAGTGGAAGAACTTTGGGGAAATATTGTGGGATACAGTGCTAGACGATGATAAGTCAGCAAAGAAATTCGGGAAGTTATGGCGGGTGGTGTATAACATGTTACTTCAGCAGGTCTCTGAGAGAAAGGCAGCAAAAAGGGTGACAGAAGCTCATAAGAGGAATATAGGGTATGGTCGTGAAGATGATCCCCTGGCACCTTCTGTAACTAAGGTACTTATGCCTAAGAGTCCCCAGCAAAGTGGTGTGGAGGATTTTCCTATAGGCGCAGTGGAACCGTCTGCACCTTTCCTGTCAGAGGGGAGGGCGAGTCGGATGGTGGGGGTAAGAGCAAGCCAGCTTTGCCTCCGCCACCAGCTTCAGGCGGGTCTGATGGTGGGGGTGGGAGCAAGCCAGCTTCGCCTCCGCCGCCAGCCTTGCCTCCGCCGCTACCCCTCAGTGAGCCGGCTCCGGTTACAGCTTCAGCGGGGGGGTCGCTTCCCCCGCACGAGCCGGCTCCGGCGGGGGGGTTGCTTCCCCCGCGTGAGCTGGCTCCGCTCGAGTCGGCTCCGGTTTCACTGTCAGCTCCAGCGGGGGGGCAGCTTCCCCTGCTTCCCCCGCCCGAGCCAGCCTCTGCTTCACTGCCCCCCCCGCGCGAAAACTCGGTGTCTGCACTGAAGCGCCAGCAGCATAGCACCCTTAAAGAGCCAGATCCCATCCCAGGGGCGCACCGTGATCCATGGGGGGAGATGACTAAACAGAGGAGGGAAGCTTGGGCTGCTTTGGCGAAAGAAGTAATGCAAATGGGGGATGGTGAGGCGGTGGAAATAGCTTCTAGTCTTGCATGTCAAGTTACATACACACCACAGTATGATGCACAGGGGAACCTTACGCATAATATAGCAGAATATACTCCCTTAGATTGGAAGCTGTTAACTCAGCTACGTTCTACGGTGAGTCAGTTTGGAGTAAAAAGTGAACCTGTTAGGCAAATGCTAGATTATCTTTTTAATACTCAGGTTTTATGCCCTAATGATTTAAGAGGTATAGTTCGGTTGATATTTACTCAGCATCAGCAGTTATTGTTTAATGCACATGACCCATTACATGGAGTAATAGTAGAGGAGCTGATGGGCTTAGGGGCATATTTGCGTACAGAGGCACAGATGATCTCGGGAGCAGATAAACTTAGAGAGTCTATGTGGTTAGTGCGTGCTGCAATAGATATGGTTAAAGAGCCAGGAGGTTTACCGGCTTATATGGGTATTAAGCAAGGAAGAGAAGAATCATTTGGAAATTTTATCGATAGAACAGCTACTGCTATAGATCGGGCTGGTGTTGCAGGGCACTATTGAAGCAGGTGTGCCTTGCAAAATAGCAATCCAGCAACCCAAAGAGTGTTAGCTACTTTAGAGGCAAATTAGACTATTGAGGAAGCATTAGAGCGAATGGCATTAATGCCAACAGCTTCACAGGCATTTATAGCAGAAGCCTTAGAGGAATTAGGATTAGGATTACAAAAACAAGCAGAGTCTACTCAGAATCAGGTGTTAGCTGCTCTTGCTCCTCTCCGAAGTGGCTCACTGGCATTCACGCAAGGAGGTTCGAAGCCATTCATCAAGTGTTACCGATGCGGCAATGAGGGAAAGACACAAGTTGCCGCCATGACATCGGAGACACCAGCTGCTACCGTAACATCGCTGCCACCTCCTGTCTGCAACCCGCAACAACAGGGAGCCTCGGTTTGGACTTATCAGCAGCAGTAGACGTCACGCTAATGACGAACCGGCCTGAGAGGATACCCACTGGAATAAAGGGCCCTCTTATATTAAATGGACAAACATGTGGAGCATTATTGCTGGGACGTTCCTCTATAACTATGTTGGGATTATTTGTTTTGCCTGGTGTTATCGATGCGGACTTTACAGGGGAAATACAAATTATGGCTTACACCCTTTATCCTCCGATTAAAATTACAAAAGGACAACGCATTGCACAATTGGTACCACTGTCACAAATGACATCAGGAATACAATCATTTACTGGGCAAGCACGGGATGAAAAACGTTTTGGCTCTACTGGTGTTACACTTTTAACTGTGGATTTACAAAATAGACCAAAACAAAAGGTTGAAATTACCTATGGGCATCAAAGCATAACCCTTTATGGATTATTGGATACAGGAGCAGATACCAGCATCATTTCTCCAGAAGCATGGCCACAACATTGGCCTCTATTTCCTTCATCAAACATGCTCACAGGAGTGGGAGGATTTACATTGGCAAGCAGGTCGCCGTCTTTGTCTGTGTGCATTGAGAATCAACAAATATCTGCTGTGTTTTCAATTGTTCAACTGCCTCCTACAGTTTCCTGCTTAATTGGAAGGGACATTTTAACACAATTGGGAGTGGTGTTAACTAATCAGCACCCTTTGGGGTAATTGCCATTGCTTGGACTTTCCCCATTCCACTCACCTGGAAAACGGATACACCGGTGATGGTTAAGCAATGGCCATTAAAAGGGGAGAGTCTTATGCATGCCCATGAATTGGTACAGGAACAATATACAAAAGGGCACCTACGACTGTCCACAAGCCCTTGGAATACACCTATTTTTGTAATCAAAAAGAAATCAGGGAAATATCGTTCGATACATGATTTGAGGGCTGTAAATGACCAAATGGAGCCAATGGGGGCCTTACAGCCTGGTCTTCCAAATCCAGCTATGATTCCAGAACACTGGCCACTTTTAATTATTGACCTAAAGGATTGTTTTTTCACTATTGGCCTGCATCCTGATGACATGAAGAGATTTGCTTTTACTTTACCAGCAATAAATCGTGGGGAACCCGATAAAAGATTTGAATGGACATCTCTTCCGCAGGGCATGCGCAACTCCCCCACTTTATGTCAGCTTTATGTTGATGCTGCATTACAGCCACTACGTCGTAAATGGCCAGCAACTATAATATATCATTACATGGACGATATTTTGTTTGCACAGCAACAGCCATTCTCCTCTTTACAGATTAACACCATTAAAAATACTCTTGCTGCATATTCACTTGTTATTGCTGCAGAGAAAATTCAGACTACAAAGCCCTGGAAATATTTGGGATGGACTCTGACGGATCAAATAGTGATACCACAAAAATTGGAATTACAATTGGACATTAAAACTCTACATGATGCACAGAAGTTGCTGGGAGACTTACAGTGGCTAAAGCCTATTGTGGTAATACCAAATCATTTATTAGAAGCCCTACGGCCTTTGTTAAAAGGCGTGGACCCTACTACTCCTGTACACCTGACAAAGGAGCATCGTCTTGCTTTGCAGCAAATTAGTAATTGTGTACAGCAAGGGTATGTGTCTCGTCGACAACTCGACCACCCCATTGACCTTACTATCTGGAATAGCCCTTGCCACTTGCTTGGTGCTCTCTCTCAGTTGCAAAAGAAAACGGGGGAGATACGGGTGTCTGAATGGTTGTCACCACCACTACAGCATAAGAAAACAATATCTTCAAAAATTGAACAATTGGCTGCATTAATCAAAAAGGGGTGTCTCAGAATTCTTGAAGTGGATGGTAGAGAACCTGCTACTATTAGATTGCCTATGGAAAAAGAAACCTTGGACTGGTACTTGATAAATTCAAAGAATTTACAAGAAGCATTATTGATGTCACCTGCTAAAGTAGAGACTAGTAAATTAGTGCCTAGAGTTTTGCAATGGATGACAGAATGGAACTGGATTACTCGACCTTTGAGAGAAGAAAACCCCATAGAAGGAGCTATTACAGTTTTTACAGATGCAGGAAAGAAATCAAGGCGTGCTGCTGTTACCTGGCAAGAAAAAGGACAATTGAAGCATCAACTCCTCACAGCAGACCCTGCAGATAGCTTACAAACTTTGGAATTGTTAGCAGTAGTATGGGCGGTGTCCAACTTACAGAAGCCTTTAAATGTGGTCACAGACTCTATGTATGTTGCAGGAGTAGTCAAACGAATAGAGGAAGCAGCAATTAAGGAAGTGAACAATAAACGATTGTATGAGTTACTGATACAGTTAAAGAAAGCTTTACGGGAAAGAGCAAACGGTACCCTTAAGCAGTATACTGAAAAACATCAAGATTTGACAGATCCACAAGCATGTTTGGCTAAGGTTTTGTATGTGATTAATCATTTATGCATTTATGGGGAAGATGATACCCCCCTGCAATGAAACATCATCCGAGGTCAGGTCAGGAAAATACTAAGGAAACAGAGGTCTGGGTTGAGTATAAGAACCCACGTACAGGATTATGGGAAAAAACTGCAAAAGTATTATATTGGGGTCAGGGGTATCTTTGTGTTTCCTCACCTACAGGGCCTTTGTGGGTGCCTGCTAAGTGGACTAAACCTGTTTTTGATGCAGCCTCTGGTGGATCGCCTTACGGAGGAGGACAAGGAGCGACTGGGGAAGAAACTGCTTCTAGTCCTACAGCCACTACTGTTTCAATTGAAGGGGTACTCGGAAGCGGTGGACAGAGCACTGACACGTCACTACCGGACGGCCCAGGAGTTGATTCGTTTCATTGACTCATTATCAACTTTTCACTTAACAGATCCAGCGAAACTACATTGCCTTGACTGTCACAATCCACATTGTGCTGCCTGGATAGCTCTACGTTGTGGGGGTTGTAAAAGAACTTTTTGGATAGAACAATCATTATTACGGGATTTGTGGTGTCATACTTGTGAACACGAGCATACGTGGGGAAAAAGCTGACAAGATGAATTGTGGAGACAAACGGGCAAAACTCATATATAGCTTTAAATCTTTATGAGTCTCCTGAACAGAAGGTTCTTGCTTATTATTGATGGGAAATACAATGTATTGTGAATAGAATTAAGGTTCAAAGTAAATCACGTATAGTTTCTATAAGGTGTAGGAAATTAGTGCCTTTAACACAGCATTCAGTTGTAGGACCCTTCCAAGGGGATCCTGATAGAGCATTAGATTGCTGCACTGATAAGTTGCAAAAATTAAGTTTGCAAGTGGCAGGACCAATGAAATTAGGAGCAGCAAGATTGAAGACAGATAAGAAAAAGAAGGCAAAAAAGGGAACGGTCTCATTTGAATAGGGTTATCAGTGATTGCTAATTAATTTTCTATGATTAGAACACTTTTACAGTTGTGGGACCCTCAGGAGGATATAGTTGTTGAGGAGGATAACGAACAAGAACTACGATTACGAAATAAGATACGTCTTGTGTTAAAGAAAGACCTTGAGCTGTTAGCCTCATATAGTAAAAAAGCTGAAGAGGCTTTGCGATCACCACCATTGAATTGGTTGCTTTGGATTGAAGAACCAGAATTTTATACTGGTCCTTACTTACATTCGCTTCCTTGTTATGTTTGCAAAAAGGATAAAGATAAGTGCTATGCATGGGTAGCTTTGCATTGTGCAGATTGTAATCAGGTTTATTGGTATTCACAGAGGTCATTGGGATATTTATGGTGTACATCTTGTTTTGGAAAGTGGATTCAAAATCATATCTGGGTTAGAGCTCTTGAGCAAAGTACTGGCCTGCCAGGACGGACAGGATTACAGCTTTTTGAGAGTGCAGATAAAGTAGTTATAGCATATCTTAGGTGGAAGTTGCAGGAAAATCTTAGAATATTTGAAATTAATAGAGCCTCATGCATCATAGCAGCTCCCTGTAAAGCTGATTTGCCTTCAAACTTATCTCATGCTATACCTGTGAGCAAAGATGCTGATTTAGAATTAGATCAGTATATTCAAGAATTGACTCAGCCTTACAATAGACAATCTAGCAAACCAGGGAAAAGACAGCGAAGAAAGGAAAAACAACGTAAGCAGAAGGAAGAAAAGGAGAAGCAAAGTAAGCAGAAAGAAAAATGAGGTTTGTTTTTGTTATACTGCTCAATGCTGTAGCAAGTGAAGCAGTAGGAGTAACACACTTTAGTCAACCAAGGGAAAATTTATGGGTAACACTTGCTAATCAAACTAACCAATCATCACTTTGTCTTAGTCTTGGAGGAGTCACTAACCCATTTCGAACATGCCTGGTGGGACTTCCGGTGTGGTCTCCTGGAGAATTTTGCAGTTTGATAAACAATCAAACCTTATGTATGTCTAACATGTCAAACATCACATTGCCGGTGCAACAAGGGTATACTGCAGATCAGAGTGATGGCTATCGTCAATGCTTACTAATCCAATCACTTAACACCTCTTGGCATTCTCCTCCTGAAGAATTGGATCTTTTTGGAAGTACAAACGCCAGCATATCTAAAACTACAGCTGGTGGATGGTTTAGCTTCAAATTTTCGGGTGCTCAGAATATAAACCAACCTAAAGAAACATGGGCCACCCTAGATTCATCCCTGAATGTGAGTGAATTCTCTCCACAGCATTACAGTCAATGTAACGGCACAAATATCACAGCACCAATGAAATTACCCACAGGAATATTTTTGATTTGTGGAGACAGGGCATGGAATGGTATACCAGCTAAACCACAGGGTGGACCCTGTTTTTTGGGAAAATTGTCATTGTTTCATCCTAATGTGTCCTTGCTAATGCAGCTGAGTCAAAATTCAAACAGGAGAAAACGTAGCATACATGACTTAGACTGCAGCAAGATAGGAGATCCACGGTTTTGGGGCACATTCAAACAGGTGGTGGTTTCAACTATCTTACCAGGAGGATCTGCCAATAAAGCCATGAATTTAGCAAAACAATTAGGATGCTGGGCAAGGGATGAGCTGAACAAGACATCACAAATTCTAGACATGCTAACTGCAGATGTGCAAAGTGTTAACCATGCTGTTTTGCAAAATAGATGCTGTAGATTTTTTGCTCTTAGCACAAGGGCATGGATGTGAAGAGTTTGAGGGAATGTGTTGCATGAATCTGTCTGATCATTCGGTGTCCATTCACACTAAGATAAAAGAACTGCAACAGGGACTTCACAAACTTAAAGAAGAAGACGGTTTAGGAATTGACGAATGGCTTAAAGGCTTAGGACTTGGACCGTGGCTGAGGAACCTTATGATCTATGCTATAGGCCTGCTGGGTGTAATTTTACTGTTTTTGCTTATTTTGCCTTGTATCTTTAACTGTATTCAAAACATGGTCAGCCGTACAATAGCAAAAACATGGCAAACTAATCTCCTTGCACAAGAAGAAAACGGGGGAAATGTGGAGAGTATTATTAATAATTGGTTAGCTGAGAAAGGCCATACTGACATAATGCCGCTGGTTAAGCTGAAGGAGAAAAGTCAGCAGTCAGCAAGCTGAAAGGAAAAGTCAGCAGTGACCTTGCTGCAACATGAGGATAGGGAGTAGAGATTAGTCCTGAATATATCCTAAGAATATGTAGAAAGTATCAAAAGTAGAACCATAGGAATGCAGAAGTAGGCGTAGGTGCTGATATGTAAGCTGGCCAATCCTGAGCTCAACTTTTACAATATGTATGAAGCTCATTATTAACTGTATTTAACCCGCTGTACTGATCAATAAAATTGGGCCTGTGATGATCAAATTGATGTCCTGGTTCCCTTCCATCGACACTGTCTGACCTCCCTTTTCGTTTGCAGGGGTGGTAAGGCAACAATCCCTGCCACTCACTCTGTGTCGGTTTCTGTTTCTCCTCCCGGCTGATTTATGACCGGAGAAAGCTCAGGGACGCCACTTGTCGATTTCTCGGCTGTTTAGGTGGCCTGGAAAGGCCCAGGGTGGCCTTGGACAGCCCAGCGCTTCAAAGGACGAGGAGAGACTTCTGATCTTTTCCCGGTCTCGGTGTTTATTAATTGTTTATCTAAAAGATTTTCTTTCAGCCCAACAGAGGTCTGCACAGCAAGCCAGCCATGAGCACACTGAGAGCCCCCGGGGCGGTCACTTATCTTTATACCCAAAGTTACGTATACAATATTTATAATTTTTCCCCAATATCTTCTACCCTTATTAACCGGTGGACTTCTAGTAATGACCAATCCCAAAGTGCCACCATCACCACAGAAGATGGAGGCCAAGAAGAAGAAGAAGAAGGACAGGACACGCCCCAATTCCTCCATCTTACTTCTTTAGACCCCCCTGTACAGAAATCCTAAATCCTGTGTTTTACACTCTAATTAACTTATCCCTTCACCATTCACCCCAGTGAAATCCTCCCAGTCCTCATACAGGTGTCATCTCCTGTGTAGGATCAAAGTCCTGCCACCAGACACTTCTGGCAACATTCCAGGACTCCCGAGCCCCCCAAGGGTGTTCTCGGCCACTCTGCACCTCCATCCTGAGGTGCTGAGATCCCACAGCTCTGGATCCAATTTCTTTTTTCCCTTGGTTAACCAATGTTCCAAGTACCTGCCCTCGGGCTCTGTGAATTGCAACTTAGACTTCGACACCTTCAACCCCTTTTCCCCTAAAAAGTTCAATACTTCAATGGTGCTCACTCTTACAACCTCCTCCCTTGGACCTGCAACCAGCAAATCGTCTACATATTGTAACAATTTTGTTCCCTCCATTGGTACAAAATGGCTCAATACCTGCTCAAGTGCTTGCCCGAATAAATTTGGGGAATCCATGAAGTCTTGAGGCAACGACGTCCATCTGAGCTGCCGCTTTCTCTTCGCCTTTAGATCTTCCCACTGAAACGCAAAACAATCTCTGCTGCCCTCTGCTAAAGGACAGGTCAAGAAAGCATCTTTCAAATCAGTCACGCTGTACCATGTGTCCTCAGGAGAAATGTTATTCAACAAGGTGTAAGGATTTGAGACCATGGGGAACAAGGTCTTAGTTCTCTGAATCACAGCCCTTAAATCTTGCACTAGCCTAAAGCTGCCGTCCATCTTTTTCACAGCCAGAACTGGGGTGTTGTGCCGAGACAGGCACGGCTCCACCATTCCTTTCTTTATTACTTCATCAATCACCGGTTTCAATCCCTTCCTCCCCTCCATGGAGATGGGATATTTCTTAACCCAAATAGGGTCCTCTGGTCTCTCAATTTCAACACGAATCAGCTCTATGTCCAGCCTCCCAGCTTCCCCTTTGACATACCATACCTTCGGATCCATTTTCTCCTTGTCCTGGACGGTGAGTTTATACATTCTCACCCTGAGCCTTGAATTTTCCACTGCCAAGGTGATTTTCAGGGCTACCATCATGTCCCGCCCCAGTAAATTTAAATACGCATCCTGTATCAGTAAGATATTTCCTGTACGTCTTTTGTTTTTTGTTTCTATTTCTACATCTTTTATGATCAGAACCTCAAAGGGTTCCCCTTTTTCCCCGATTACCATCATGGAATCATTGCTCAGAGAGCACCCTTGCGGCAGCTGCTGCACCGCTGTCCGTTCCGCCCCTGAGTCTACCATAAACCACATCTCCTGCCTGTGGGGTCCTACTTTTAATTTTATCAAGGGCTCCCTCAATGTTCTGGACTCCAAACTGAAAAGTCCCTGACACCCCTCATCTTCTTGCAACATTGCCTGGTCCTTGGCTTTGTTGGGACAATTCCTTCAGATGTGTCCCTTTTGTTTGCAGTAATAGCACTCAAAATCTCTCTTCTGATTGTTTGATCCTTTTCCTTGGGAAGAGTTCTGCTTCTTTGCCGGCTCCTTCTTTGCTCTGTCTCTGCCCTGCTCCTGTTTGTGTGCTTCCCTTACTGCAGCTACCAATACCTTAGCTTGGATCTTCTGTTTCTCTTTGTCTCATCTCATGTAGACTTTCTGAGCTTCCCGAAGCAGCTCTTGCAACCCTTTTTCCTGCCACCCATCTATCTTTTCTAACTTTTTCCAACTGTCTTCCCAGGATTTTGCCACAGACTGAGTTTTTAGCAAAACCATCCCCAAATGCATTCTCAAACCCTTGCAGAGCCTCTGCAACCATTCCATGTGAGTTTCATCTTTCCCCTGGCACTCCCTGAGTACCTTGCTCATGTTCTGTCCCTTGGGTACTGCTTCCCTGCTACCCTGAATTATCATATTTCCTAAATTTATCCTTTTCTGCCTCCCCTCCTCCATCTGGGCATTCCAGGACGGTTTCTGGTTTGGCCAACTCTGGGCCCCGCTTTCCCCATTGGGGTTTCTCTTTTCCCAATCTTTGATCGCAGCTTGTCTGATCATGTCCCTCTCCTCATTGTTGAACAGCGATCTCAGGATCGCGTTGAGATCCTCATAGGTGTAGGTGTTGGTCCCTAGAAATTCATCTAGCTTTTCTGCCACCCCTCAAAGGATCATCTATCAATTTTCCCATCTCTTTCTTGAACGCTCTCATGTCACTGGTGTCGATTGGCGCGTGTACAAATGCAATAACTCCAGGAGCCGTCAGCACCTCCACCAGTAAAGGGAAGAAGCCGAGCTTCTCTTCCTCGTCCCCACTGTCTCCCATAGTCTCCCTCCTCATTTGCCGCTCCTTCAATGGGCCAGGGGAGAGCTGGTTTTGGGGATGGTTACCTGTTTTTCTTTGGTTTTGGGAAGGGTCAGTGGCAGCGGCTGCTCACATGGGAGCGGAGTCGCCGCCGCCGCTTGGTCACGTGGAGGGGGAGGTACCGCAGCTGGCTCCGGTGGGAGCGGCAGTGCCGAGACCTGACCCAGTGGGATCGCCACCTCAGGAGGCAACGTGGGCACCAGTGGTGCCTGAGCTGGTCTGGGCTGGGGCAGAGGAACAAGGTAGGGAAGTGGAAGATTGTCCAAGGGCTCCCATTCCTTTCCCATGTTTGCTGAGTTTCAGAGGGGTCATACTGGGTATAAACTCATACAAGCGTACCTCCACATCTCGGCATACTCAATTTCCTCAAAATCCTACAGGCAGCAATCAAATACGTAATCGTACAAAGACTTGCAAGTCCATGCTTTAAATGTGCCGAACACCAGCCAAACCATGTATTTTCTGATCTCCTTCCCTCCCCATTTTTCCATACAAAAATGTATCATTTTCTCCTTGGACTTGCCCGCTCTCCTTGGGCTCTCATCCCAGTGTTCTAGCATGCACCCCAACAGATTATCTCTTGGGATTTCTGGCAGAACTTTTCCCGGGACCCTGGGGAGATTTTTCCTCGGGTTTTCTCCAGAACCTGCTTTTTCCCAACTTCATTTTTCCAAAAATCCCTCCTGCGAATTTTCTCACCTTGTCTCCTCCAGCTGGGATGCTCGTCACGAGTCCTGACTCTTTGTCTGATGTTGATTTCCTGAATCTGCAAAATGTCACCAGTCTTACTCAGTCAAACGGAGAACCGTTCCGCTGACTTTTTGACTGATCTCCGGTTTTCTTTCCTGTTTTCTCTGGATCAGAAGGTAGATGGACTCCTGAAATTTTCCAGGACTGTCGTTTCCCCTTTCTGACCAAACCATGACCAATTTCCCCCCTTGAATTTTCTACGAGTCCCAGGTCCCACGTGTGTTAAGGAAAAGCGTCTGCTTCCCCCTTGACGACCATGTGCCTCACAGTATGGTGGAACTGCGGCTGTGGGGTCCACACTTGCTTTGTGACAGAGTCACATCTCACAATAACTCGGTCACACCCCACTCAACCACGCGATACTCACGGTTCCTTTTCCCACGTGGATTCTTCATGCACGTTGATTTCCAAGGGGAAAAAAAAGCACCTCGGGCTTGGAGATCCCCTGGATCTTGCCGAGTTCCTGAGAGCGGGGCCCATTTTATCCCTCTTTAGCTGTGGCTCCAGTTTTGGTTCGGTGATTTTTAATTGGTCTCGTGGACTCCAATCCCACTCAGACTGCTGAAATCACTAAGATGCCTTCAGGGCAGGAAGGGGTCCCGAACCCCAAATTCAAATCGCTTTGGGTTTCACCAGATTGTTATAAATGATCAAATCGTAACCCAAAATTTATCAAAAATTTAGTAAAGATTTCTTAATTTGTCTGTGCAACCAAATTTAAGTCTTCAAAACCACCACAGCCAAAGAGACAGCGTTGAGCCTGTGTTCGGCGCTGGGTGAACCTGGATCTGACCTCTCGAGTGTCAGAATCTCCCCCGTTCATGCACGCTGCTTCTTGCAGTGAGGTTTTATACAGTTTATTCTGCCCGAGGCAAAGATGACCAAATTTTCTTTGTATCTCTTCACATGCATTGCTGTTTCCTTCCATGTGCAGAGGTGGACAAAAGCTGGGTCCTGGTGTGCCACTGGTGTCAATCGGCTCCGGCAAGCCGTGTATTCAGATGTATCAGTTTGGCGCCCCTGACTATCTTGATAGATGCAATTGGCAAGGCAATAATCGCTCTTGGGTGGCTCCCGATGAC
This sequence comes from Melospiza melodia melodia, assembly GCF_035770615.1. Classification (NCBI taxonomy): domain Eukaryota; kingdom Metazoa; phylum Chordata; class Aves; order Passeriformes; family Passerellidae; genus Melospiza; species Melospiza melodia. Next base: position 358,904 of record NW_026948804.1, on the reverse strand, counting down.
TTGGGATACCAGTTATCATCGCCCTGGAAGCTTCTATTCCTACGTTAAAGCATCAGTCGTTATCTTAACTTGTGTCAGGGAACTTGTTGAACCTAAATAGACAGCTGCTCCCGGCCGGGTGGTCAGACACATACATTTGGAGCATGAATTATCCCTTCCATATATTACATCTGCATTTACCTCTCCAGCATTGCTTTCCAAAAGAAAAGAAAAAGCTGGGGAAGGCAAACTTGGTATAGCTCACGGTATTTTACAGTGTCTAAAACATGCCAAGTCATGTATCTTAGAAGTAAGATCCTTTTGGAATTAATGGGACAGAGAAGTAGTGCAAAGGGGAGCATAAAAATAAATAGAGTAATACATCTTAGTATGGTTTTTTCTGTTTTCATTTCATTTCCTAAAAACTGCTTCAGTTCTTCCAGAATCTTCTCCACAGTCGTGTTCGCTCTTTCCAAGAACCTTTCCTGGAGAACAAGGTGCAGCTTCTGTCACAAGATGTGCCACCAGCTGCAGCTTCTCTTGGCTTTCCACACCGTGCGCGCAGCACGACTCTTGCAGCAAAGCAGGACAAATGTTTGAAGAAATTTACAGCCTGTTCTTTTCCTTGTGGTCTGGGCACTTGTGCCATTGGTGAGGTTTTCATTGTTACTGTTCTACACTAAGGAAACATGACGGGCTATCAGGAATTGTTAGGGAATGCAAGCCTGACTGAATGCAGAGAAAGAATCTCCAGAGCCTGCAGCCAGAAGTGGAGAGCTCTGGGATAATCATTCCATCATCCACATGGACATCTTGAAAGCAATGTAGAAGATGAAAATGGGCTGACAGAGGGAATTTGTTTCATTGTTCAGTTCAGATGCTGCTACATCTCATGCATTGATATAAATCAAGAGTTACTGTCAGTTCATGAAGGGCACCAAAACAAGCCGGATTTCTCAGATGACTGAAAGAATCTGAAAAGGAGAAATGCAGGGAATGACTTAGTGAGCTTTGCCTGTACAAAGGATCATTTTTCCTATTAATTTCTAGTCCATTCCCTCTGCTTTTGTCCTTACTAACAATGCCATTTTCATCCCAGATTCCCCATGAAATGGCAACCCTGAGCTTGGAAGTGCCTGAAAGATGCCCTGTTCCTCTGCAGGGACCCTGAGGCTGAAGTGGGAGCCTGAGCCCTCTCTGGGGCAGCCTCCACCGAGCTGGAATTTGTGCCATGCTGGGAGAGGAGGAGGAGGGGGAGAGCGTTGGCACTGTGTGGCAGGAGCAGGAGATTTGGGCCTGACCCCACATGCGCTGAGCTCTCAACACTGCGGGAGCTCCCCGGGCTGGGCTCAGGTTCCTGTTGGGCCTGGGCAGCAGGCTGGGCTCCAGCTGGGATCAGCAGCAGCTGGAAATACCTCTGCGCATCTCCATTTGCTGCTGCTGCTGCTCAGAAGAAACAATGCAGGGAGTCAAGAAGTTCTGGTTTCTCTTTCTCCTGGTAGATTTTTTCATTTGATTTGACTCTCAAGAGGCAATTTCTGTGATGGCCTCTGTCAGTTGATTCTATTTCAGCAGCAGCAGCAGCAACAGGACTGTGTTTGAGCACTGCAAATGTGGCCTGTGCGGCTGCTTTAATTCTCCTTGACTTACTGCTCAGGTACTTTAGAGCATTTCAAGATCTGCTGATCATGATGCCTGGGATCAAACGCCTGAGTTCACCTATTGCCAGCTGGGGGCTATGTACAAATCACCAACAGGACGGGACTGCTGAGGAACGTGTCTCGAGCTGTTTATTTTCCAGCATCAGTATCATTACATAGTTATGAGAATGGAAAGATGCCAGCAGCTTGTGTCCTCAGCAGCAGACAACTCAATGTTACAATTTACTTTAAAAATTTTTTACCAATCACACAAAGCAAAAGCATATTGATGGTAGTTCTATCCAACCACTATAAGCACAGGTACCTTTGGTTAAAACAATGATTGCTTGTTTTGAATAGAATACCTGCTTGTGAGCCTTTATACACAATGAACAGAGCTCCATTATTAAGCTTAGAACTTCCTAATATCTCTGCGGCTTAGGGATTTGTTCTAGACAAGCGTTAATACACCAACCATTTTTCTATTTGTCCTTACTTTCTACTTCTTATAGAACTTTTCTGCTGACAAATCTCATGGCCTCTGCTTAGCTCAAATTTTAGTTCTGCTGTCTTTGAGGCCTGCATTTTGCAGCTTTCCCAAAACCCTCTGATTTTAAGGATTCCCACATTCACCATCACGAAAGCACTATGGGTAGCACTGATCAAAAAAGGCAGTTGCAGATAAATTTCAAGTGGCAAGCAGAAGAGGGCCAAGAGTAGCCATGATCTCCAATTCCCAAGGCAAAGGCAGCAGCAGCCTCCTGTCACCTCAGGGCGAGTAAAACAGCGATGAAAGCAGCGCTGGAACCTGATCCTTTCTTTCTCTGAGGGCTGGCTCAGGGCAGCACAGGCAGGCCCTGAGGAGTCAGGGCTGTGTGTGGGTGATTGCTGCTCTAGTCCAGAATTGAGCTGGAAAAAGCCCTTGGGAGCCGAGGCAGGAGCAGGTGGGAAGGGGCCGGCGCTGCTGCTGCTCCTGGCCGGGAGCCCCAGTAGAACCAAAGGGCCATTGTCAGACACAGCAAGGCCTCATGGAAGAAAGGGGCCATTGTGCCACTGCAGAGCCAAGAAGACCATTGTGGTATTGCTGGGCCTTGTGAAAAAAAAAGATCTCTTGTGATACTACAAGGCCTCATGGAACCAAGGCGCAGTTGTAATGCTGCGAGGCCCCAAGGATCCAAGAACATGGAAAAGTTCTGTTTGGCTTGGCTTGACTGGTCCAGCTTACCTTGGCATGTTGAGGGTTGCTTCTCCACCGCCCCTGAAGCCCTGGAGTTCTGTGCTTTCCTTCCTGTGGGAAAGAACTCTCCTCCTTTAGGGGTTCATGGCTGAAATTGGGATTCTACGTCCAAATTCACTTATATCAAAGGATGATTCCTGTATGAAACCTGCCAGAACAGACAGCTCTGGGTGGCCTTGACATCTTGGGGGCCACCTCTCATCTGTCTTCAAACACTGTGGGGATGTACTTTTCTTTCCATGGAAAAATCATCTTTCAAGTGCAGGTGTCCATAGCGAAAATTGGGAATCTGCCTCCAAAATTCCTTATATCCAAGGATAGCTCCCAGGACTGTCCAAGTTCCCTTGGCTTCGTGAGGGCCAGCTCTCATCTGCCTGTGAAACACCTGGGCTCTGTACTTTCCTTCCTATGGAAAAGAACTGTCCTTGTCCAGATGCCCATGGACAAAACTGGGATTTGGCATCCAAAATTTCATTTATAAAAGGATTCCTCCCAGACAAAAGCTGCCAAGACAAACTGGTCTGGCTGGCCTTGGCCTCCTTGGAGCTGCCTCTAATCAGCCTTTAAAACACTGGGGCTCTGCCGTTTCCATCCTGTGGAGAAGAACTGTCATTCTGGTCCAGGTACCCATGGCTGAAACGGAATTCCACTTTCAAAACTCCACAAATATCCAAGGGTTGCTTTCAGACAAAAGCAGCAAGAACGGTCAGGTTTAGCTGGCCTTGGTGTCCGGTGAGTGCCTCTGATCTGCCTTCAAACCCCTCGGGCTCTGTGATTTCCTTCCTGTAGAAAAGAACCCTCTTTCTTGTCCAGGCACCCATGGCCTCAGGCACATGAGCACTGTACAGGGACAGAGGAGCTCTGTGCTCCGTGGAGTGGAGACTGAGGACAGCAGAGGAGAGCCCTGGGAGGGACTGAAGGGTGGTTTAAGTGATAGTGGATCCTTTTGACATAAAAGAAAAAGGCAGAAAAAAGAAAAATTAATAAAAATGGCAGCTGGGGAGGTCCAGACTGGCGTGCAGGAGAAAGAAATTTCCCTCCAGGGCAGAGCTCTGGTCCAACACCAGAAGGAGCCTGGGTCATCACCAGGCTTTGTGTGTGCAGTCAGAGGCAGGCAGGAGGCAGAGCTGTCAGCAAAGGAAGGGGTCAGCCAGGTGGGGCAGCCGGGGGATGAGTTTTACAACATGGCTTATGTGGTCCAAGACCTGTTCCACATTGCCAAATGATGGCTGCAGCCTTGGGAGATATTTAGATGGCCAACACCCCTGTCAATCACTGTAACAAGGTGACCAGGAGAGATTCACATAAGACTCTGTCAGTAGTTGGGTTCCACTGAAGGATAGAAGTTTTTTCAGTATTGTTTTCATTTTGAAAGTAAGAGCTGCGATACTGGAGTCTTTTGTAGCAGGGGACATGGCATGCCATATGGAACATGTGGAGCATGATAAAAGATGTTAAATAAATAAATAAAATACATTAATTTTAAAAATACATTTACAAATAAATAAATAAAAACATTCTCAGCTGTTCCAGGAGAGCCTCAGCCTCATGATCAGGGAAGAAAACTTATCACCACGAGTCAGCAGAGTGGCTCTCCAGATGGCTTTGCAGAATGGCTGGTATTACTGCCTAGTGTTACAGGGTTAATACTGAGGTGCAAGGAAGCAGCATTTTTGAATTTCACTAGACTTAATATGGAATGTTAGGGGAAGAACCAAAGAAGGAAAAGGGAGGGATTAAGGTGGTTTGGAGAGAAATAGACATAGGAAAATAGAGGAATAATAAAATAAGTGGTGTCAGTCATGCTGACAGATGCTGACAAATGCTGATCAGTGTGCTTGTAACGCCCTGCCTTGCACCTGGTCCCTGCACTGTTCCACAGTACCCTGTATCTTAATTAGACTCAATGTGTATTTTCTGACTGCGCTGCAGAGCCAGTGGGATCTGGTGGAGTCAGATGAGAAAGCTTTTTGCACTCTTGTCTGTGTGTATGAACATGTCTGTATGAGGTAGCTGAAAAGTTGAGTGTCCAAAGGCCCTCTACAGGGTGGTCCATATGGTGTTGATAAAGGTACCCTTTATCATGGTATACCATGATAACTTATCCTTTGGGGCTGAATAATCTAAAGATCTAGAGAATGTCTTATGGATAGGCCTTAGTTACTCTTAATGACCCCTTCTTTCCTCTAAAAATACAAATGACATCAGGTTAGTTACAATTTCAAACATGAATTTCTTAAAAAAGGAGAACCATAAGGCTGCAGGACAAAGTCATTTCCCAGTTGTCCTCTTCAGTTATGTTTCAAGCATCCAGAACAATAGTTGTATTGAAAAACACATGGATTCTAACTTGGCCCCTTCCTGGAGTGCTATGGTCATGAATGCCAATGCCTGAAATGAAAAGATTCCTACATACTTTTATCTTTGTATTAGATATTACACACAAAGAAGGACACTCTTCTATACAGAAAGGTAAGTTTCATTAAAATGAAAACCACCAAAGGATAGTATAAGGACTTATGATCATATATTTTCAGAAAAAAGAGATGAGAATTTATGTTTTGGTGCTCTGTAGCCATCCATATGGACAACATTCCAATATGCCAAGGTATGTGTCCAAAAAGTACAGGGGGACCTTTTCCCAGAGCCTGCAGGGACAGAGACGCAGGGCAGGGACACCGTGGGACAGCCTGGGCTGCACAGGGCACAGGCATGTGCAGCAGCTGCAAGACAGCCCTGCCAGAGCCAACTTGGGCAGCACTTTGGCCATGGCTGCTGGGCCTGGGCCTGAGGCAGGAGCAGGAGACAAGTGACCCTTGCAGGCCTGGGGCCTCATTGCCTCCTTGTCCCTGCTCAGCAGCCTGGCAGGGGCCGCCCCATGCTCCTGCCCTGGGCATTGCACATCCCCACATGCCAGTGCCCATCCCGGCAAGAGCCCTGAGCAAGGAGGGAGGGACAGCATCTGCCTGGCCAGGGGCTGGGGCTCAGGCCTTGGCCCTTGGCATTCCTCAAACACATCCAGCTTTGCTCAGCACCAGAGACACCTTGGCCTTGTTTGTCCCCAGCTGTCATCACTGCCTCCAGTGTTCTGCTCTAACTGGAACCTGGGGATACTTTCTCAGTCGTGTTCCTCAGTGGGACCCATTAAAACTTCAAGAAAGTTCAGAGTTTCAATTTAATTTTGAGTTCTTGAGAAGTTTATTGAAGACACTCTCAGGGACTGAGTCTGATGTAAACAACACATAAGCCCTGAGAGGGTCATTAAAGTGTTCTTAGTCCACTAATGGAGAAAGATTTCAAAGAACTTGTAAAAATTACACATTCCTATTTTAAAGGATGTATTTTATTTTATTTCTCTTTAGAGCAGATGTTGTTGCAGCATTCTGTGATTGATATTGACCCAGGGTCTCTCCTCAGCAGCTCCGGCCTGCTCACAGAAGCTGTGCCTGGAGCTCTGACCCAGTGTGGACAACCTTGCTCCACCTTGCCCAGCCCCATCCTGTCTGTCCTCACTCCCCTGGGCCCTGCTGTGCTTGCAGAGCTGGCTGCACTCAGCCTAAGAGGGGTTTTCCCTTTCTGGGGGGATTTTTTGAAGCAATCTGAAACTCCTGAGTTTCCCCACTGCAAACAGACACACTGCTCAGGTGTGTGCCAGCCCCAGGTGCCACCAAAGCCACTGCAGAGCTGCTCTGGGCCAGCTGTGAGGGTGGATCATCAGCCCAAGCTGCACTGGGCCACTGCAATGGGCTGTGGCCATGGGTACTGCACTGACCCCACTGCTGGGTTTGGCTGCCACAGCCACCGAGAGAAATTAAACTGTCCTTGGAAACACTGGGGAGGACTGGGACATACTGGGGAACACTGGGAACGCTGTGGGAGACACTGGAACATACTGGGAGTGACACTGGGGGATACTGGGCGAAACTGAGGACACTGGGGCAATTGCAGAGAAGATTGGGGACACTGGGGTACCTGTGGATGACACTGGGAGGAACTGGGAACGACTGGGAATGAACTCGGGTGTATTGGGACGGATTGGGCTGTACTGGGAGGGATTGGAGGGGTACTGGAATGTAATGGGTCCTACTGGGGAAGAATTGGGCTTTACTGGGAGGGACTGGAGGAGGGGGAATAGGCTGTTTCCACCTCTACTGCATCCCATTTGCCGAAGCTCCCACCCATCACCAGCCGCAGCCAATCAGCGCCAGGGATCCGCGCCTGGGGGCGGTGCTTACACGGGCAGCAAATTTTCTTTTTGCCTTCAACTCCCGTCATGCCCCGCGGCCCGACTGAGCCCCATGGAAGCCGGGAGAACAAGTCCCGTCATGCCCCGCGCTCCACAGAACTCCGGGATCCGTCCCCACCTGTCCCATAAGTGTCCCCCAAACACTCCAGGGTCCCTCAATGTCCCCTCAGCGCCCATGCGGGACTCCCATAAGCACCCCCGAACCCCTGAGTGTTCCCACCCCCACAGATGGCCGGTACAGCCACTTCTGGGAATTCATCTGCTCTCGTCTCCCGTGGCCCCAGAGCCCCTCAGAACACAGTCCCGCGCCTAAAACTCCAGCCGCGACCTGCGCCCTGAAGAGCCCGGTTGGAGCTCTCCGAGCTCCTCCCAAGGGCTCCCGTGCCGTCTACGTTCCCCCAGAGGATCTCAAGTCGGGGCTCGGACGCAAAGGTGTCCCCAAGAGCCGTCCCGGACTCCCAAACATTTCATTCCAACCACTTTTGGGACTACAGCTCCCATCATGCCCCGCGCTCCACCGAGACCCATTGCAGCTGCGCCCAGAATTCCCGTGAATCTCCACGGTCCTGTTAAACCGTATGATACCCGCGCCTACAATTCCCATCACCCCCCCGCGCCCCAGAGAGCCCCGTTCGAGTCCCTCCAAGTGCCCGCCCGGACCCCGAAGGGCCCCAAATTCCCCTCCCTGACCTCCAAGGGCCCCCCAGGACCCCTAAGTGCTGCCACGGACCCTGAACTGTCCCTCAGAATCCCAGATTGCCCCTTAAAGTGCCCTCCCGTCTTCTCCAACTGTCCTCCAGACCCTCAAGTTCCCTCTGAATTCCCTCCCCAGACCCAAAACTGCCCCAAATGTGCCCCAGAAATGTCTCCAGGGACACCGAAGTGCACACCCCCCCCAACCATGTCTGAGAAAATGATGATAAAAAAGATGACAAAAAGACTACAAATATATCTAATTAACATAAAGAGAAAGAAATAAATAGCCAAAAGAAATTAATTAATTAATTAATGAAAGAATTGTGTTACTTAGAACCAATGATGAATAATTTTCTTGGTTGCTAGAAATGTATCCAATTTTAATATAAATATACAAATTAGGTAATAAAAATATTGTATAAGACTCTCCTAAATTAAACATATACAATTACAATTTTTTTATTAATAAATTTTATTTATAAGGAAAAATTCTAAAATTTGTCTTTGTTTTGTGGATGTCAGTCCGAGGTGGGCATTGTCAGAAATGGTGAGGCTGGCGGTGAGGAGCCGATTGTCCGAACAGGCTCAGCCTGCAAGGGGCTCATTCTTATCCATGCCCAGACCTCCTAAGGAGACATTCAGCATCCAGATCACTTGGGGAATGCTTCTATCCCTTCTTCTCATAACTAAAAAATTAAAAAATAGTGATGTGATTAAAAAAAACAAAAATCATGAGGTGCATTTTGACATCTTCCTCCTGAAGACAACTCCAAACTGACTCCAATCACTGCACAAGCCCTGGAGACCCAAAGACAATGGAAGGGAGACAAAGAGCTCCTGAGGGCTTTCTGTATTTTAATCAGACCCACGCTGGATTTGGGGCTGGGTTCAGGAGCCTCAGGCATGCAGAGAAGGATGAAGAAACTGCTCAAGGAGTCAACAGCAAAACTCCAAGTGCCTTGGAGCATGGCTGGGCCGCAGGGAGGGCAGGGAGTGCCAAAGGCTGCCCAGGCCTGGTGAGAGCAGATCCTTGAGGGCAGGATTGCAGGGAGCCCAAGGCTCTGAGCAGGGAACTGCAGTGCTGAGCAAGGCCTGGCAGAGCTGGGTTTTCCCTCCTTTCAAGAGTCTCTGGGTAGGCACTTTTGGTTTCAGGTCCATGGTCCCTGTGCTGCTCTTGGCCTGCTCTGGTTAGTATGGTGAAGGCAAAAAGCTCTGACCATGGTCCTGATGTTGTCTTATGTTTTCTCTGGTTAGTGGTGTTATTTTAATTCTTTATTTGCGTGGTGGCTTGTTTTTCAAGGGGTTTTGTTAGGTAATTCTTTTTTTTCTTGGTCTTATGGGAGGTTCATATTTGGTTATTATGACATAATCCTCTTCTTTATGGTGTCGGGTGGTTCGTCATCTTAGATTAGAGTGGGAGTGATAGTAAAAGGTTTTAGAATCATAAAATTTGGGGAATTAGAAAGAAGCTAGACTCAGTGGGCCCTGGAAAAATGTTTAAAATGGACTCTGAAAATGTCAGGCTTTGTGTTTTGCCAGATCATGTGAAATTGCATTTACTTAAGCAGTATGTGAAAAATGATATAATTGTGATGATTGTTTCCTAATTAAATATAATTATTTTATAATCATAAGAAGAATCATGAGAAACTATGTTAGAAGTTTGAGGGGCACCACGAGGAGCCCATGCTTGGCTCCAATCTATGTATACAATAGAACAATAAAAGTTTAATAATTAACATGAATGTTTTATAACTATAGAATATAAAAACATGTTTATCCCGAATGCATGTCAGAGACAGATTTGGGTTTGTACCCCTGACACCCAGAGGTCTTCAATAAAAGCACCTGCATAGAATCATTCTCGTGATTATGTGCTTCTGAACACTAACAGGAGCAGTGGGGGGAACACCTGACAGTGAGGGGATTTACATAATTATAAATCCTTTAACTAGCATTGGAACTTGACATAACTATTAAACATTCAACAAACAATCTATAACTAACATTGGAACTTTATATTAACTCCTTTAACAATGCATTTTTTATTATCTCCTTTAACAAAGTATTCTCTACAATTTCCGTCTCTAATTGTTCCATTGGGCTCAAGCCTGCGTCAGTTAGCAATTACTTCTTCTTGAAAGTACAGTTTTCTTACAATTTTTAATATTGGCTATAAATTTGCTTGGCCTCTTGATGTTCTTGATTGTTCATTGTCATGATTTCTTTTACTTCTTTCTTATTAAGCTCTTACACTTGCTTGTACAGCAGATGTTACAACTCGGATTATACAGGGGACCATGCAAGGTAGGAGGATCAAACCAGCAATTTCACATATGATGAAAAAGGGGTTCTTTCCCACCAGTTTCCTTTTAATGACCAGAAATTGTCCCACCAGCTGGTATCGAATGTAGGGGTCCACTCTTGTGTTCAAACATAAACTAACTTCCGGATTTCCTTTGAGATATTTCTAATTACTTCAGTGTGGTCATCCATTTCTAAGCAGCACTCGAGGAGTTAACTTTTCCACAAATAATAAATAATCTACTGCTAGTCTGATTTGATACACCACAGCTCTAGTCTGGGATAGTTGGTCATTTATGTGGTCTAAAGCCAGAGAGGCTCGGTTCGATACCATCTCGAGTGCTGCTTGTAATCTCAGAATCAGATTTAACCCTGTATAAATTGGGCTCCGGTGTCCCCAGGACCCATCTTGAGCCCAGGTTGCCAGTCCATAAGTGCAAATTATTTCCTGGGGGTTCCATACTGTGTTTTTCCGTGTCTGGGTTCCTCCAGTTTCAATTAAGTTTCTTTTTGGTCAGCTAGATCTGTTCAAATCATCATATACTGGGACCCCTTGGTTCGATCCAGACTCTTTTGGGAGTTACAAAAATGACGGTTTAATAATTCCAATAGTGCAAGTGCTGCCCCACTCCCCGGGTAATTCAGTGTAAGCCACATTCCCACATATCCAAACCAGGTTTTCTGGAGCTTTCCAAGAAGCATCACTGATAGCCATTGGAAATTCCCAGTACTTGGATATTTCTCTCACTCTACAGAATGGGTTTATTCCTTTTATTCCTTTATTTATTCTTTTATTTATTCCTTTATTTTTTACTTTATTTAGTCCTTTATTTATTCCATTACTTATTCCTTTTCCAGTACACTCATGGAATTTAGATCCTTCTCGGTAGATACACCCCGTTTCTTTCTTCCCAATGGATTTTCAGTATTTATTTAATTATTTTAATACAACAATAATAGTAATAACACTAAGAGTAATACTAATAGTATTACTAATACTAATACCAATACTAATAGTATTACTAATACTAATACTAATACTAGTACTGAAACTAAATTATATATTAATACATAATATAATATATAATATATAATATATAATATATAATATATAATATATAATATATAATATATAATATATAATATATAATATATAATATATAATATATAATATATAATATATAATATATAATATATAATATATAATATATAATATATTATACATTATATAATATATATTATATATTATATAATTTATATTAGAAATTATATAATATATATTATATAATATATAATATATAATATATATATAATATATAATATATATATTTTATATATATATATATATATATTATATATATTATATATATAATATATATATTATATATTATATATATATATTATATATATATATAATATATATATTATATATTATATATATTATATATATAATATATATATTATATATATATAATATATAATATATAATATATAATATATAATATATAATATATAATATATAATATATAATATATAATATATAATATATAATATATAGTATATAATACAATATATAATATATAATATATAATATATAATATATAATATATAATATATAATATATAATATATAGTATATAATATGTACTAGAGATTGTAGGATATATAATATATTAATTATTAAATATTAATTGCTATTATATATTGCTATATAATATTAATCTCAGTTATAATAAATATATTGTTATTATTACAATAAAATAGTATTTTAATAAATTAATAATACTATTATTTCTTATTTAATAAATATTACTTCCAGTATATAAATAATAAATGATATTTGCAGTATATAATAAATAATAAATAGTAAATAGTAAATAATAAATAGTAAATACTACGTCCAGTATTTATTGGGTTCTGTAGGGATCTGTCCAGCTAATGGATGTTTTACTTTTAAATATCTCTTACAGGATATTTCTCCTACTGGGGTTTTATAAATTTATACATTTTTTACATTTTCCCTTTCCTACAAAAACACTACTCTTCTCCAATTATTTTAGAGTTTAATTCCCACCATTCTGTTCCTCTTTGGCCAATAGTTGGTACTTTTTGTCTTGTTTATGTCCATTTTAAGATATCTTTTGGTCTTAAGCTGATCCCTTCCCAAGGCCAGACTTTGGCCATTTGTGTATTTCCACAGATCCAGCAATTAGTTACATTCAACTCTTTACTCATCTTTTCCACTAAATCTATCAACAAGTTTTTCCCACGAGATGTTTCTAGGTCTTCTTTCTCAATTTATTGATGTTGTTACTTCTTTCTCTTTTATTAAGTCTGCTGTGCCTTTTTGATTGGACTTATGTTCAAAGCAAAGCCAAGCATCTCCTATAGGACACTCCCCAGGCAGTCCTTGCTGGTAAAGGGCAATATTTTGTGAAATCCAGTAAGTCTTCCCGTGCCCTTGGCAGGTTGCTAACAGAGAGAGGTTGGCACAGTTTAATATTAAATTTGTATGTACCCATATTAAAGATCTGGTTTCTTTCCCTTTGTAAAGGGGGTAGTAACAGTCAGCACATGGGCTCTTCTGACTTTTCAGCATGTTGTTAACAAGTTAGATCAGCAAGAGCATTCCCAGCAGTCTGGTATGAGGCATTCCCCTAAACTCTACAACTACTGAGCTGCACCCAGTGATTGGAGTGGCTGTTTTTAGGCGGACTGTAGACTCACCCAGCCTTGCCTCCTGGTTATGCTTTTCTCCTACAGAAGAGCTCATTGGTTTTAGTACAGAGTTTTTTATTCTCTCAGTGTCAACACATTTGACTTTTCTTTACTAATTTATTTTTGCCCTGATGGATGTTTTATAGGAGATTGCTTTGTACGGTAAGATTGGAGTTAACTGGTGTATTTGAACTTTTTAACACCAAAACATGCACCTAAAAACCTTGAACTCAATGGTCAGATGACTTTAAGAATTTTGGGTATCCAAAATGATAGCAAAAATACTCCAAACAAATAACGAGGTATTTACTCTTATGCCTAATCCTACAAAATCACAATATACGCCAAAACCAACAAAGGCTCCAACACAAATTAAAAACTGTACATTCATTAATAGCCACTAACTAATAATAAATGCAACAGGAAAGTATCTAATTTCAAACTCAAAAGTAAAATATAAATAACATTAACTGCAATTTTTAACAGTTCTTAAGAAGTTTTCATTATTTAAACAGTTCTTAACAAGTTTTTGACTATAAACACTCTCTAATAGTCTTTAGCTCTCCTCTGGAGGGTTACCTTTAGATCGTCTGAGTGATTAGTCACAATCCATTCATTAGAAGACTCAGTAGGAGATGTGGTTGGTTTTGACTCTTCAGTGGGAGGTGGTACAGGTCCTTTAGTCTGGGTTATATGTGTCCACCCCTTCTTTTGGGTCATATGGCAGTATTGGTGGTGAGTAGGACCTGAAAAGGACATTCAAACTCAGAGGTTAAAGGTGCAGAGTTCCATGATTTAACTAACACCCAGTCCCCTGGACTGATGTTGTGTTCCTTAGTGTCTAAGGGAGAGGTTTGAGGGAGATAACCCTTTTTCCTAAGATCTTTGAATCTCCTTCCTATGGCCTTTACCTATTTTTGGGTGGCTGTCTCTCCTTCTGGATAAATTCCCATGCTATACGGGGTTGTCAAGAAGGGGAGTCCAAACATCATTTCATACAGTGAGACTCTTATACCTGATCGAGGCCTTGTTCTAATTTGTAACAGTGCTAAGGGTAAACATTTAAGCCAATTCATCTGGGTTTCTCTAACTAATTTAATTAACATGTTTTGGATGGTTTTATTCATCCTTTCTACTCTTCTGGAGCTCTGGGGATGCCAATGGGCTGTGCAACCTCCATTTCATTCCCAGGGCTTCAACAACTTGTTGTAAGACTTGGGCAGTAAAATGTGGACCTTGGTCAGAATCAACATTATTTATCAACCCATATCAGGGAATGAGGTTTTCTAGGATTGCTTTTGTGGCTGCTTGGGCTGTCTCTGTTTTGGTCGGGAATGCCTCTACCCAATGGATGAGGTGATCCATGGTCACTAATAAATGTCTGTATCCCTGGACAGGGGGCATTTCTGTGATGTCTACCTGCACACTTTGGAACAGCCGCAAGGCCAACTCTCTTCCCCCACATCAGATAGTACTCTTCTCATTGCTTTCTGATTAATTTGTTGGCAAGTTAAACATCCCTTGATAACTGCCTTTGCTATGTTAGGTACTCCTATGCACATATGATCCCTTGGAAAGGGGTCACATAATCCTTGTATTCCCCAATGGGTCAACTCGTGTAACTCCATCATCACCTTTCAGGCTAGAGCTTTATTTAAAACTTGCTGTCCATCAGAGGTCCACCATTCTCCATTTTCTTTTTGCTGTCCTCTCGTCTTTTCTAACTCCCTTCATTCTTTCTCATCAAAGATGGGTCTTTCCTCTTTTCTTTCTCTACTAGGTGTTCTCTCTATCTTAAGAATTTTAACTGGACTTTCCTGTTCCAAAGCTACTTCTTTCACTACTTGATCAGATAATTGGTTTCCCTTTATTTCCAGGGTCTCCCGTTTTTGATATCCTTTTATGTGAACTTTGGCTATCTCTATTGGTTTCCTTAGGGACTCTAGTACTAATTTTCTTAGCTCTTCATGTATTAAACTTTTGCCTTTAGAATTTAGGTACCCCCATTCTTCCGATATTTTTCCGAATGTATGGACAATTCTGAATGCGTATCAGGAGTCAGTGTAGATTGTTCGTTTATATTTTTCTAGTAAATCTAGTCCTCTCCTCAGGGAATAGTTTTCACAGCACTGGGCACATCAATTTGAGGGTAGCTTTCCTTTTTCCTCAATTTGCAGATTCTGCCCATCTATGGTTGCATACCCTGAGACCTGTTTACTGGCTACCATTTGTGATGATCCATCTGTAAATAAAATTCTCCCATATGGGAGGAGCCCATCTTCTAAATCTTCTCTCTCTTTAGTCTGTATTTCAATAATTTCTAAACAATCATGCTCCAGGTCTGTTAATGGCTCTTCCGTGAGGAACTGGGCTGGATTTTAACATTTTGAAGTGACTAATTGAAGGTCCTTGGTACTTATTAGGATGACTTCGTACTTATGTATTTGGGTGTCGGTTAGCCACTGAGGGGCCTTGTGACTTAAAACATCTTTCACATTGTGTGGGGTATGAACCTGCATCTTCCCCTTTCAGGTTAGTTTCTGTGTGTCTTCTATTGGGGTGGCTGTTGCCTCTGTCACTTGCACACAGGCTGGCCACCTTCTGGCTACTGGATCTGGTAACTTGGAGAGAGATGTGACCGGCTTCCTGCATCCTCCCCAATCCTGTGTAAGGACTCCACAAGCTATCCCCTCTTCCACGTTTACCAATAGCTCAAAGATCTTTTTAACGTCGGGTAAGCTCAGTATAGGGGCAGAGGACAATTTAGTTTTCAGATTCCGAAGCTGTTCCTCGTCATTTGAGGTCCAGGTTACAAGCTCTGAGTTTTTCAATTTGTCATATGGAAATTTAACACTTCTAGTATACTGATCAAGCCATTATCTGCATTACCCAAACAAATGTAATAATTTTTTAACATTTCTTTTGGTCTTTGGGGCAGGGGTGGACAGAATTCCCTTATTTCTCTTGGGGCTTGACCTTTTATACCCTTGGCCCATTATATGTCCTAGATATGTTACTTCTTGTTCCACAAATTGCAGTTTCTTTTGTGATATTTTAGACCTTTTTCCCCTAAGAAATTTAGATGCTAGCATGCTAGAACTTTTAACTTTGTTAAAAGTAAACTTGTTAACTCTTGTTCTCCTCCTGATATAAGTAAATCATCAACATATTGTAAAATATGTACCCCCTTCTCAAGTTTAAACTGTTCTAGGAGTTCTTCTAAACTTGCCAAAGAGATTCGGGGATTCTGTAAACCCCTGGGGAAGATGTGTCCACCTCTAGTTGCTGTTTTCTTTTCTTTTCAATGTCCTCCCATTCAAAGGCAAACCAGTTCTGGCACTCTTCAGCCAGGGGACACACCCAGAAGGCATCCTTTGAATCGAAGACAGAGAACCATGCATGCTCCTGAGATACTTGGCTTAAAAGGGTGTATGGGTTTTGTACTACCGGGTGCCTCATAACCATTATTTTATTAATTTCTCTTGAATCTTGTACTAATTGATACCTTCCATCAGCTTTTCTCACCGCCAGTATGGGAGTATTATGTGGACACATGCATGGTGCTAAAATGCTTTCCTTTAATAGCTGGTCAATTACTGGGGCTGGTCCTTTCTTTCCCTCTGGGAAATTGGATATTGCCTTACCCGAATGGGGGAGATGTCTTTCTGCATCTCTGCTTTTATTCGTGGCACATTCAAAAAAACAATTTTTCCCTCCCCCACCCACATATTTGGGTTGATTTCGTCTATGTCTCCCTTAGTTAAGACCACTATTTGTACTAACATTTTTCCTTTTTTTGGGATTACTCCAATTTCCAATTTGATTTGTAAATCATGTCCTAATAAATTACAACCTAACTTGGGGATGTAAATGAACTTAGCTCAACACTGTCTTGAATTTCCTCTAATTTCTACATCTTCTATAATCTGGGCCTCATATAGCTCTCCTTTGGCCCCTTGTACTTTGCAGACCTTTTCACCGACTGTGATTCCTGTTGGTATTTTAGTCACACATGACTTGTCTGCTCCAGTATCAACTAAAAATTCAAATTCATCATTTTGGGGACCAATCTCAAAATTTACTAAGGGCTCTTCTAGATGATTCATTAAATTCCCCAGAGCATAGAACCCTTGACACCCCTATTCCGCATACTTCTCATCTCTTCTTAAGATGTTCTCTAAAGTTTCTTGCTCCCAGGCTATGGCTTCCTCTAATTGAAGTTCCTTACATTTTCTCCTTAGGTGTCCTTTCTCTCCACAGTAATAACAATATTTATCACTGGGTATATCCCTAGTCCCTTTTGGTCCAATAAAACCTTTGTCTCTTCTAAGTGGTTCTACTGGCCTGTATTTGTTGCCTCCCACACTTTCTCTGGCTATGGCTACCATAATTTTAATTTTTATTTTTTGTCTTTTCTTCTTCTCTTCTTAGACATACTCTTATGGCTTCTCACAGCAGTTCATTAATACTTTTTTCCTGCCTGTCCTCTATTCTTTCTAACCTTCATCTGATATCTGGCCAGGATTTAGTTATAAATTGTACCTTGAGAAGGACTTGGCCTGTTGGAACCCAGGACACCCCTCTGGGTGCCCTGGAGGACACGTGCCCCTGGCTGGGGAGTCCTGTCAGGAAGCCAAAGACACCTGAGATTTTGATCTTAACCCACGGAGCAAATTACCACCTTTGTATGAAGAATTACAAGTCACAAAATTTAAGTAGAATGATCATGAATCTTTCACAGGGTATAAAACGGTATTTTGGGGTTTTTTATATAGAGGTTTAGGAGGCAAGATGGAGGGACTTGGGTGTTGTCCTATTCTTCTTCCTTCTTCTTCTTAGTCTCCATGTTCTTGGTGATGGTGGCATTTTAGGATTGGTTTAGAGGAGAAGTAGACTGTCTAACATAGGTGATAGGTATTGGAAAATACTGATAAATAAAGTACACGTAGTTCATAGTATAAAATGTGGACACCAGCCCTGGGATGGGGAGTGTGCCTCTGTCTGACCTGCTGAAAACATCTCGGCAGGCCAGAGAAAAAATGTTATAGATAAGAAACAATAAACAACCTTGGAATCCAGAGCCGAAGAATTCAGACTCCTTCTTTGAAACACCAGGCTGGGAAAAAAGGATTCTCGGGGTCATCCCTGACCACAGGGAACCCAAGATTGGACTTCTGGGCTGTCTGGGTCAACATCAGAGTAAATCTGGAAGTTTTGCTTTAGCCTATTAAGCCATGGTGCTGGGGTCTTGTCTTTTTCCTGGGTGCTGTCAAACGCTAACCTGGTATTACTCCCTCAAGGGACTGATTCTTTTATCCCGCTGGTCATCAGGGGCCTGTAATCTCTCATGTTCCTTCTCCCCTCTTCTTGATTATGGTCCCAGTCAGGCTCCACTAAAGGCATTTTTTGGTCACCTGGGAGCCCGGTTGGTTTCCTTGCTCCCAAATTTTCATTCCTGCAGTTCTTATTAATCGAGTCTCTTCTGGGGAAAATAGGATGTTAAAGATGGAGTTCAGTTCTCACCATGTATAAATATTAGGGCTAAAAATGGATCAATTTGATTTGCTATTCCTACTGGGTCTTCAACTAAATTTCACAATTCTTTCTTAAAGTTTCTAACTTCGGACACAGTCAAGGGAGCGTTTACAAATCCAACCTCACTGGCCACCGTGCACATGGGAACTTCTCTGAGGGGGAACAATTTTCCCACTTCAGCCACTTTGAACCGGGTGTTGCAACATCAGCTGTGGAGGCTGACTGGGTAACTTCACTCTTGGGCATGAGATTCTGAGATGTTGTTTGGCTTCTCATTTGTGGTGGGGGAGGCAGAGCAGGAACTTGTTGGTGAATAAGGGGTGCATGAGATGGTTGAGGTAAGGGGACAAAAGTGAAGGGTAAAGAGAGTAAGGAGAGGGTTGAGGGGAAGGTGGTGGAGGTATAACTGGGTTAGGATGTGATAAAGGAATGAGAGCTGGGAGAGGAGGAGGAATTGGGTCCACAGCAAGAGGAATTGGAGGAGGGGTTTGAGGTACTGCAAGGGTAGGAGGGAGGAAGTGGTCAAGGAGGTCCAAGTTTTTGTTAGCCTTCCCAGCCTCTTCTTTTCTTTTACTTTACTAGCTTGCTTTCCCTCTTTTAAATGATAGACTCTTGTATTTTCTTCCTCTGAGGTGTACTTTAGCCAAGAGGTGACATTCTATATCTGCTGTATGTCTGGGTCCTCTTTAGTACTCAGGTATTGATGTCACTGGGTACACAATCGCTTGTCTTGTGTACTGTACCATGGCCACTCCCTCTGTAAGATTATCCTTGGCAATAGTGAACGATCTTTATTTGATTTAATTCTTTTGTTATTTCCCAATTGTCCCAGTTGTTAAGTAGTTTTCCTAAGGGAATATTGGGAGGGATGTTTTTAACTTTCTTCTTATTCTTTCTTGGGGAATTTACTCTCCTACTATAACACTTCCCCATACCTTCTCAATGGGCCTTCGAAGAAACTCTAATGTGCCTCTACCCAAACCAAGGAATACCGACAGACAATGCAATGATTAAACAACTCAAGCTTGTTTGGCCCTTTTAACTTATTTCTATTTTCAGTATTTAACTAAAACCTAAACAATTAACAAAACTCCTTAACCACTTGCATTCACAATTCTTACACTGTCATGGTTTGATGCTGGTGCAATGCCAGTGCCCCCATGAAAATACATTCTCCCTGGTGTCTGCTGTGAGATGTGACCAGAAATAAGCAAGCTTGTCCCCCACTTGGAAATAAAGAAAAAGAAAATTTTATTAAATAAACTACAACTACATGCAAAAAGAAACACACAGGAAAAATGAAAACCTTCCAAAAACTTTTCCTCCCCCCCCCCCACCAAATTTCCAATACATCCATCCCTCAGATCACCAAGTCTCAGTCCCTCACCACCTTTTAGATATCAATTCTCAGTTCATCAAGGAGTGAGGAGTCCCTCTTGTGCCACAGGCTTCCCCTGGAAACACAGTTGAGACCTCTTGTGTTTCCTGTCACACAGGGCACTGCCCAGAGATCATTGCCATTATGACCTCTTCCTTCCATGTCCAGTGCTCTCACCACTGCACGTGGACCAGAGCTGCTTTTAGGGTTTTCCTTTTAAGGGTACTTGGTCCAGTTAAAAAAAAAAAAAAAAAGCACAGTCTCTCACTTTCTGGATGCCTGTCCCCCTCCAAATTTCACCCCCTGGGGCCGACGGGTCTCAAGAACAGAGATCTTCTCCTCCCCTGAAGATTGAGGGCACCAACCACCCTCCTCATCCATTGTCTCTGTTCACACACTCCTTCAGATCACATCACTGCACTCACTTGGCTCCGAGCCATTGCCTCCCCCCTAAATGCAGTCTCTGTGTCACAGGAAGAAACAGTTCTGTCCATGGCTATACAAGAAAAGTCCAGCCAAAGGACTTTGCAAAGAACCTCTTCCCACCTAAGATTCTTCTTCACTTCTCTTGTGGCCCATTTCCTCTTATCTTATCTCCTATCTCTCTTCTCATCCAACTCCACGAGGATCAGCATTTGTAAGGTTTCCATCATCCAAGAAAAATGGTTAAAAATCTCAGTCTCTGCCTGTCCAGAAATCCCACAGCTGCTTTGCCAGGCACCTTCTCGCTGCACCCCTCATTCTCCTTCTTGCCGGCCGTGCTATCAAATTCCAAGGTGGCACAGGCACAGACACCATATCTCTCTCTCTCTCTTTCTCTCTCTCTCTCCTGGGGGGGGTAGATGGCTGCCCAATGACTCTCCAATGTTCCTCCACCCTTCCATCCTCGAGGCCTCTTCACCTCCCATCTCTGTCCAAGGCCCAGGCCTACCTCACCCGGCCGCATGGCTTCCCGTCCCACACACAGCTGGCAGCAGCTGGGCAGGGGAGAGGTCTGAACTCTTTCCCCACCCAAGAGAAAGGGAACCCAAGAGAAAGTTTTCCTGGGAGTTCTCTGCTTTTAACCCCTGTGTTCTCAGAGGCACATCCATGTCCCCAGTGGCCACACCAGGTGCCAATATTCAAATCTGAGCAGCTATTGGTTTGACCACAGCATCCCAAAAAAACTCGCTTCCTCTCAAACCATGACAGGGTGATAGGAACATATAGACTCTATCTTATCCTTGTATGTTACTTTATGAAGTTGTATAGTTCTTGATGTTGTTCAAGTTGTATAGCTATTGATAAAATTATGTAGCTGTTGATTTTGTTACTATGCTAATATAATGCCTTTAGCTTATTCCTGTGTGTTGCCTTATAAAGTTGTACAACTATTGGTATTGTCAGTAGTCTAGAAGTGGAGGTAAAAGGCTTTTTGATGATAGATAATGTAAGTTTGGGGAATAAATCAAGGTCAGCACACAGATGCATTTCAGAGTTAGTGGAATCTACACAAGGGATACTTGTACCACGTTTGCAATTTCTTTTGCAAGGGCCCTGTAGAGGTATGGTAGACATGGCATTTATTTAATAGAAAAAAAAAGGGGAATTGTAGGTACACAATTTGTGGTAATTGGGAGTGGGGCTGTGCCTGAGCCTCATCCCTAAGGGGCTACAACCGTGCAGGACAGGTGAACAGTATTAAAGGTAATGAGACATGGAGTGCTGAGGTGTACTGGCCAATCACAAAAGGGTACAGAGGGCACACAGGTGCAATGTGTGTAAGATGAAGGGTATAAAAGGTTGTACTGAAGAACAATAAAGGGCTGATGCTTGAAGCCTTCTTTGGTGTCAGTTGTACCCCCAACAGCCTCCCTGTGATGTCACAGCTCTTTCTCTAATGTCACAGCCAACTCTGTGATGTCATAGTCTGCCCTGTGATGTCAGTCCTCTGCCCTGTGATGTCACACCTGGCTCTGCGATGTCAGAGAGACAGTCTATGATGGTGTAGCTGCTCAGTGACCTCACATAACCCACTCTGTGATGTCATGGCTCACTCTGTGACCTCAGGTTATCAGATGATAAATTGTCTACATCAGGTGAGCACACACAATGCTGGTTCTCCAAAATCCCAGGCCTGTGGAAACCATAAAATGCCCATTGTGTGAGCAGGGGAACTGAAATCCACCAGCCTCAGTGTCCTGTCAGCTAGCCAGGCCCACTGGAACATTGGGATCCCTGTTGCCTTCTGGATCAAGGCAGGCGACCTGGTTCTGAGGATCAGCACAACGGCCCACTCTCCAGGGCCGTTCGGGCCAATGACACACGCAGACACCAATATGGTGGACGGTCAAAAGGCGTTTATTACTTCTTCTCATGGGGTCTTATAGTTTAAGGGGTCTCTATGTCAAAAGGGGGTTTGTCCTTCTTATCTATGGTTAGTAGGGAATGGAAAAGTACTGGGTAAGGAGTGGAAAGTTACTGGCATTGCTGTTAGTGGGGCAACATTCCTACTGTTAGTGGGGCCACATTCCTAGAGTAATCTCTTATCTTAGAGGAACAAAGGGTCCTGGCTTTCCGTGACATTGCGTGATCTTCCGCAGCGCCTTCTCCCTATCTACAACAGATCCCTGAGCACCAGGGACCACCAGAGAGACCCCCAGGACAGGAGAATGCATAGGTAAAGGGGAGGGGAAATATGTTAATGATTTTGGGGAAATTATTATCATACGTGTGTTTAGTCCAGGACAATCAATGAATATGTGTGCAAAATACAGAATATAAACAGAAACTTTCCTGTACTCAGCATGCAGGGCTTTGGGAAGAGCTCTCCCCCCATGCATCCAGCCAAAAAAGGAATGCTGCTTCTTAATGCCAAATTGGTATTAATGATTTTCTACTTAACTAAATTTTTGGTAACACTCCCAGTCCCAAGGAAAACTCTGTCTCTTGCTGGTCTCAAACAGAGAAGGGAATGGTGGGAGATGTGGTGGTCGGAGGCTGCCCAGGGCAGAGTGACCATGAAATAATTGAGTTTTCAATATCCTGTGAAAGAAGGAGGGGCATCAACAAAACGTCTGCCCTGGAATCAGGAAGGGCAGACCTTGGCCTATTCAGGATGCAGATTTAGAGAGTACTGAATCAGGTACTGATTTTTTAAGGGAAACAGCCCTTAAAAACAAAAGTGTCCAGGAAGGATGGATACACCTCAAGAAAGGAATCTTAAGGGGGAAGGAGCGGCCTGTCCCTCTGTGCCAAAGTTAACCAGAGAGGAAAATTACTGTCCTGGCTGATCATGAGCTTCTTGTGGGAACTCAGAAAAAATAGGTCAGGCAACTCAGGAAGTGTTTAAGGATGTTGTTGGGTCATGCAGAAAGAAAAGTAGAGAGATGAAAGCTCAATTAGAGCTTCACCTGGCCAATTCTGTAAAAAGTTCTGAAGAAAAGTTTTTATAAATAAACTAATAGCAAAAGGAGGAGTAAGGAGAACCTCTACTCTACAGTAGATGCACTAGGGAATAGAGTAACTAAATATAAGGAAAAGGCTGGGCTGCTTAATACCTTGTGTGTCTAAATTTTCAAAAATAAGACAGGTTGTCCTCAGGACAAGTGTTCTCCTGAGCTGGTGGAAGGGCACAGGGAGCAGAATAGCCCCCCTGTAATCCAGGAGGAAGCAGCTGGGGACCTGCTGAGCCACTCAGATGCTTACAGGTGAGATATAAACTTTAAAGAATTTAGGGATTTTAGAGGAGCTGAGGTTTTAGTTAGAGATAAGCTTTATTGGAGTTAATCAAAATAAATGGGTAGGCCTTGATAAAGTTGAGTTAGAAGTTAACTAATAATTGATTGCTTGTCAACACAATGTTTGGTTAGCTGGATTTATAATGAAGAATGTACAAACTGATAAATAGCGTTTAGGAACATAGGACAATTGTGGCCTCCTTTGTTCTGAAACCAGTTGAGGATGGGAATGGGAGTTCTACCAAGCGTTCATTTGTCATATTTGCATTTAAAAGGTAGAAAGGTAAGAACGATGAAGACACCATTTACTTCCTCATTTTGGGACCCCTCCCCATGAAAGGGACTACCGACTCATTTCAAGGAACAAACTACGCATGCTTAATAGCTTTTGTACCAAAGTTATGAATATGCATTTGTATTTTGGGTATTCAATACTTCTATAGATAAAAGGACTCTGTAATCACCTGTAAATTGAGGTGTGTATTTCGGAGCTATCCTGCACACTTCCCAGCGTTGCAATAAACATACACTTTCTAACTTTAAATTCTTAGAGAGTCTTTGTCCGACAGCATGGGATGTCCGTACTAGATCGATATCCGTGTTTTTAAAAAATCACAGGTGTCTTTGGGAGCAGATGGGATCCATCCCAGGGGTATGAGGGAGCTGTGGATGAGCTCCCCAAGCTGCTCTCCATCATTTACCATCAGTGCTGGCTCAGCAGGGAGGTCCCCGAGGACTGGAGGTGCCAATGTGAGCCCATCCCCAAGAAGGGCTGGAAGGAGGAGCTGGGCAACTCCAGGCCTGTCAGCCTGACCTGGGTGCCCAGCAAGGTTATGGAACAGATCACCTTGAGTGCCATCACAGGGCACCCACAGGATGGCCGAGGGATCAGAGCCAGCCAGCGTGGATTTAGGTCCTGCCTGATGAACCTGATCTCCTTGTATGACCACGTGACCCACCTGGGAGATGCATCAAATGCTTTGGATGTCGTGTACCTGGAATTCAGCAAACCCTTTGCAACAATGAGCCACAGAATTCCCTGGAAAATCTGCGGCCCACACCTTGGAAAGAGTGACCCTTCCAAGGGCTAAGAGCTGGCTGGAGGCCAGCCTCAGAGAGTGAAGGGAAAGGTGCTGCATCCAATAACCAGTGGTGTCCCCCAGGGATCAGAGTTTGCCCCACTCCAGTTTAACATCATTATTAATGGTTTAGATGAGGGGACTGAGTCCAGAATCAGCAAATCTGCAGATGACACCAAGCTGGGTGTGAGTGAGGATCTGCTGGAGGGTAGGAGGGCTCTGCAGAGGGACCTGGACAGGCTGGATCCAGGGCCCAAATCCAACAAGGTGAGGTTGAACAAGTCCAAGTGCTGGGTCCTGCACTTTGGCCACAACAACCCCTGCAAGTGCTACAGGCTGGGGACAGAGTGGCTGGACAGCGGCCAGGCAGAAAGGGACCTGGGGGCACTGATGGACAGCAGGCTGGACATGAGCCAGCAGTGTGCCCAGGTGGGCGAGAAGGCCAATGGCTGCTGGCCTGGATCAGGAATGGTGTGGCCAGCAGGAGCAGGGCAGAGATTCTTCCTCTGCACTCTGCACTGGTGAGGCCACACCTCGAGTGCTGTGTCCAGTTCTGGGGCCCAATTTAGGAAGGCCATAGAGGGGCTGGAGTGTGTCAAGAGAAGGGCAACAAGGCTGGCGAGGGGTCTGGAAGACAAGTCATGTGAGGAGTGGCTGAGGGAGCTGAGGTTGTTTATCCAGGAGAAGAGGAGGCTCAGGGAGAAAAGGTCGTGTCAGGGCACAGGTTGGACTTGTTGATCTCCAAGGTCGTTTCCAACCTTGCTGATTCTGTGACTCTCTGGAACCACCCTTGGAGCATTTACAACAGCATCTGCAGGGGAAGGACAGGAAACTCCCAGCTGATGGGAACAAACTTTCTGGCTGATTGCAAAGGCCACGACAAAGCTGAGAGGTTTCCCTGGTGTCCCCCAGCCGTTGCTGGCCCCAGGGGCTGATGGCATTTGTGCTCCCTCAGGTTCATGTCCCCGCAGCAACAGCATGGGGGTGCTCCCTCTGCTCTGTGCAATGCAAACAGCGGCTGCTGAGCCAGTGCTGCCGTGTCTGTGCCTGCAAGGATGGGGCACCTGTGTGAGCTGGGGCAGAGGCCAGGGCTGCAGAGGTGGGATGTTGTTGGCAGCTCCATGAGGACGCTCTGGGACGCTGCCCTGGGCTGTGCAGCGCACTGGGGATGGATCAGCCCCTGCTCTGCTGCTCCTTCCCGTCTGCCCCAGGGCCCTTGCAGAGCCCCAGCCATGCTGTTTGCCCCCAGCCTGCCTATGGCCAGCCTGGGGCTGCTCACGGGGCTTTTCTGTGCTGGGCATTGGCCTGGGAGTGTTCTTGAGAGAGCCTGGGCAAGGAGCCTGGAGCCCCCAGGCCGTGGGCTGAGGCGTCAGCGCTGCCCCAGCAGTGCCCATGGCCTGTCCCTGCTGCAGCCCCGGCACTGCCACCCCCAGGGCTGTGCCCGGCCCCGAGAGCACTCAGGCCCTGCAGCAACACCAGGGCCACCAGGGCAGCGGGGCAGGGCCACGGCAGCAGCACTGGCAACACCAAGTGCTGCTGCTGCTGCTGGGCACAGCTGCTGTGCCAGCCCTGATCTGCCCCAGCTCTGCACACAGACATTGCTGCTGCAGCTCCAGAGAAGAAAAAAAGGGAGATGTCTGGTGAAAATTCTGCTGAGAGATCCTTTATTTCATCTAAAGCCACAGAGAACACAGCTCATGTTGACACAGTCTGGGGGCACCGGGAAGGTGGAGAGAAAGAAAATTAGAAATGGTAGAAACAATGGCCTTGGTTTAGGGAGAATATTAAAAATTAAAACAGAGGGGGAAAATAACCAATCCAACAAAAACTACCAAATCTCACTTTTATTACAAGAGATATGCAGAAATTGGCAACCAGTTTAATGTTTTCTAAATTTTCCACTCAACAGTCTCCACACTGCAGCCTTGAGCTCCTGGTTCCTCAGGCTGTAGATGAGGGGGTTCAGAGCTGGAGGCACCACTGAGTACAGAACTGACAGGGCCAGATCCAGGGATGGGGAGGAGATGGAGGGGGGCTTCAGGTAGGCAAATGTGCCAGTGCTGAAGAACAGGGAGAGCACGGCCAGGTGAGGGAGGCAGGTGGAAAAGGCTTTGTGCCGTCCCTGCTCAGAAAGGATCATCAGCACAGCCCTGAAGATCTGCACATAGGAGAAAACCATGAACACAAAACAACCAAAAGCTAAAGAGGCAGTAACCAATGAAATCCAGATTTTTCTGAAGGTGGAGTGTGAGCAGGAGAGCTTGAGGATCTGGGGCACCTCACAGAAGAACTGGCCCAGGGCATTGCCGTGGCACAGGGGCAGGGAAAATGTATTGGCTGCATACAGCAGAGCATTGAGAAAGGCACTGGCCCAGGCAGCTGCTGCCATGTGGGCACAAGCTCTGCTGCCCAGGAGGGTCCCGTAGTGCAGGGGTTTGCAGATGGACACGTAGCGGTCATAGCACATGATCGTCAGGAGGGAAAGCTCTGCTGAGATGAAGAACAGAAAGAAAAAGAGCTGTGCAGCACATCCTTTGTAGGAGATATCCCTGGTGTCCCAGAGGGAATTGTGCATGGCTTTGGGGACAGTGGTGCAGATGGAGCCCAGGTCACTGAGGGCCAGGTTGAGCAGGAAGAAGAACATGGGTGTGTGCAGGTGGTGGCCGCAGGCTACGGCGCTGATGATGAGGCCATTGCCCAGGAGGGCAGCCAGGGAGATGCCCAGCAAGAGGCAGAAGTGCAGGAGCTGCAGCTGCCGCGTGTCTGCCAATGCCAGCAGGAGGAAGTGCCTGGTGGAGCTGCTGTTGGACATTTGCGGTGGCTGCATATTTAAACGAACAGAAGGAGGAAAGACAGGGCAATGGAGGGGAAATTTCTCACAGAAAAATCAAAACTCTTTGTCGTAGCTTCTTTCTTTCCACTAAGCACCTCCCCCTTGTGTATGTCTAGGAGATCTTCCTTCACCATTGTTGCTGGAGCCCTGATTGCTGCTGGCCAATGCTGTGTGAGGAGCTGGACCTTGGCCTGCAGGACACCTGGGAGTCAGCCCTGACCCCCAGTCAGTGCAGGGGAACAGTGAGAGCAGGGCCCAGTCCTGGTGTACAGGCTTGGATAAAGAATTTTCCTGTAAGGCTGCAGAACTGCCTGGGTGAAGGGATGCGGATAACAGAAGGCAGAGCGAGGGATTCTGCTGCACCTGGGGAGAACAGAGAGTCCAGTGAGACAGGAGGGTTGTCTGAGGCTTAGTGCAGACTGAGGGGAGCTGCTCTGTCCCTCTCTCCTGCTCCAGCTGCTCTGCACTTGCACCTTTCTGA
This sequence comes from Melospiza melodia melodia, assembly GCF_035770615.1. Lineage (NCBI taxonomy): Eukaryota > Metazoa > Chordata > Aves > Passeriformes > Passerellidae > Melospiza > Melospiza melodia. Next base: position 331,060 of record NW_026948804.1, on the reverse strand, counting down.
GATCCACTCCTGTGTTACTCTGGACAGCCAGGAGACACTGCTGAGAGCAGAGGGATCCCGGGCACACAAAGTGGCTCCTGCCTTTCCCAGAGTCAGGACAGTGGGCTCAGTGCCAGCCCCCCAGGCTGCCCTGCCCAGAGCTGCCCGGGCACAGGGAGCTGGGACACCCCATTGCTGTGTTCAGCCTGCACAGGAGGAGCCCAAGGGCTGGGCCTGGCCCTGCAGCTGGAACTGCCATTGCAGAGAGCCCCTCAGCAATGCCAGCAGCACCTGGGCAAGCCAAGGAGAGAGAGAGAGCCGGGCCTGAGGAAAAGCCTTTCCCTGGCCAGCCCTGCCCAGCCCCTGCCGGGCAGCAGCAGGGCAGGACAGTGGCCCTCAGGCCCTGGTCAGCAGAGAATGGGCACATGGCCGGAGAGATGCCCTACATCTCTGGGGCTGCTCTGCCAGCCCAGGAGGGACTGAGGGCCCCGAGCCCCCGGGGTTAGGGCTGTGCTGGCTGCGAGGGGACAGAAGAGCTGTGCTGCTCAGGGCAGTGTGTGCCCTGAAGGGCAGGCCCGGCAGGTGCCACATCTGCCCTGCAGCAGGGCTTCCTTCAGCACTGCCTCCCTCCCTGCTTTCCCATGGCTCTGCTGCTGGAGCTGTCCCAGCCCCAGCTCCTCTTGTGGCCCCAGGCTCCTTCCCTGCCAGAGCTGCCAGAGCCCAGCCCAGCCCCTGGGCCAGCCCTGCCCTGCAGCTGCTGGGCCCTGCAGGGATTAAAGAACAGCTCCCCCAGCCTGGGCACCATGCAAAGGTGATGCTGCATGGATCTGGGGGCTGGGCAGGTGCAGGCACTTGCTGAGGTGCCCAGGAATCCTCAGGGTGATGGTTTAAGAGTCTCAGCTCCTGCTCTGCCCTGCACAGTAAATTTTCTATTGCCACCAAGCTGAGCCAGCCACAGATTCAGGAAAGCAGAGACCCAAGCAGGAAACTCCTGCCCTGAATGAGCTCATGAAAAGTCACCCTGGGCATGAGCTGGAGCTCTGAGCAGCCCTGGATGCAGCCCCAGCTTCACCCCCTGCAGCCGTCCCTGGCAGCAGGAGCCGTCCTGCCCTGTCCCTCTGACGGTGCCCAGGGCAGCCCCGCTCTGCAGCACATCCTCCCCCAGAGCAGAAAGAGAAGCAGAGCATCCTTACAGTCACATCAGTCCTGTCCTGGGTCAGCTTCAGGAGATCCCCCAAGGAGCACAGGGGACACTGCCCTGCACCCACACACTCACCATGCACAGGGCTGTGAAGATCTTTCCCCAAGTGAAGTCTCAGCTCAATGTCTTCCCAATCCTGATTGCCTTCAGCCTGTCTCTGCCTGGCTCCTGTCCCCTCAGTGCCTGCAGGCAGAGCCCTCAGCCCTGCTGGGCTGGGAGAGGAGCTGGCCCTGAGAAGAGCTGTTCCTTTAAAGCTCAGCAGCACAGAGACAGCACAAGGAGTTTAATGAGCCTCTTGGGGCTTTGCTGTTGTTTACATCAGACTCAGTCCCTGAGAGAGTCTTCAAAAAACTTCTCAAGAACTCAAAATTAAATATAAACTCTGAAGTTTCTTGAAGTTTAAATGGGTCCCACTGAGAAAGTGTTCCCAGGTTAGTTAGAACAGAACACTGGAGGCAGTGATGACAGCTGGGGACAAACAAGGCAAATGTGTCTCTGGTGCTGAGCAAAGCTGGATGTGTTTGAGGAATGCCAAGGGCCAAGGCCTGAGCCCCAGCCCCTGGCCAGGCAGATGCTGTCCCTCCCTCCTTGCTCAGGGCTCTTGCCGGGATGGGCACTGGCATGTGGGGATGTGCAATGGCAAGGGCAGGAGCATGGGGCGGCCCCTGCCAGGCTGCTGAGCAGGGGCAAGGAGGCAATGAGGCCCCAGGCCTGCAAGGGTCACTTGTCTCCTGCTCCTGCCTCAGGCCCAGGCCCAGCAGCCATGGCCAAAGTGCTGCCCAAGTTGGCTCTGGCAGGGCTGTCTTGCAGCTGCTGCACATGCCTGTGCCCTGTGCAGCCCAGGCTGTCCTACGGTGTCCCTGCCCTATGCCTGTTATACATGAGAAGCTTGACTAGGCCAATATTCAAGCAGCAATCAATTCATTTTTTAATATGGTAAATATGAGCAATGCAGCACTGTGTACAATGGGGGAAGTTTTCCCTCTACCTGCACACAAATAGTTGAGGCTTACAGGTATTTATAGGGGTACTCATCAGCTTTCTCAGTAGGTTCTATTCCAATTTTTACTCATCAGCGGTTTTTATTCCCAATTTTTTTGTCGCAATTCTATACAGTATTGTGATTTCGTTTTTCTCGGGATGTATGCCAAAAAGGAGTATCCCCATATAGTGGTGGTCCAGTTTCCAAAAGAAGAAAGACAGATCCCATCTAGTGGAGTCCAGCTCCCCAGATGTGGGTCCACCTTTTGATTGCAGAGGCTATAAATCTCATAACAATGATGTCCAGCTTCCCTGGGTCAAAAATGTAGATCCTCGAGTTTATGTTCATCTTCCTTTCTTAAGCTGCTTTTCTCTGTTTTGTTAAGGTGTGAGATAAGCATGTTTCCTTTATATATATTCCAAAGCTATGGTTTCAAGTATACAAGCAATATTCTAAAATTACACTTCAAAAGGTTATTATTGCAGAATTCTTTAAGGATTAACTACAAGCAAACAGCAACATCCTTAACACTTTAATTCAAATGCTCCTCAATCAACCAAGGTTAATTGCAAACAAAAGATAGGTTCAAAGGCCTTCTTCCATGCTTTACTTTCCTCAGTTATTATTAGAATTCGCAACTGTCCCATTGTTGGTCTCCATATTGCAATCACAGATACACACATTGCCTGTATGTACCTGACACGATACACAGCATTGTATTTCACAGTCTCCCCACTCGCCTGTATAAATTTTCATTTATCTTACTCATTCGTGTCTGGGCTTCAAGTCTGGCCAAAACTTTGGAAACATTTCCCTTTTTGTCTTCTGTCTTTAATCTCATTATTTTGGATATCTTAGCTGTTTTCTCAAATTGTCCAGGCTCTCCTGTAGCCAATTCCAGGTCTACCACAGCAATCGGCATGCTTTGAATGACTGAGTGGATTAGTCGGATAAAATATTGAATAAGGCAAGGTAGAAACAATAACCCAGCTAATGAACACAATATCATGAACCCTATTTTCTTCCACCAAGCTCCTCCTCCAAGCATCTGGTCCCACCATGAGGCTTGAAGGATGGAATTCCATGTTTGGACTGGGACATGAGCCATTGTTTTGATCTCTGCTGCTAAACCTCTGATGATTTCTCCATAATCATTAATCTCAATGCAGCACTCGGACTCATTGAATTTTCCGCACACACCCACTTCTTCGGCCAGCAAATAGTCCAATGCTATTCTGTTCTGATACACAAAAGCCCGCACCTGAGTGTGCTGCCAGCTTAACAAGTCCAGGGTCTCTGAGGAGTTATTTGAGACTATTTCTACCACTGTCTGTAGTCTAATCAATCGGTTCAATAGGTAAATCAAGGTCATGTATCCCCAGCTTCCATCTTGAGCCCAAGTGGCTGGCCCATAATAATCTATTATTCTTTCTGCTAGCCACTCTTCTTCTCCCTGTTTTTGGTCCCCTCCTGCCCTTGGAAACTCAAGTTTCAATTCTCTTTTTTCCCTGTTAAGGTTTTCATATAAGGGTGCTCCTAACAGGTTACTCTTGGACTTTGGTAGTACAGAGAAGGAGGGTTTTATAAGCTTTTTGTCCCGAAATCCAATATATACAATTTGGGGCTTTCTATGGTCATTTACAGCCTCAGGTTTTTCCCAGTAAATTCTTAGGGTCTCCAGGGATTGGTAAGGGTTAGCTCCAGGACTTTTATGCCAGCACAACTTTATCTGGTTGTTCCATTTGCAATTTTTCTCTTTAATTAGGCTCCAGTATCCAGCAGGAGGTGTTGGCTGCCCAGTTCTAGTGTTATTGTTTGAATTTACTGCTAAAGTAGATATGCAGGGAGTATACCCTACCACTTCAGTATATTTTCTCCCCTCTCTGCTGATGCAAACTGTTCCAATTATTTGATGATTTAAAATGCATCCTTCAGGACGTTTCAATCTTTTGGAAATTTGAGTATGGTTCTATTTTAGAAATTGCTCTGGAGCTAGACTCTCACCTCTCCATGGCCATTTTTCAGCATATTTCTATCCCCCACAAATCCAACAATTGGCTAACTCTAATTCTGTGGCAATTTCTTGCCTTGGATCTACAAAAAGGTTCCTATTTGAAGTCAGAAAACCCCAATCACTATACTGCTGTTCTAACTATTTGTATTGTTCACTAAATTTATTTAGCTTTTCTTGTTCTACTCTTTACATTTTTGCTTCTGATTCTTGCTTTTGTAGTTTTTGAGTAATTTGTTTCATTCTACTCTCTGGGTCTCTTCCTTCTCTGACCTTTGCTAAACAAAAGAATTTGGCGTATCGCAGACAAATTCGTTCATCATCATCTTGAAGAAGGTTGATAAACACAGGCCAATCCTTGGGAGAAACCTTCAGTGCGTGTTTTAAATTTTCTCCAACCCAGTATATTTTGCCACCCATAGTGCACATCATTAATTGGTTATGGTCATAGCACACTTCATGAACATGGGAATGTGCCATGAACATTGATTCCATTTTTCCCCTGATCCAGACAGTATGATTGCATTTGTCACAGACAGCCGGAGCAATAGGCTCTGATCCTGCAGCTCATGGATTATGTGGAGTTCAGGAGTGAGGCTCTTAAGGCCCATTGCCTGGGATGCAATGATCAATGCAGTGAAAATAATCCTCAGAGGGTCTAACTCTCTACCTCTCTCAAGGCCCCTTGGGTTGCATCCAAGGGCCGAGATGTAGATCTTCTCTGTAGCAGAGTTTATACCTTGGGATTTAGTCACTGATATCTTTTGTTTCATTTTTGCCTTTTGCCTCATGATCCTTCAGATCTCTATTTATTGTGGTTGTGGCCTGATTCTTTTTAATTTAGGCCAATTGGCCCCTAAGTTCGGGGGATATGTGACTACAATAGGGTTGGTGTATGTGCCTCCCTTTCTTCCAGCAATACTTGGCTTTCTGCCACTCTTTTGCTTTAATTTGATATTCATAATGTATCCAATTGCCCTTGTCACACTCTGTTTCTTCTAATTTGGCCTTTGGTACTTCCTGCAAATCAATTCCTGCTCTTGTTCCGTGTACCCAAGTTCTCCACTAATCTTTATCACCTGTTTTAATATATCCTTTCCTTACTACAGCCCACGACATTCTATCAGTTTCTTTTTCTATTTATTTTGTACAATTACAGCAGAGAGCATTAGGGATCTGTCCCCTTGGTAGGTCTGTATACCAATATTCTTCACACCCTATACACTTATAACAACCTCATGGATAACACAGTCTGGAGTAGTACATTCTACCTCTCGTGAGTACAACTGGTTTTGCAGCTTAAGGTAGGAGCATTTTCCTGACATACATCAGTCCCTTTTTAACTTCATTTTCAGTTCTCCGGGGGTAGATGCAATTCTCCTCTGGGATTCTGTCTCTGTCAGTGGTTCTGCTGGTCCTTTGAATCATGACGTGTGGGTCCAGCCTTTTTCCGCAGTTCGGACAGCTGTATAAGTGGTCAGCAGAGTTAAATAGGGACCTTCCCACCTAGGAGACAAACTTTCTTCTTTCTAGCTTTTAATCAGCACCCAGTCACCCAATTTTATTTGATGCATGCTAAATCTGAGAGGGGCTGATTGAGCAATTAACCCTTTCTCCCTTAGTTCTGGACATGTTGTCCCATCTTCTGGATGTATTTTTGAATAGTCATATCAGCTACGACTACTGATGTTTGGGGTACTTCATGGGAATAGGGCATTCCATAAAGCATCTCATATGCAGAAAGTCCCATATATGCATTTGGAAGCGTCCTTATGTTAAGTAATCCTAAAGGTAAACATTTTGCCCATGACATTTGGGTCTCAATCATCAATTTTTTTAATTGCTGTTTTATAGTTTGGTTCATTCTTTCCACCCTCCCAGAGCTATGGGGGTGCCAAGGGGTGTGATATTCCCAGGAAATACCCATGGCTTGTGTTACTCCTTTTATGATGCTGGAAGTAAAGTGGGAGCCCTGATCAGAATCAATGGCCCTGATAACCCCAAATCGGGGAGTAATTTGTTCCAACAAATTTTCTTTGTTTTTTTTTAAACTTCGCCGTGGGTCGGGCAGCTGAGTAGACCTCCACCCAATGAGTTAGTTGATCTACTAATACTAAAAAGCATTTCCATCTGCCCACCCTTGGTAATTCAGTATAATCCACCTGAACCCTTTCCAATGGTCGGTAGGCTATTTTTCTACCGCCGGTTTAAGCTTGTCTCAGTACCCTTTTGTTAACTTTTTGACAAGTCAAACACCCCTGTGTTGTTTTGCTATCTCAAAAATTCCAATACATCCATAATATTTTAAAAAATGATCACATAAGGGTCTTGTTCCCCAATGAGTACGTTGGTGTAACTGGCTTAGAATCCTTTTAGCGTAACCTTTAGGTAAAATCTCTCTCCCATCTGGTAGTACTCATTTTCCCAGCTCTTTCTTAGCTTTTAATCTTTTTATAGATTCCTCCTCTTGAGTACTATAGCCTTTTGGCAGCTCCTCTTGAATTTCCACTATAGTGTTCAGCTGGATAGTTTATTTTAATTTACAAGCTGCCTCCTTTGCAGCTTGTTCAGCTGTGTTGTTTCCTCTCACTAAGCAGCTTGATCCTCGTTGATGACCTCTTACATGTACTACAGCTCTTCTCTTAGGTCTTTTCAGGGCTTCAAGCACTCTGATTATTAACTCCTGATGAATCAGTTTCTTCCCTTGAGTGTTTATAAAACCTCTTTCCTTTCAGATTTTTCCAAATGTGTGTACAATTCCAAAAGCATGTTTTGAGTCTGTGTAAATAGTCCCCACCTCATCTTTTAGAAGTTCTAAAGCTCAGTATAAAGCAAATAATTCACAAGCATGAGCTGACCACCTAGAACTTATTTTTCCTCTTTCTTTGCAGACATATTTTCTCCTTCTACAATAGTGTATTCTGAATTTCTTTTCCCTTCTATCACACATGACGAGCCATCGATAAAATACTTTTCCTCACTAGATAGCTCCATCTCATTCAAATCTGGTCTCACTTTCGTTTGTAATTCCACACAAGCTCTTCAGCTGGCTCCCCATAGAAAAATTGAGCAGGGTTCTGAGCAGGAGTGACTTTAAGTTCCAGTTCAGGGGAATGTATCAAGATAGCTTCATACTTTAAAACACAGCTATCAGTGAGCCCCTTCTCTGCTTTTTGATGCAATATGCTTCTAACATTGTGGGGGTATATATATTACTAAAGGAGCTCCAAATGTAACTTTCTTTGCTTCTTCTACCAGAAGAGCTGTTGCTACTATAGCTTGTAAACATATTGGCCATCTTTGACTAACAGGGTCCAGTAACTTGAATAATACCCCACCGGCTTTTTGTCTCCTCCCCAGTCCTGGGGGAGCACTCCATAAGCAGTTTGCTCAGCAGTATTTACAAATAATTGAAAAGGTTTCTCGAAGTTAGGTAGGCTGAGTACTGGGGCTTGAATTAGAGCATCTTTCAAACTCTTAAATTGTTTTTCATCCTCCTGGTTCCATTTCACTGTATTTACTTGTTAGTTTTTCATACAAAAATTTCACCTTTTGACTTTATCTATCTATCCATTGTCTGCAATATTCCAATAAGCCTAAGAGTTGTGGTACTTCCCTTTTGGTATTAGGGGAAGGCAGACTCAGTATTCCTGATATTCTCTCAGGATCTAATTTCTTTGTTCTTTTACTCAGCCAGTGTCCTAGATATTTCACTTCCTCTTCAGCAAATTGTAACTTTGCCCTTGAAACCTTTAGGCCTTTCTTTCCCAAGAAATTCAACAGACTGATTGTTGCTTCTCTCACTTGCTCCTGATTCTCTCATGCAATTAACAGATCATCTACATATTGTACTAGTTTAGTTCCTTCTGGTCTTTCAAAATCTTGTAAAATTCTTTCTAAAGCCTGGCCGAAAAGATTGTGGGATTCTGTAAAGCCCTGTGGAAGTACCGCCCACTTCAATTGTTATTTTCTCCCTGTATCTGGATCTTGCCGCTCAAAGGCAAAATAGTCCCTGCATCCCTCCTCTAAAGGACAGGACCAAAAGGCATCTTTCAAATCCACTAACTATACCAGGTATAGTCAGAGGAAATCTGACTTAGTAATGTATATCGGTTAGCTACTACAGGAAACCTTGTGGCTGTTCGTTGACTGACAGCCCTTCGGTCTTGGACTAGACAGTAGCTGCTGTCACTTTTCTTCACAGGGATTATGGGGGTATTGTGGGGTGACATACATCCTTCTGACTTGCCCTGCCCTAAGAGTTCTTCAATTACTGGCTTCAGCCCTCGTCTGCCATCTAGTGGAATAGGGTATTGTCTCACCCTTATAGGAAACTCAGGATTTACAACGGTGATTTTAAAGGGTTCTATATTCAATTTACCGATCTCCCCAGGAGTCGACCAGACGTCAGGACATATTTTACTCTCATCCTGGTCCGTCAGTTTGTACAGCTGTACCATTAGTTGATCATTTTGGGGTTGAATACAAATTGTTAATGAAAGAATCAGGTCTCTCCCCAAAAGATTGCATTCTGCTTCTGAGACTAGTAATAGATCACTAATATCCACTTTCCCCTTTGATTCAATTAGTACTTCTTCAATAATGGGAACATTAAAAGCCTCCCCTTTTGCTCCAATTACTTGAGCTGTTTTCCCACTGATTTTGCATCCTTTTGGTAATCTTTGCACTGTTGATCTTTCAGCACCCGTATCTACTAAAAAGGTGTATTCTTCACCTTGGGGACCGACTTTTAATTTTATCAAGGGCTCTTTTGATGGCCTGGTCCCTAATAAATAGAGCCCCTGACACCGCTAATCTTCTACGAACAGTTTTTGATCTGCCTCCCGCTTCTTGCAAACCCTTTTAACATCTCCTTTCATACCACAGGAAAAGCAGGTTGGTCTATTAGAACCCTCACCTGTTATTTTTCTTGTTGTTTTAGCATTCCCTGAAGATGCACCAGTGTTCTGAACTTCTTTTACTGCAGCCACAAAAACATTAGCTTTAGCTTTCGCCTTTTCTTCATCTCTGTGGACATAAACTCTCTGTGGTTCCCTTAACAATTCTTGCAAACCTCTCTCCTGCCAGCTGTCTGACTTTTCAAGTTTCCTTCTAATATCCTCCCATGATTTTGCCACAAACTGAGTTTTGATTAATGCTTCCCCCACTGCTGTATCAGGATCTGATCCCGAATACATTTGTATACTCTTCCTTATTCTTTCTAACCAATCTATGGGTGACTGATCTTTCCCCTGACGTTCATCCAGGGCCTTGCTAATATTTTGCCCTCTGGGGACGGATTCTCGAATCCCCTGAATATTCCTGAGATCCACCATATTCTGCCTATCCTGATCATTGTTATGGTCCCATTTAGGGGCTGCCAGGGGCCATTTCATTTCTCCTAAAGGTCCCTATCCCAAATTCTCATGCCAGCCTGTCTTATCAGCTGTCTCTCCTCTGCTGTAAATAAAGTACTTAAAATTGACTGAATCTCTGTCCAGGTGTAAATACTGGGTCCTAGAAACTGATCTAACCTTTCAGACACCCCCAGAGGATCTTCAAGTAACCTTCCCATTTCTTTTTTAAAAGCCCTTACATCCCCAGTGTTCAGGGGTGCTGACACATACCCAATGACTGGTCTCCCTTGAGTTCCTACTAATGGTACTTCCCTCAAGGGGTACAGCTGCCCCCCCTTCCCTTCTTTATTGCTATCCCCACTGCTTTCTGCTCGTGCCCTTTCCTGGCTTCTCTTTCTGTGTGCTGGTGGTGAATCATGTACCGGGAGCGGAGCCACCGGGGCTTGTGGCAGTGGCAGCAGAGCCACCGGGGCTTGTGGTGCAAGGGGTCCTGGTTTAGGTGCGAGGGGTGCTGGATTGGGTTCAAAGGGTGCTGGATTAGGTGCTAGGGGGGCTGGATTAGGTGTGAAGCGTGCTGGAATGGGTGCAAAGGGTGCCGGGTTAGGTGCTGGATGAGGCACATCTGGTAGATAAGGGGTGGAGGAAGGTTTAAGGGGTCCCACTGATTCTTTTCCTTTTTGGTTTTAGGGGAGTAGGCCAGGACCCATGCCATAAAGCAGCATAATCGCTTTCTTCTTGGTTAATAGGGTCCTTTTTATTTACATAGGCATTCAAGGCCTTACAGATCCACCCTTCAGATGACCCGTACATTGGCCAGTATAAATTATCAGGTCATATCATTTCCTTAGTCCATTCTACCATACAATATTGTATCATTTTCTCTTTACTTTTTCCTCTCCTGGATTCACATTTGTCCCACAATTTTAACATTACCCCAAGGGGGCTGTCCTGGGGTATATCTGGCAAAATGCTCACTCTTTTTCCAGTACCTTCAGTACCTCTATTTTCCTGCTCGTTTATACCAGCTCCTGGGTATTTGCTCTGGCATTGACCCATTTTTCCACTGAACGGGTGTACCCTCACTGGCTCTGATCTCACTCGTTCAGACCTTAGTCCTTTCTTGTCAGGAATTTCCTTAATAACGAGTCCCTTCTAACGCCTCCCGCCTCTGATTCTTTACCAGGAAAAGAAAACAAATTCCTCTTTCTAATCATTATCTTATCTCACCACCCCCGACCTTTTACATACAGAGAATCCTTTTCCCCATGCTTTGCTTCGTTCCTTCACCTGCCGCCCCCCTTGTGGGGTAGCGAAACCGAGGTTAGAAGAACTCCTCACTCGTGTTGTGACTAGGTCACGTCTCATACACACACCATTCACACTCTTACACACCTACACCCATTCTTATCCCACCTACCCAAGCAACACTTACAGCCTCCTTTTCTAGCCTGGGTCTTCGTGCATGAGTTTTTACAGGTGAATTTACTGCAGTCTACTCTGGGAGCTCAAAATTCTTTGCTCATAATTTACCTTATGGATTTCCTCTTCCCTGAGAGATTCCCCAGTCACTCAGGGCCACTGGAGGCAGAAGCCTCCAAGGTGGGGCGCCTCCCTGAGATCAGGAGTCTCCCTCAATGGATTTGGAAATTCCCGGCCAATGCAACAAATCTGTTATGAATAAGAAGCTTGACTAGGCAAATATTCAAGCAGTAATCAATTTATTTTTTAATATGGTAAAGTATGAGCAATACAGCGCTGGGTACAGTGGGGGAAGTTTTCCCTCCAACTGCACACTGATAATTGAGTGTTACAGGTATTTATAGGGGTACCTATCAGGGTTTTTCCAGCACTTTCTATTTCCAATCTTATACTCATCAGCAATTTTTATTCCAAACTTTTACGTCACAATTTTATACACTATTGTGATTTTAATTTCTCAGGATGTATTTTCAAAGGAGTATCCCCAGATGGTGACGGTCCAGTTTCCAAAAGAAGAAAGACGACTCCCATCTGGTGGGGTCCAGCTCCCCAGATGTGTGTCCATATTTTAGTTGCAGAGACTATAAATCTCATAACAGTGATGTCCAGCTTCCCTTTGTTCGAAACCATAAATCCTTGAGTTGATGTTTATCTTCGTTTCTCAAGCTGTTTTTCTCTGCTTCAATAAGGCCTGAGATAAGCATATTTCCTTTATATATATTCCAAAGCTACAGTTTCAAGGATACCAGTAATATTTTAAAATTAGACTTCAAAAAGGTTATTTATGCAGTGCTTTTTATGGATCAAATGCAAGCAAGAAGCAACATCTTTAACACCTTAATTCCAATGCTCCTAAATCAACCAGGGTAATTGCAAAAAAAAGATAGGCTCAAAGGCCTTTTTCTATGCTTTATTTTCCTCAGTTATTATTAGAATTCACAACTCTCCCATTGTCGGGGTCCACACATTTCACATTCACAAATATACACATCGCCTGTTTGTACCTGACACAAAACACAACTTTGCATCTCACAAAGGTTTTCCACACTGGGTCAGAGCTTAAGACACAGCTTCTGCGAGCAGGCCAGAGCTGCTGAGGAGAGACCGTGGGTCAATATCAATCACAGAGTGCTGCAGTCATCTCTGATTTAAAGAGAAATAAAATAAAATACATCATTTAAAATAGGAATGTGTATTTCTGACAAGTTCTTTGAAATCTTTCTCCATAACTGGACTAGGAAAATTTCAATGACCCTCTCAGGGCTTTTGTATTGTTTACATCAGACTCAGTCCCTGAGAAGGTCTTCAAAAAATTTCTCAAGAACTCAAAATTAAAAATGCAAAGTTTCTTGAAGTTTTAATGGGTCCCACTGAGGAATACAACTGAGAAAGTGTTCCCAGGTTCCAGTTAGAGTAGAACACTGGAGGCAGGGATGACAGCTGGGGACAAACAAGGCCAAGGTGTCTCTGGTGCTGAGCAAAGCTGGATGTGTTTGAGGAATGCCAAGGGCCAAGGGCTGAGCCCCAGCCCCTGGCCAGGCAGATGCTGTCCCTCCCTCCTTGCTCAGGGCTCTTGCCGGGATGGGCACTGGCATGTGGGGATGTGCAATGGCAAGGGCAGGAGAATGGGGCGGCCCCTGCCAGGCTGCTGAGCAGGGACAAGGAGGCAATGAGGCCCCAGGCCTGCAAGGGTCACTTGTCTCCTGCTCCTGCCTCAGGCCCAGGCCCAGCAGCCATGGCCAAAGTGCTGCCCAAGTTGGCTCTGGCAGGGCTGTCTTGCAGCTGCTGCACATGCCTGTGCCCTGTGCAGCCCAGGCTGTCCTACGGTGTCCCTGCCCTGCGCCTCTGTCCCTGCAGGCTGTCGGCATCCCCCGGCTGCCCCACCTGGCTGACCCCTTCCTTTGCTGACAGCTCTGCCTCCTGCCTGCCTCTGCCTGCCCACACAGATCCTGGGGCTGACCCAGGCTCATTCTGGGGATGTGTTGTGCCACAGCCCTGCTGAAATGGAAATTCATCTCTCCTCATTTCCATTCTGGGTCGTCACAGCTGCACTTGGTGACAATATTTCTATCTGAGGCTCATTTCCACTATGAAGGAGAGGTCCATTATATTTGAATCCACCTCTGTAGTCATCAAAGGCTCTTCTTGTTCTGTCCTCAGTCTCCACACTTTTGAACCCAGGACTTCCAGCTCCCATATCGTGATCAAGTTCTTGGGGCCTCCAAAGCACATCCTGGGGGATCTCTGGGCCCTCTCAAAGGTGCTCAGCCTTGGAGATATGATTTAAGTCCAGGAATGGCTGTGTACCTTTTTGCCCAGAGATTGTACTGGGGAATATAATACAAAATAATACACTGTATCTTTAAACTGACTGAGGGCAGATTTAGATTTCATGTAAGGTGAAATATTTTATGATGATGATGGCAGGACACTGGCACTGGTTTCCCGTAGAATAGAAGCCCCATCCCTGGAAGTGTTTAAGGTCAGGGGCTTTGTACAACCCGAACGAGGGAAGGTGTCCCTGGGAAATGGAAGGGGAGTTTTACCAGAGACTCTTTTAGGTCTCTTCATTTTACAATTCTTTGATTCTGATTTCCCAACTGCTTGTCCACAGGGCTGCAAGTACCTATGCACACCATGCCAGCATTTTAATCTGGCCTAATTCCCAACATTTCCTTAAAAAGGAAAGAATTGCCATATCAGGGACATGAATTGCCGTGTTTATGGAGGAGCCATTAAAAGCCCCAAAATAAAGAAACTGAAAGGAAGAACCAACATCCCAGTGTGAAAGATTCACCAAGTGGGACAATGGCAGAGACTCTGATGGTGACCTCCCAGCTGAGGATGGGGGGTTCTGCCTTGGGGTCTGATTTCCAGGATGGAAGGTCACTCCCAGGAGGAGGCCCTGTGCATTTCCCTGCCCCATGGCTCTGCCCTTCCTGATCCAGCAGCTGTGGGGCAGCAGAGCTGGGGCAGGGCAGGGACAGGGCTGGCTCTGACAGGGCTGTTGTGGTTTAGGAATGGTGCTCTCCAATTTCTTACTCCCACTGCAAAGACCACGTGTCTCCCCAGATTTATATTCCCACCATTGTCCCCCACACCACAGGGGCTTTACTTGCCTGCCTGGCCCTGCTTGATCTCAGCCCACGTTTCACAGTCGGGGATAACCTGGAGATGGTGTCCATAGTTAAATCCACCCCTCGCTCACGAGCTCATCTGGAAGTTGCATCTCTTCCCTGATGACTTGAGGTGTCCTTGTGTTGCCAGTCCAGACCCCCTTGGAACACTTTAATCCTGGCAGCCCCATCCTCCTGTCTGTTGTTGTGATGCTCTTCAGTGCCTGACTCTTGGGCACATGAGCATCCACACGAGGGACTTTCACAGCCAACTTCTCCCTCGGACAGAGATATCTTGCCCCAGTCCAGCAGCCCAGCTCGGTTTCCCTCTGCACTGCCAATTGTCCTTTTTCCATTGTTCCAGCCCCTGCACAGAGCATTTCCCACCATCCCCGAGTCAGTGCAGAGGTGCAGCACTGGCCATTTCTCTCGCTCAGAGCTCCAGGGATGGTCCCAGTGCTGCAGTGACTGCAGGAAAGGGGACCCCACAATGGGACATTTCTTGGTCAAATACAGACAGGAAGAGTGACGAACTGTCTGTCACTTGGGTTTTGGCCTCACAGCCCCCCCGTGGTTTGCTGGTAGCTGCAGTGTGGCCCGGCCCTGGCTGTGCCCAGCAGTGCTGGCCTGGGAGAAGGTGTCGATGCCAGCTGGCCCAGGGAGCTGCAGCGTGTGGGGAATGAATCTCTCCTGGCCTCCTGCCCCAGGGTGACACTGCAGGGCCTCATGGAGCCAAGGGGCCATTGTAGCACTTCAGGACCCCATGGAATTACAGGGACTCTTTGGACATTGCGGGGCCTTGTGGGACTGATGCCATTGTGACACTTCAGAACCAAGGGGCCACTGTGAAACTACGGGGCCGTGTGGAACTAATACTGAAATCGGCCAAAAAGAAACTTTCTAACATAGTTTGACTATCAAAAAGCATCCATTCTTTATTGCAGCACTGATCACTTGGAGGATCCTTCCTCCATTCGAGTACCCCAAGCGTCATGTGAACAGAGGTTTTATGACACACACCAATTCCATATTTATGAGCTATTCCTCTCTGATACTTTACAGCTGGCCTGTAGGCCTCACAGTATAAATAATATCAACTTTATAACTGAAATAAGTGATTTATTATATAATTACCTTGCTTATGTAATTTGACCAGTAAGAGCAGGCCCAGGCTATTGGAGACTCAGGCTGCTATTGGCTGGTTAGCTGAGTAGTAACTAGCTCCCCCAATGAGGATTAACTTCATGGGCCTTCTTATCTATATAAGGAAGTGAGATCTCAATAAAGCTGCCTATTGCTGCATGAACAGGGACTGTCAAGTCACCTGTCTCTGAAATTGTGACCCCATTGGTGACCCCGACGTGATCATAACAGCTGCTGCTGATAGAGTGGGGAGATGGATGGGGCAGCCATGAGGAGCTGCCCACAGCCTTTGAGCTGTGAAGAGCAGCATCCAGCGCTGCAGGGCAAGCAGGAAGAGTTTCCTACAGCCTTTGAGCTGCAAAGAATGAAGTAAAGAGCCGTGATCAATCTGGACCCTCTTTTTTTCCCTCTTCTTAGTTTTCTTCTTGTAAGTGGAAGACACCACCAGCATGGGAGCAGGGGCTTCCAAACTGGAGGACCCCCTTCTGCAAATATGGACTCCTATTTAAAAGAAACTATTTGAAAAATATGGTGACTGGGCTTTATTAGTCTTAAGTCTGTGGTGTGAGAGCGACGGACTAGACATGTTGGAAGCGGCTGCCCTAGATTTAAAAACTTGGAAGTGGGCTTGTAGAAGAATTCTTGGCAAAATTAGAGCATACTATTCTCCTACAGGAATTGGACAACCTGGCCTGCAGATTGCAGAGTTACTTTGAAGACCATGGGCCATCCTCGGAGCAAGATAGACCATGTACTGTCCTCAAATAGATACAACAAGGAAGAGTAAGACTTGTGCAAGGACGAAGCCGGATGCCAAACACTACATGAGAACTGCTAATTTAGCACACCTTAGCTAAAACACTTACAGTGTAGCAAGCAATCAACAAGTAACATGTATGTGTGAATTGAGGCACTTAACCATAAGCACTAAGCAGTGGTGGTGTGAGACAAGTGTATAGAAGCATAAATATGACAAAATTGCTAAATAAAGGAAGATGATGTGTAGCCACATTGGTGTGGTTGTCATTACTCGGCCAAAACTCTCCATGGGACCATCTTCATACTGGTGCCACGAACAGGGACCCTCTGAGACACTTGAATGCGGTTTGCCTAAACGTGGAAGACTGAAGCATCAGGCAAGAACCTGATTTGGGGGCCAAAGAGTCGGAGGCAGGAGAGATCTGGTGGGCAAACACAGAGATCAGAGTCCAGAGCTTGAGCAGCCGAACAAGCTCCTGCCAAGGCAAGACTGCGATGGAATTAGACACGGCAAGAAGATTGCTCACAAGTATCCTCTCTAAGAGAGGTGAGGACATAAAAGAAACGGAAGTAGAAGCCCTAGTGAAATGGGCATGAAAAAGAAAAAATATTTCTTGAGCCTTCCCTGCTATTTAGTACAACTGGGTGGAAAGAGGTAGGAAACCATCTTTGGAATAGCACAATAGAAGGAGGAAAAGATGGAAAAAGAAGCTAAGGGGTTAGGAGCTGCCTGAAAATCTATTATTAACACTTTAGAAACTATGAAAGCTAAGAAAAACGTGGCTCCTACAGCCACTGAAGATTTAGGAGGCGATGATAGTAAAAGGCAACAAGAGATAAAAAACCCAACATCTCCTGAACCATGAGGTCTTGTGACCTTCTTTGGGGTCAGAAATACTCGACCGATGAAAGGAATTACTGCTCCTGTTTGCTCTACTTTGCAAGAAGTGATAGGTAGTGTATCACAAAAAGAAGTTTCCCCACAGGAATTTGTTACAGGTTACCAAAACAAAAAAGAAGTACTCGATCCTCCTCTTGCAGGAGAAAAGCAGATAGAAAAATCACTCAGAGCAAGTAGTGGTGTGAGACCAAAAAGAACAGTTACGGCTCACAGGCAAGATAAAAAGATAAAAGAATATTGTTCTCTGTATTGTTCTCGTTCTTCATGTCATTCTCCGTGCCACTCCCCTTTGTATCCCTCCTTGCCTGAAACCTCATCAGATTAATTCAAAGAAGAAGAAAGAAATCAAACTCATAAATGAAAAAAATCAAAACCTAATGATCTACTTCAAGAAATACTAAAGAAAATAGCAGAATTATCCACCTGGCAAGAACAATTAGAAAAACAAACAGAAAACATGAAAAAAATCAGAAGTTATACCTACACCCCTTTTCACTTCAATGCTATCACTCCTACTGCTCCACGAGTGCCTGGGGGGCTTGTGTTGCCTCCACAGGCTCCCAAGCCAGAAAAAGATCTAATACAGCAACGCTGGTCAGGAGTTATTCGTGATGCTATCTTAGATGGAGAATGGCACACACCAAGTACTCTGGCCTGTCCTGTATTAGTTACAATAATAAGGCAACTTGGAGCCACATGACTGGAAATTACTGCAACTAGCAAAACAAACTGTTACCACTCACAGTCTCTTGTCAGAAGCTGCTCATCACATCATTCAATTTATTTTTACAGCAGATGTCCTTTCTCCTGCAGATTGTTCTGAAGTTGCCTCGTTGCTACTTACATCATCTCAATATTTAATGTTTGAGAGAGAATGGAAAAGATTAGCAGTAGAAGAAGCAAACAGACATCAAGTTGTAGGAGACACCCTTTATGGATTGCAAGCAGACATGTTACCAGGACAAGGACCTTATTCTACCACGCAAGTTCAACTACAATACCCCAACAGATGCATCAGATTGCTCGAGCTTTATCTCATCGAGCCCTTTTGTCTGTACCAGATAAGAGAAAGCCTGCACCTTACACCACTGTCCGGCAGGGGGCAAGAGAGCCCTATGGACAGTTTTTAGATCCTTGTCAGCAGCAATAAAAGATGCTTCAGATTTACCACCTGAACTTCAAGGGCAAATGCTCTGCACTCTTGCGTTCAAAGGAGCTAATCCCAAAACAAGAGCAATCCTAGCAACACTACCTCTAGGAAATCCGATAGATGCAATACTTGTGAGAGCCACCCGAGCAAAACAAAATAATCAAGCAGCTGCATTCACTGCAGCAATGAGAGGAGCAATGAAGGAGCAAGGGCATATAATTGCAGCAGCACTATCTGGAAGGAGAGATAAGCAAACTAAAATGAAAAATGAAATTAACAATAATATCAAAACCAACAATTGCTTTCGCTGCAGTGAACCAGGACACATACGATGAAACTCCTCCAAAACTGTTTGGTGTCATACATGCAACTCTGATACTCATGCTACAGCTGCTTGTGGATGAGGACAATTGGGAAACTTGCAGTGCAGCGTGCCAGGTCTGCGCGCGAAGACACAAGCTCAGACTCCAGCGACAGCAACCCAGAAGAAAACAATTTCTTTTACCAGCACATCCCAGCCACCCGAGGAAGCCTCGGAGTGGACGTAGCAACCACAGCAGTAGTAACTTTGAGTAATAAAGAAGCGACACTAATTCCAACTGATGTAAAAGGTCCTTTATATAGTCAGACTTCTGGACTTGGAGGACTCTTACTTGGAAGATCTTCAACAGGAAAACAAGGAGTAATTGTACCACCGGGAGTGGTGGATGCAGACTTTACAGGACAAGTGCAAATCATGGCCTATGCATTACAACCACCAGTCACAAATCCAACAGGTAGGAAAATTGCTAAAATACTTCCCTTTGAAGAAGTTTGTACATATGATCCTCACTATTACAAGATGCTCCTACAGAAAGGCCAAACACCCAAAATAAGAGGAGAAAATGGTTTTGGATCTACGGGACATGAAGTGTTCTTCACATTAGATCTTAATTGGAGATCATACCAAAAGATTCAATTGAAGAAAGGCAATCAGCAAATTAATTTAGAGCCGTTATTAGACTCTGGAGCAGATGTCACCATCATCAGTCAACAAATGTGGCCTCAGACATGGGAACTGTAATCTCCTGTCACTGAAGTAGTAGGAGTAGGAGGTGCAAAAGCACCAAAAAAAAGTAAATATTTAATTACGCTGCAATTTGAAAATGGCCAAACTGTTGTAACTCAACCATATGTGATGCAACTTCTACATACATTTCCAGGTTTAAGTGGACGAGATGTCTTACCACAATTAGGACTTGCATGACAACTGATCAGCATTTTGTTCCACGGCCACTGGACAGCAGCCGCCCATACTAAAAATCACATAGCTAACTGAAAAGCCAGTATGGGTACACCAGTGGCCGATAACTTCAGAATGGCTGCACATTGCAGAAGAATTAATTCAAGAACATCTAAAAGCAGGCCACATCTGAACTTCCACAAGCCCATGGAAGACTCCTATCTTCTTTATGCCAAAGAAATCTTGAAAATGGCAACTATTGCATGATTTACGAAAAATTAATGAACAAATGCTAGCTATGGGAGCATTGCAACCTGGCCTTCCTGCTCCCACAATGATTCCTCAAAATTGGCAAATTGTTATAAAATACTTAAAAGAGTGTTTCTTCACAATTCCTTAACACCCTGATGACACACAAAGATTTGCACTTACTTTGCCATCTGTCAATCGTGCAGCCCCTTCAAATTGCTATGAATGGAAAGTTTTCCCCTAAGGCTCTTACAACTCGCCTACTATGTGCCAAATCCTTGTTGATTTGGCACTTCAACCTATATGACATTGTTGGCCATGTGTACTTATTTATCATTATGTAAACGACATCTTGTTTGCTGCTGGGTTTAACTGTAGCTCTTGAAATGTACAATGTTCTGCAACCTGGAAATACTTAGGTTGGCTCATCTCAGATGCTCAGATCAGGCCTTAAAAAGTAACAATTGCTGCAAAAATAAGTCATTTGCATGATGCTTAGAAACTCCTAAGAGATCTACAATGGGTTTGTAAAATTGTTGGCATCACCAATGATCACCTGCAACCCTTCCGATCTTGGCTGTATGGCACTGAGGCAAACAGTCCCCGAACCTGTTCACCCGAGCAACAAGCTGCTCTAGATGTCATAGCCCACAAAATTCAAACAAATTGGAGCAGCCATCAGTTAGCAAATCAACCACTATCTCTACTGATCTGCAATACTACAACTTCTCCTCTTGCCATTATTCTACACATTCATGCCACTTTTCTCCTTCTTAACAAGTCCATTATCATCCCAGATTCCCCATGAAATGAGAGACCTGAGCTTGTGGAAGGGCTGAAAGATGCCCTGTTCCTCTGCAGGGACCCTGAGGCTGAAGCAGGAGCCTGAGCCTCTCTGGGGCAGCCTCCACTGAGCTGGAATTTGTGCCGTGCTGGGAGAGGAGGAGGGGGAGAGCACTGGCGCTGTGTGGCAGGAGCAGGAGGTTTGGGCCGCAGGACATTCTGTCTGCGCCGCTGCCCCGCAATGGGCGGCCGTGCCCGGGGCTCTGGGCCTGGCCCTGCGTGCGCTGAGCTCCCAACACTGCGGGAGCTCCCCGGGCTGGGCTCAGCTTCCCGCTGGGCCTGGGCAGCAGGCTGGGCTCCAGCTGGGATCAGCAGCAGCTGGAAATACCTCTGCGCATCTCATTTGCTGCTGCTGCTTGGGAGAAGAGAGAATTAAGTCAGTCAAGACCCTCAGGTTTCTCTTCCTCCTGGTGGATTTTTTCATTTGATTTGACATTCCAGAGGCAATTTCTGTGATGGCCTCTGTCAGTTGATTCTATTTCAGCAGCAGTAGCAACAAGGCTGTGTTTGAGCACTGCAAATGTGGCCTGTGTGGCTTTAATTCTCCTTGACTTAGTGCTCAGGGACTTGAGAGCATTTCAAGATCTGTTAATCATGATGCCTGAGTTCACCTATTGCCGGCCGGAGGCTATGTACAAATCACCAACAGGACGGGACTGCTAAGGAATGGATCTTGAGCTGTTTATTTTCCAGCATCAGTATCATTACATAGTTATGAGAATGGGAAGATGCCAGCAGCTCGTGTCCTTAGCAGCAGACAAAGAACTCAGTATAACAACTTACTTTGAAAGTTTTTTTACCAATCCCACAAATAAAAAGCATATTGACGGAAGTTCTATCCAACCACTATAAGCACATGTACCTTTGGTTCAAATAATGCTTGCCTATTTTGAATACAATACCGGCTTGTGAGTCTTGAAACACAATGCACAGAGCTCAAGCTTAGAACTTCCCAATATCTCGCTAGATATACTTTTCTGTTGCTTAGGGAGTTATTCTACCAAGCATTAATACAAAATCCATTTTTCTATTTGTCCTTACTTTCTACTTCTTATATAATTTTTCTGCTGACAAATCTTATGGCTTTCGCTTAGCTCTAATCACAGTTCTGCTGTCTCTGAGGCCTGCCTTTTGCAGCTTTCCCAAAACCCTCTGATTTGAAGGGTTCCCACATTCACCATCACGAAAGCACTATGGGTAGCGCTGATCAAAAAAGGCAACTGCAGTTTTACGGATAAATTTCAAGTGGCAAGCAGAAGAGTGACAAGAACAGCCATGATCTCCAATTCCCAAGGCAAAGCAAGCAGCAGCCTCCTGCTGTCACCTCAGGGTTAGTAAAACAGTGCTGAAAACAGTGCTGGAACCCAATACTTTCTTTCTCTGAGGGCTGGCTCAGGGCAGCACAGGCAGGCTCTGAGGAGTCAGGGCTGTGTGTGGGTGATCGCTACTCTAGTCCAGATTGAGCTGGAAAAAGCCCTTGGGAGCTGAGGCAGGAGCAGGCGGGAAGGAGCCGGTGCTGCTGCTGCTCCTGGCCAGAAGCCCCGGCTGGGCCGGGCCGGCGCCCCCTGCGCTGCAGCTGCTGCTGCTGCCAGAGCCAGGCGGGACTCGGGGACAGGGAACGGACACGGGGGGACAGCAAAGGCCTGGCGGCTGCAGGGATGGTGGCGCTCGGGCGAGCGCCAGCACAGAGCTTCAGCCCGCAGTTAATCCCGAGGGAAATGCTGGGGAAAGGCTCCATTTCAGCCTTTCTTTACTCGTGGCTGTGAAGGGACCAAAATAAAACGAGTACAAGCACGGCCTGACCCCTTCTCCTTTGGGAGGAGCCCCAGGACTGGGGCTGTGAGG
This sequence comes from Melospiza melodia melodia, assembly GCF_035770615.1. Lineage (NCBI taxonomy): Eukaryota > Metazoa > Chordata > Aves > Passeriformes > Passerellidae > Melospiza > Melospiza melodia. The sequence continues at coordinate 308,823 of NW_026948804.1, read as the reverse complement.
GTCAATGAGGGGCTATGAGGGGCTGTGCGGGCTGTGAAAGGGCCATGAGAGGCTGTGAGCTAAGAGGGGTCCTGAGAGGCCATGAGGAATTTTTAGGGGCCATGAGGGGCTCTGAGAGGCCATGAAGGGCTCTTGGGGACCTTGAGGGGGAGAAGGTCTATGAGAGGCTGTGGGAGGCCAGACATCTCATGGAACCAGGGTCACTTATGACACTGTGGAGCCAAGGAGACTGTTGTTTTTAGTATGGAAACTTATAGAGTCAAAAGTCCATTGTGACATTCTGAGGCCTCATGAAACCATGGAGGCCATTATGGCACTTCAGGACCCACTGGAACCAAGGGGCCATTGTGACACTGCAAGGCCTCGTTTAACCAAGGGCTCATTGCAGCACGGCAGGGCCTCATGGAATCAAGGGGATCGTATTGGGGCTCCATGGGACCACGGGGACATTCTGACTCTGGGGAACCAAGGAGACCATTGTGACACTACAGGGCTGCAGGGAACTGAGAACTGACCTGACAGTGAAGAGCCCAGTGGAATCAAGAGGCCATTCCGTACTTTAGGGCTTCATGGAACCAAGATGCCCTTGTGACACTGCAGGGCTGCATGGAATCCTGGAGGCCATTATGTCACTTTAAGGCCTCATTGAATCAAGGGGCTCTGCAGGGCCTTGTGGAACCAAGGAGCTCTTTGTGACACTGAGGGGACTCAATGAGACCATTCTGGCACTCTGAATCCCCATGGCACCAAGGGTTCAGTGTGAAACTATGGGTCCCCATGGAAGCAAGAGGCCAGTGTGACACAGTCATGCCCTGAGGAACCAAGGGTCCATTGTGATCCTGGGGAGCCCAATAGAACCAAGGGGCCATTGTGGCACTCTGCAGAGTCCCATGGAACCAAGGAAACTATTTTGACACTGCAAGGCCTCATGGAAGCAAGGGGCCATTGTGCCAATGGGGACCCAACGAGACCACTGTGATATCACCGGGAAACAAAGATCTCTTGTTATACTACAGGGAGTCATGGAACCAAGAGGCCATTGTGATGCTGCAGGGACCAAAGGATCCAAGAACATGGAAAAGTTCTGGTTGGCTTGGCTTGACTGGTGCAGCTAACCTTGGCATGTTGAGTGTTGTTTGTCATCTGCTGCTAAAAACCTGGACTTCAGTGCTTTCCTCCCTGTGGGAAAGAACTCTCCTCCTCCAGGTGTTCATGGCTGAAATTGGGATTCTACGGCCAAATTCAGTTATATCGAAGGATGACTCCTGTATGAAACCTGCAAGAATAGACAGCTCTGGGTGGCCTTGGCATCTTGGGGGCCACCTCTCATCTGCCTTCAAAACGCTGGGGGGCCAAGATTTTCTTTCCATGGAAAAATCATCTTTCAAGTGCAGGTGTCCATAGCCAAAAGTGGGAATCCACCTCCAAAATTCCTTATTTCCTAGAATAACTCCCAGACAAAAGCTGCCAGGACTGTCTAGGTTCCCTTGGCTTCCTGAGGGCCAGCTCTCATCTGCCTGTAAAACACTGGAGCTGTGTACATGCCTTCCTATGGAAAAGAACTCTCCTTCTTGTCCTGGTGCCCATGGAAAAAACTAGGATTTGGCCTCCCAAAGTTCATCTACCCAAGGACTGCTCGCAGACAAAGGCTGCCAAGACAAAAAGGTCTGGCTGGCCTTGGCCTCCTTGGGGCTGCCTCCAATCAGCCTTTGAAACACTGGGGCTCTGCCCTTTCCTTCCTGTGGAGAAGAACTGTCATTCTGGTCCAGGCACTCGTGGCTGAAATGAAACTCCACCTCCAAAACTTCACAAATATCCAAGGGTTGCTTTCAGACAAAAGCTGCAAGGACAGACAGGTCTGGCTGGCCTTGGTGTCTGGTGACTGCCTCTGATCTGCCTTCACACCCCTGGGGCTCTGTGGGTTCCTTCCTGTAGAAAAGAACCGTCCTTCTTTTCCAGGCACCCATGGCCACAAGCACATGAGCACTGTACAGGGACAGAGGAGCTCTGTGCTCAGTGGGGTGGGGACTGAGGACAGCAGAGGAGAGCCCTGGGAGGGACTGAAGGGTGGTTTAAGTGATAGTGGATCCTTCTGACATAAAAGAAAAAGGCAGAAAAAAGAAAAATTAATAAAAATGGCAGCTGGGGAGGTCCAGACTGGCATGCAGGAGAAAGAAATTTCCCTCCAGGGCAGAGCTCTGGTCCAACACCAGAATGAGTCTGGGTCATCACCAGGCTTTGTGTGTGCAGTCAGAGGCAGGCAGGAGGCAGAGCTGTCAGCAAAGGAAGGGGCCAGCCAGGTGGGGCAGCCAGGGGATGAGTTTTACAACATGGCTTATGTGGTCCAAGACCTGTTTCACATTGCCAAATGATGGCTGCAGCCTTGGGAGATATTTAGTTGGCCAACACCCCTGTCAATCACTGTAACAAGGTGGCCAGGAGAGATTCACATAAGACTCTGTCAGTAGTTGGGTTCCACTGAAGGACAGATGTTTTTTCAGTATTGTTTTCATTTTGAAAGTAAGAGCAGTGATACTGGAGTCTTCTGTAGCAGGGGACATGGTATGCCATGTGGAACATGTGGAGCATGGTAAAAGATATTAGATAAATAAATTAAATACATTAATTTTAAAAATACATTTACAAATAAGTAAATGAAAACTAATCTCAGCTGTTCCAGGAGAGACTCAGCCTCATGATCTGGGAAGAAAACTTATCACCATGAGTCAGCAGAGTGGCTCTCCAAAAGGCTTTGCAGAATGGCTGGTATTACTGCCTAGTGTTACAGGGTTAATATTGGGGTGCAAGGAAGCAGCATTTCTGAATTTCACTAGACTTAATATGGAATGTTAGGGGAAGAACCAAAGAAGGAAAAGGGAGGAATCAAGGTGGTTTGGAGAGAAATAGACATAGGAAAATAGAGGAATAATAAAATAAGTGGGGTCAGTCATGCTGACAGATGCTGACAAATGCTGATCAGTGTGCTTGTAAGGCCCTGCCTTGCACCTGGTCCCTGCACTGTTCCACAGTACCCTGTATCTTAATTAGACTCAATGTGTATTTTCTGACTGTGCTGCAGAGCCAGTGGGATCTGGTGGAGTCAGATGAGAAAGCTTTTTGCACACTTGTCTGTGTGTATGAACATGTCTGTATGAGGTAGTTGAAAAGTTGAGTGTCCAAAGGCCAGATAAGGGGTGGTCCATATGATGTTGATAAAGTTGATACCTTTATCATGGTATACCATGCTAACTTATCCTTTGGGGCTCAATAATCTAAAGATTTATAGAATGTCTTATGGATAGGACTTAGTTACGCCTAATGACCCCTTCTTTCCTCTAAAAATACAAATGACATCAGGTTAGTTGCAATTTCACACATGAATTTCTTAAAACAGAAGCACCATAAGGCTGCAGGACAAAGTCATTTCCCAGTTGTCCTCTTCAGTTATGTTTCAAGCTTCCAGAACAATAGTTGTATTGAAAAACACATGGATTCTAACCTGGCCCCTTCCTGGAGTGCTATGGTCATGAATGCCCATGCCTGAAATGATTCCTAATTAGTTTTACCTTTGTATTAGATATTACACACAAAGAAGGACACCCTTCCATTCATAAAGGTCAGATTCATTATAATGAAAACCACCAAAGGATAGTATACCGACTTATGATCCTATATTTTCAGAAAAAAAGAGATGAGAATTTATGTTTTGGTGTTCTGCAGCCATCCATGTGGACAACATTCCAATATGCCAAGGTATGTGTCCAAAAGGTACAGGGAGACCTGTTCCCCACAGCCTGCAGGGACAGAGGCGCAGGGCAGGGACACCGTGGGACAGCCTGGGCTGCACAGGGCACAGGGATGTGCAGCAGCTGCGAGACAGCCCTGCCAGAGCCAACTTGGGCAGCACTTTGGCCATGGCTGCTGGGCCTGGGCCTGAGGCAGGAGCAGGAGACAAGTGACCCTTGCAGGCCTGGGGCCTCATTGCCTCCTTGCCCCTGCTCAGCAGCCTGGCAGGGGCCGCCCCATGCTCCTGCCCTTGCTATTGCACATCCCCACATGCCAGTGCCCATGCCGGCAAGAGCCCTGAGCAAGGAGGGAGGGACAGCATCTGCCTGGCCAGGGGCTGGGGCTCAGGCCTTGGCCCTTTGCATTCCTCAAACACATCCAGCTTTGCTCAGCCCCAGAGACACCTTGGCCTTGTTTGTGCCCAGCTGTCATCACTGCCTCCAGTGTTCTGCTCTAACTGGAACCTGGGCACACTTTCTCAGTCGTGTTGTTCTGTGGGACCCAATAAAACTTGGAAAACTTCAGAGTTTCAATTTAACTTTGAGTTCTTGAGAAGTTTATTGAAGACACTCTGAGGGACTGAGCCTGATGTAAACAACAGCAAAGCCCCAAGAGGCTCATTAATGTCCTTGTGCTGTGTCTGTGCTGTTGAGCTTTAAAGGAACAGCTTTTCCCCGGGCCAGCTCCTGTACCAGCCCAGCAGGGCTGAGGGCTCTGCCTGCAGGCACTGAGGGGACAGGGGACAGGCAGAGACAGGCTGAAGGCAATCAGGATTGGGAAGACATTGAGCTGAGACTTCACTTGGGGAAAGATCTTCACAGCCCTGTGCATGGTGAGTGTGTGGGTGCAGGGCAATGTCCCCTGTGCTCCTGGAGGGATCTCCTGAAGCCAGCACACCCCACAGCCTTGGGATTGTGTTAGGAGGACTCTCCCAGTTTCACTGTGGCAGAGGAGGAGGAGAAGGAGGAGGATGTCCTGTAGTGCAGGGCTCCCCTTCTGAGGGGACATGTCATGAGCTTGTTCAAGGCAGGATTTGGGTCTCTGCTTTCCTGAATCTGTGCTCCCACTTTTCCCTGGCTCAGCTTGGAGGCAATGGAAACTGAGCTCTGCTCTTAAACAGCTGAAGATTTAACTCTTAAACCATCACCCTGAGGATTCGTGGGCACCTCAGCAAGTGCCTGCACCTGCCCAGCCTGCACCTGCCCAGCCTCCAGATCCATGCAGCATAATTTTTCCATGGTGCCCAGGCTGGGGGAGCTGTTCTTGAATCCCTGCAGGGCCCAGCAGCTGCAGGGCAGGGCTGGCCCAGGGGCTGGGCTGTGCTCTGGCAGCTCTGGCAGGGAAGGAGCCTGGGGCCACAGGAACAGCTGGACAGGGAAGGAGCCTGGGGCCACAGGAGCAGCTGGGGCTGGGACAGCTCCAGCAGCAGAGCCGTGGGCAGGCAGGGAGGGAGGCAGTGCTGAGGGAAGCCCTGCTGCAGGGCAGATGTGGCACCTGCCGGGCCTGCCCTGCAGGGCACACACTGCCCTGAGCAGCACAGCTCTTGTGTCCCCTCGCAGCCAGCACAGCCCTCAGCCCGGGGGCTCGGGGCCCTCAGTCCCTCCTGGGCTGGCAGAGCAGCCCCAGAGATGAAGGGCATCTCTGCGGCCATGTGCCCATTCCCTGCTGATCAGGGCCTGAGGGCCACTGTCCTGCCCTGCTGCTGCCTGGCAGGGGCTGGTCAGGGCTGGCCAGGGAAAGGCTTTTCCTCAGGCCCGGCTCTCTCTCTCTCCTTGCCTTGCCCAGGTGCTGCTGGCATTGCTGAGGGGCTCTGTGCAATGGCAGTTCCAGCTGCAGGGCCAGGCCCAGCCCTTGGGCTCCTCCTGTGCAGGCTGAGCACAGCAATGGGGTGTCCCAGCTCCCTGTGCCCAGGCAGCTCTGGGCAGGGCAGCCTGGAAAGCTGGCAATGAGCCCACTGTCCTGACTCTGGGAACGGCAGGAGCCACTTTGTGTGCCAGGGATCCCTCTGCTCTCAGTAGTGTCTCCTGGCTGCCCAGGGTAACACGGGAGTGGATTTCACAATGGTGCACGTCCAGGGCAGTTGGAACAGGAGAGAGGGACCAAGCAGCTCCCCTCAGTCTGCACTAAGCCAACCCTCCTGCCTCACTGGACTCTCTGTTCTCCTCAGGTGCAGCAGAATCTCTTGTTCTGCCTCCTGCAATACCCATCCCTTCACCCAGGCAGCTCTTCTCCTTTAAGAGGTGATTCTTTATCCAAGTCCCATCACCAGGATGCCCCCAGCCCTCACTGTTCCCCAGCACTGATTGGGATCAGGGCTGACTCTCAGGTGTCCTGCAGGTCAAGGTCCAGCTCCTCACACAACATTCGCCAGCAGCAATCAGGGCTCCAGCAACAAAGGTGAATGAGGATCTCTGAGACATTGACAGTATTTAGTTGCAGGAAAGGATCTATGAGATAGAGCTTGGAGTGTTCTGGAGAAATCTGCCCTCAATTATCACTGTCATTCCTTCTTCAAAAGGTTCCAATGTCCAGAAACAGCAAATGTTCAACAGCAGCTCCATCAGGTGATTCCTCCTGCTGGCATTGGCAGACACGCGGCAGCTGCAGCTCCTGCACTTCTGCCTCTTGCTGGGCATCTCCCTGGCTGCCCTCCTGGGCAATGGCCTCATCATCAGCGCCGTAGCCTGCGGCCACCACCTGCACGCGCCCATGTTCTTCTTCCTGCTCAACCTGGCCCTCAGCGACCTGGGCTCCATCTGCACCACTGTCCCCAAAGCCATGCACAATTCCCTCTGGGACACCAGGGACATCTCCTACTCAGCATGTGCTGCACAGGTTTTCTTCTTTCTCCTCTTTATCACAACAGAGTTTTCTCTCCTGACCATCATGTGCTATGACCGCTACATGTCCATCTGCAAACCCCTGCACTACGGGACCCTCCTGGGCAGCAGAGCTTTTGCCCACATGGCAGCAGCTGCTTTCTCTAAGCTCTGCTGAACACAGCCAATACATTTTCCCTGCTCCTGTGCCATGCCAATGCCCTTGGCCAGTTCTTCTGTGAAATCCCACAGCTCCTCAAGCTCTCCTGCTGAAACTCTAGCTTCAGAAAAATTTGGGTTTCATTGTTTGCTGTCATTTTAGCTTTTGGCTGTTTTATGTTCATTGTTTTCTCCTATGTGCAGATCTTCAGGGCTCTGCTGAGGATCCTCTCTGAGCAGGGACGGCACAAAGCCTTTTCCACCTGCCTCCCTCACCTGGCCGTGCTCTCCCTGTTCCTCAGCACTGGCTTTTTTGCCTACCTGGAGCCCCCTTCCATCTCCTCCCCATCCCTGGATCTGGCCATGTCAGTTCTGTACTCGGTGGTGCCTCCAGCCCTGAACCCCCTCATCTACAGCCTGAGGAACCAGGAGCTCAAGGCTGCAATGTGGACACTGATCACTGGATGGTTTCAGAAACAATCGACTGCTGGCCAGTTTCTGCAAGTCACTCCTAATAAGAGTCATCTTCGATAGTACTTGGGTTTGGTCGTTTGTTCTTTTCATTCCTTTGTTTTAGTTTTTAAATATTGTCCTCAAAGGCATGCCATTGTTTGTGCCATTTCTCATTTTGTTTCTCTCCACCTTCACTGTGGCCACAGATTGTACCAATAAGGACCTGTGCTGTCAGTGGCTTTAAATAAACTAAAGGATCTCCCAGAAGAGTTTTCTGCAGAGATACCCATTTCCTTGCCTACTATGGAGCTGCAGCAGCAATGTCTGTGTGCATACCTGGGGGTATGTCAGGGGCTGCACAGCAACTATTCTCCTGCTGGCCACACCATTCCTGATCCAAGCCAGCAGCCATTGGCCTTTTGCCCACCTGGCCACACTGCTGGCTCATGTCCAGCCTGCTGTCCATCAGTGCCCCCAGGTCCCTTTCTGCCTGGCCGCTGTCCAGCCACTCTGTCCCCAGCCTGTAGCCCTGCAGGGGTAGTTGCAGCCAAAGTCAGGCCTGGATCTTGGTCTTGTTCAACCTCACCTTGTTGGATTTGGGCTCTGGTTCCAGCCTGTCCAGGGCCCTCTGCAGAGCCTTCCTACCCTCCAGCAGATCCACACTTGCACTCAACTTTTGATATCCCTTGCATCATGGGGCCCTGGAGTGTCAGAAGGGTCTCCATGATTCCAGGAGGTTCCACAGAGTCACAATGGCCTCTTGGTTCTAAAGGGCCCCTCAGTTTCACAGTGTCCTCTGTTCTCCCTGGGTCCTGCAGTGTCACAATGGCCTCTTAGTCCCAAGGGGCACCACAGTGTGAAAACTGTTTCCTTCATTCCATGAGTGCCCTCAGTGCAAAAATGGCCCCTTGGTTCCACGGGGCTTTGCATTGTCAGAATGGCCCCATTGTCACACAAGGCCGCACAATGTCACAACAGTCTCCTCATTTCTACAAAACCACACAGTGTTACAACAGTCTTTTGAATTCCATGAGGTGCCAGAGTCCCAAAATGGACTCCTTGGTTTGATTTAGCCCTGCACTGTTAGAAGAGACCCTTGGTTTTATGATGCCACCCAGTGTCACAATCATTACAGAATCATAGAATTAACCAGGTTGAAAAAGACCTTGGAGATCAGCAACTCCAACCTGTGACCCAACACCACCTTGTCACCCAGACCATGGCACTGAGTGCCACATCCAGTCATTCCTTAAACACCTCCAGGGACAGTGACTGCACCACCTCCATGGGCAGCCCATTCCAACGCCCAATCACGCTTTCTGTGAAGAACCTGTTCCAAATGTCCAGTCTAACCCTCCCTCGGCACATTTTAAGCTGTGTCCTCTTGTCCTGTCACTGTTCCCTGTGAGAAGAGCCCGACCCTGCCTTGGCTGCACCCTCCTGTCAGGGAGTTGCAGAGAGTGAAGAGGTCTCCCCTGAGCCTCCTCTTCTCCAGGATAAACAACCCCAGCTCCCTCAGCCTCTCCTCACAGGACTTGTGTTCCAGACCCCTCACCAGCCTTGTTGCCCTTCTCTGGACACGCTCCAACCCCTCCATGACCTTCCTAAATTGGGGGACCAAAAATGGACACAGCAGTAGAGGTGTGGCCTCACCAGTGCCGAGTGCAGGGGAAGAATCACTGCCCTGCTCCTGCTGGCCACACCATTCCTGATCCAGGCCAGCAGCCATTGGCCTTCTTGCCCATCTGGCTCAGCAGGTCCCCAGCTGTTTCCTTCCAGATTACAGGGGGCTGTTCTGCTCCCTGTGCCCATCCTACAGCTCAGGAGAACACTTGTCCTGAGCACAACCTGTCCTAATGTTGAAAACTGGGGCAAAGAAGATGTTAAGCAGCTCAGCTTTTCCTTATCCTTACTCTACTCCTCACCACATCCAATAAAGGGTAAATGTTCTACTTATCCGTCCTTTTGCTATTAGTTCATTTTTTAAAAAAAAATTTTATTATTTTTCACAGAAATGGCCAAGTTAAGATGTAACTGACCTTTCATCACTCTACTTTTCCTTCTGCATGACCTAACAACATCCTTAAACACTTCCTGGGATGCCTGATCTACCCAATGATGATGCACTCTCCTTTTTCCTGAGTTCTCACAAAAGCTCCATGCCCAGCCAGGACAGTAATTTTCCTCTCAGGCTCAACTTTGGCACAGAGGGACAGGCTGCTCCTTCCCCCTTTGGATTCCTTTCTTGAGGTGTGTCCATCCTTCCTGGACACCTTTGTTTTTAAGTTTGTTTCCCTTAAAAAACCAGTACCTGATTCAGTACTCTCCAAATCTGCATCCTTAATCCAAAGTCTGCCCTCCGTAATTTCAGTGATGAAGTTTTCTTGCTGCCCCTCCTTCTTTCACAGAATATTGGAAATTTGATTATTTCATGGTCGCTGTGCCCAAGGCAGCCTCCAACCAGCACATCTCCCACCAGCTCTTCTCTGTTTGTGAACAGCAGGAGAAAGAGCTTTCCTTGGGAGTGGGACTGTTACCAAAAATTCAGCAAAATAATAAAACTCCATAATCCCAATGTAGCATTAAGAAGCAGCATTCTTTATTTGGCCAGATGCACGGGGGGATAGCTCCTCCCAAAGCTGTGCATGCTGAGTACAGGAAAGTTTCTGTTTATATTCTGTATTTCCTATACATATTCATTGATTGTCCTGGACTAAACACACATATGATAATCATTTCCCCAAAATCATTAACATATTTCTCCTCCCCTTTACCCATACGTTCACCTGTCCTGGGGGTCTCTGGTGGTCCCTGGTGCTTGTGGACCCCAATGTTCCAGTGGGCGTGGCTGAGCTGGCAGGACACTGAGGCTGGTGAATTTCAGTTCCCCTTCTCACACAATGGGCATTGTGTGGTTTCCACACAATGGGGTGGTACAGGGGGACCTGTTCCCAGAGCCTCTGTCCCTGCATGCTCTGGGAACAGGTCCCCCTGTACCTTTTGGAGGCCTGGGGTTTTGGAGAACCAGCATTGTGTGTGCTCATCTGGTGTAGATAATTTATCATCTGGTAACATGACATCACAGAGTGGGCTATGACATTACAGAGTGGGTTATATGAGGTCATCAAGCAACTATGGCATCAGAGACTGTCTCTGTGACATCAAAGAGCCAAGTGTGACATCACAGAGCAGAGGACTGACATCACAGGGCAGACTATGACATCAGAGAGTTATCTGTGAAATCAGAGACCAGCTGTGTGACACTAGAGAATTGGTTGTGACATCAAAGCACTAGCAGTGACATCACAGGGCACAGGACTGACATCAGAGAGCAGATTATGACATCACTGAGTGGGCTCTGACATCAGAGATCAGCTGTGTAACATTGGATAATGGGGTGTGACATCACAGGGGGGCTGTGTGACATCACAGGAGGGCTGTGTGAGGTCACTGGGTTGGTCATTCTGCCCCAGCCCCTCCTCACAGTTTCCCCTCAAAAGTCCAAAGCTGTTCATGCCCAGCAGGGTCCCTGTCCCCTGGTATCCCCCTGGTCCACCTGGAGCTGCAGCCTCCCACAAGGATGTTCCACAAGATCAACCCCAAAACCTCACTCAGGGACAGGGGGCTGGGCTGTGTGACGAGGACATCAAGGACATGCTGATGTTTGGTTTGGGGTCCTCAAGGCAGGAAAGATGTCTGGCAGCAGGAGCAGGGTCTGGGAAGGGCCTCCAAGGTGGGGCTGGAGCCCTTGGGCTGTGAGCAGAGGCTGAGGGAGCTGGGCTTGTCCAGCCCAGAGCAGGGAAGGCTGAGGGGCTCCTCATCCCAGCCTGGCAGTGCCAGCCAGGAGGGGATGGAGAACACAGAGCCAGGCTCTTCACCGGGGGGGCTGGGGGGAGACAAAAGCCAATGGGTGGAAGGGGAAAGAGGGGAGATCAGCCAGGACAGGAGGAGCTGAAATGAGTCGGGCTGCTTTCAGCATTTCCTCAACACCTAAAGCAGCCTGACCCATTCTCCATCCACCACTGACAGCTTAAAAAACTGGGAATTATTCAGGCCGTTTTATCCCAATTCACCCAGAGCATCCTGATACATCACCTTAAGTTTGTTTATATCAGTAAAAGAATCATCTTTGTCTAAAACTGATTTTGTACAAAAATCCCTTTGTGAATGGTGGACATGCCAGATGTTGCTGGGATGTCTCACATTGCTGAGAGAAGAGTTTCAATGTGTCTTAAATGGTATCATGTTTACATTTTTTATGTTGGTCATGAAGAGAAATTTCCTGTGCCTCTGAGTCCCACCAGTTCCTGACCCCCAAAGGACACAAACCTGGTGAGTTCTGGTTCCCAACCCAGTGGTGGCACCTGCACCTCCCTCCATCCCCAGAGCAGAGCTCCCTTGTCCCAGAGAGTCCCTGGCAATGCAGGGATGAAGGAAACAGGACAGGCTGTGGGGATCAGGGGCAGGGCACAGCCAGGGATTTGGGGTGGTTGTGAGCCCAGGGCAGGACATGGCCCTTGGCCTTGGTGAAGCTCATCCCATTGTCCTGGGCCCATGGCTCCAGCCTGGCCAGATCCCTCTGCAGAGCTTCCTGCCCTCCAGCACAGCCACACTGCCACCCAGCTTGGGCTCACCTGGGAACTGACTGAGGGTGCCCTTGATGGCCTCGTCCCGATCAGCAATAAAGAGATTTCACTGCCCTGGCCCCAATCCTGAGCCCTGGGGACACCCCTGGATGTGACTCCATTCCTGAGCTGCTCTGAGTGCCAGGGGTTGGATGGGGGAAAGGGTGGGGAGGGGGTAGGGACAAAATGTGATTGATTGTCAGCCATGAAGGGTCTTGATTTTCATATCTCTTCAGACTGCATGAGGAGGGGCTGGAGATCAATATCACCTGGGGATTGCTGATACCAGTTTAAAAAGGGGAAAAGAAAACTTAACAGGACAAAACAATTCTATCTGCATTTTTTTCAATATCGTAGATTCACTTTCACTACACTTCTGAAATCTGTCTAATTGACCACAGAAGAACTGAAGATTGAATTATTCCCATGGGCTTGTCTTGTTTGAGTGTTTTGAACAAATGTTAATGAGTCTTTGTCACTGAATTCCTGAACTGAAGAGCTCAACAAAGAAGAGGCCTCTGGAAAAGTAAAATTCATCACCAACCTCCAAGGTGCTGAGGATCCATCCTGATCAGAGCAGGAATGAACAGAAATGGGCACAGCTTTGTGGCTGCCCCAGCTTTGGGATGGGCCCTGGGCCTGGAGCAGGAGCAGCTCTTGAGGGCCCCAAGGCCGGGGCTCTTGTGCTGCCCTGGGCAGATGGGATGGCAGCAGGGCTGCAGAGCTCTCAGCATCTCCTGCAGAGGAGAGCAGAGCACCCAGGGAGCCTCCTTTCGCTTGGCCAGGCACCTTCCCCCATGCTGGGGCTGAGTCCTGTGGCAGCTGCAGCTGCTGCTGTGCCCTTGCCAGGGCCTGAGGCCGTGGGGCAGTGCCCAGAGCAGCCTGGCCTGAGCAGAGCTGTGGGGCCAGAGCCGGCTGGGATGGGCTGGGGAGAGGCCCTTGGTGCTGCCCAGAGCTCAGGGCAGCTGGCAGAGCTTGCAGGGAGCTGTTCTGTGCTCAGAGAGCCTGGCCCAGAAACCATCAGTGTCCATCTCAGCCTGGCTGAGCCTGCAGGGGCCAAGAAGAGCAGCCCAGGGTCTGCAAGTTCTCTGGGTGGGAGCTGAGCTTGGGAGCCCTTGAGCCATTCCAAGGGCTGGGGCTGCTCCTCAAGCTCCAGAGGAGATGGGGCAGATGGGAGCACAGACAAATCATTCCTGCTGGATTCTTTCTTGTGTTGGCTTGTACAGATGACCGGCATCCATATGTAGAAGAGGTGTTTTGTGACAGATAACACTGGTAGAGTGAGAAGAATAATATTATGTACCTGAAAATAATATTTCATGCATAATACACAATGAAAAAAAAAAAGATACATATGATCAGACGACTATGTGATTTTTCAGAGGAGGAAAGCCTCATTGATGTTCCAGAGGTCAAATACCTTCCTCAGGGCTTCCTTGAGATGAGAGATGACTACCAGAGGCCAAGGCCAGCTACAGCTCTCTGTCCTGGCAGCTTTTGTCTAGGAGATCCCTTCCGTATAGGGAATTTTTCAGGGGAAATATCAATTTTGAGCATGGGCACCTGGAAAGAGGGAGGGTTCTTTTCCATAGGAAGGAAAGCACAGAGCCCCAGCTCTCCAGGGGCTGATGAGAGGCAGCCTTCGACATTCCAAAATCAACCAGACCAGTCAGGCCATGGGAGGCCAAACTGGCCTGACCCGTTCCATGTTCCCTTGGTTCCAGGAGGCCCTGCAGTGTCACGATGTTCTCCTTGCTTCTGCCATATCACAATGGCCCCGTGCTTCCATGAGGCCCTGATGGGTCACAGTGGCCCTTTGGTTCCGTGGGGCCCCACAGTGTCACAGTGGTCCCCACAGGAAGGAAACCACGGAGCCCCAGTGTTTCAGGGGCTGATGAGCTGCAGTGATCAGAGGCCAAGGAACCACAGATCTGTCTCTCTTGGCAGCTTTGTCTGGGAGTAACCGAGTAACCCTTGGTTTTTGAAATTATGAATGTGGAATCCCAATTTCAGCCACTTCTCCCTGGAGAAGGCCAGTTCTTCTCCACAGAAAGAAAAGCACAGAGCCCCTGTGTTTGGAAGGCAGGTGAGAACCGGCCCTAAGGAAGCCAAGGCCAGCCAGACCTGTCTGTAATGGCAGATTTTGTGTAGGAGAATCACTGGATATATGACTTTTGGAGGTGGATTCCCAATTTCAGCAATGAGTGCTTGGAGAAGGATGATTCTTTTCAATAGAAAAGAAATCACTAAGCCCCAGTGTGTGAAGGCAGGTGAGACCCAGGTCTGAGGAAGACAAGGTCAGTCAGACTCGTTGGCAATGGCAGCTTTTGTCTGGCAGCAATCCCTGGATATTCTGAATTTTGGAGAGGGACTCCCATTTTGGTTATGGATGTTTGAATGAGAAGGGCAGTTCTTTTCCATTTGAAGGAAAGCCCAGAGCCCCAGGGTTTCAGGGGTACATGAGAAGGGACCCTCGACATGCCAAGGGCAGTTGGACCAGTCAGGCCAAGCCAACCAGACCTGTTCCCTTGTTTCCATGGGACCCTGCAGTGTCACAGTGGTGGTGTCACATGGGATCCTTGGTTCCATGATGACCAGATGTGTCACACTGGCCTCTTGTTTCCATGGGGCCCCAAAAATGTCACAATGGTCACTTGCTTCCATGAGGCCTAGCAGTGTCACAGGGGTCTCCTTCATGCTGCTGGGTCACAATAGACCCTTTGTTCCATGAGTTTACACAGTGTCACAGCTGACTCCTTGGTTCTGTGAGGCCCTGCTGTCACCAAATCTCTAAAATATCAGAATAAGCTTCCTTAACACTAATTTGCTATTTCAGAGGGTATCATTTATTCACGCCTGAGGTCCAGCATGGGATAACTCCTAACCTTACATGGATATGGAATTCTACCAGTGTGTTACCTATATAAAGTCCCTAAATGTGAATTACAATTTACCCACTTCCATAAAACCCACCCCAAGTTCCCAGATTCACTCCTTGATTTCTCCATTCCTGCTCTCTTGAGCCAGATGTCTTCTTCTTGTCTTCAAACCATCCTTGCTGGGAAAGCAGGCCCTGCATGCCTTGTTGCTGTGCTGAATGTTCACTGGTAGGGTAAAAATGGAATGAACCCTTTTGGTATCAGCCCCAGGCTTTGTGTGGGCAGGCAGAGGCAGGCAGGAGGCAGAGCTGTCAGCAAAGGAAGGGCCCAGCCAGGTGGGGCAGCCGGGGGATGCCGACAGCCTGCAGGGACAGAGGCGCAGGGCAGGGACACCGTGGGACAGCCTGGGCTGCACAGGGCACAGGCATGGGCAGCAGCTGCAAGACAGCCCTGCCAGAGCCAACTTGGGCAGCACTTTGGCCATGGCTGCTGGGCCCGGGCCTGAGGCAGGAGCAGGAGACAAGTGACCCTTGCAGGCCTGGGGCCTCATTGCCTCCTTGTCCCTGCTCAGCAGCCTGGCAGGGGCCGCCCCATGCTCCTGCCCTTGCCATTGCACATCCCCACATGCCAGTGCCCACCCCGGCAAGAACCCTGAGCAAGGAGGGAGGGACAGCATCTGCCTGGCCAGGGGCTGGGGCTCAGGCCTTTGCCCTTGGCATTCCTCAAACACATCCAGCTTTGCTCAGCACCAGAGACACCTTGGCCTTGTTTGTCCCCAGCTGTCATCACTGCCTCCAGTGTTCTGCTCTAACTGGAACCTGGGGACACTTTCTCAGTGATGTGCCTCAGTGGGACCCATTAAAACTTCAAGAAAGTTCAGAATTTCAATTTAATTTGAATTCTTGAGAAGCTTTTTGAAGACACTCTCAGGGACTGAGTCTGATGGAAACAACATCATTGCCCTGTGAGAATCATTAAAGTTTTCCTAGTCTAGTTATAGAGAAAGATTTTAAAGAACTTGTAAGAAAGACACATTCCTATTTTAAATGAAGTATTTCATTTTATTTCTCTCTAGAGCAGAGGTGATTGCAGCATTCTGGGATTGATATTGACCCAGGGTCTCTCCTCAGCAGCTCTGGCCTGCTCACAGGAGGTGTGCCTGGAGCTCTGACCCAGTGTGGACAACCTTGCTCCACATTGCCCAGCCCCATCCTTTCTGTCCTCACTCCCCTGGGACCTGCTGTGCTTGCAGAGCTGGCTGCACTCAGTCTGAGAGGGGTTTTCACTTTTTGGGGATTTTTTGAAGCAGTCTCAAACTCCTGAGTTTCCCCACTGCAAACAGACACACTGCTCAGGGGTGTGCCAGCCGCAGGTGCCACCAAAGCCACTGCAGAGCTGCCCTGGGCCAGCTGTGAGGGTGGATCATCAGCCCAAGCTGCACGGGGCCCCTGCAAGGGGCTGTGGCCATGGGCACTGCACTGACCCCACTGCTGGATTTGGCTGCCATGGCCACCGAGAGAAATTAAACTGTCCTTGGAAACACTGGGGAGGCCTGGGACATACTGGGGAACACTGGGAACGCTGTGGGAGACACTGGGACATACTGGGAGTGACACTGGGAGATACTGGGAGAAACTGGGGACACTGGGGATATTGCAGAGATGACTGGGGACACTGGGGTACCTGTGGATGACACTGTGAGGAACTGGGAACGACTGGGAATGAACTCGGGTATATTGGGACTGGGCTGTACTGGGAGGGATTGGAGGGGTACTGGAATGTAATGGGTTCTACTGGGGACTAATTGGGCTTCACTGATGTTATACTGGTCTGTACTGGGAATGAACTGGGCTTTACTGGGAGGGACTGGAGGAGGGGGAATTGGCTGTTCCCACCTCCACTGCATCCCATTTGCTGAAGCCCCCGCCGATCTCCAGCCGCAGCCAATCAGCACCAGGGATCCGGGCCTGGGGGCGGTGCTTACACGGGCAGCAAATTTTCTTTTTGCCTACAACTCCCATCATGCCCCACGGCCTGACTGAGCCTCATTGCAGCCGGGAGAACAACTCCCGTCATGCCCCGCGCTCCACTGAACTCCGGGATCCGTCCCCATCTGTCCCATAACTGTCCCCCAAACACTCCAGGGTCCCTCATTGTCCCCTCAGCGCACATTCGGGACTCCCGTAAACACCCCCGAACCCCTGAGTGCTCGCACCCCCACAGATGGCCGGTAGAGCCACTTCTGGGAATTCATCTGCTCTCGTCCCCCGTGGCCCCAGAGCCCCTCAGAACACACTCCCGCGCCTAAAACTCCTGCCGCGACCCGCGCCCTAAAGAGCCCCGTTGGAGCTCTCTGAGCTCCTCCCAAGGGCTCCCGTGCCATTTACGTTTCCCCAGAGGATCTCAAGTCGGGGCTCGGACGCAAAGGTGTTCCCCAAGAGCCGTCCCGGACTCCCAAACATTTCGTTCCAACCGATTCCGGGACTACAGCTCCCATCATGCTCCGCGGCGCACGACCAGCTCTATTTCAGCCAGGACTTCATCTCCCGTCATGCCCCGCGCCCCACCGAGGGCCATTGCGGCTGAGCCCAGAACTCCCGTGATGCTCCGCGGCCCCATTAAACCGTATGATACCCGCGCCTACAACTCCCATCGCCGCCTGCTCCCCTGAGAGTCCCGTTCAAGTCCCTCCAAGTGCCCGCCCGGACCCCGAAGGGCCCCAGATTCCCCTCCCTGACCTCCAAGGGCCCCTCTGGACCCCCAAGTGCTGCCCCGGACCCTGAACTCTCCCTCAGAATCCCTGAGTGCCCCTCCAAGTGCCCTCCCGGCTTCCCCAAGTGTGCCCCACACCCTCAAGTTCCCTCTGAATTCCCTCCCCAGACCCAAAACTGCCCCAAATATGCCCCAGAAATGTCTCCAGGGACCCCAAACTGCAGGCCCCCCCAACCCTGTCTGAGAAAAAGATGATAAAAAAGATGACAAAAAGACTACAAATATAACTAATTAAAAAAAAGAGAAAGAAATAAATAGCCAATAGATATTATTTAATTAATTCATGAAGGAATTGTGTTACTTAGAACCAATGATGAATAATTTTCTTGGTTGCTAAAAATGTATCCAGTTTTAATATAAATATACAAATTAGGTAATAAAAATATTGTATGAGACTATCCTAAATTAAAATAATATGATTATAATTTTGTTATTAATAAAATTTATTTATAAGGAAAAATGCTAAAGTTTTTCTTTTTTGTTTGGGATGTCAGTCCCAGGTGGGCGTTGTGAGACATGGTGAGGCTGGGCTGAGGAGCAGCTTGTCCAAACAGGCTCAGCCTGCAAGGGGCTCATCCATGCCCAGACCTCCTAAGGAGACATTGAGCATCCAGATCACTTGGGGAATGCTTCTATCCCCTCTTCTCATAACTAAAAAATTAAAAAATACTGATGCGATTAAAAAAACAAAAATCATGAGGTGCATTTTGACATCTTCCTCCTGAAGACAACTCCAAACTGACTCCAGTCACTGCACAAGCCCTGGAGACCCAAAGACAATGGAAGAGAGACAAAGAGCTCCTGAGGCCTTTCTGTATTTCAATCAGCCCCACGCTGGATTTGGGGCTGGCTCCAGGAGACTCAGGCACGCAGAGAAGGATGGAGAAGCTGCTCAAGGAGTCAGCAGCAAAACTCCAAGTGCCTTGGAGCATGGCTGGGCCCCAGTGAGGGCAGGGAGTGCCCAAGGCTGCCCAGGGCCTGGTGAGAGCAGATCCTTGAGGGAAGGATTGCAGGGAGCCCAAGGCTCTGAGCAGGGAACTGCAATGCTGAGCAAGGCCTGGCTTGGCTGCAGGAAGCAGAAAGGCCAAGCCCTGAGCCCAGCCTGGGCCAGCAGGGCCTGTCCCTCACGGCTGCCTCGGGGCTCTTGGTGGGCCAGGGGGATGTGAGGGGCAGCAAGGACAAATGGCATCAACCTGCAGCCCCTGCCAGCCTTGCCAGGGAGGCCGAGGGAGAAGCAAAGTGCAGCCCCTGCCAGGAAAGTTCCTCCTGTGGGGCCTCCAGAGGCGCTGCCCGAGCCCAGGGCACAAAGCCCTGGGTGCCTGTGGCCCTGCCAGCCCTGCCCAGCCCTTGGCCATCTGTCCTGCAGGCTGTGCCCCCTGGGCGTGCTGCTCCTCTGCCCTGGCCGGCTGCACTCGCCCATCTCGCTGTGCCCCAGCATTTCTCACCCAGCGTTGCTGTGCCCTCCCTGGGCTCCCTGCACCCAGTGCTGCCGGCTCCTGGCACACAGAGCCCGGCCATGGCCCAGCCTCACGCTGCCACACCACCAGCACCAACATTCTGCCCTGCGAGGGACTTTGCTTTCTCCTCAGCTCCAGCCTGAACCTTCCAAGGTGCACTTGGGGGAGGTTTCCTGCAATTCCCACTGCCAAAGAAAGCTCTGTCTCCTGCTGGTCACAAACAGACATCTGGCTGGTGGCAGATCAGAGGTGGTCAGAGGCTGTTTGGGGCACAGCGACCATTGTAGCCATGATATTTTCTGAAAAATCCCTTTGCTAGGATTTAGCTCCTGAGAAGCTGAGGCCTCAGGTACAAAATATAAACAATCATTATCTGCTGCTGTGGAATGCAACAGGTGGATCTGTGATTGGCTTCATGTCATTGTTTCTAATTAATGGCCAATCACAGTCCAGCTGTGTCTCTCTCTGGTCAGACACAGGATTTAGTTATCATTCCATTCTTTCTCCTTTGCTTGCAAGCCTTCTGATGAAATCTTTTCTTCTATTCTTTTTATATAGTTTTAATAGAATATCTATCATAAAATAATAAATTAGTCTTCTGAAACATGGAGTCAGATCCTTTTCTCTTCCCTCTTCTAGGACCTCTGTGAACACCACTACTGACCATGAAATTATTAAGTTTTTTAATATTCTCTGAAAGAACAAGGGGCATGCACTAAACACCTACAACTGTCTGGGGGGCCAGTTGAGTGGCCGTGAATGTTACACCAGAGAGTGGTGGTGAATGCTGTTGCATCCAGCTGGCAAGCAGTCACCTGTGGTGTCCCTCAGGGGTCTCTGCTGGAGCCAGTTCTGTTCAATATTGTTACTGACAACATGGATGAGAGTGTTGAGACTTTCAGTAGTAAATCTGCAGACAAAACTAAGCTGGGAGCGTGTGTCCATCTGCTGGAAGGTAGGAGGCCTCTGCAGAGAGACCGGGAAAAGTTGGATGGATGGGCAGAGTCCAATAAGATGAAGTTTAATAAGTCCAAGTGCCGGGTCCTGCACTTTGCCCACAACAACCCCTGCAGTGCTACAGGATGGGGACAGAGTGGCTGGACAGCGGCCAGGCAGAAAGGGACCTGGGGGCACTGATGGACAGCAGGCTGGACATGAGCCAGCAGTGTGCTCAGGTGGGCAAAAGGGTCAATGGCTGCTGGTCTGGATCAGGAATGGTGTGGCCAGCAGGAGCAGGGCAGCGATTCTTCCCCTGCACTCTCCACTGGTGAGGCCACACCTCGAGTGCTGTGTCCAGTTCTGGGCCCCAATTTAGGAAGGCCATGGAGGGGCTGGAGCGTGTCCAGAGAAGGGCAACAAGGCTGGGGAGGGGTCTGGAACACAAGTCCTTTGAGGAGAGGCTGAGGGAGCTGGGGTTGTTTATCCTGGAGAAGAGGAGGCCCACGGAGACAAGGCAGTGTCAGGGCACATGTTGGACTTGATGGTCTCCAAGGTCTTTTCCAACTTTGCTGATTCTGTGATTCTATGGAACCACCCTTGGAGCAGAAGCAGGAGGAGCCCTGGGCCTCCTCTTCAGCAGCTCCAGCAGCCCAGGTCCCTCAGCTTCTCCTGCCAGCCCCAAAGCCCATCCTGTCAGTCCTGCAGAGCCTCTGCAGCCCCTCCTCACTGCCCAGAACAGGGAGCCCCAGAGCCAGACACAGCAGCCCAGATGTGCCCCCCTGGCCTGGGGTGCCTCTGGCAAGGGAGCAGCACCAGGCACTGCAGGAGCCTGCAGACAATTCCTGCAGCACTTGTAGGATGATCCTGCTGCACAAGGGACTTTCCCATGGTGCGAAGTCAGGAACTGCCATGGGGAGTGGGGCCGGAGAGGAAAGGGCAAACAGGGATGGGTTGTTTGAAGGGAGGGTACAGGGGTGGAAGAAGAAGTAATCTAGATCAGGAAAGGGGAAAGAAAGCACAGGTGAAGCCAAGGAAATGCTCAGGGCAGTTTGGGGGTGGCCGCCAGGCAGCCCTGGCTCTGAGCAACAGCGTCTGCAGTGGGACAGGAAACTCCCAGCCCATGGGAACAAACTTGGTGGCTGACTGCAGAGCCCAGGACAAAGCTGAGTGGTTTCCCTGGTGTCCCCCAGCCCTTGCTGGCCCCAGGGGCTGATGGCATTTGTGCTCCCTCAGGTTCATGTCCCCACACCAACAGCATGGGGGTGCTCCCCCTGCTCTGTGCAATGCAAACAGGGGCTGCTGAGCCAGTGCTGCCGTGTCTGTGCCTGCAAGGATGGGGCACCTGTGTGAGCTGGGGGTGAGGCCAGGGCTGCAGAGGGGGGGTGTTGTTGGCAGCTCCACGAGGACGCTCTGGGACGCTGCCCTGGGCTGTGCAGCGCACTGGGGATGGATCAGCCCCTGCTCTGCTGCTCTTTCCCATCTGCCCCAGGGCCCTTGCAGAGCCCCAGCCATGCTGTTTGCCCCCAGCCTGCCCACAGCCAGCCTGGGGCTGCTCACGGGGCTTTTCTGTGCTGAGCATTGGCCTGGGCGTGTTCTTGAGAGAGCCTGGGCAATGAGCCTGGAGCCCCCAGGCCCTGGGCTGAGGCGTCAGCGCTGCCCCAGCAGTGCCCATGGCCTGTCCCTGCTGCAGCCCCGGCACTGCCACCCCCAGGGCTGTGCCCGGCCCCGAGAGCACTCAGGCCCTGTAGCAACACCAGGCCCACCAGGGCAGCGGGGCAGGGCCACGGCAGCAGCACTGGCAACACCAAGTGCTGCTGCTGCTGGGCACAGCTGCTGGGGCAGCACTGATCTGCCCCCAGCTCTGCACACAGACATTGCTGCTGCAGCTCCAGAGAAGAAACAAAGGGAGATCTCTGGTGAAAATTCTGCTGAGAGATCCTTTATTTCATTTAAGGCCACTGAGAACAGAGCTCATGTTGACACAGTCTGGGGGCACAGGGAAGGTGGAGAGAAAGAAAATTAGAAATGGTAGAAACAATGGCCTTGGTTTAGCAAGAATATTAAAAAATTTAAAAAGAAGGGGAAAATAACCAATCCAACAAAAACTTTTAAATCTCACTTTTATTACAAGAGATATGCAGAAATTGGCAATCAGTTTAATGTTTTCTAAATTTTCCAGTCATCAGTCTCCACACTGCAGCCTTGAGCTCCTGGTTCCTCAGGCTGTAGATGAGGGGGTTCAGAGCTGGTGGCACCACCGAGTACAGAACTGACAAGGCCAGATCCAGGGATGGGGAGGAGATGGAGGGTGGCTTCAGGTAGGCAAAAAAGCCAGTGCTGACAAACAGGGAGACCATGGCCAGGTGAGGGAGGCAGGTGGAAAAGGCTTTGTGCCGTCCCTGCTCAGAGGGGATCTTCTGCACAGCCCTGAAGATCTGCACATGGGAGAAAACAATGAACACAAAACAGCCAAAAGCTAAAGGGGCAACAAACAATGAAATCCAAATTTTTCTGAAGGTGGAGTGGGAGCAGGAGAGCTTGACGACCTGGGGAACCTCTCAGAAGAACTGGCCCAGGGCATTGCCATGGCACAGGGGCAGGGAAAATGTATTGGCTGTGTGCAGCAGTGCATAGAGAAAGCCACTGGCCCAGGCAGCTGCTGCCATGTGGGCACAAGCTCTGCTGCCCAGGAGGGTCCCGTAGTGCAGGGGTTTGCAGATGGACACGTAGCGGTCGTATCACATGATGGTCAGGAGAGAAAAGTCTGCAGAAATGAAAAATAGAAACAGAAATATCTGAGCAGCACATCCTTTGTAGGAGATGTCCCTGGTGTCCCAGAGGGAATTGTGCATGGCTTTGGGGACAGTGGTGCAGATGGAGCCCAGGTCGCTGAGGGCCAGGTTGAGCAGGAAGAAGAACATGGGCGTGTGCAGGTGGTGGCCGCAGGCGCTGATGATGAGGCCGTTGCCCAGGAGGGCAGCCAGGGAGATGCCCAGCAAGAGGCAGAAGTGCAGGAGCTGCAGCTGCCGCGTGTCTGCCAATGCCAGCAGGAGGAAGTGCCTGATGGAGCTGCTGTTGGACATTTGCTGTGTCTGCACATTTCAACGTACAGAAGGAGGAAAGACAGGGCAATGGAGGGGAAATTTTTCACAGAAAAATCAAAACTCTTTGTCGTAGCCTCTTTCTTTCCACTAAGCACCTCCCCCTTGTGTATGTCTAGGAGATCTTCCTTCACCATTGTTGCTGGAGCCCTGATTGCTGCTGGCCAATGCTGTGTGAGGAACTGGACCTTGGCCTGCAGGACACCTGGGAGTCAGCCCTGACCCCCAGTCAGTGCAGGGGAACAGTGAGAGCAGGGCCCTGTCCTGGTGTTCAGGCTTGGATAAAGAATCTTCCTGTAAGGCTGCAGAACTGCCTGAGTGAAGTGATGGGGATAACAGAAGGCAGAGCGAGGGATTCTGATGCACCTGGGGAGAACAGAGAGTCCAGGGAGGCAGGAGGTTTGGCTTAGTGCAGACTGAGGAGAGCTGCTCTGTCCCTCTCTCCTGTTCCAGCTGCTCTGCACTTGCACCTTTCTGAAATCCACTCTTGTGTTACCCTGGACAGCCAGGAGACACTGCTGAGAGCAGAGGGATCCCTGGCACACAAAGTGGCTCCTGCCTTTCCCAGAGTCAGCAGAGTGGGCTCAGTGCCGGCCTCCCAGGCTGCCCTGCCCAGAGCTGCCCGGGCACAGGGAGCTGGGACACCCCATTGCTGTGCTGAGCCTGCACAGGAGGAGCCCAAGGGCTGGGCCTGGCCCTGCAGCTGGAACTGCCATTGCAGAGAGCCCCTCAGCAATGCCAGCAGCACCTGGGCAAGGCAAGGAGAGAGAGAGAGAGCCGGGCCTGAGGAAAAGCCTTTCCCTGCCCAGCCCTGCCCAGCCCCTGCCAGGCAGCAGCAGGGCAGGACAGTGGCCCTCAGGCCCTGGTCAGCAGGGAATGGGCACATGGCCGCAGAGATGCCCTTCATCTCTGGGGCTGCTCTGCAAGCCCAGGAGGGACTGAGGGCCCCGAGCCCCCGGGCTTAGGGCTGCGCTTGCTGCGAGGGGACACAAGAGCTGTGCTGCTCAGGGCAGTGTCTGCCCTGCAGGGCAGGCCCGGCAGGTGCCACATCTGCCCTGCAGCAGGGCTTCCCTCAGCACTTCCTCCCTCCCTGCCTGCCCACGGCTCTGCTGCTGGAGCTGTCCCAGCCCCAGCTACTCCTGTGGCCCCGGGCTGCTTCCCTGCCAGAGCTGCCAAAGCCCAGACCAGCCCCTGGGCCAGCCCTGCCCTGCAGCTGCTGGGCCCTGCACGGATTAAAGAACAGCTCCCCCAGCCTGGGCACCATGGAAAGGTGATGCTGCATGGATCTGGAGGCTGGGCAGGTGCAGGCACTTGCTGAGGTGCCCAGGAATCCTCAGGGTGATGGTTTAAGAGTCTCAGGCCCTTATCTACCCTGCACAGTTAATTTTCTATTGCCACCAAGCTGAGGCAGGGAAAAGTGGGAGCACAGATTCAGGAAAGCAAAGACCCAAGCAGGAAACTCCTGTCCTGAATGAGCTCATTAAAAGTCACCTTGGGCATGAGCTGGAGCTCTGGGCAGCCCTGGCTGCAGCCCCAGCTTCACCAGCTGCAGCTGTCCCTGGCAGCAGGAGCCGTCCTGCCCTGTCCCTCTGAGGGTGCCCAGGGCAGCCCTACCCTGCAGCACAGCCTCCCCCAAAGCAGAAAGAGCAGCAGAGCATCCTTACAGTCACATCAGACCTGTCCTGGGTCAGCTTCGGGAGATCCCTCCAGGAGCACAGCGGACGTTGCCCTGCAGCCACACACTCACCATGCACAGGGCTGTGAAGATCTTTCCCCAAGTGAAGTCTCAGCTCAATATCTTCCCAGTCCTGATTGCCTTCAGCCTGTCTCTGCCTGGCTTCTGTCCCCTCAGTGCCTGCAGGCAGAGCCCTCAGGCCTGCTGGGCTGGGAGAGGAGCTGGTGCTGGGAAGAGCTGTTCCTTTAAAGCTCAGCAGCACAGAAACAGCACAAGGAATTTAATGAGCCTCTAGGGGATTTGGTGTTGTTTACATCAGACTCAGTCCCTGAGAGTGTCTTCAAAAAACTTCTCAAGAACTCAAATTTAAAATGAAACTCTGAAGTTTCTTGAAGTTTAAATGAGTCCCACCGATGGACACAACTGAGAAAGTGTGCCCAAGTTCCAGTTAGAGCAGAACACTGGAGGCAGGGATGACAGCTGGGGACAAACAAGGCCAAGGTGTCTCTGGGGCTGAGCAAAGCTGGATGTGTTTGAGGAATGCCAAGGGCCAAGGCCTGAGCCCCAGCCCCTGGCCAGGCAGATGCTGTCCCTCCCTCCTTGCTCAGGGATCTTGCCGGGATGGGCACTGGCATGTGGGGATGTGCAATGGCAAGGGCAGGAGCATGGGGCGGCCCCTGCCAGGCTGCTGAGCAGGGACAAGGAGGCAATGAGGCCCCAGGCCTGCAAGGGTCACTTGTCTCCTGCTCCTGCCTCAGGCCCAGGCCCAGCAGCCATGGCCAAAGTGCTGCCCAAGTTGGCTCTGGCAGGGCTGTCCTGCAGCTGCTGCCCATGCCTGTGCCCTGCGCAGCCCAGGCTGTCCCACGGTGTCCCTGCCCTGCGCCTCTGTCCCTGCAGGCTGTCGGCATCCCTCGGCTGCCCCACCCGGCTGGCCCCTTCCTTTGCTGACAGCTCTGCCTCCTACCTGCCTCTGCCTGCTCACACAAAGCCTGGGGCTGTTAACAAAAGCGTTCATTCAATTTTTACCCTGCTTGTGAACTTTGAGCACAGAAACAAGGCATGCAGGGGCTGCTTTCCCAGCAAGGATGGTTGTAAGAGAAGACATCTGGCTCAAGGGTGCAGGGATAGAGAAAACAAGGAGTGAATCTGGGAACTTGAGGTGGGTTTTATGGAAGTGGATTAATTGTAATTCCCATTTTGCATCTGTGTACATGCAACACACTGGTAGAATTACATGTCCACATAAGTTTATGAGTTAGGCCTGGATAAATGACACCTTCTGAAATACGAAGTTAGATTTCAGGAGCCTTATTCTGATATTTCAGAGATTTGGTGACAGTGGTTCCTCACAGAACCAAGGAGTCAGCTGTGACACTTTGCAAACTCATGGAACAAAGGGTCCATGGTGACACTGCAGAACCAAGGAGACTGCTGCTGGCAGTGTGAGAACTCATGGAACCACAAGTCCATTGTGACACAGCAAGGCCTGATGGAACCAAGGGTCCCTTTTTAAATTCTGTGGCCTCATGGAACCATGAGCCATTGTGATACAGCAGAGTGTCATGGAACCATGGAGGCCATTTTTACACTTGGTGGCCTTGAGAAACCAAAGGGCCATTGTGGCACTTGAGAGCCTTGTGGAGCCAAGGGGACCATAGTGACACTCTGGGGCTCCATGAAACCAATGGTCTGTTGTGACACTGCAAGGCCTTCTGGGATCATGGAGACCATTGTGACACTAGAAAGCCCCATGCAAGCAAGGAACCATTGTGACACTCTGCAGTCCTGGAAGGCCAAGGGGTAGTTGCCACACTGTGTGGCACCATGGAACCAAGGAGGCCATTGTGACACTCCAGGGTCACATGGAACTAAGGATCCATGGAACAGTGCAAGGCCCCATGGAACCAAAGGTGCATTGTGACATTGTGGAGCCTCATGGAATTCTGGAGGCCATGATGACTCTTGGAGGCCTCGTTGAATCAAGGGGCTCTGCAGGGCCTGATGGAACCAAGGAGACCCTTCTGACACTGTGAGTCCCCATGGAACCAAGGATCCATTGTGACACTGCAGCACCAAGGAGACCCCTGTGACACCGCAAGGCTTCATGGAAGCCAGGGACCATTGTGACACTCTGGAGCCCCATGGAAATAAGAGGCCAGTGTGACACATCTGGGCCTCATGGAACCAAGGATCCAATGTGATACCACCACTGTGACCCTGCAGGGCCCCATGAATCCAAGGGAACAGGGAACAGGTTTTGCTTGGCCTGACAGGGTCTCTTCTCATGTACACCTGAAACCCTGGGGCTCTGGGCTTTCCTTCAAATGGAAAAGAACTGCTCTTCTCATTCAAGCATCCTTGGCCAAAATGGGATTCTCCCTCCAAAATTCCCAATATCCAGGGATTTCTCCCACATAAAAGCTGCCATTACAACCCGTCTGGCTGACCTTGTCTTCTTGAGAGCTGGGTCTCACCTGCCTTCAGGCACTGCGGCTCTGTGCTTTCCTTCCTGTGGAAGACAAGAAATATCCCTCCTGCACAAGAACCCATGACCGAAACTGGTACTTGTCCTCCAAAATTCCTGCATTCAAGGGTTTTTTCTCCCAGACAAGATCTCCCAGTACAGACAGGTCTGGCTGGCCTTGGCTTCTGGTGGTTGCCTGAATTCTGCCCTGAAACACTGGGGCTCTGTCCTTTCCATCCTAAAGGAAAAGAACCATCCTTCACCAGGTGCCCATGGTTGAAATTGGGTTTCTACCACCAGAAGTCCTATATCCAATTATTGCTCCTACACAAAAGCTGCTATTACAGACAGGTCAGGCTGGCCTTGGTCCCTGTTGCCTGCAGTTCATCAGCCCCTGAAGCACTGGGGTTCTGTGCTTTCCTTCCTTTGGAAAAGAATCTTCTTATTCCTCCATGACCAAAATTGCTACTCCTCCTAAAATATTCACTATATGAAGGGTTTCTCCCAGACAAAACCTGCCAGCTCTGGCTGGCGCTGTGGGCTCTGATGGCCACCTGTCATCTACCCCTGAAACACTGGGGCTCTCTGCCTTCCTTCCCATGGAAACAGAACAGTCTCCTCGTCCAGGGGCCGTGGCCAAATTTGAGATTTGGCCCCTAAATTTCATATATC
This sequence comes from Melospiza melodia melodia, assembly GCF_035770615.1. Classification (NCBI taxonomy): domain Eukaryota; kingdom Metazoa; phylum Chordata; class Aves; order Passeriformes; family Passerellidae; genus Melospiza; species Melospiza melodia. The sequence goes on along the minus strand of NW_026948804.1, from coordinate 281,022 downwards.
CAAGGATAGGTCCCAATCAAAAGCTGCCAGGAGAGACAAGTTTGGCTGGCTTGGCCTCCCAGGGGCTTCTTCTCATCTACCATCAAACCCTGGGGCTCTCTGCTTTCCTTCAGGTGGAAAAGAAACGGCCTTTTCATCAAGGGACCAGTGGCCAAAACTTATATTCTACCTCCCAAATTATGTGTATCCAAGGATTTCTCTCAGGCACAAGCTGCAATTGCAGAAAGGTCTGGCTCACCTTGGTCCTTGGTGGCTTCTGCTCATCTGCCCCTGAAACACCGGGCCTCTGTTTTCCTTCCAATGGAAGAGAATCATTGTTCACATCAAAGTGCCCATGGGCAAAACTGAAATTCGGCCTAAAATATTCCATCTATCCAAGGATTGCTCCAAGGCAAAAGTAGCCAGGAGACACAGGTCTGACTGGTCTTGTCCTGAGGTGATTTTCTTAGACTATGAGCAGAATGTTTTCATTAGCCAATACCTTGGAGAGGGCTGAGAGATCTCCCAAGATGGGGTTTGGAGGCCTCAAGCACATGAGCACAATATAGGGACAGTGGAGCTCTGTGCTCAGTGGGGTGGAGACCGTGGACAGCAGAGAAGAATCCTTGGAGGGACTGAACGGTGGTTTCAGAGATGGTGGCTCCTTTTGACATAGTAGAGAACCCACAGAGAAAGAATTAATGCAAAGGGCAGGTAGGGAGGGCCAGACAGGACCCAAAGAGAAAGGAATTGCCCTCCGAGGGCAGGGCTGGGGTGCAACATGGCCCCCAGAAGGAGCCTGGGTCAGCCCAATGCTTTGTGTGGGCAGGCAGAGGCAGGCAGGAGGCAGAGCTGTCAGCAAAGGAAGGGCCCAGCCAGGTGGGGCAGCCGGGGGATGCCGACAGCCTGCAGGGACAGAAGCGCAGGGCAGGGACACCATAGCACAGCCTGGGCTGCACAGGGCACAGGGATGGGCAGCAGCTGCAAGACAGCCCTGCCAGAGCCAACTTGGGCAGCACTTTGGCCATGGCTGCTGGGCCTGGGCCTGAGGCAGGAGCAGGAGACAAGTGACCCTTGCAGGCCTGGGGCTTCATTGCCTCCTTGTCCCTGCTCAGCAGCCTGGCAGGGGCTGCCCCATGCTCCTGCCCTTGCCATTGCACATCCCCACATGCCAGTGCCCATCCCGGCAAGAGCCCTGAGCAAGGAGGGAGGGACAGCATCTGCCTGGCCAGGGGCTGGGGCTCAGGCCTTGGCCCTTGGCATTCCTCAAACACATCCAGCTTTGCTCAGAACAGGAGAAACCTTTGCCTTGTTTGTCCCCAGCTGTCATCACTGCCTCCAGTGTTCTGCTCTAACTGGAACCTGGGGACACTTGCTGAGTTGTGTCCCTCAGTGGGACCCATAAAAACTTCAAGAATCCTCACACTTTCAATTTAAGTTTGAGTTCTTGAGATGTTTTTTGAAGACTCTCAGGGACTGAGTCTGATGTAAACAACACCAAAGCCCCAGAGGCTCATTAATGTCCTTGTGCTGTGTCTGTGCTGCTGAGTTGGGCTGGGCTCCTGGCCCAGAGGCAGCTCCTGGCAAACCAAGAAGAGCTTCATAAAGACATTTCTCCTGAGGAGCAGCTTCTCTACCAGCCCAGCACGGCTGGGGCACTGCCTGCAGCCACCCTGGGCACTGCACAGAGGCACAAAGATCTTCAATCAGTCAGGGCTGGGAAGGGGCTGAGAAGTGCCAAGGCACAATCACTGCCAGCCCTTGGCACAGGAACCTCTGGCTGCAGGACAAGGCAGCTGCAGCTCCTGGAGCCATCTCCTAAAGCTGGAACATCCCAATGCCTACAGACTCTGTGAGTAAATCTCTGAATATTTCTGGTGCAGGGGAGGTGAAATGCTCATGAAGCTTTGACATGCTGAGGAATGCTGTTCAGTCATAAAATATTTCCAATACAAGGATTTCATTGAAAATTAGGACATTTCCAAGGACTTTGTATTCAGTTTCCTAATATTGGAGAATGGCAGGCAGCGGGGGGGGATTAACATTAAAGATTGATTATGAATTATTAATTATGAAATTTTAAAAGTTCCTGAGATATTGGAACTATTATTTTAGTGTTCCGTACATTCACAGGAGTTCCCTAATGTACTTTCAGCCTCTCTGCCCATGGACAGCACCAGCATTCCCTTTGCTGGACCCATCAGTCTCAGTCTGAGCTGTCCTTTGTCCCACCTGCAAACAGAACCTGCCCCCAGCCAGGGCCCTGCGAACAGACATGGTTCTGTAGGGCCAAGGAGGGGGCACAGAGATTTGGGGTCTGTGAGTTCTGTCAGGGAGAGATCAGGCACAGGGAAACACCTGCAGGAGGGAAATCTCCAGGAAGCAGAGAGAAGATTGGGCAATGAGAGAAAACAAAACCCAGCAATGCTGTGGCAGGGAGAGTTTAGAGATGCCCACAGGATACCGTCCAGTGCAGCCCCTCCCTCTGAACAAGCCCCCTCCCTCCTGTGCCCCAGCCCAGCCTCTGCCCTCAGGGCCGGGGCTCCAAGGCGTGCAGCCCCTCCTGTGCAGGCAGAGCTGCAGCAGAGCCGTGGGGCAGCTCTGCAGCCCCGGGCCGAGTTCCCCCTGCAGAGCACAGGGCTGGGAGCAGCTGCCCGGCCCTGGGGGCTCTGGAGGGGGCACAGCTGGCTCAGGGTGATGCTGTCCCCAGTGCCTGGCTCTGGGCAATGCTGTCAGGGCAGCCAGGTAAGGAGCTGCATCTCCCTCAATCCAATGCCATCATAAGGACACTTGGAAGTCTCTGAGATTTCAGTCCAAGCTGGAAGTTCCAATCCAGGATGCAAACATGTCCTAGAGCATCTCTGAGTTATAAGATTGATGGGGAGAGGCAGAGGTGTTGTGACACTGAAAATGCTGCTGGGTTGGTGAAATGAGCAATGTGAGTCCTTGGCTACAAAAGTGGAGCTGGGCTGTGGTGTATCCATCTCTTCTCAGCAGTACCTGGTGACATTTTAGGGAAAAAATGGGAAGATGATCACTCTCCACCTGAGAAAGGTTAAAGCCCAGAGAAACTGAATAGGTCAGAATGAGAGACAATCTGCCCTCCATCTCCTCTCATTATTTTGTCTCACAGAACTTGCTCTAGTCTCTCTGAGTGCAGAAACAATGTAGAGGGTTTCTGATATCCAAGAATACCAGGACACAAATGGGAAGAGCTCAATCAGAAAACCTCAGAACTCTTAAACACAGAATTAATTGACAATTAAAATAATCCATGTGTCACAGAGGAGGATGTACGGGAAATGGCTTTGATTTTGGTTACAAATATCTCCTCTAACACTTCACTGTCCCTTTTTCCATGAACAGGTCCTCATGGCCAGCCACAGCAAATGTCCAACAGCAGCTCCACCAGGCACTTCCTCCTGCTGGCATTGGCAGACACGTGGCAGCTGCAGCTCCTGCACTTCTGCCTCTTGCTGGGCATCTCCCTGGCTGCCCTCCTGGGCAACGGCCTCATCATCAGCGCCGTAGTCTGCGGCAACCACCTCCACACACCCATGTTCTTCTTCCTGCTCAACCTGGCCCTCAGCGACCTGGGCATGATCTGCACCACTGTCCCCAAAGCCATGCACAATTCCCTCTGGGACACCAGCACCATCTCCTACTCAGGATGTGCTGCTCAGGTTTTCTTCTTTCTTTTCTTTATCACAGCAGAAGCTTCTCTCCTGACCGTCATGTGCTATGACCGCTACGTGTCCATCTGCAAACCCCTGCACTACGGGACCCTCCTGGGCAGCAGAGCTTGTGCCCACATGGCAGCAGCTGCCTGGGCCAGTGCCTTTCTCACTGCTCTGCTGAACACAGCCAATACATTTTCCCTGCCCCTGTGCCATGGCAATGCCCTGGGCCAGTTCTTCTGTGAAATCCCACAGATCCTCAAGCTCTCCTGCTCCAAATCCTACCTCAGGGAAATTGGCTTCATTGTGGTTGGTGCATCTTTAGGTTTTGGTTGTTTTTTGTTCATGGTTTTCTCCTATGTGCAGATCTTCAGGGCTGTGCTGAGGATCCCCTCTGAGCAGGGGCGGCACAAAGCCTTTTCCACCTGCCTCCCTCACCTGGCCGTGGTGTCCCTGTTTGTCAGCACTGGCACATTTTCCTACCTGAAGCCTCCCTCTATTTCTTCCCCATCCCTGGATCTGGCCCTGTCAGTTCTGTACTCAGTGGTGCCTCCAGCCCTGAACCCCCTCATCTACAGCCTGAGGAACCAGGAGCTCAAGGCTGCAGTGGGGAGACTAATGACTGGAAAATTTAGAAAACATTAAACTGGTAGCCAATTTCTGCATATCTCTTGTAATAAAAGTGAGATTTGGTAGTTTTTGTTGGATTAGTTATTTTCCCCCTCTGTTTTCATTTTTAATATTCTCTCTAAACCAAGGCCATTGTTTCTACCATTTCTAAATTTCTTTCTCTCCACCTTTCCTGTGCCCCCAGACTGTGTCAACATAAGCTGTGTTCTCAGTGGCTTTAAATGAAATAAAGGATCTCTCAGCAGAATTTTCACCAGAGATGCCCCTTTTGTGGCCTTTTCTGGAGCTGCAGCAGCAATGTCTGTGTGCAGAGCTGGGGCAGATCAGGGCTGGCACAGCAGCTGTGCCCAGCAGCAGCAGCACTTGGTGTTGCCAGTGCTGCTGCCGTGGCCCTGCCCCGCTGCCCTGATGGCCCTGGTGTTGCTGCAGGGCCTGAGTGCTCTCGGGGCCGGGCACAGCCCTGGGGGTGGCAGTGCCGGGGCTGCAGCAGGGACAGGCCATGGGCACTGCTGGGGCAGCGCTGACGCCTCAGCCCAGGGCCTGGGGGCTCCAGGCTCCTTGCCCAGGCTCCCTCAATAACACACACAGGCCAATGCTCAGCACAGAAAAGCCCCGTGAGCAGCCCCAGGCTGGCTGTGGGCAGGCTGGGGGCAAACAGCATGGCTGGTGCTCTGCAAGGGCCCTGGGGCAGACGGGAAGGAGCAGCAGAGCAGGGGCTGATCCATCCCCAGTGTGCTGCACAGCCCAGGGCAGTGTCCCAGAGCGTCCTGATGGAGCTGCCAACAACATCCCCCCTCTGCAGCCCTGGCCTCTCGCCCCGCTCACACAGGTGCTGCATCCTTGCAGGTGCAGACACGGCAGCACTGGCTCAGCAGCCCCTGTTTGCATTGCACAGAGCAGGGGGAGCACCCCCATGCTGTTGTTGTGGCGACAGGAACCTGAGAGAGCACAAATGCCATCAGCCCCTGGGGCCAGCAAGGGCTGGGGGACACCAGGGAAACCGCTCAGGTTTGTCCTGGCCTCTGCAGTCACCCAGAAAGTTTGTACCCATCAGCTGGGAGTTTCCTGTCCCTTTGCAGACGCTGTTGCTCAGAGCCAGGGCTGGTGTTTGGCAGCCATCCCCAAACAGCCCCAAGCATTTCCTTGGCTTCAACTTGCTTTCTCTCCTCTTTCCTGATCCAGACTTCTTCCTATTGCCCATCCCTGTTCCCTCCCCTGCAAACAGCCCATCCCTGTTCGCCCTGTCCACTCTGGCCCCACTCCCCAATGCAGTTCCTGACTTGGCACCATGGGAACGTCCCTTGGGCAGCAAGATCATCCTACAAGTGCTGCAGGAGTTGTCTGCAGGCTCCTGCAGTGCCTGGTGCTGCTCCCTTGCCAGAGGCACCCCAGGCCAGGGGGGCACATCTGGGCTGCTGTGTCTGGCTCTGGGGCTCCCTGTTCTGGGCAGTGAGGAGGAGCTGCAGAGGCTCTGCAGGACTGACAGGATGGGCTTTGGGGCAGGCAGGAGAAGCTGAGGGACCTGGGCTGCTGGAGCTGCTGAAGAGGAGGCCCAGGGCTCTTCCTGCAACATCTCCAAGGGTGGTTCCAGAGAGTCACAGAATCAGCAAGGGTGGAAAAGACCTTGGAGATCATCAAGTCCAACCTGTGCCCTGATATTGCCTTATCTCCCTGAGACTCCTCCAGGATAAACAACACCAGCTCCCTCAACCTCTCCTCATTGGACTTGTGTTCCAGACCCCTCCCCAGCCTTGTTGCCCTTCTCTGGACACGCTCCAGCCCCTCCATGGCCTTCCTAAATTGGGGGCCCAGAACTGGACACAGCACTCGAGGTGTGGCCTCACCAGTGCCGAGTGCAGGGGAAGAATCCCTGCCCTGCTCCTGCTGGCCACACCATTCCTGATCCAGGCCAGCAGCCATTCGCCTTCTTGCCCACCTGGGCACACTGCTGCCTCATGTCCAGCCTGCTGTCCATCAGTGCCCCAGGTCCCTTTCTGCCTGGCCGCTGTCCAGCCACTCTGTCCCCAGCCTGTAGCACTGCAGGGGGTGTTGTGGCCAAAGTGCAGGACCCGGCACTTGGTCTTGTTCAACCTCACCTTGTTGGATTTGGGCCCTGGATTCTGCCTGTCCAGGTCCCTCTACAGAGCCCTCCTTCCCTCCAGCAGATCCACACTCACACCCAGCTTGGTGTCATCTGCAGATTTGCTGATGCTGGACTCAATCCCCTCATGCAGATCATCAGTGCAGATACTGAAATCCACGCTGGCTGGCTCTGATCCCGCGGCCATCCTGTGGGTGCCCTGGGATGGCACTCAAGGTGATCTGTTCCATAGCCTTGCCAGGCACCCAGGTCAGGCTGACAGGCCTGGAGTTGCCCAGCTCCTCCTTCCAGCCCTTCTTGGGGATGGGCTCACATTGGCACCTCCAGTCCTCTGGGACCTCCCTGCTGAGCCAGCACTGATGGTAAATGATGGAGAGCAGCTTGGGGAGCTCATCCACAGCTCCCTCATCCCCCTGGGATGGATCCCATCTGCCCCCTGAGACACCTGTGAGCATCTGAGTGGCTCAGCAGGTCCCCAGCTGCTTCCTCCTGGATTACAGGGGGCTGTTCTGCTCCCTGTGACCTTCCACTAGCTCAGGAGAACACTTGTCTTGAGGACAACCTGTGTTATTCTTGAAAATTCGAGCAAAGAAGGTGTTAAGCAGCTCAGCTTTTTCTTATCTTACTTATCGTATTCCCCACTGCCTCCAATAAAGAGTAGATGTTCTACTTATCCCTCCTTTTGCTATTAGGTTCATTTTAAAACGTTTTTTAGTATTTTTCACAGAACTGGCTGGGTTAAGTTTTAATTGACCTTTTACCACTCTACTTTTCTTTCTGCATGACCTAACAACATCCTTAAACACTTCCTGAGATGACTGATCTTTTGTCCAAAGGAGATGCACTCTCTTTTTTCCCTCAGTTCCCACAAAAGCTCCATGCCCAGCCAGGACAATAATTAGCTGGCTCAACTTTAGCACAGAGGCACAGGCTGCTCCTTCTCCCTCAAGTTTTCTTTGCTGAGGTGCGTCCATCATTCCTGGACACCTTTGTTTTTAAGGACTGTTTCCCTTAAATGTCAGTATCTTATCTGGTACTCTCCAAATCTGCACCCTGAATAAGCGAACGTCTGCCCTCCATAATTCCAGTGATGAAGTTTTGTTGCAGCTCCTCTTTCTTTCATAGAATATTGGAAACTCTGTTATTTCATGGTTACTTTGCCTCAGGCAGCCTCCAACCACCACATCTCCCACCAGCCCTTCTCTGTTTGTGAACAGCAAGAGACAGAGCTTTCCTTGGGAGTGGGACTGTTACCAAAAATTTGGCAAAATAATAAAACTCCATAACCCCAATGTAGCATTAAGAAGCAGCATTCTTTATTTGGCCAGATGCACGGAGGGATAGGTCCTCTCAAAGCCATTCATGCTGAGTGCTGGAAGGTTTCTGTTTATTTTCTGTATTTTGCACACATATGCATTGATTGTCCTGGACTAAACATACATATGATAATCATTTCCCCAAAGTCATTAACATATTTCCCCTCCCTTTTTGCATGCATTTTCTGTCCTGGGGTTCTCTGGTGCTTGGGGAACCCAATGTTCCATTCAGCCTGGCTGAGCTGACAGGACACTGAGGCTGGTAAATTTCAGTTCCCCTTCTCACAAGAAGGGCATTGTGTGGTTTCCATAGCCTGGGGTTTTGGAGAACCAGCATTGTGAGTGCTCACCTGGTGTAGACAATTTATCATCTGGTAACATGAGGTCACAGAGGGGGCTGTGACATAACAGAGTGGGTTATGTGAGGTCAGTGAGTAACTACAGCATCATAGGCTGTCTCTGTGACATCACAGAGCCAGGTGTGATATCACATTGAAGAGGACTGACATCCCAGAGCAGACTATGACATCACACAGCAGACTATGACATTGCAGATTTGGCTGTAACATCACAGGAGGGCTGTGTGAGGTCACTGGGTTGGTCGCTTTGCCCCAGCCCACCCTCACAGCTTCCCCCTGGAAGTCCAGAGCAGCTCATGCCCAGCAGGGTCCCCTATCCCCTGGTATCCCCCGGGCCCACCTGGAGCCATAGCCTCCACCAAGGATGTTGCACAAGATCAACCCCAAAACCTGACACAGGGACAAGGGGCTGGGCTGTGTGACCAGCACATCAAGGACGTGGATTATGCAGGTCATTGGGACCTGGTTTGGGGTCCCCAGGGCATGAAAGATGTCTGGCAGCAGGAGCAGGGTCTGGGAAGGGCCTACAAGGTGGGGCTGGAGCCCTTGGGCTGTGAGCAGAGGCTGAGGGAGCTGGGCTGGTCCAGCCCAGAGCAGGGAAGGCTGAGGGGCTCCTCATCCCAGCCTGGCAGTGCCAGCCAGGAGGGGATGGAGAACACAGAGCCAGGCTCTTCACCGGGGGGCCTGGGGGGAGACAAAAGCCAATGGGTGGAAGGGAAAAGAGGGGAGATCAGCCAGGATAGGAGGAGTTGAAATGAGTCAGGCTGCTTTCAGCATTTCCTCAACACCAAAACCAGACTGACCCCATTCTCCATCCACCACTGACAGCTTTGCAAATCGGGAATTGTTCAGGCCATTTTATCCCCACTTCAGGACGAGCATCCTGAAACAAAAACTTATTCTATTTATATCTATCACAGACCCACATTTTTCTAAAGGTAATTTTAGTATGGAAATCACTTGTGCATGGTGGACATATCAGATGCTGCTGGGACATTGCACATGGTTCAGGGAAGAGCATGATTATATTGAATTGTGTCCTCTTCAACCATGGTCTGTTGGCCATGAAGAGAAACTTCCTGTGCCTCTGAGTCCCACTATTTCCTGACCCCCAAAGGACACAGACCTGATGAGTTCTGGCTCCCACTCCAGTGGTGGCACCTGCACCTCCCTCTATCCCCAGAGCAGAGCTCCCTTGTCCCAGAGAGTCCCTGGCAATGCAGGGATGAAGGAAACAGGACAGGCTGTGGGGATCAGGGGCAGGGCACAGCCAGGGATTTGGGGTGGTTGTGAGCCCAGGGCAGGACGTGGCCCTTGGCCTTGGTGAACCTCATCCCATTGTCCTGGGCCCATGGCTCCAGCCTGGGCACATCCCTCTGCAGAACTTCCTGCCCTCCAGCACAGCCACACTGCCACCCAGCTTGGGTTCACCTGGGAACTGACTGAGGGTGCCCTCGATGGCCTCATCCAGATCAGCAATAAAGAGATTTCACTGCCCTGGCCCCAATCCTGAGGCCTGGGGACCCCCCTGGATATGACCCAATTCCTGAGCTGCTCTGAGTGCCAGGGGTTGGATGAGGGAAATGGTGGGGAGGGGGTAGGGACAAAGTGTGATTGATTGTCAGCCATGAAGGGTCTTGATTTTCATATCTCTTCAGAATGCATGAGGAGGTCCTGGGGATCAATATCAAGTGGGGATTGCGGATAGCAATATAAAAACAGGAAAAGGAACCTAAAAGGACAAAATAATTCTCTATTCATTGTTTTTGATATAGTAGATTCAGTTTGAATACACTTCTGAAATCTGTCTAATTAACCACAGAAGAACTGAAGATCTGAATTATTCCCATGGGCTTGTCTTGTTTGGGTGTTTTGAACACATGTTTATGAGCATTTATCACTGAATTCCTGAACTGAAGAGCTCAACAAAAAAGAGGCCTCTGGAAAGGTAAAATTTATCACCAACCTCCAAGGTGCTGAGGATCCATCCTGATCAGAGCAGAACTGAACAGAAATGGGCACAGCTTTGTGGCTGCCCCAGCTTTGGGATGGACCCTGGGCCTGGAGCAGGAGCAGCTCTTGAGGGCCCCAAGGCCACAGCTCTTGTGCTGCCCTGGGCAGATGGGATGGCAGCAGGGGCTGCAGAGCTCTCAGCATCTCCTGCAGAGGAGAGCCGGGCACCCAGGGAGCCTCCTTTCCCTTGGCCAGGCCCCTTCCCCCATGCTGGGGCTGAGTCCTGTGGCAGCTGCAGCTGCTGCTGTGCCCTTGCCAGGGCCTGAGGCTGTGGGGCAGTGCCCAGAGCAGCCTGGCCTGAGCAGAGCTGTGGGGCCAGAGCTGGCTGGGCTGCGCTGGGGAGAGGCCCTTGGTGCTGCCCAGAGCTCAGGGCAGCTGGCAGAGCTTGCATGGAGCTGGGCTGGGCTCAGAGAGCCCGGCCCAGAAACCATCAATGTCCATCTCAGCCTGGCTGAGCGTGCAGGGGCCAAGAAGAGTAGCCCAGGGTCTGCAAGTTCTCTGGGTGGGAGCTGAGCTTGGGAGCCCTTGAGCCCTGCCAATTGCTGGGGCTGCACCTCCAGCTCCAGAGGAGATGGGACAGATGGGAGCAGAGACAAATCATTCCTGCTGCATTCTTTCTTGTATCTGCTTATACAGGTGACCTGAATCCATACATGGAGGAGGTGTTTTGTGTGAGGTAACACTGCAGAGTGTTAGGTAGAGTGAGAAGAATAATATTATTTAGTGAAAATAATGTTTCGTGCAAAATACACAATGGGAATAAAAAGACACATATGGTCAGAAGATCATCTGAGTTTTTCAGAGGAGGAGAGACATTTATTGATGTTCCAGTAGTTAAACATGTTCAAATTCTTTCCTCAGGGCTTCCTTGAGATTAGAGGTGACCACCAGAGGCCAAGGCCAACCAGAGCTCTCTTTCCTGGCAGCTTCTGCCTGGGAGAACCCTTGCAGATAGGGAATATTTTAGGGGGATTATCAGTTTTGTCCTTGGGCACCTGGAAAGAGAGATGGTTCTTTTCCATAGGAAGGAAAGCACAGAGCCCCAGTTCTTCAAGAACTGATGAGAATCAGCCCCCAGTATTTCAAGATCAGCTGGACATGTCCAGTGGCCCCTGGGAGGCCAAACCAGCCAGACCTGTTCCATCTCCCCTTGGTTCCATGAGTGTCACAATGTTCTCCTTGCTTCTGCAGTGTCATAATGGCCCTGTGCTTCCATGAGGCCCCGCAGGGTCACAGTGGCCCTTTGGTTCCGTGGGGCCCCACAGTGTCACGATGCTCTCCATGATTCCATGGGGCCTTGCAATTCCACAATGGTCTCCATGGATCCACGGTGCCCCACAGGATCACAACGGCCCTTTGGTTCCACGAGGCCCTGGAATGCAGCAATGGCCTCTTGGTTCCACAAAGCCCTCCTGCTTCACACTGGCCCCTTGGGACCATGTAGCCCAACAGAGCCTCAGTGATGGCCTTGGTGCCACGAGGGTCCACAGTGTCACAAGGATCTCTTCATTTCAGAAGGCCCCACAATTTCACAATGGTCCTCATGGGCCCCACAGTCTCACCAGGGTCTCAACAGGATGGAAACCATGGAGCCCCAGTGGTTCAGGGGCTGATGAACTACAAGTATCAGAGGCCAAGGTCAGGCCTGTCTGTCTGTCCTGGCAAGTTTGGGAGCAACTCTTAGATATATGAAATTTTGAATGTTAAATCCTATTTTTGGCCTATTCTTATCCACAGAAAGGAAAGCACAGAGCACCTGCTTTTGGAAGGCAGATGAGAGCCGGCCCTCAGGAGGGCAAGGCCAGCCAGACCTGTCTGTAATGGCAGCTTTTGTGTAGGAGCAATCATTGGATATAGGACTTTTGGACGTGGAATCCCAATTTCAGCCACGGGCGCCTGAAGAAGAAGGATGTTTCTTTTCCATAAGAAGTAAAGGGTGGAACCCCAGTGTTTCAGGGCAGAATAAAAGCAACCATCAGAGGCCAAGGTCAACCAGAGCTGTCTGTCCTGGCAGCTTTTTCTGGGAGAAACCCAGGCATATATATGGAATTTTGGAGGAGAAATACTAATTTTGGGATCGGTGCCTGTGCAGGAGGGACAGTTCTTTTCCATAAGAAGGAAAGCGCCCCAGTGTCTGAAGGCAGGTGAGACCCAGCTCTCAGGAAGTCAAGGTCAGTCAGACTCATTGGCAATGGCAGCTTTTGACTGGGAGCAATCCCAGGATATTGGCAATTTTGGAGAGGGAATCCCATTTTGGCTATGGATGCTTGAATGAGAAGGGCAGTTCTTTTCTTTTCCATTTGAAGGAAAGCCCAGAGCCCAAGATTTTCAGGGGTACATGAGAAGAGACCATCGAGATGCCAAGGGCAGTTGCACCAGTCAGGCCAAGCCAACCAGACCTGTTCCCTGTTCCCTTGGATCCATGGGGCCCTGCAGGGTCACAGTGGTGGTGTCATATTGGATCCTTGGTTCCATCAGGCCCAGATGTGTCACACTGGCTTCTTGTTTCCATGGGGCTCCAGAGTGTCACAATGGTCCCTGGCTTCCATGAGGCCTTGCAATGTCACAGGGGTCTCCTTGGTGCTGCAGTGTCACAATGGACCCTTGGTTCCATAGGGACTCACAATGTCAGAAGAGTCTCCTTGGTTCCATGAGGCCCTGCAGAGCCCCTTGATTCAACGAGGCCTCCAAGTGTCATCATGGCCTCCAGAATTCCATGAGGCCCCACAATGTCTCAATTGAACTTTGGTTCCATGGGGTCTTGCACTGTTCCATGGATCCTTAGTTCCATGGGGCCCTGGAGTGTCACAATGGCCTCCTTGTTTCCATGGTGCCACACTGTGTGACAACTGCCCCTTGGCCTGCCACGACTGCAGAGTGTCACAATGGTTCCTTGTTTCCATAAGGTCTTGCAGTGTCACAATGGTCTCCATGATCCCACAAGGCCTTGCAGTGTCACAACAGACCATTGGTTTCATGGAGCCCCACAGTGTCACTATGGTCCCCTTGGCTCCATAAGGCTCTGAAGTGCCACAATGGCCCTTTGGTTCCACAAGGCCTCCAAGTGTAAAAGTGGCCTCCATGGTTCCATGAGGCCCTGTTGAAAGCAAAGGGAGACGACCCATCTTTGTTGATCAGCATCGACTCCCAATTTATTGATCAAATCAGTCACCTTTTATAACTGTTAATTAAGTTCATGCATATTGCAAAATTCAAGCTCACAATAGGCTACAGAGAAAACTCTAACACCTCCTTTTGTTTACAATACCTGTGGTTTGTTTATTGAAACTAAGACCAGTGTTCTCACCGTGATATGAAAAGTTCTCAAAATCTTCATATCTGTTCCCAGAGCAGCTATCTGTTCTCAGAGCAGCCAAGGACAGAATGTTTACCTGTTATGAGAAGACTGTCTGAGAATTTGTTGTTTATAAAAAATGTCCTTAAGAACCTAATTATTTACAGAATCAAGCCGGGGAACTGCTGCTTTACAGCTGCCTTTTACTTTTCCATCAGCTGTATACCTTCATGGCCTCTTTCTTTAAGCCATGTTTGAACCAGGCTCACCACAAGGCCCTGCTGTGTAACAATGCACCTTTGGTTCCATGATGCCCAGAGTGTCACAATGGTATCCTTGGTTCCATGGTGTCAGAATGGACCATTCATCCCATGGACACCATCAGTGTTCACTACAGTCCCCTTGATTCCAGCAGGCCCTGCCATGCTCTAATGGCCCCATAGTTCTAGTGGGTCCCAAAGTGTCAGAACAGTCTCCATTGTTCCATGAGGCCCCACAATGTCACTGTGCTCCACTTACTTCCACAGGGCCCCACAGTGGAACAATGGACTCTTGGTTCCATGAGGTTCCTCAGTCCCAATGGTCTCCTTGGATCCGCAGTGTCACAGTGGCACCTTGGCTCCGTGTGGACACGCTGTGTCACAATTCCATGAGGCCACACAGTTTAGCAAGGGACCCTTGGTTCCATCAGGCCTTGCTGTGTCACAATGGGCTTCTGGTTCCATGAGCTCTCACACTGCCAGCAGCAGTCTCCTAGGTTCTGCAGTGTCACCATGGACCCTTTGTTCCATGAGGTTCCGCAGTAGGACACGGTCACCTTGGTTCCGTGAGGTTCTGCAGTGTCACAATGGACCCATGGGTCCACCAGCCTTGCTGTGTCACAATGGCCCCTTGGTTCCAAGAGGTTTCTCAGGGTCACAATGGTCTCCTTGGATTCCCACCATCACAATGGACCATTGGTTCAAGGTGGCCCCAATGTGCCAAAACGAATTTTGGTTCCATGGGGTTCTGCTGTGTCACAATGGACCCGTTGTTCCATGAGTTTGCAAAGTGTCACAGCTGACTCCCTGTGAGGCCCTGCTGTCACTAAATCCATGAAATATCAGAATAAGGCTCCTCAAGACTCATTTGCAATTTCAGAGGGTATCATTTATTCAGGCCTACGGTCCAACATGGGATAACTCCTAAAAATGTGGACAGGGAATTCTACCAGTGTGTTGCTTATATACAGTTCCTAAATGTGAATTACATTTTACCCATTTCCATGAAACCCACCCGAAATCCAAAGATTCACTCCTTGTTTTCTCTATCCCTGCACCCTTGAGCCAGATATTTTCTTCTCTTCCAACCATCCTTGCTGGGAAAGCAGGCCCTGCATGCCTTGTTCCTGTGCTGAAATTCACAGGCAGGGTAAACATGGAATGAACCCTTTTGGTATCAGCCCCAGGCTTTGTGTGGGCAGGCAGAGGCAGGCAGGAGGCAGAGCTGTCAGCAAAGGAAGGGGCCAGCCAGGTGGGGGAGCCGGGGGATGCCGACAGCCTGCAGGGACAGAGGCACAGGGCAGGGACACCGTGGGACAGCCTGGGCTGCACAGGGCACAGGGATGGGCAGCAGCTGCAAGACAGCCCTGCCAGAGCCAACTTGGGCAGCACTTTGGCCATGGCTGCTGGGCCTGGGCCTGAGGCAGGAGCAGGAGACAAGTGACCCTTGCAGGCCTGGGGCCTCATTGCCTCCTTGTCCCTGCTCAGCAGCCTGGCAGGGGCCGCCCCATGCTCCTGCCCTTGCCATTGCACATCCCCACATGCCAGTGCCCATCCCGGCAAGAGCCCTGAGCAAGGAGGGAGGGACAGCATCTGCCTGGCCAGGGGCTGGGGCTCAGGCCTTGGCCCTTGGCATTCCTCAAACACATCCAGCTTTGCTCAGCACCAGAGACACCTTGGCCTTGTTTGTCCCCAGCTGTCATCACTGCCTACAGTGTTCTGCACTAACTGGATCCTGGGGACACTTTCTCAGTTGTGTCCCTCAGTGGGAACCATTAAAACCTCAAGGAACTTGGGAGTCTAAATTTAAGTTTGAGTTCTTGAGAAGTTTTTTGTAGACACTCTCAAGGACTGAGTCTGATGTAAACAACACAAAAGCCCTGAGAGGGTCATTAAAGTTTTCCTAGTCCACATATGGAGAAAGATTTCAAAGAACTTGTAAAAAATATGCATTCCTATTTTAAAGGATGTATTTTATTTTATTTTATTTCTCTTTACATTAGAGGTGATTGCAGCATTCTGTGATTGATATTGACCCAGGGTCTGTCCTCAGCAGCTCTGGCCTGCTCACAGAAGCTGTGCCTGGAGCTCTGACCCAGTGTGGACAACCTTGCTCCACATTGTCCAGCCCCATCCTGTCTGTCCTCACTCCCCTGGGCCCTGCTGTGCTTGCAGAGTTGGCTGCACTCAGCCTAAGAGGGGTTTTCCCTTTTTGGGGGATTTTTTAAGCAGTCTCCAACTCCTGAGTTTCCCCACTGCAAACAGACACACTGCTCAGGTGTGTGCCAGCCACAGGTGCCACCAAAGCCACTGCAGAACTGCCCTGGGCCAGCTGTGAGGGTGGATCATCAGCCCAAGCTGCACTGGGCCACTGCAAGGGGCTGTGGCCATGGGCACTGCACTGACCCCACTGCTGGGTTTGGCTGCCACGGCCACCGAGAGAAATTAAACTGTCCTTGGAAACACTGGGGAGGACTGGGACATACTGGGGAACACTGGGAACGCTGTGGGAGACACTGGCACATACTGGGAGTGACACTGGGGGATATGGGGAGAAACTGGGGACACTGGGGCAATTGCAGAGAAGACTGGGGACACTGGGGTACCTGTGGATGACACTGTGCGGAACTGTGAAGAACTGCGAATGAACTCGGGTGTATTGGGACAGACTGGGCTGTACTGGGAGGGATTGGAGGGGTACTGGAATGTAATGGGTTCCACTGGGGACTAATTGGGCTTTACTGGGGTTATACTGGTCTGTACTGGGGAGGAACTGGGCTTTACTGGGAGGGACTGGAGGAGGGTGAATTGGCTGTTCCCACCTCCACTGCATCCTATTTGCCGAAGCTCCCGCCAATCTCCAGCCGCAGCCAATCAGCGCCGGGGATCCGGGCCTGGGGGCGGTGCTTACACGGGCAGCAAATTTTCTTTTTGCCTACAACTCCCGTCATGCCCCGCGGCCCCACTGAGCCCCATGGCAGCCGGGAGAACAACTCCCGTCATGCCCTGCGCACCACAGAACTCCGGGTCCGACCCCATCTGTCCCACAACTGTCCCCCAAACACTCCAGGATCCCTCAGTGCCCCCTCAGCGCCCATTCGGGACTCCCATAAGCACCCCCGAACCCCTGAGTACTCGCACCCTTACAGATGGTCGGTACAGCAACTCCTGGGAATTCATCTCCTCTCGTCCCCTGTGGCCCCAGAGCCCCCCAGAACAGTCCCGCGTCTAAAACTCCGGCCGCGACCCACGCCCTAAAGAGCCCGGTTGGAGATCTCCGAGCTCCTCCCAAGGGCTCCCGTGCCATTTACGTTTCCCCAGAGGATCTCAAGTCGGGGCTCGGACGCAAAGGTGTCCCGCAAGAGCCGTCCCGGACTCCCAAAATTTCGTTCCAACCACTTTGGGGACTACAGCTCCCATCATGCTCCGCAGCGCATGACCAGCGGTATTTCAGGCAGGACTTCATCTCCCGTCATTCCCGGCGCCCGACCGAGAGCCATTGCAGCTCCGCCTCGAACTCCCGTGATGCTCCACGGCCCCGTTAAACCGTATGATACCCGCGCCTGCAACTCCCATCACCCCCCGCGCCTAAGAGAGCCCCGTTCGAGTCCCTCCAAGTGCCCGCCTGGACCCCGAAGGGCCCCCAATTCCCATCCCTGACCTCCAAGGGCCCCCCTGGATTCCCAAGTGCTGCCCTGGACCCTGAACTGTCCCTCAGAATCCCTGAGTGCCCCTCCAAATGCCCACCCGGCTCCCCCAAGTGTGCCCCAGACCCTCAAGTTCCCTCTGAATTCCCTCCCCAGACCCAAATCTGCCCCAAATGTGCCCCAGAAATATCTCCAGGGACCCCGAAGTGCACGCCCCCCCAACCCTCTCTGAGAAAAAGATGATAAAAAAGATGACAAAAAGACTACAAATATAACTAATTAACATAAAGAGAAAGAAATATATAGCCAATAGAAATTATTTAATTAATTCATGAAGGAATTGTGTTACTTAGAACCAATGATGAATAATTTTCTTGGTTGCTAGAAATGTATTCAATTTTAATATAAATATATAAATTAGGTAATAAAAATATTGTCTAAGACTATCCTAAATTAAAATATTATAACTATAATTTTGCTATTAATAAATTTTATTTATAAGAAAAAATGCTAAAATTTTTCTGGTTTTTTGGAATGTCAGTCCCAAGTGGGCGTTGTCAGACATGGTGAGGCTGGGGGTGAGGAGCCAATTGTCGAAACAGGCTCAGCCTGCAAGGGGCTCATTCTTATCCATGCCCAGACTTCCTAAGGAGACATTCACCATCCAGATCACTTGGGGAATGCTTCTATCCCCTCTTCTCATAACTAAAAACTAAAAAGATACTGATATGATTAAAAACACAAAAATCATGGGTTGCATTTTGACATCTTCGTTTTGAAGACAACTCCAAACTGACTCCAGTCACTGCACAAGCCCTGGAGACTCAAAGACAATGGAAGGGAGACAAAGAGCTCCTGAGGCCTTTCTGTATTTTCATCAGCCCCACGCTGGATTTGGGGCTGGCTCCAGGAGCCTCAGGCACGCAGAGAAGGATGCAGAAGCTGCTCAAGGGGTCAGCAGCAAAACTCCAAGTGCCTTGGAGCATGGCTGGGCCCCAGGGAGGGCAGGGAGTGCCCAAGGCTGCCCAGGGCCTGGTGAGAGCAGATCCTTGAGGGAAGGATTGCAGGGAGCCCAAGGCTCTGAGCAGGGAACTGCAATGCTGAGCAAGGCCTGGCTTGGCTGCAGGAAGCAGAAAGGCCAAGCCCTGAGCCCAGCCTGGGCCAGCAGGGCCTGTCCCTCACGGCTGCCTTGGGGCTCTTGTTGGGCCAGGAGGATGTGAGGGGCAGCAAGGACAAATGGCATCAACCTGAAGCCCCTGCAAGCCTCCCCAGGGACGTCGAGGGAGAAGCAGAGTGCAGCCCCTGCCAGGAAAGTTCCTCCTGTGGGGCCTCCAGAGGCGCTGCCCGAGCCCAGGGCACAAAGGCCTGGGTGCCTGTGGCCCTGCCAGCCCTGCCCAGCCCTTGGCCATCTGTCCTGCAGGCTGTGCCCCCTGGGCGTGCTGCTCCTCTGCCCTGGCCGGCTGCACTCGCCCATCTCGCTGTGCCCCAGCATTTCTCACCCAGCGTTACTGTGCCCTCCCTGGGCTCCCTGCACCCAGCGCTGCCGGCTCCTGGCACACAGAGCCTGGCCATGGCCCAGCCTCACGCTGCCACACCTCCAGCACCAACATTCTGCCCTGCGAGGGACTTTGCCTTCCCCTCAGCTCCAGCCTGAACCTTCCAAGGTGCACTTGGGGGAGGTTTCCTGCAATTCCCACTGCCAAAGAAACCTCTGTCTCCTGCTGGTCCCAAACAGAGAAGGGCTGGTGGCAGATCAGAGGTGGTCAGAGGCTGTTTGGGGCACAGCGACCATTGTAGCCATGATATTTTCTGAAAAATCCCTTTGCTAGGATTTAGCTCCTGAGAAGCTGAGGCCTCAGGTACAAAATATAAACAATCATTATCTGCTGCTTTGGAATGCAACAGGTGGATCTGTGATTGGCTTCATGTCATTGTTTCTAATTAATGGCCAATCACAGTCCAGCTGTGGCTCTCTCTGGTCAGACACAGGATTTTGTTATCGTTCCATTCTTTCTCCTTTGCTTGCAAGCCTTCTGATGAAATCCTTTCTTCTATTCTTTTTGTATAGTTTTAATATAATATCTATCATAAAATAATAAATTAGTCTTCTGAAACATGGAGTCAGATCCTTTTCTCTTCCCTCTTCTGGGACCTCTGTGAACACCACTACTGACCATGAGATTATTAATTTTTTTAATATTCTCTGAAATAACAAGGGGTATCAACTAAACACCTACAACTGGCTGGAGGGCCAGTTCAGTGGCGGTGAATGTTACACCAGAGAGTGGTGGTGAATGCTGCTGCATCCAGCTGGCAGCCAGTCACCTGTGGTGTCCCTCAGGGATCTCTGCTGGAGCCAGTTCTGTTCAATATTGTTACTGACAACATGGACGAGAGTGTTGAGACTTTCAGTAGTAAATCTGCAGACAAAACTAAGCTGGGAGCGTGTGTACATCTGCTGTAAGGTAGGAGGCCTCTGCAGAGACACCGGGAACAGTTGGATGGATGGGCAGAGTCCAGTAAGATGAAGTTTAATAAGTCCAAGTGCGAGGTCTTGCACTTTGGTCACAACAACCCCTGCAGTGCTACAGGCTGGGGACAGAGTGGCTGGACAGCGGCCAGGCAGAAAGGGACCTGGGGCACTGATGGACAGCAGGCTGGGCATGAGGCAGCAGTGTGCCCAGGTGGGCAAAAGGGTCAATGGCTGCTGGCCTGAAACAGGAATGGTGTGGCCAACAGGAGCAGGGCAGTGATTCTTCCCCTGCACTCGGCACTGGTGAGGCCACACCTCGAGTGCTGTGTCCAGTTCTGGGCCCCCAATTTCGGAAGGCCATGGAGGGGCTGGAGTGTGTCCAGAGAAGGGCAACAAGGCTGGTGAGGGGTCTGGAACACAAGTCCTATCAGAGTGGCTGAGGGATCTGGGGTGGTTTCTCCTGGAGAAGAGCAGGCTCAGGGAGACAAGGAGGTGTCAGGGCAGAGGTTGGACTTGATGATCTCCAAGGTCTTTTCCAACCTTGCTGATTCTGTGACTCTCTGGAACCACCCTTGGAGCAGTTGCAGGAGGAGCCCTGGGCCTCCTCTTCAGAAGCTCCAGCAGCCCAGGTCCCTCAGCTTCTCCTGCCTGCCCCAAAGCCCATCCTGTCAGTCCTGCAGAGCCTCTGCAGCCCCTCCTCACTGCCCAGAACAGGGAGCCCCAGAGCCAGACACAGCAGCCCAGATGTGCCCCCCTGGCCGTGGGTGCCTCTGGCAAGGGAGCAGCACCAGGCACTGCAGGAGCCTGCAGACAATACCTGCAGCACTTGTAGGATGATCCTGCTGCCCAAGGGACGTTCCCATGGTGCCAAGTCAGGAACTGCAATGGGGAGTGGGGCCAGAGAGGAAAGGGCAAACAGGGATGGGCTGTTTGAAGGGAGGGTACAGGGGTGGAAGAAGAAGTAATCTAGATTAGGAAAGGGGAAAGAAAGCACAGGTGAAGCCAAGGAAATGCTCAGGGCAGTTTGGGGGTGGCTGCCAGGCAGCCCTGGCTCTGAGCAACAGCGTCTGCAGTGGCACAGGAAACTCCCAGCTCATGGGTACAAACTTTCTGGGTGACTGCAGAGGCCAGGGCAAAGCTGAGTGGTTTCCCTGATGTCCCCCAGCCCTTGCTGGCCCCAGGGGCTGATGGCATTTGTGCTCCCTCAGGTTCATGTCCCCACACCAACAGCATGGGTGTGCTCCCCCTGCTCTGTGCAATGCAAACAGGGGCTGCTGAGCCAGTGCTGCCGTGTCTGTGCCTGCAAGGATGGGGCACCTGTGTGAGCTGGGGGAGAGGCCAGGGCTGCAGAGGGGGGATGTTGTTGGCAGCTCCATGAGGACGCTCTGGGATGCTGCCCTGGGCTGTGCAGTGCACTGGGGATGGATCAGCCCCTGCTCTGCTGCTCCTTCCCGTCTGCCCCAGGGCCCTTGCAGAGCACCAGCCATGCTGTTTGCCCCCAGCCTGCCCACAGCCAGCCTGGGGCTGCTCACAGGGCTTTTCTGTGCTGAGCATTGGCCTGGGCGTATTCTTGAGAGAGCCTGGGCAAGGAGCCTGGAGCCCCCAGGCCCTGGGCTGAGGCGTCAGCGCTGCCCCAGCAGTGCCCATGGCCTGTCCCTGCTGCAGCCCCGGCACTGCCACCCCCAGGGCTGTGCCCGGCCCCGAGAGCACTCAGGCCCTGCAGCAACACCAGGGCCACCAGGGCAGCGGGGCAGGGCCACGGCACCAGCACTGGCAACACCAAGTGCTGCTGCTGCTGCTGGGCACAGCTGCTGTGCCAGCCCTGATCTGCCCCAGCTCTGCACACAGACATTGCTGCTGCAGTTCCAGAGAAGGCAACGAAAGGGGCATCTCTGGTGAAAATTCTGCTGAGAGATCCTTTATTTCATTTAAAGCCACTGAGAGCACAGCTCAAGTTGACACAGTCTGGGGGCACAGGGAAGGTGGAGAGAAAGAAAATTAGAAATGGTAGAAACAATGGCCTTGGTTTAGCAAGAATATTAAAAAATTTAAAAAGAAGGGGAAAATAACCAATCCAACAAAAAGTACCAAATCTCACTTTTATTACAAGAGATATGCAGAAATTGGCAATCAGTTTAATGTTTTCTAAATTTTCCAGTCATCAGTCTCCAAACCGCAGCCTTGAGCTCCTGGTTCCTCAGGCTGTAGATGAGGGGGTTCAGGGCTGGAGGCACCACCGAGTACAGAACTGACAAGGCCAGATCCAGGGATGGGGAGGAGATGGAGGGTGGCTTCAGTAGGCAAATGTGCCAGTGCTGAGGAACAGGGAGACCACGGCCAGGTGAGGCAGGCAGGTGGAAAAGGCTTTGTGCCGTCCCTGCTCAGAGGGGATCCTGAGCACAGCCCTGAAGATCTGCACATAGGAGAAAACCATGAACACAAAACAGCCAAAAGCTAAAGAGGCAGCAACCAATGAAATCCAAATTTTTCTGAAGGTGGAGTGTGAGCAGGAGAGCTTGAGGATCTGGGGAACCTCACAGAAGAACTGGCCCAGGGCATTGCCATGGCACAGGGGCAGGGAAAATGTATTGGCTGTGTGCAGCAGAGCAGTGAGAAAGGCACTGGCCCAGGCAGCTGCTGCCATGTGGGCACAAGCTCTGCTGCCCAGGAGGGTCCCGTAGTGCAGGGGCTTGCAGATGGACACGTAGCGGTCGTAGCACATGACGGTCAGGAGGGAAAGCTCTGCTGAGATGAAGAACAGAAAGAAAAAGAGCTGTGCAGCACATCCTTTGTAGGAGATGCCCCTGGTGTCCCAGAGGGAATTGTGCATGGCTTTGGGGACAGTGGTGCAGATGGAGCCCATGTCGCTGACGGCCAGGTTGAGCAGGAAGAAGAACATGGGCGTGTGCAGGTGGTGGCCGCAGACTATGGCGCTGATGATGAGGCCGTTGCCCAGGAGGGCAGCCAGGGAGATGCCCAGCAAGAGGCAGAAGTTCAGGAGCTGCCGCGTGTCTGCCAGTGCCAGCAGGAGGAAGTGCCTGATGGAGCTGCAGTTGGACATTTGCTGTGTCTGCACATTTCAACGTACAGAAGGAGGAAAGACAGGGCAATGGAGGGGAAAGTTCTCACAGAGAAATCACAACTCTTTGTCGTAGCCTCTTTCTTTCCACTAAGCACCTCCCCTTTGTGTATGTCTAGGAGATCTTCCTTCACCATTGTTGCTGGAGCCCTGATTGCTGCTGGCCAATGCTGTGTGAGGAGCTGGACCTTGGCCTGCAGGACACCTGGGAGTCAGCCCTGACCCCCAGTCAGTTCAGGGGAACAGAGAGAGTAGGGCCCAGTCCTGGTGTTCAGGCTTGGATAAAGGATCTTCCTGTAAGGCTGCAGAACTGCCTGGGTGAAGGGATGGGGATAACAGAAGGCAGAGCAAGGGATTCTGCTGCACCTGGGGAGAACAGAGAGTCCAGGGAGGCAGGAGGGTTGTCTGAGGCTTAGTGCAGACTGAGGGGAGCTGCTCTGTCCCTCTCCTGTTCCAGCTGCTCTGCACTTGCACCTTTCTGAAAACCACTCCCGTGTTACCCTGGACAGCCAGGAGACACAGCTGAGAGCAGAGGATCCCTGGCACACAAAGTGGCTCCTGCCTTTCCCAGAGTCAGCAGCGTGGGCTCAATGCCAGCCTCCCAGGCTGCCCTGCCCAGAGCTGCCCGGACACAGAGAGCTGGGACACCCCATTGCTGTGCTGAGCCTGCACAGGAGGAGCCCAAGGGCTGGGCCTGGCCCTGCAGCTGGAACTGCCATTGCAGAGAGCCCCTCAGCAATGCCAGCAGCACCTGGGCAAGGCAAGGAGAGAGAGAGAGAGCCGGGCCTGAGGAAAAGCCTTTCCCTGGCCAGCCCTGCCCAGCCCCTGCCAGGCAGCAGCAGGGCAGGACAGTGGCCCTCAGGCCCTGGTCAGCAGGGAATGGGCACACGGCCGCAGAGATGCCCTTCATCTCTGGGGCTGCTCTGCCGGCCCAGGAGGGACTGAGGGCCCCGAGCCCCTGGGCTGAGGGCTGTGCTGGCTGCGAGGGGACACAAGAGCTGTGCTGCTCAGGGCAGTGTCTGCCCTGCAGGGCAGGCCCAGCAGGTGCCACATCTGCCCTGCAGCAGGGCTTCCCTCAGCACTGCCTCCCTCCCTGCCTGCCCACGGCTCTGCTGCTGGAGCTGTCCCAGCCCCAGCTGCTCCTGTGGCCCCGGGCTCCTTCCCTGCCAGAGCTGCCCGAGCCCAGCCCAGCCCCTGGGCCAGCCCTGCCCTGCAGCTGCTGGGCCCTGCAGGGATTAAAGAACAGCTCCCCCAGCCTGGGCTCCATGGAAAGTTGATGCTGCATGGATCTGGGGGCTGGGCAGGTGCAGGCACTTGCTGAGGTTCCCAGGAATCCTCAGGGTGATGGTTTACAAGACTCAGCCCCTGCTCTGCCCTGCGCAGTTAATTTTCTATTGCCACCAAGCTGAGCCAGCCACAGATTCAGGAAAGCAGAGACCCGAGCAAGAAACTCCTGCCCTGAATGAGCTCATGAAAAGTTACCTTGGGTATGAGCTGGAGCTCTGGGCAGCCCTGGCTGCAGCCCCAGCTTCACCCCCTGCAGCCATCCCTGGCAGCCGGAGCCATCCTGCCCTGTCCCTCTGACCGTGCCCAGGGCAGCCCCGCTCTGCAGCACATCCTCCCCCAAAGCAGAAACAGCAGCAGAGCATCCTTACAGTCACATCAGACCTGTCCTGGGTCAGCTTCTGGAGATCCCTCCAGGAGCACAGGGAACATTGCCCTGCACCCACACACTCACCATGCACGGGGCTGTGAAGATCTTTCCCCAAGTGAAGTCTCGGCTCAATGTCTTCGCAATCCTGATTGCCTTCAGCCTGTCTCTGCCTGGCACCTGTCCGCTCAGTGCCTGCAGGCAGAGCCCTCAGCCCTGCTGGGCTGGGACAGGAGCTGGGCCTGGGAAGAGCTGTTCCTTTAAAGCTCAGCAGCACAGAAACAGCACAAGGAATTTAATGAGCCTCTAGGGGATTTGGTGTTGTTTACATCAGACTCAGTCCCTGAGAGAGTGTTCAAAAAACTTCTCAAGAACTCAAATTTAAAACGAAACTCTGAACTTTCTTGAAGTTTAAATGAGTCCCACAGATGGACACAACTAAGAAAGTGTCCCCAGGTTCCAGTTAGAGCAGAACACTGGAGGCAGTGATGACAGCTGGGGACAAACAAGGCCAAGGTGTCTCTGGGGCTGAGCAAAGCTGGATGTGTTTGAGGAATGCCAAGGGCCAAGGCCTGAGCCCCAGCCCCTGGCCAGGCAGATGCTGTCCCTCCCTCCTTGCTCAGGGATCTTGCCGGGATGGGCACTGGCATGTGGGGATGTGCAATGGCAAGGGCAGGAGCATGGGGCGGCCCCTGCCAGGCTGCTGAGCAGGGACAAGGAGGCAATGAGGCCCCAGGCCTGCAAGGGTCACTTGTCTCCTGCTCCTGCCTCAGGCCCAGGCCCAGCAGCCATGGCCAAAGTGCTGCCCAAGTTGGCTCTGGCAGGGCTGTCTTGCAGCTGCTGCCCATCCCTGTGCCCTGTGCAGCCCAGGCTGTCCCACGGTGTCCCTGCCCTGTGCCTCTGTCCCTGCAGGCTGTCGGCATCCCCGGCTGCCCCACCTGGCTGGGCCCTTCCTTTGCTGACAGCTCTGCCTCCTGCCTGCCTCTGCCTGCCCACACAAATCCTGGGGCTGGCCCAGGCTCCTTCTGGGGGATGCGTTGCGCCACAGCCCTTCCCTGGGAGAGAAACTCCATTGTCTTTGTGAGACAGAGTAAAGATTTATTCTGAATTAGGTGAAGTGTCTGGAAGAGGTGAGGTGTCTGTGGAGCCAAAGCTGAAGGAAAAGCCGCATTTTAGAGACAACAAGGACACAGAGAAAGAAAAACAGAAATGACCACAAGATCAATCTGCCCCAGACATAGAAATTCTTTTGATAAAGAAGAACTGGTGCTAAATATCACACGGAATGAATATGTATGAACTTATTGTGAAACTGTATGCATATGCATTTGGAAGGGGGATAAAAGAAGACCCGAGGTCTTCAGAGGCACGCTTGCCTTTTTGGGGGCTTGCGTCCGGCGCGCGTCGTAACAAAAGCATACCGGGCTTTACAACTTTTACCAAGTTTTGAGGTTTCTTCTTTTCTCCACAAAACATTTGTTCTGAATCTGGGCCTCCCCAGGTGCCCTTGGCAATAATTTGGGCTTTTTCTGGCTTTTCTCTACTATGTCAAAAGGCCTCTCTGACACCACACTTCAGTCCCTCCCAGGATTCTCCTCTGCTGTCTTCAGTCCCCACCTGTTGGGAATTTCGCTGACTAGAGACTGGAAAAGCACAAGGCCGTGGCTAATTCCGAGTCCTGCACCTGCAAGGCAGCGTGTCCTTGGGCCTAGCTGGGTATGATAACGAGTGGACAGAGAGATGTGGGAAATAGAGAACGTAGGCCCAAAGGAATGAGGGAGAGTTGATGTTTAGTTTAACCAATAGATCACTTGGCTCTGTGGTTGATGGGGAAAAGGCGCTGCGGAAGATCACGTGATGTCACGGAAAGCCAGGACCCTTTGTTCCTCTAAGATAAGAGATTACCCTAGGAATGTGGCCCCACTAACAGTAGGAATGTTGCCCCACTAACAGTAATGCCAGTAACTTTCCATCCTTTACTCAGTACTTTTCCATTCCCTACTAACCATAGATAAGAAAGACAAACCCCTTTTGACGTAGAGACCCCTAAGACTATAAGACTCCATGAGAAGAAGTAATAAAGGCCATTTGACTGTCCACCACATTGGTGTCTGCGTATGTCATTGGCCCGAACGGCCCTGGAGAGTGGGCTGTTGAGCTGTACCTCAGAACCAGGTCGCCTGCCTTGATCTAGAATGCAACATTTTGGTGCCGGAAACCCGGGAAAGCGGCTTGCGCCCGGCGAACGGGGATGCTCCTGGAAAGAGGACGGCGACTACGGCAGCAGGTCTGACCGCAGTGGGAGGGACACCTCCGGACCAGCTTGGACCATGGAAGCCATAGCGAAGGTCATAACAGAGATGCATGCACAATGGGGTATAGAATGTAAACTTAGGGATTTAACTCTTGCATTGTTGAGATTGCTTAAGCTTGGGGCTATTGAAAGCCCTGTGGACGTCCTACATTCGGACGTGTGGTATTATTGTACAAAAGCCCTGGCGGAGGACACTATGTCCTTGGGCTCAGGGAAAGCCCTAAAATCGTGGGGCAGAGTTGTCCAGGCTCTGCAAAAAGCTCGACAAGAGCAAGAAACCTGGAAAGCCGCTCGAACTTGTTTATTAGCCGTGCCGCAGTTGGGGGTGGGCGCGGCGACACAAACCGCGGAGGTGCCTGACCCGGGCGGGTGCGCAGAGGCGCGAACGCCGGATCCCCCTCAGAGACCGGACTCACCATCCGAGGGGGGGGAGCACATGCGGGCGTTCTGGCAGGGGCTTGCAGAGGAGGCGCGGAACGCAGCCAGAATGTCGGACCTCATAGGGACCGATAGGAACGCCCCCCCACCATATGCGTTTGAAAATGGCGCCGGACCACATGGTCAGGGCGGAAAGGAGGAGGCGGGGGGTGGAAACGCAGTCAGCACGCTGAACAACGCATGCGCAGGCGAGCGGGGAGACGGGGCGGCCCCCGCGGAGGCGCATAAGACCAATCAGAGCGCTTTATTCAAATTAAGTCCTTGTAGGGCAAGGACCTCCCCCAGCAGGAGGCGGGGGGACCCCAGGGGGAGGGAACGGCCCGACCCCCGCAAGAAGGGGCGTGGTCAGAGCCCAAGCAAAAGGCAGAGCAGCCCGGAAGCGTTTCTTTACTCGACTTCCGGCTCGGACTCAGATTCGAGCTCGGAGCCCGAGACAGGGTCGGAGGATTCCGACTCAGATTTTAGCTCTAACAGAGAGAGAGCAGCGGCAAGTAAGGTCACTAGCCACAGCGCTCCTGCATGGGTGAAGGGGTTACCAGAGAAAAACCGAACCCCGCTTACAAACTGGCGGAAAATAAAAATGGCTTGCGCGGAATGGGCTCCGTCTGCCACTCTGGTGTTCCCGGTTCGTGTGGGGGGGGCAGGCGGAAACCAAAGGATTTATTCACCGGTTAATCCAAAAGATGTGCAGGCAATTGTTAAAGCGATTGCGGATAAGGGAATTAATTCTGCCATAGTTTGCACACTCATTGACGGCCTTTTTGGTGGGGACGATATGCTTCCCCTTGATATTAAGCAGACGTGTAGAATGATATTTGATGGTGCGGGAATGATCGTTTTTAAACAAGAATGGGAGGATAATTGCCTCAAACAGCTAGCCTTGGTAACGGGGGCAGACCACCCACTGCACGGCTCCAGCATACAGAGGCTAATGGGCACAGACCCCACTATGATCACCCCCCAGCAACAGGCTGAGGGTTTGCGTGCCCATGAGGTCATGACAACAACCCGTGCTGCCCGAGAAGCCATCCGTGACGCTTCGAAAGTGGTAGCTAAACCATCCCCGTGGTCTCTCATAAAACAGGGTGAGAGGGAGAGTTTCACTCAGTTTGTGGACAAACTTCAGGCCGCATTAGATTCCTCTGCGTTACCCTCAGAGGCGAAGGGTCCCGTGCTGGCAGACTGCCTACGCCAGCAATGTAACTCAGCCACCAAAGACATTTTAAGTTTACTGCCGCAGGGGTCCAATATAGCTGCCATGATCAGACACGATGCAAAGGAGGAACATCTAGTTCCCATCCAAGCAGCAGTTCACACCGCAATAACCAGTGCGATGACATGCCTTAAGTGCGGCCAGGCAGGCCACTTGGCAGTAAACTGCCCCCAGCCAAGGCGCCTATCAGCAGATGCTCCACCACGCCAAGGGGGAGGTAGGGGGCCGTGCTGGGTGTGCGGAAGGAAGGGGCATTTAGCTAAGGAATGCAGATCCAGGCCTCAGGGAAACGGGAGAGGGAGGGGGCAGCCGGGCCGTATCCAGCCCCCTCCCACCTGGAACATGCAGTGGCCCAGCTACAGCAACCCCCAGTGGGGCAGGGGATCCTCATACCCTATGGCCCCACAGGGAACAGTCAACTTTGCATCCCCTCCAGCAATACAATGGCAGAGTTGCGCAGCACCGCCCTCAATACCCTCGCACCCCCCACCGCCACAAGCAACGCCGGAGTCACAGGAACAGCAGGGGACACCCCAGAGCGGGATCCCTGGGGAGCCTTGGTCATGAAAATAGGGAAGGAACCCCTGATGGTGTGGGGGACATGCCGCCTTTGCGGCAGTCAGGATCCCCACGTCATAGGGCTCCAGTTTTGGGTGGACACGGGATCAGACTGCACGATTTTTCCCCAAGCACATTGGCCTGGACATTGGCAATTTAAAGAAGTCCCTCCAGTGAATGGAGTGGGGGGGCAGTCCCGGGCATGGAAAAGCACCCAGCTGGTGGCTATAACACTTTACACGAAAAAGGGACCAGAACAGACAGTAGCAATCTACCCCTACATTTTGAAAAATTCTCCACCCCTGTTGGGAAGGGATGTTCTCTCCTTGCTAGGATTTCGGATTACAAATATTTCCTGAGGGCCACTGCTGTGCACCCCCCGCTGCCAGTCAAACTGACTTGGAAATCATCAGACCCTGTATGGGTTGAGCAGTGGCCCCTGACAGAGCCTCGAATGGCAGCCTTGCTGGAACTGGTCGACCGCGAACTGCAAAAGGGTCATATAGAACCCTCCACCAGCCCATGGAACACCCCTGTATTTGTGATCCCCAAGAGGTCCGGACAAGGCTGTTGTCTCGTCCACGACCTGAGAGAGGTGAACAAGACGATCTGACCCCTGGGTCCGGTCCAGACGCTGCTACCCGCGAATTCAGCCATCCCCGAAGGGCAGCCGTGCGCACTACTGGACATCAAGGACTGTTTCTTTTCAATACCCCTGCACCCTGAGGACAGAGAACGATTCGCCTTTTCCGTGGCGTTTCGGAACGGCGAGCGGCCCAACCTTCGCTTCCAATGGAGAGTGCTTCCACAAGGCCTGGTCGACAGCCCGACCATATGCCAGATCAACGTGGACAAAGCACTGACGCCAGTCAGACACTCCAATCCCACCGCAACCATCATCCAGTACATGGACGACATCCTGGTCGCAGCACCATCGACAAGCCAAGTAGATCACCTGGTGACCACAATCACAGAGTCCCTTCAGGCCAACGGCTTCGAGATCGCGAGCGCAAAGATCAAGAGAGGACCCTGCGTGACCTTCCTGGGAGTAGGAATCACAAGCTCCTACGTGACACCCCCCAAGATGAAGATCAACCGAGAAGTCAAGACGCTCCACGACGTGCAACGCCTGGTGGTATCGCTGCAGTGGCTTCGCAACATTGTCCTGATTCCTCCCGAGGTCATGGACCCTCTGTACGACCTCCTGAAAGGAGAGCACCCCTGGGATCCCACGGAGCTGACGCCGCAGGCAATGACCTCCCTCGACTTCATCGAAAACCAGATGTCCACTGGCACGCTTGCCAGGTGGAACCCAGCCATGCCACTGGACCTGTACGTCCACTTTACACCGAAGGGGGGAGTGGGAGCACTGGCTCAAGGACTTGCTGAAAAGGCCCGACCGATCCAATGGGTGGTCCTTGGAAGACCCGCTCGTGCATTTTCCCCAGGAATCGAATGCATCGCCAGCCTCATCATGAAAGGCAGGAGACTCGCCTTGAAACACCTAGGGACAGAGCCGACAAGCATCCACCTTCCGTTTCGCAAGCAGCCGACCTCCGAGTCAGCCACAATATCAGAGTACCTGGCCCTTGCTCTCTCCGGCTTCGGAGGAGAAATTTCCTACTCCTCCAAGCAACCCTGGACAAAGCTGCTGACCGTAGTCGACATGGACGTGCCACCGAAGGTCAAGGACAGACCGCAGCCAGGACCAACGGTCTTCACAGATGCTTCCTCCACGACTTCAACCACAGCAGCAGCGTGGCAGGCAGGAGAACAATGGCATTGCGTCAAAGCGTGTAACCCCACACTGTCAGTGCAACAACTGGAGGCAGCAGCAGTGGTCTTGGCGTGCGGACTCTTCCAAGACGAACACCTCAACATCGTAACGGACTCTATATTCGTGGCAAGGCTCTGCCTAGCCATGGCAGGACCAGGTGTGTCAACATCAGCAGCAGCCCTAATGCTGGAAGAAGCGCTCTCCTCGCGACAAGGCACTGTGTCAGTCATCCACATCAACAGCCATGACCCAGTCAAAGGCTACTTCCAGAGCAGCAACGACAAAGCGGACGCCGCAGCGAAAGGCATTTGGACCTTGCAAAGAGCTCGTCAACTGCACGAGTCGCTCCACATCGGAGTCAAAGCACTGGCAAAGAGATGCGGAATCCCGACGGCGGACGCGAAACATGTGGTAGCCACTTGCCCTTACTGCCAGAAGTCACCCCTTTGGACCTGCGGGGTCAACCCGAGAGGTCCCAAGCCCTCAGAAATCTGGCAGTCGGACTTCACCGGGTGCGAACTGATGAAGCCCCGAGCATGGCTTGCAGTGACAGTAGACACTTATAGCGGGACGATCATAGCCACACAGCACCCCAAAGCTAACTCCAAAAACACAATTCAGCACTGGCTGACAGCCATGGCTTGGCTTGGTATCCCCAAGCAGATCAAAACGGACAATGGCTCCAATTTCATCTCTAAACAAGTACAGGAATTCGCTGTGAAATGGGGCATCACGTTAGTGCAAGGCATCCCATACAACAGTACCGGGCAGGCCATAGTTGAGAGAGCAAACCAAACCCTGAAAACCAAGCTAGAAGTGTTGGCAAAAGCAGAGGGCTTTGCCAATGCCATTCCCCCAGGAGATCAGGCATGTATGCTGGCAACTGCTTTGCTGGCATTGAACCAATTCCCTAGGGGAGATGAAACAAACAGTCCCGTCCGAAAATACTGGGCCACTCGAGCGCTAGAAGAGGGCCCACAGGTGGTAATTAGAAACGAGCTAGGCGAGTGGGAACGGGGTTGGAGGCTGATGCTCACGGGACGAGGGTACGCGGCTGTCAAAAAGGACAGCAAAATCAGGTGGTGTCCACTTAAGTCGATTAAACCGGACCTTCATAGCGAGCAGAATGAGACTGACGAGAATTGCGAGTCTCTGTTTATAGGACCTGCTCGTGGGACGTCCTTGTGACGCGTACATCCCGGTTCCAGATGAAAGTGACAGACCACCAAGCCGTCAGGCAGCACCCGAGAGACCCGCACGAGTGAGACCCAAGCACCAAGGGTGTTTCTGTGTGATTTTGCTGTTGGGGCTTGTCGCCAGAGGGCAAGCCAGCCCAGACCACTACCCCCATTGGCCATTCAGGTGGGTCATGCGACACCTTAGTAGTGGCAAAGCACTCAGAAAAATCACCACACCAAACACCCCATCCTTCGTGCTCCGCATCACCAACCTGTTTCCAGGACAGCCAAGGGCAAACCCCTATTCCCTACACGTCAAACACTCGTACCTATCCTACTGGTGCCCAGCTTCAAACCCTGGGAAAAGCTACTGCAGTCACCCAGGGTGGGGCTGCGAAACCATAATTACAGATGCCAGACTGTTGGGGCCTGGGTGGGACCCACAAGAGCCAGACAAATTCTTACAGTTCACCTGGGCACCCATCCGCTGCAGAGTACCCTTCTTCTTTCGCGAAAACCCCCATTGAAACCAAATTAAAATCCCTAACTTTCGGGCATGCACTGATTACAACATGACGGTCTTGCAGCCAGATCACCCTAGCTGGGCCACAGGCAGAACGTGGACAGTGGTCCTTCAAGGGTCAAAAGAGAGGGTGAACGTGCAAATTATCAGGCTCCAGCCGTCAGCACCCCGAGCAGTCGGACCCAACAAAGTGATTAAAAGCGTGCCGAAAGGGAGAAACATAACCTACCCCAAAACCTTACCCACAGGGGTCAGCAATGTCCCAACCGGTCAAGCGGAAACCTTTCAGATGAGCCGCTTAACCGAGTCAGACTCAGACCCAATCCTTCGTATGTTAGAGGCTACCTTTGTATCCCTGAACGAATCCAACCCTAACCTAACCGAATCCTGCTGGCTTTGTTATGATGTCAAACCCCCCTTTTACGAAGGAGTCGCTTTAAACACTCCCTTCAGTTATTCCTCAGCCGACGCCCCTCACCAGTGCAGATGGGACATCCCTCGCAAAGGAATCACCCTGAGTCAAGTCAAAGGCCGAGGCAGATGCTTTGGCAATGCAACCCTAGCTAAGCGGAAAGGCAACGTCTGCACCAAAATTGTCCAGCCTAACAGGAAAAACAATAAGTGGGCAGTCCCATCCGCATCTGGGATGTGGGTTTGCCAGCGATCCGGAGTGAGTCCTTGTTTGTTCCTTCCCAAATTCAATGACTCTAACGACTTCTGTGTCCAAATTCTGATTGTTCCTAGGGTCTTGTACCACTCAGACGAGGAAATGTACCATCTTCTTGAGGGACCCAGCCGGATCCACAAAAGAGAAATAATAACAGGTATAACTATCGCATGCTGCTCGGCCTGGGAGCCGCAGGAACGGCCACGGGTGTCTCACCCCGAGCGACACAGCACCAAGGACTGTCCCAACTGCAGGCAACGATTGACGAGGACCTGCAGAGGATCGAGAAATCCATCTCCTATCTAGAGAAGTCGGTCTCCTCACTCTCAGAAGTGGTCTTGCAGAAGAGGCGAGGCCTGGACCTCCTGTTCATGCAGCAAGGGGGCCTGTGTGCTGCCTTGAAAGAAGAGTGCTGTTTCTATGCAGACCACACGGGAGTCGTGAGAGACTCCATGACGGAACTCCGGAACAGACTGGCTCAGAGGCAGCAAGACAGGGAGGCCCAACAGAGCTGGTACGAGTCCTGGTTCAATCAGTCACCTTGGCTAACCACTCTGATTTCTGCCCCAATAGGTCCATTGGCGATGCTGTTTCTAACAGTCACCTTCGGACCATGCCTGCTGAACAAGCTGATCTCGTTCGTCCAGAGCCGTCTGGAACAGACCAACATCCTGTTCATAGGGCGACGACAGTTGCTGTGAATTCAACCAGGGAATTCAACCAAAGAACACTGCCAGTCACGAGATTTTCTAAACTTGTCTGGCAAAAGCTTACTCAGGTTTCCCAAAACCCCTTTCCCTTGTCAAGCTGCAACCTTATACCTCAATTCAGTACCTATGTACACGACTACCTCATTCATTTGTGAAAAGGCGGGGGGAGATGTGGTAGCTAGGGAAGAGGCGCTGCGGAAGATTTCGCGATGTCACGGAAAGCCAGGACCCTCTGTTTCCCGTAGGTAAGACCCTCAGTTACTCATAGATAAGAAACTAACAATAGGAACGTGGCCCCACTAACAATAGGAGTGCTGCCCCACTAACTGTAAAGTCAGCAACTCTCTACTCCTTACTCAGTACTTTTCCATTCCCTACTAACCATAGATAAGGAAGACAAACCCCTTTTGACGTAGAGACCCCTAAGACTATAAGACCCCATGAGAAGAAGTAATAAACGCCTTTCGACCGTCCAACACATTGGTGTCTGCGTATGTCATTGGCCCGAACGGCCCTAGAGAGGGGGCTGTCAAGCTGTACCTCCGAACCAGGTCGCCTGCCTTGGCATAGAAGGCAACAAGAGTTTAGGAGGAATTTGGGAGATTTTTGGTGTCCTGAGGGAGAATTTGGGAGACTTTGAGGGGATCTGGGTGTCTGAGGTGGGGGAAATTTGGGGCATTTTAGGGGAAATTGGGGGGTTTGGGGAGGGTTTTGGAGGATTTTGAGGGGATTTGGGGTGTCTTGAGGGGAGAATTTGGGGGATTTGGGGATTTTTGGAGGAATTTAGGGAATTTTGGGGGGGTTTGGGGTGTCCTGAGGGGGATTTTAAGACACTTTGAGGGGATTTTGGTGAATTTGGGTGTCTGGGGTGGGGGAAATTTGCAGCATTTTAGGGGAATCTGGGGGAGTTTGGGAGGAATTTTGGGGAGTTTGTGTGTTCTGAGGGGGAATTTGAGGGGATTTGGGAGAATTTGGGTGTCCTGAGAGGAATTTTGGGGATTTGAGAGGAATATGGGGGATTTTGGGTGTCCTGAGGGGAATTTTGTTCATTTTGGGGCAATCTGGGGGACCCTGAGGGGGGAATTTGGGAGATTTTGGAGAATTTTGGGGGGAATTTGGGGGATTTTGAGTGTCCTGAGGGAGAATTTGAGGAATTTTGGGGGCAATTAGGGGATTTTGTTTTCCTAAGGGGAAATTTGGGGAATTTGAGAGGACTTTGGGGGATTTTTGTTGTCCTGAGAGGGAATTTGGGTTATTTTGGAGAATTTTGGGGCAATTTCAGTGTCCTGAGGGGGGAATCGGGGAAATTTTGAGGAATTTTGGGGGAATTTGGAAGATTTTGGGTGTCCTGAGGGGGAATTTGGGGGATTTTGAGGGAATTTGAGTGATTTTAGGTGTTCTAAAAGGGGATTTCGGGGGAATTTGGGGAATTTTGTGGAGATT
The DNA here is from genome assembly GCF_035770615.1 of Melospiza melodia melodia. Classification (NCBI taxonomy): domain Eukaryota; kingdom Metazoa; phylum Chordata; class Aves; order Passeriformes; family Passerellidae; genus Melospiza; species Melospiza melodia. Next base: position 245,721 of record NW_026948804.1, on the reverse strand, counting down.
TTTGTGGATTTTGGGTGTCCTGAGGGGGAATTTGGGGGATTTTTTGTGAATTTGGGGAGAATCTGGTAAATTTTGGAGGATTTTTAATGTCCTGAGGGGGAATTTGGAGGAAATTTGGGGCATTTTTAGGGATTTTGGGGGAATTTGGATGATTTTGGGCATCCTGAGGGGTAAATTTGGGGCATTTTTGGGGATTTTGGGTGTTCTGAGTGGGAATTTGGAGAATTTGGGGAAATTTGGAGGATTTAGGGGAAATCTGGGGCATTTTGGGAGGAATTTGTGGGATTTTGGGGATCCTGAGGTGGCAGTTTTGGGATTTTGGAGGAATTTTGGGGTGTCCTGAGGGAGGACTTTGGCGGGAAATTTCGGTGTCCCGAGGAGAGGAATCTGGGGGGAATTCTAATGATATTGGGGGGATTTTGGGGGAGTTTGCTTGTCCTGATGGGGGATTTGGGGTGGATTTCGGGTAATTTGTAGGATTTTGCTGTATTTTAGAGCATTTTGTGTAATTTTCCCCTCAGAAAGTGTCCCCGGCCGGGCTCCCCACACGCTCGGCCCTCCCCGCCCATTTCTCCCCCGATGACAAATTCTCGCGGCACCGCCTGGCCCTGAAACGGAGATTCGGGGTCCTGCTCACCCAGCGGGGCCAGGCCCTGCTCTGAGGGACCCCAAAAACCCAAAATGCCCCCAAAAACCCCCATGGAGCAGATTGATCTCAGTCAAACCTGCTGAGCTGTACGGCGTGGGAGGAAGGGGTTAAACAGGAGGAAATTGTGAATATTAAAGAATTTGGGAGCTCGGAGGTGTCTGAGTGTTGATGGTCAAATAAATTTGGGGTTTTTTCCTGCTTTTGGGGGGTTTTTGGGGTGTGGGAGGGAATTAATGGTGATCTGTGGGGCGCGGGGGGTGATGGGAGTTGCAGGCGTGGGTATAACAGGAGTCTATGGAGAGCGGGGGATGATGGGAGTTGTATGCACGGGTATAATAGGGATCTATGGAGTGCCGATGTAACGGGAGTCTATGGAGCGCAGGGGATGATGGGAGATATATGCCCTGGTATAACGGGGTTCTATGGAGAGCGGGGGAGGATGGGAGTTGGAGGCGCAAATATAATAGGGATCTATGGTGCGTGGGGGATGATGGGAGTCGTATGCACGGATGTAATAGGGATCTATGGGGCCCGGATATAACGGGACTCAATGTGGCACGAGGTATGATGGGAGTTGTATGCATGGATATAACGGGACTCAATGTGGCGCGGAGGATGATGGGCGATGTAGGCGTGGATATAATAGGGATCTATAGGGCGTGAGAGATGATGGGAGTTGGATGCGCGGGTATATTGGGGCTCTGTGGGGCGCAGGGCATGATGGGAGGTGTAGGCGCGGATATAATGGGGCTCAACGGGGCACGGGGGATGGTGGGAGTTGTATGCGCACGTATAACAAGGGTCTATGGAGTGCCCGGGGTAGATGGGTGTTGCCTTCTGATATAAGGCAAAGCGACCTGGTTTCGAGGAGCAGCACGGCGACCCAAACTCACCAGGGCCGCTCGGGCTAAAGAGCACGCAGATACCAATGTGGTAGATGCTCAAAGGCATTTATTGTCTCATCTCGTGGGGTTTTATAGTCTAAGGGGTCTCTCTTCGTCAGAGGGGGTCTGCAGTACCATCTATGGTTAGTAAGGAGTGGAAAGTTACCAGCATTACTATCATTAGGGGGAATACATTCCTAGTCACATTCCTAGGGTGATCTCTTATCTCAGGGGATTAGGGGAAATGGAATCCTGCCGCTTTGCATCACATCGTGTGATCTTCCAATCGCCTGTCCCTATCCACCACATCTCCCCCCACCTTTTCAACAAATGAATGAGGAAGTCATATACATAAGAAAAGGAAATGAGGTATAGGGTTGTAATTCGACAAGGGAAAGGGGTTTGGTAAACCTGAGTAAGTTTTTGCCAGGCAAGTTTAGGAAATCTTGTGACTGACAGTGTTCCCTGGTTGAACACACAGCATTTGTTGCTGGCCTATGAACAGGATGTTGTTCCGTTCTAGACGGGTTTGAACGAATGAGACTAGCTTGTTCAGCAGGCATGGTCTGAAGGTAACAGCTAAAAGTAGCATTGCCAATGGACCTATTAGGGTAGAAATCAGGGTGGTCAGCCATGGTGATTGATTGAACCAGGACTCGAACCAACCCTGTTGGGCCTCCCTGTCTTTCTGTCTCTGAGCCAGTCTGTTTCGGAGTTCCGCCATGGAGTCTCTAATGACTCCCGTGTGGTCCGCATAGAAGCAGCACTCCTCTTTCAAGGCGGCACACAGGCCCCCTTGCTGCATGAACAGGAGGTCTAGACCTCGTCTGTTCTGCAAGACCACTTCTGAGAGTGAGGAGACTGACTTCTCTAGAAAGGAAATTGATTTCTCGATCCTTTGCAGGTCCTCATCAATGGTCATTTGCACCTGGGACACTCCTTGGTGTTGGGTCGCTAGGGCTGAGACACCCGTTGCAGTTCCTGCTGCTCCTAGGCCCAGCAGCATTGCGATAGTTATACCTGTTACTATTTCTCTTTTGGGGAGCCGGCTGGGTTCCTCAAAAAAGTGGTACACTTCTTCGTCTGAGTGGTACAGGACCCTAGGAACAATCAGAACTTGGACACAAAAGTCGTTAGAGTCATTGAATTTGGGAAGGAACACACAGGGACTCACTCCAGATCGCTGGCAAACCCACATCCCAGACGTGGATGGGACTACCCACTTATTGTTTTTCCTGTCGGGCTTGACAACTTTGGTGCAGACTTTGCCTTTCCGCCTAGCTAGGGTTGCATTGCCAAAGCATCTGCCCTGGCCTGTGACTTGACTCAGGGTGATTCCTTTGTGGGGGGTATCCCATCTGCACTGGTGAGGGGCATCGGCTGTGGAGTAACTGAAGGGAGTGTTTAAAGCGACTCCTTCGTAAAAGGGGGGTTTGACATCGTAACAAAGCCAACAGGATTTGGTTAGGTTAGGGTTGGATTCGTTCAGGGATAGGAAGGTAGCTTCTAGCATGCGAAGGATTGGGTCTGAGTCCAACCCGGCTGAATGGCCTGTCTGAAAGGCTTCCGCATGGCCGGTCGGGATACTGGTGACCTTTGTGGGCAAGGCTTTGGGGTAGGTCGTGTTTCTCCCTTTCTGCGCGCTTTTAATCACTTTGTTGGGTCCGACCACTCGGGGTGCCGACGGTTGGAGCCTGATAATTCGCACATTCACTCTCTCTTTCGACCCTTGAAGAACTACTGTCCACGTTCTGCCTATGGCCCAACTAGGGTGATCTGGCTGCAAAACCATCATGTTGTAGACAGTGCATTTCTGAAATTTTAGGGACTTTATGGCGGTTTCAATAGCAACTTCCCTGGAGGAAGACGGGCGTTTTGCAGCCTGTGGGTGCCCAGGTGAACTGTAAGAATTTGTCGGGCTCTTGTGGATCCCACCCAGGCCCCAACAGTCTGGCATCTGTAACTATGGTTTTGCAGCCCCAGTGCCCACAATATCCCCACCCTGGGTGATTGCAGTAACTTTTTCCTGGGTTTGAAGCTGGGCACCAGTAGGATAGGTACATGTGTGTGGCATGTGGGGAATAGGGGTCCACCTTTGATTGTCCTGGAAACAGGTCGGTAATGTGGAGCACGAAGGATTGGGTGTTCGGTGTGGTGATTTCTTTGAGCACCTTGTCACTACTAAGGTGTCGCATGACCCACCTGAATGGCCGATGGGGGCAGTGATCTGGGCTGGCTTGCCCTCTGGCAACAAGCCCCAACAGCAAAATCACACAGAAACACCCTTGGTGCTTGGGTCTCACACGTGCGGGTCACTCAGGCGCTGCCTGGCGGCTTGGTGGTCTGTCACTTTCCTCTGGAATGGGGATGTACGCGTCACGAGGCCATCCCACGAGCATGTCCTTTAAACAGAAACTCGCAATTCTCGTCAGACTCATTCTGCTCATTGTGAAGGTCGGGCTTGATTGACTTAAGTGGACACCACCTGATTTTGCCGTCCTTTTTGACAGCTGCGTACCCTCGCCCCATGAGCATCAGCCTCCAGCCCTGTTCCCATTCGCCTAGCTCATTTCTGATTACCACCTGCGGGCCCTCCTCTAGCACTCAGGTGGCCCAGTGTTTTTGAACGGGACTGTTTGTTTCATCTCCCCTAGGGAATTGGTTCAGTGTTAGCAAAGCGGTTGCCAGTATACGCGCCTGATCTCCTGGGGGAATGGAATTGGCAAAGCCCTCTGCTTTCGCCAATACTTCTGTCTTGGATTTCAGGATCTGATTTGCTCTCTCAACTATGGCCTGCCCGGTACTGTTGTATGGGATGCCTTGCACTAATGTGATGCCCCATTTTGAGGCGAATTCTTGCACTGGTTTGGAGGTGAAATTGGAACTGTTGTACGTTTTAATCTGCTTGGGGATACCAAGCCAAGCAATGGCTGTCAGCCAGTGCTGAATTGTGGCCTTGGAGTTAGTTTTGTGGTGCTGTGTGGCTATGATCGTTCTGCTATAAGTGTCTACTGACACTGCAAGCCATGCTCGGGGCTTCAGCAGTTGACACAAGGTGAAGTCCAACTGCCAGATTTCTGAAGGCTTGAGACCTCTCGGGCTGACCCTACAGGCCCATTGGGGTGACTTCTGGCAGTGTGGGCAGGTGGCTACCACGTGTTTTGTGTCCGCTGTCGGGATTTCGCATCTCTTCGCCAGTGCTTTGGCTCCGATGTGGAGTGACTCGTGCAGTTGATGAGCTTCCTGCAATGTCCATACGCCTTTTGCTGCGGCGTCCGCTTTGTCGTTGCCGATCTGGAAGTAACCTTTGACTGGGTTGTGGCTGTTGATGTGGATGACTGACACGGTGCCTTGTTGCGAGGAGAGTGTTTCTTCCAGCATTAGGGCTGCTGCAGATGTTGACACACTGGGTCCTGCCATGTCTAGGCAGAGCCTTGCCACGAATATATAGTCTGTTACAATGTTGAGGTGTTCATCTTGGAAGAGTCCAGACGCCAAGACCACTGCTGCTGCCTCCAGTTGTTGCACTGACAGTGTGGGGTTACACGCTTTGACGCAATGCCATTGTTCTCCTGCCTGCCACGCTGCTGCTGCGGTTGAAGTCGTGGAGGAAGCATCTGTGAAGACCGTTGGTCCTGGCTGCGGTCAGTCCTTGACCTTTGGCGGCATGTCCATGTCGACTACGGTCAGCAGCTGAGTCCAAGGTGGTCTGGAGGAGTAGGAGATTTCTCCTCCGAAGCTGGTGAGAGCAAGGGCTAGGTGCTCTGATATTGGGGCTGGCTCCGTGGTCAGCTGCTTGCGAAACGGAAGGTGGATGCTTGTCGGCTCGGTTCCTAGGTGTTTCAAGGCGAGTTTCCTGCCTTTCATGATGAGGTTCGTGATGCATTCGATTCCCGGGGAAAATGCACTAGCGGGTCTTCCAAGGACCACCCATTGGATTGGTCGGGACTTTTCGGAAGGTTCTTGGGCCAGTGCTCCCACTCCCCCCTTCGGTGTAAAGTGGACCTATAGGTCCATTGGCACGGCTGGGTTCCACTTGGCAAATGTGCCTGTGGACATCTGGCTTTCGATGAAGTCGAGGGGGCTCATTGCTTACGGAGTCAGCTCCTTGGGTGCCCACGGGTATTTTCCTTTCAGGAGGTCATATAGAGGGTCCATGACCTCGGGAGGAATTAGGACGATGTTGCAAAGCCACTGCAGCGATCCCACCAGGCGTTGCACGTCGTGGAGTGTTTTGATGTCTCAATGGACCTTCACCTTGGGGGGGGTCATGTAGGAGCTTGTGATTCCTACTCCCAGGAAGGTCACGCAGGGTCCTTTCTTGATCTTTGCGCTCGCGATCTCAAAGCCGTTGGCCTGAAGGGTTTCCGTGATTGTGGACACCAGGTGATCTACTTGGCTTGCCGATGGCGCAGCGACTAGGATGTCGTCCATGTACTGAATGATGGTCGCGGTGGGGTTGGAGTGTCAGACTGGCATCAGTGCTTTGTCCACGGTGATTTGGCATATGACAGGGCTGTCCACTAGGCTCTGTGGCAATACTCACCATTGGAAGCAGAGGTTGGGCTGCTCGCCGTTTAAGAATGCCACCGAAAAGGCGAATCGTTCTCTGTCCTCAGGGTGCAGGGGTATTGAAAAGAAACAGTCCTTGATGTCCAGCACTGCGCATGGCTGCCCTGCGGAGATGGCTGAGTTCATGGGTAGCAGTGTCTGGACTGGACCCATGGGTCGGATTGTTTTGTTCACTTCTCTCAGGTTGTGGACGAGGAGATAAACTTCTCCAGACCTTTTGGGGATCACGAATACAGGGGTGTTATATAGGCTGATGGAGGGTTCTATGTGACCGTTTCGCAGTTCGCGGTCGACCAGTTCCAGCAAGGCTGCCCCATTCGAGGCTCTGTCAGGGGCCGCTGCTCGACCCATACGGGGTCTGATGATTTCCAAGTCAATTTTATTGGCAGCAGAGGGTGTACGGCAGTGGCCCTCAGGAAATATTTGTAATCCTGAATCCTAGCATGGAAAGAACGTCCCTTCCTAACAGGGGTGGAGAATTTTGCAGAATGTAGGGATAAATCGCGACTGTCTGTTCTTTTTCGTGTGAAGTGTTATAGCCACCAGCTGGGTGCTTTTCCATGCCCGGGACTGCCCTCCCTCTCCGTTTACTGGAGGGACTTCTTTGAATTGCCAATGTCCGGGCCAATGCGCTTCGGGAAAAATCGTGCAGTCTGATCCCGTGTCCGCCCAGAACTGAAACCCTATGACGTGGGGATCCTGACTGCCGTAAAGGCAGCATGTCCCCCACACCATCAGGGATTCCTTCCCTATTTTCATGGCCAAGGCCACCCAGTGGTCCCGCTCTGGGGCATCCCCTGCTGGTCCTGTGGCACCAGCGCAACTTGTGGCGGTGGGGGTTGAGAAAGTATTACTGGCGGTGTTGCACAGCTCTACCATTGTGCTGTTGGCGGGAATGCAAAACTGACTGATCCCTTTGGGGGCATGGGGTATGAGGGTCCTCTGCCCCACTGGGGGTTGCTGTAGCTGGGCCTCTGCATGTTCCAGGTGGGAGGAGGCTGGACACAGCCCGGCTGCCCCCTCCCTCTCCCGTTTACCTGAGGCCTGGATCTGCATTCCTTAGCTAAATGCCCCTTCCTTCCACATGCCCAGCACGGTCCCCTAAGTCCACCTTGGCGTGGTGGAGCAGCTGCTGATGAGCGTCTTGGCTGGGGGCAGTTTACTGCCAAGTGGCCTGCCTGGCCACACTTAAGGCATGCCATCACACTGGTTATTTAGTGTGAACTGCTACTTGAATGGGAGCTAGATGCTCCTCCTTTGCAATGTGTCTGATCATGGCAGCTGCATTAGACCCCTGTGGCAGTGATCTTAAGATGTCCTTGGTGGCTGAGTTGCATTGCTGGCGTAGGCACTCTGCCAGCACAGGACCCTCCGCCTCTGAGGGTAATGAAGAGGAATCTAATCCTGGGGGCTCCGGGGGGTCTGGGCTCAGGCTTGGGGAGGGGTGGAATGCGCCCGGCCCCCGCCTTCCATCAGATCGCTCTCAGAGGCGGTTTGCGTCGCAGCTCCTCCCCCCAGATTTGGTGTAGCTAATAAACATGTACGCGAGGCTTTCCACGTCTCCTGTTCTTCTAACGCCTTGCGTAGGGCCTCTTCTACTTTCCCCCACGCTTTGAGGCTTTCACCACTTCCTGAAGACATAGTGTCCTCCGGTAAGGCGGCAGTGCACTTCTTGCACACTTCCGAATATAATATATTTACCGGACGTTCAATCGTCCCCAGCTCTAGGAGCCTTGCAATAGCAAGATTAAAATTCCTGAGCTCACATTTAATTCCCCATTGCTCATGAGTCTGAATTACGACCATCGCTTTGGATTCCATGGTCCACGCTGGTCTGGGGGCGTCCCCCCCGCTGCACTAGGCCAGCTGGGCAGCCGCCATCCTCTGTCCAGGCGAATCCCTATTCCCTGGGCGCTGATCGGCTCCCGGGGGTCGGCACCAGTTGTTGCCTTCTGATATAAGGCAAGGCGACCTGGTTCTGAGAAACAGCATGGCGACTCACTCTCCAGGGTCGCTCGGGCCAATGAGCACGCAAATACCAATGTGGTGGACGGTCCAAAGGCGTTTATTAACTCTTCTCGTGGGGTTTTATAGTCTAAGGGATTCTCTACGTCACTGGGGGGTCTGCCTCTACTAACTATGGTTAGTAAGGAGTGGAAAGTTACCAGGGGTGGAAAGTTACTGGGTGTGGAATGGAAAGTTACTGACCTACTGTTAGGAGGCTACTTTCTAGGGTTATCTCTTATCTTAGGGGAACAGGGGGTCCTGCCTTTCCGTTACATCGCGTAATCTTCCAAACGCCTGTCCCTATCTACCACAGTGGAGAAGCTTTTTCTTCTTAGAGAAGTCCCCATGGGTGGGATACGTGGGGGACTTGGGTTTGTGAATGCCCCATTAACAGCCACTGAAATTTGAGGCTTTGAAAAGGAGTTAGGGAACTTAGTGGAGGATGCGGTAGGTATATCGAACCAAGTAGACCAATTTCTAGGCCCCAACATTTACACCTCGGGAGAGCTGAACTCTATTTTTAAAATTTTGTTCAGCACTCACTGAAGAAGTAAGGATGATCAGGGCCGCAGGAATGCGGATCTGGGAGTGAGAAAATCGTTCAGGAGATCCCAGTGACCAGAAATTACCCTTACAGGACCCTGAGTGGGACCCTAATGAAGAGAAAGATAGAAGGAACATGGAAGAGTATAGGTCCCTGATGGTTAGAGGAATAAAGGAATCAGTTCCCTGAAGTTATAACACAAAACTAGCTTTTGATAACATGCAAGAAATGGATGAAACCCCAGCTACCTGGCTTAATAGATTAAAGACGAACTTCTAATTATATTCCAATAGAGATCCTGATAGCTCTTAAGGCCAAGTACTTCTAAAAGTGCAATTTCTTACAAAATTGTGGCTGGACATACGGGGAAAGTTAGAGAAAATGGATGACTGGCAGGAGAAGGGAATAAATGAACTGTTAAAGGAAGCTTTAAAGATATATTTAAGGAGAGAAGAAGAGAAAACTAAACCTAAAGCTAGAATCATGGTAGCTGTAGCCAGGGAAAGTCTAGGGGTAAAGAGATCAGCAGGGACAACCATCGAGAATCAGTGAAAATGGACGAAAGTCCTCCTTTGAAACACCCAAAGATAAACCTATACTACCTCCATGGGTGGATACAAAGAGACCAGGGGCACCACTGAGCGACAGGAAATGTTATTGTTGTGGAGAGATAGGACACATAAGAAGGGATTGCAATAAACTCTCTTTGGATGAAGCAATGGTAAAAGAACAAGAGGCTCTTGAGAGACTCCTGAGGGATGACAACAAGGGGTGTCAGGGGCTGTACATGCTAGGGGACCCAATGTACCATCAAGAAGAGCCTCTGGTAAACTTTGAAGTCGGTCCCCAAAGTGAGGAATTTGAATTTTTAGTTGTTACCGGAGCAGATAGATCAAGTATAAAGGAATTACCCGCAGGAGTGACGACTGGGAGAAAGGTCTGTGAGGTGATGGGAGCAGAGGGAAAACCATTTAGAGCCTCCATAGCTGAAAACATAGAAATTAAAGGAAACGGAAGGCAGTGTGTGGCTGACTTGATCTATTTACCTGATCTAGAAAGTAATTTACTACGAAGGGACCTACAAGTCTCATTAGGAGTGGAGATTATCCCAACGGATGGGAGAATGATAGTCCAGATCATGAAACTGACATCAGGAGATACAGAGCAGATAAACCCAGAGGTTTGGGCAGGAGAAGGAAAGAGGGGCTATCTAGACATCCCACCAATAAAAATTGAAATGCAAAAAGGAATTCCTCCCGTTCAAGTAAAGCAATACCCAATGTCTGTTGAGGGAAAAAAGGGACTGACCCCTGTGATTGAGCAGCTATTAGAGGAAGGTATCCTGGAGCCGTGTATGTCTCCCAACAACACCCCTATTTTAGCAATCAAGAAGGCAGATGGAAAATACCAATTGGTCCAAGACTTAAGGAAGAAAAATAAGGGAACTATAACCAGGCATCCAGTAGTCCCAAATCCCTACACCATCTAAGTCAGATCCCAAGGGAGCATGCCTCGTTTACTATTATCGATTTAAAAGATGCGTTTTGGGCATGTCCTCTCGCTCAGGAATGTAGGGATTGTTTCGTGTTTGAGTGGGAACATCCAGAGAAGAGGAGGAAACAACAATTAAGGTGGACGCGCCTACCCCAAGAATTTACCGAGTCCCCAGAACTCTTTGGGCAAGCCTTAGAAGGGCTTTTAGAACATTTCAACCCTGAGAGCCAAGTACAAATTCTACAATATGTAGATGACTTATTAGTATCTGGAGAGGAACAGATTAATGTCAGGGTAACAAGTATACGCCTTTTAAATTTCATAAGAGCAAAGGGTTTAAAAGTATCTCAGAATAAATTGCAATTTGTGGAAGTGGAAGTTACTTATCTGGGACACATAATTGGGAAAGGATATAAGAAATTAAGTCCTGAAAGAATTTCAGGCATACTATCCATACCAGCACCAAAAACTAAGAGAGATGTCAGAAAACTATTAGGCTTATTTGGGTACTGTAAGGTAGGGTTAGACCAATATACCCAAAGTGTAAAATTTTTAAATGACAAATTAGTAAACGCTGACCCAATAGAATGGAGAAATGAGGATGACAAAAAATGAAATAATTTGAAAGATAAACAAACCTCAGCACCTGTCCTAAGTTTGCCCAATCTGGAAAAAGAATATGACCTATTTGTAAATACTGAAAAAGGAATTGCATATGGGGTGGTAGCCCAAGAGTGGGGAGGGTGTAAGAAACCAATAGCTGACATCTCCAAACTGCTAGACCCTGTAGCTAGGAGGTGGCCCACCTGTATTCAAGCAGTTGCTGCAGCAACCACCTTAATTGAAGAGACTCAAAAACTGACCCTGCAATGTAAAATAGGAATCCATACACCACATGACCTAAAAACAATATTAAGGCCAAAGAGCCCAGAAGTGGCTTACTGACTCCAGAGTATTAAAGTATGAAATAATAATAATAGATGCTGATAACCTAGAGCTGGTAACCTCTAAAACTCTAAATCCAGTACAGTTTCTCTCTGGAGAGCCATTATTACAACTAGAGCATAACTGCTTGGAACAAGTGGACTTTCAGACAAAAGTTAGGGAAGATCTAGAAAAGATAACTCTACCTTATGGAATAAAATTATTTACTGATGGATCTTGGAGAGTAGTTGAGGGAAAAAGGATGTGTGGATATGCAATAATTGAAACTACAGAAACGGAAGACATGAGATTTACTGAGAAGGGCAAATGGCCTTCTAATTGGTCAGCTCAGTGTTGTGAAATCTATGCCTTAAAGAAGGGACTTGACTTATTGGAAGAGGACCAAGGGACAATTTACATTGACTCACGGTATGCCTTTGGAATCGTTCATACACTTGGAAAGATTTGGGAGGAACGTGGGTATCTGAACTCCAAAGGAAAAAACTTAGTGCACACAGAACTGATAAGATCAATATTAGAATCTCTACCTAAACCTGCAGAGATCACAGTGGTACATGTTAAGGGACATCAGAAAGGGGATACCATCGACGACAAAAGGGAAACAGTTAGCTGACCAAGTGGCTAAGGAGGCAGCATTAAACCCAGGGGAGCCAGTGAAATTACTCAGGTTAAACAAAGTGTTAGGCAAAGAAAGGAAAGGAAAACTAGTATTCAGTGAGAAAGAACTAAAAGCAATAAAAGAATTAAAAATGCATCGGGGGAACCAAGGGGAGTGGTTGACACCAGATGGGCGTAAATTTTTAAATAAAGCCCTAGCCCAGAAAATGTTAACAGAGATACAGGAATTAACCCTTTGGGGGAGTCCAAGGGTTATGTGATCACTATTTAGGAGAAAACTTATGTATCGGAATACATCAGTTAGCAAAAGCAGTAACTGAGGGGTGCATAATTTGCCAAAAACTAAATCAAAAAGTGATGAGGCAGACCATACGAGGGGGAAGAGAATTAGCCCAAAGACCATTCCAAAACATTCAAATAGACTTTACTGAAATGACCCCCGTACAGAGTTGCAACAACTTATTGGTAATAGTTGACTACCTTACTCATTGGGTAGAAGCCTTTCCAACTAGAAAAGAGACTGGAGAAGCAGTAATAGTAGCCAAGATTATCTTAGAATTCTAACATCAATCCCCAGTACGGGTTGGTGAACAATATTGATTCAGATAGGGGACCACACTTCATCGCACAAGCATTACATAAAATAATTGAGGCTTTAGGAATAAAACGGAGATTACATACCCCATGGCATCCCCAGAGCTCTGGGAGGGTAGAAAGAATGAATAAAACCCTCACAAATATATTAACAAAATTAATTGCAGAAATGTAGATGAACTGGCTCAAATGTCTACCCCTTGCCCTTTTAAGGATCAGGACAGAACCCTGATCAGATATAGGGGTTCCGCCCTATGAAATGATGTTTGCACTCCCATTTTTAATGACTCCATATAGTACTGGGGACTATTTAGAAGGGGAAACAGCTAACCGAAAGTAAATAGAAACCATTGGAAAGACCCTAGAGAGTCTGAGAAAAAGAGGATATCTTCCCCTAACTTCCCCCCTTGATACAGATGTGCACCAAATAAGTCCGGGAGACTGGGTACTAATGAAGTCATGGAGCAATACCCCAATAACTCCAAAATTTGAAGGATCCTTCCAGGTATTACTCATGACACACACTGCAGGAAGGACATGAGAAAGAGGCTGGACTCACATCACTCCAGTCAAAGGACCGGTACCACCCCCCCAAACAGCAGACTGGATCCAACAACACCAGCTACAGACGCTTCCACGTGGGTTTCAAACCCAAACTCGGACAATCTCAAAGTTACCTTTAGAAAGAGACCAAAGGTTGCTTAGAAAGACTGATAAAAGTACAAGAGATTAATATATAAAATTGTTACACTTTTTACTCAAGTCATTATTATTTATTGTTATTGTTGTTGACTTATGAATGTAGAATTTTTAGTTTGTGTTGGAGCCTTCATTTGTTTTGGAGTATATTATGCTAATATTGGGTTAGAGATTAGAGTGAACATTTTGTTAACTGTTTGGTGTAAAGATTTCATATATTGTCTTGAATATAGAGAATGGGTTCCTCCATCTCTTTTAAACTGTTCAAGGTTACAAGTTGAAGAGTTATAAGAATTAAATGTTAGTATGATAGTTAAGTTCAAAAGGTTCAATAGAGTTCTAATAATCTGTTTTTCTCCAAGGAAAACCCTGGGGGTTTCAAACCTACTCTCCTACAGAACATTCCTCAGGAGCTATTAAATTGATAGAAAGTGGGAGGAAAGAGAAGGGAGAAAGTTCCCCAATCCTAAGAGGCACGGCCAGTTGAGATCATGGCAATGGTTCATACTGGACTCTTGGGAGGACTGGTGTTATTCCTGTTTATGGAAAGTATAGGGAGTAAGGAAAATCCATGTACTACCACCCCCTACACGATGGGGAGAACCTTGGGTCACTGATAAGGGTTCACACCAATGTAAATCCTTATTTTTTAACTACTCCCAGTTATTTACCTGTCAAGAGGACGGGAAAGTCTATTGGATTGCGAGAAGCACTGCCTCATTTAGGCAACGCTTACTTGGAGAATGCCCTGTAGGAAAAACTTGGTTTTGTTTTGAGCATGAAAGTAATCAGGAAGGACTGAAAGATCTAATACAGGAAAGACAATTAACAGTAACCACCAAAAAGGATGAAATAGAAATGCCCTTAGGGAAGAACCTATTCCTAGACCTAGTTGAAAGAATTAGTAAGGAACTAAATCTAACCAACTGCTGGGTCTGTGGGAGTACTAAAATGACAGAAATTTGGCCATGGGAGGGAATTAGTTTAGGACCATTAGAAATTCTAAGGTGGGAACAATCAGGACAGAAACCTCACATTTTAGGACAAAGAAGGAAAGAATAATGGGACTTAAAATCTAAAGTAATTGGGGAAGAATGCATAATAAGGACAGGGAAGAGATATAATACCCCAGTGGGAAAGATGGCATGCAAGAGGTATCTAAAGATTGAAGACTTAAATGCTAGATGGATTCCCCAAGAGCCAAATCAATAATGGTCCACTGGGAAAAAGGAAAAGGGGTGCATTTATCCTGAAGGCTATAGGCTGTACAAATGTGCAGAAAAAGGGGTAAACCCCTTTTGGGGAATAAGACAAATATGTAAATATTGAGAATACCCTTGGGAAGTCCGAGACATCTTTTGGAAAGCCCCTGATCATCTATTTTGGATTTGTGGCAACACAGCCTATACTACTCCTCCAGGAGACTGGATGGGAAGCTGCACTATAGGTGTCATCAAACCTGCTTTCTTTCTATTGCCAAAGGAATCAGGGTCAAGTTTAGGGGTTCCATTGTATGACAATTTGAGAAAGACTAACCAGAAAAAGAAGAATATAATTGACCTGGGGAGAAAACAAACCTGGAAGGGAACAATCTGGACAGCAGAAGAGATAATTAACACATATGGACTGGCAACTTGGGCCCAGGATAGATTCTGGGGATATCGTACTCCAATTTACATGCTCAGTAGGATCATTCGACTCCAGGCAGTACTAGAAGTAGTGTCCAACAGAACATCACTTGTCCTTAACCATATTAATTACCAACTGGCCCAAACTAGAACTGTCATCTACCAAATTCGACTTGCAGTTGATTACTTAGGAGCCGATGAAAGAGAGATATGTGTAAAATTTAATTCATCAGAGTGCTGCCTGAAAATAGATGATAGAAGTGAGGTTATAAGAAACATCTCAACAGAAATACAAAAAATAGCATATGTGGGAAATCAGGAGTGGACTCCCCTAATAGGCACCAGTTGGTGGGATGATTTTTGGTCTTTTAAAGGGAAACGGTGGAAGAAAGTAATCTTTATAGTAGTGGAAGTATTAATAAGTTTAATAATCTTACCTTGCCTACTCTCATGTTTAAATAAGATTATATCATGTACAATTCAGGCTAGTACACAGTTTTCAGAAACAACTGCTCAAGCCAAAACCAAAATAATGATGATTGAAAGTCAAGAAGGAGAACATAAAACAGCTAAAAGTGTTTATGACCAGTATCAGAAATTAAGGAAGTTTTATGTCCACAAAACAGAAATTACATATTGATGTGCGCTTAAACTCAATTAAAAAGAAAGAGGGGAGATACTGTGAGGAATGAAAATCCTGGAGATGACAGCTCTTTTTCAGAGTAGTAATTGGTAGTTCATGTTTATGAAGTTGATAAGGTCTTAATTTGAAGTGTTGGTCTGTTGTTAAACATTGAATGTTAGAGTTCTAGGACTTGCCTTTAGTTGCCGTTGTTAAATGTTGCTATATTACCCTCTATTTGTATCTCTCCTCGTCATGCTCTCTATTTGTACCCCATGTTAGTGTGCTGCTAAACACTGAATGTTAGAATTCTAAGACTTGCCTTTAGTTGTTGCTGTTAGATGTTAATATTTTACCCTGTATTTGTATCTCTCCCCATCATACTCTGTATTTGTACCCCTTTCCCTCTCACCCGGGATTTGTATCCATTCCTGTGGGGAACCACTTCCCCTGCTCCCCTGCTCCCAGGAGGACGTGCACCCGGACTGAATTCAAATGAGAGGCTGTGGGAACTATATGAACCCTCTCAAAACAACAAACCAGCGCATAAACTTTGACTTTAACCCACCAGAACCACACTAAGTCACCCACATTAGACCAGAGCTGGATTCCGTCCTGTCACCATAATTTTGATAGTACCCAGCTTGAAATATACCCCTGGAGTAGGAGCCAACATCAACTTCCTAAGGACTCTCGTGAGGACGGAAGCCCCAGCTGTGCCGAAAGACAAAGCTGCACTCCTCCTCCTCAGCGTCGTCCAGTGGGAGCAATGGCGGTGTGCGCAACCCCTCGGGTTCCCCAAACAGAGCTGACTTTAATAAAGGCCTTTCAAAGGAGCTGGTCTCCTGGCCCCATTTATCACAGCTGGCAGGGGCGGCAGGTTGATGCCATTTGTCCTTGCTGCCCCTCACATCCCCCTGGCCCACCAAGAGCCCCGAGGCAGCCGTGAGGGACAGGCCCTGCTGGCCCAGGCTGGGCTCAGGGCTTGGCCTTTCTGCTTCCTGCAGCCAAGCCAGGCCTTGCTCAGCATTGCAGTTCCCTGCTCAGAGCCTTGGGCTCCCTGCAATCCTGCCCTCAAGGATCTGCTCTCACCAGGCCCTGGGCAGCCTTGGGCACTCCCTGCCCTCCCTGGGGCCCAGCCATGCTCCAAGGCACTTGGAGTTTTGCTGCTGACTCCTTGAGCAGCTTCTCCATCCTTCTCTGCGTGCCTGAGGCTCCTGGACCCAGCCCCAAATCCAGCGTGGGGCTGATTAAAATACAGAAAGGCCTCAGGAGCTCTTTGACTCCCTTCCATTGTCTTTGAGTCTCCAGGGCTTGTGCAGGGATTGGAGTCAGTTTGGAGTTGTCTTCAGGAGGGAGATTCCAAAATGCACCTCCTGATTGGTTTTTAATCAAGTGTGCATTTTATTATTTTTCAGTTCATTGAAGAGGTGACAGAAGCGTTCCCCAAGTGATCTTGATGCGGAATGTCTCCTTAGGAGGTCTGGGCATGGAGAAGAATGAGCCCCTTGCAGGCTGAGCCTGTTTGGACAACCTGACCCGCACCCCCAACCTCACTGAGATCCCAAAACATCCAAAAATGTTCATGCAATTTTTTAATTTTTATTCTGTAATGCATTATTTAGTGTTAATATTTTATCATTTATATATTTATTATATGTATTTATAACTACACTATTGGTTTTTATTGCCTAGTCTTTATATTTATATAGCAAAAATCAAGGCATTTTTAGTAGCCGAGAAAATTAATGCTCAATGTTTCTAAGTAAGACAACTCCCTTTATTAAAAGTGCATATTAAATGGCTCTATGCAGATTTTTAGCACATGTATTTTGATTTCTTGATTAGTAGTGCCGTATTAACATTTTAATTCTAAATATCGTCTTGTAATTAAAAGGTAGCTTTTGTAGTTAAAATAGGAACTATGTTAGTGGGATTTTTAAGAACGGAATGAGGCACTCACAGCAGATAGCAGCCCCAGGACACCTAAATCTTTAATAGAAAAATAATTTATTGCCCTCTTATCAGAAGAAACAAACTTCTTCCCTTCTCAAAGGCGCTGTTCAGATTAGAAGCAAGAATTTGATGATGACCAGACAGAATCCTGTATTTGACAGGAATTTATGCATCATGTATGAAGTCTATGACTATGCAACGGGCTATTGGTTTAAGGGTTAATCCTTTGATAACGGGTGTCCTTTACTGGGCTGGTGCCGCCCAGAAAAAGGTACCTGGATGTCTATAACTCTTTCTCTTTATTGTCTCATATTATCCCAATTCAAATTGTCCAAATTATTATTACTCAAATTGTATTAGTATTTTGATAACCATTATATTAGTATTAAACTTTTAAAATTTTAAAAACAAGTAATTGTGGTTTTTCCCACCTTCATTAATTAATTAGGTTCTAGCAGTAATTTATTTATTCCTCTTTCTGATAATTAGATACATTTGTGCTCTTTTTGCCATCTGCTTAAAATTCTTTTTACAACACGGGGCCGGGGGGGAGGGAGGGTGAGTGCACCTTGGAGTCCATGGAGACGTTTCGGGAACACATTTGGGCCAGTTTTGGGTCTGGGGAGTGAATTCAGAGAGAACTTGAGAGTCTGGAGCACACTAGGGGGAGCCGGGTGGGCACTTGGAGGGGCACTCAGGGATTCTGAGGGACAGTTCAGGGTCCGGGGCAGCACTTGGGGGTCCAGGGGGGCCCTTGGAGGTCAGAGAGGGGAATTTGGGGCCTTTCGGGGTCTGGGCGGGCACTTGGAGGGACTCGAACGGGGCTCTCTGGGGCGCGGGGGGTGATGGGAGTTGAAGGCGCGGGTATCACACGGTCGAACGGGGCCGCAGAGCATCACGGGAGTTCGAAGCGCAGCTGCAATGGCTCTGGGTGAGGCGCGGGGCACGACGGGAGAAGAAGTCCCTGCTGGAATAGCGCCGGACGTTCGCCGCAGAGCATGATGGGAGCTGTAGTCCCGAAAGTGGCTCGAACACGATATTTGGAGGTCAGAGAAGGCTCTTGCGGGACACTTTTGCGTCCGAGACGCGACTTGAGGCCCTCGAGGGGAACGTAAACGTTTTCGGAGCCCTTGGGAGGAGGTCTGGGATCTCTAAGCGGGCTCTTTAGGGCATGGGTCACAGCAGGAATTTTAGGAGTGGGACTGTGTTCTGAGGGGCTCTGGGGCCGCGGGGAATGAGAGGAGATGAATTCCCAGAAGTGGCTGTACCGGGCATCTGTGGGGTTGGGAGCACTCAGGGGATCCGCGGACACTTTTGGGGGAGTCCAGAATGGGCGCTGAGGGGGCACTGAAGGATCCTGGAGGGTCAGGGGGACACTTATGGGGCAGATAAGGGCGGATCCCGATGTTTATTTGGAGCGCAGTGCATTACGGGAGTTGTAGTCCCTGCTTCTATGGGGCTCCTTTCAGCCGCGGGGCATGATGGGAGATGTAGGTAAAAAGAAATATGGTGCACATCTAGGCACCGCCCCAAGACCCGGATCCCAGGTGCTGATTAGCTGGAACTGCTGATGGGCGGGAGCCTCGGCAAATGGGATGCATTGTACGTGGGAACAGCCAAATCACCCTCCTCCAGTCCCTTCCACTACAGCCTAGTTCATTCCCAGTACAGACCAGTATAACCCCAGTAAAGTCCATTTCATCCCAAGTAGAACCAAGTTCATCCCCAGTGCCCCTCCAGTTCATCCCAGTGCAGCCCAATCTATCCCAACACACCCAAGTTCATTCCCAGTCGTTCCCAGTTCCTCCCAATGTCATCCACAGGATGCCCCAGTGTCCCCCAGTCTTCCCTGCCATATCCCCAGTGTCCCCAGTTTCTCCCAGTGTCATTCCCAGTATGTACCAGTGTCTCCCACAGCGTTCCCAGTGTTCCCCAGTATGTCCCAGTCCTCCCCAGTGTTTCCAAGGACAGTTTCATTTTTCTCGGTGGCTGTGGCAGCCAAACCCAGCAGTGGGGTCAGTGCAGTGCCCATGGCCACAGCCCCTTGCAGTGGCCCCGTGCAGCTTGGGCTGATGATCCACCCTCACAGCTGGCCCAGGGCAGCTCTGCAGTGGCTTTGGTGGCAGCTGGGGCTGGCACACACCTGAGCAGTGTGTCTGTTTGCAGTGGGGAAACTCAGGAGGTTCAGATTGCTTCAAAAAGCCCCCAAAAGTGAAAACCCCTCTTAGGCTGAGTGCAGCCAGCTTTCCAAGCACAGCAGGGCCCAGGGGAGTGAGGACAGACAGGATGGGGCTGGGCAATGTGGAGCAAGGTTGTCCACACTGGGTCAGAGCTCAAGGCACAGCTTCTGTGAGCAGGCCAGAGCTGCTGAGGAGAGACCCTGGGTCAATATCAATCACAGAATTATGCAAACAACGCTGTTTTAAAGAGAAATAAAATAATATATATCCTTTAAAATAGGAATGTGTATTTCTTACAAGGTCCTTGAAATCTTTCTCCATAATTGGACTAGGAAAATTTAAATGACCCTCTCAGGGCTTTGATGTTGTTTACATCAGACTCAGTCCCTGAGAGTGTCTTCAAAAAACTTCTAAAGAACTCAAACTTAAATTTAGACTCCAAAGTACCTTGGAGTTTTAATGGGTTCCACTGAGGGACATGACTGAGAAAGTGTCCCCAGGTTCCAGTTAGAGCAGAAGACTGGAGGCAGTGATAACAGCTGGGGATAAACAAGGCCAAGGTGTCTCTGGTGCTGAGCAAAGCTGGATGTGTTTGAGGAATGCAAAGGGCCAAGGCCTGAGCCCCAGCCCCTGGCCAGGCAGATGCTGTCCCTCCCTCCTTGCTCAGGGCTCTTGCCGGGATGGGCACTGGCATGTGGGGATGTGCAATGGCAAGGGGAGAAGCATGGGGTGGCCCCTGCCAGGCTGCTGAGCAGGGACAAGGAGGCAATGAGGCCCCAGGCCTGCAAGGGTCACTTGTCTCCTGCTCCTGCCTCAGGCCCAGGCCCAGCAGCCATGGCCAAAGTGCTGCCCAAGTTGGCTCTGGCAGGGCTGTCTTGCAGCTGCTGCCCATGCCTGTGCCCTGTGCAGCCCAGGCTGTGCTACGGTGTCCCTGCCCTGCGCCTCTGTCCCTGCAGGCTGTCGGCATCCCCCGTCTGCCCCACCTGACTGGCCCCTTCCTTTGCTGACAGCTCTGCCTCCTGCCTGCCTCTGACTGCCCACACAAAGCCTGGGGCTGATACCAAAAGGGTTCATTCGATTTTTACCCTGCCTGTGAACTTTCAGCACAGGAACAAGGCATGCAGGGGCTGCTTTCCCAGCAAGGATTGTTAGAAGAGAAGAAGAAGACATCTGGCTCAAGGGTGCAGGGATAGAGAAAACAAGGAGTGAATCTGGGAACTTGGGGTGGGTTTTATGGATGTGGGGAAGTTGTAATTCCCATTTTGCATCTGTGTATATGCAACAAACTAGTAGAATTACATGTCCACATAAGGTTAGGAGTTATCCCATGTTGGACCTTAGGCCTGGATAAATGACACCCTCTGAAATACCAAATTAGATTTCAGGAGCCTTATTCTGATATTGCAGAGATTTGGTGACAGTGGTTCCTCACAGAACCAAGGAGTCATCTGTGACACTGTGCAAACTTATGGAACCAAGGGTCCCTGGTGACACTGCAGAACCAAGGAGACTGCTGCTGGCAGTGTGAGAACTCATGGAATCACAAGTCCATTGTGACACAGCAAGGCCTGATGGAACCAAGGGTCCCTTTTTAAACTCTGTGGCCTCATGGAACCATGAGCGATTGTGATACAGCAGAGTCTCATGGAACCATGGAGGCCATTTTTACACTTGGTGGCCTTGAGAAACCAAAGGGCCGTTGTGGCACTTGAGAGCCTTGTGGAACCAAGGGGACCAAAGTGACACTGTGGGGCTCCATGAAACCAATGGTCTGTTGTGACACTGCAAGGCCTTGTGGGATCATGGAGACCATTGTGACACTACAAGGCCTCATGCAAGCAAGGAACCATTGTGACACTCTGCAGTCCTGGCAGGCCAAGGGGTAGTTGTAACACTGTGTGGCACCATGGAACCAAGGGGTCCATTGTGACACTCCAGGGCCCCATGGAACTAAGGATCCATGGAACATTTCAAGACCCCATGGAACCAAAGGTCCATTGTGACATTGTGGGGCCTCATGGAATCCTGGAGGCCATGATGACACTTGGAGGCCTCGTTGAGTCAAGGGGCTCTGCAGGGCCTGATGGAACCAAGGAGACCCTTTTGACATTGTGAGTCCCCATGGAACCAAGGTTCCATTGTGACACTGCAGCACCAAGGAGACCCCTGTGACACTGCAAGGCTTCATGGAAGCCAGGGACCATTGTGACACTGGAGCCCCATGGAAATAAGAAGGCAGTGTGACACATCTGCGCCTCATGGAACCAAGGATCCAATGTGACACCACCACTGTAACTCTGCAAGGTCCCATGAATCCAAGGGAACAGGGAAGAGGTTTTGCTTGGCCTGACTGGTCCAAGTGCCCTTGGCATGTCGAGGGTCTCTTCTCATGTACCCCTGTAACACTGGGGCTCTAGGCTTTCCTTCAAATGGAAAAGAACTACTCTTCTCATTCAAGCATCCATGGCCAAAATGGGATTCCCCCTCCAAAATTCCCAATATCCAGGGATTTCTCCCACGTAAAGGCTGCCATTACAACACGTCTGGCTGACCTTCTCTTCTTGAGAGCTGGGTCTCACCTGCCTTCAGACACTGTGGCTCTGTGCTTTCCTTCCTGTGGAAGAAAAGAAACATCCCTCCTGCACAAGAAGCCATGACCCAAACTGGTACTTGTCCTCCAAAATTCCTGCATTCAAGGGTTTTTTCTCCCAGACAAGGTCTCCCAGTACAGACAGGTCTGGCTGGCCTTGGCTTCTGGTGGTTGCCTGAATTCTGCCCTGAAACACTGGGGCTCTGCTCTTTCCATCCTAAGGGAAAAGAACCATCCTTCACCAGGTGTCCATGGTTGAAATTGGGTTTCTACCACCAAAAGTCCTATATCCAATTATTGCCCCTACACAAAAGCTGCCATTACAGACAGGTCTGGCTGGCCTTGGTCTCTGCTGCCTGCAGTTCATCAGCCCCTGAAGCACTGGGGTTCTGTGCTTTCCTTCCTTTGGAAAAGAATATTCTTATTCCTCCATGGCCAAAATTGCTACTCCTCCTAAAATATTCACAATATGAAGGGTTTCTCCCAGACAAAACCTGCCAGCTCTTGCTGGCGCTGTAGGCTCTGATGGCCACCTGTCATCTACCCCTGAAACACTGGGGCTCTCTGCCTTCCTTCCCATGGAAATAGAACAGTCTCCTCGTCCAGGGGCCGTGGCCAAATTTGAGATCTGACCCCTAAATTTCATATGTCCAAGGATAGGTCCCAATCAAAAGCTGCCAGGAGAGACAAGTTTGGCTGGCTTGGCCTCCCTGGGGCTGCTTCTCATCTACCATCAAACCCTCGGGCTCTCTGCTTTCCTTCCGGTGGAAAAGAAACGGCCTTTTCATCAAGGGACCAGTGGCCAAAACTTGTATTCTACCTCCCAAATTATGTGTATCCAAGGATTTCTCTCAGGCACAAGCTGCAATTGCAGAAAGGTCTGGCTTGCCTTGGTCCTTGGTGGCTGCTGCTCATCTGCCCCTGAAACACCGGGCCTCTGCTTTCCTTCCAATGGAAGAGAATCATTGTTCACATCAAAGTGCCCATGGGCAAAACTGAAATTCGGCCTAAAATATTCCATCTGTCCAAGGATTGCTCCAAGGCAAAAGTAGCCAGGAGACACAGGTCTGACTGGTCTTGTCCTGAAGTGATTTTCTTAGACTCTGAGCAGAATGTTTTCATTAGCCAATACCTTGGAGAGGGCTGAGAGATCTCCCAAGATGGGGTTTGGAGGCCTCAAGCACATGAGCACAATATAGGGACAGTGGAGCTCTGCGCTCAGTGGGGTGGAGACTGAGGATAGCAGAGAAGAATCCTTGGAGGGACTGAACGGTGGTTTCAGAGATGGTGGCTCCTTTTGACATAGTAGAGAGCACACAGAGAAAGAATTAATGCAAAGGGCAGGTATGTAGGGCCAGACAGGACCCAAAGAGAAAGGAATTTCCCTCCCAGGGCAGGGCTGGGGTGCAACATGGCCCCCAGAAGGAGCCTGGGTCAGCCCAATGCTTTGTGTGGGCAGGCAGAGGCAGGCAGGAGGCAGAGCTGTCAGCAAAGGAAGGGCCCAGCCAGGTGGGGCAGCCGGGGGATGCCGACAGCCTGCAGGGACAGAGGCGCAGGGCAGGGACACCGTAGCACAGCCTGGGCTGCACAGGGCACAGGCATGGGCAGCAGCTGCAAGACAGCCCTGCCAGAGCCAACTTGGGCAGCACTTTGGCCATGGCTGCTGGGCCTGGGCCTGAGGCAGGAGCAGGAGACAAGTGACCCTTGCAGGCCTGGGGCCTCATTGCCTCCTTGTCTCTGCTCAGCAGCCTGGCAGGGGCTGCCCCATGCTCCTGCCCTTGCCATTGCACATCCCCACATGCCAGTGCCCATCCCGGCAAGAGCCCTGAGCAAGGAGGGAGGGACAGCATCTGCCTGGCCAGGGGCTGGGGCTCAGGCCTTGGCCCTTGGCATTCCTCAAACACATCCAGCTTTGCTCAGCACCAGAGACACCTTTGCCTTGTTTGTCGCCAGCTGTCATCACTGCCTCCAGTGTTCAGCTCTAACTGGCACCTGGGAACACTTTCTGAGTTGAGTTCCTCAGTGGGACCCATAAAAAATTCAAGAAACTTCAGAGTTTCAATTTAATTTTAAGTTCTTGAGAAGTTTTTTGAAGACACTCTCAGGGACTGGTTCTGATGTAAACAACAGCAAAGCCCCGAGAGGGTCATTAAAGTCCTTGTGCTGTGTCTGTGCTGCTGAGTTGGGCTGGGCTCCTGGCCCAGAGGCAGCTCCTGGCAAACCAAGAAGAGCTTCATAAAGACATTTCTCCTGAGGAGCAATTGCTCTAGCAGCCCAGCCGGGCTGGGGCACTGCCTGCAGCCACCCTGGGCACAGCACAGAGGCACAGAGAGGTTTAATTAGTCAGGGCTGGGAAGGTGCTGAGAAGTGCCTGGGGCACAATCACTGCCAGCCCCTGGCACAGGAACCTCTGGCTGCAGGACAAGGCAGCTGCAGCTCCTGGAGCCATCTCCTAAAGCTGGAACATCCCAATGCCTCCAGACTCTGTGAGTAAATCTCTGAATATTTTTGGTGCTGGGGAGGTGAAATGCTCATGAAGCTTTGACATGCTGAGGAATGCTGTTCAGTCATAAAATATTTCCAATATAAGGATTTCCTTTAAATGTAGGACATTTCCAAAGACTTTGTATTCAGTTTCCTAATATTGGAGAATGGCAGGCAGCGCGGGGGATTAACATTAAAGATTGATTATGAATTATTAATTATGAAATTTTAAAAGTTCCTGAGACATTGGAACTGTTATTTCAGTGTTCTGTCGATTCACAGGAGTTCCCTAATGTACTTTCAGGCACTCTGCCCATGGACAGCACCAGCATTCCCTTTGCTGGACCCATCAGGCTCAGTCTGAGCTGTCCTTTGTCCCACCTGCAAGCAGAACCTGCCCCAGCCAGTGCCCTGCAAACAGCCAGGGTTCTGTAGGGCCAAGGAGACGGCACAGAGATTTGTGGTCTGTGAGTGCTGGCACAGAGAGATCAGGCACAGGGAAACACCTGCAGGAGGGAAATCTCCAGGAAGCAGAGAGAAGACTGGGCAATGAGAGAAAACAAAACCCAGCAATGCTGTGGCAGGGAGAGTTTAGAGATGCCCACAGGATCCCCTCCAGTGCAGCCCCTCCTTCTGAACAAGCCCCCTCCCTCCTGTGCCCCAGCCCAGCCTCTGCCCTCAGGGCCGGGGCTCCAAGGCGTGCAGCCCCTCCTGTGCAGGCAGAGCTGCAGGAGAGCCGTGGGGCAGCTCTGCAGCCCCGGGCCCAGTTCCCTCTGCAGAGCACAGGGCGGAGAGCAGCTGCCCGGCCCTGGGGGCTCTGGAGGGGGCACAGCTGGCTCAGGGTGACGCTGTCCCCAGTGCCTGGCTCTGGGCAATGCTGTCAGGGCAGCCAGGGAAGGAGCTGCATCTCCCTCAATCCAATGCCATCATAAGGACACTTGGAAGTCTCTGAGATTTCAGTCCAAGCTGGAAGCTCCAATCCAGGATGCAAACCTGTCCTAAAGCATCTCTGAGTTATAAGATTGATGGGGAGAGGCAGAGATGTTGTTACGCTGAAAATGCTGCTGAGTTGGTGAAATGAGCAATGTGAGTCCTTGGCTACAAATGTGGAGCTGGGCTGTGGTGGATCCATCTCTTCTCAGCAGTACCTGGTGACATTTTAGGGAAAAAATGGGAAGATGATCACTGTCCACCTGAGAAAGGTTAAAGCCCAGAGAAACTGAATAGGTCAGAATGAGAGACAATCTGCCCTCCATCTCCTCTCATTATTTTGTCTCACAGAACTTTCTCTGGTCTCCCTGAGTGCAGAAACAATGTAGAGGGCTTCTGATATCCAAGAATACCAGGACACAAATGGGAAGAGCTCAATCAGAAAACCTCAGAACTCTTAAACACAAAATTAATTGACAATTAAAATAATCCATGTGTGTTACAGAAGAGGGTGTACTGGAAATGGCTTTGATTTTGGTTACAAATATCTCCGCTAACACTTCACTGTCCTTTTTTCCATGAACAGGTCCTCATGGCCAGCCACAGCAAATGTCCAACAGCAGCTCCACCAGGCACTTCCTCCTGCTGGCATTGGCAGACACGCGGCAGCTGCAGCTCCTGCACTTCTGCCTCTTGCTGGGCATCTCCCTGGCTGCCCTCCTGGGCAACGGCCTCATCATCAGCGCTGTAGCCTGCGGCCACCACCTGCACACGCCCATGTTCTTCTTCCTGCTCAACCTGGCCCTCAGCAACCTGGGCTCCATCTGCACCACGGTCCCCAAAGCCATGCACAATTCCCTCTGGGACACCAGCACCATCTCCTACTCAGGATGTGCTGCTCAGGTTTTCGTCTTTCTTTTCTTTATCACAGCAGAAGCTTCTCTCCTGACTGTCATGTGCTATGACCGCTACGTGTCCATCTGCAAGCCCCTGCACTACGGGACCTCCTGGGAAGCAGAGCTTGTACCCACATGGCAGCAGCTGCCTGGGCCAGTGCCTTTCTCACTGCTCTGCTGAACACAGCCAATACATTTTCCCTGCCCCTGTGCCACGGCAATGCCCTGGGCCAGTTCTTCTGTGAAATCCCACACATCCTCAAGCTCTCCTGCTCCAAATCCTACCTCAGGGAAATTGGCTTCATTGTGGTTGGTGCATCTTTAGGTTTTGGTTGTTTTTTGTTCATTGTTTTCTCCTATGTGCAGATCTTCAGGGCTGTGCTGAGGATCCCCTCTGAGCAGGGGCGGCACAAAGCCTTTTCCACCTGCCTCCCTCACCTGGCCGTGGTATCCCTCTTTGTCACCACTGGCACATTTTCCTACCGGAAGCCCCCCTCCATCTCCTCCCCATCCCTTGATCTGGCCCTGTCAGTTCTGTACTCAGTGGTGCCTCCAGCCCTGAACCCCCTATTCTACAGCCTGAGGAACCAGGAGCTGAAGGCTGCAGTGGTGAGACTAATGACTGGAAAATTTAGAAAACATTAAACTGGTTGCCAATTTCTGCATATCTCTTGTAATAAAAGTGAGATTTGGTAGTTTTTGTTGGATTGGTTATTTTCCCCCTCTGTTTTCTTTTCTAATATTCTCCCTAAACCAAGGCCATCGTTTCTACCATTTCTAATTTTCTTTCTCTCCACCTTTCCTGTGCCCCCAGACTGTGTCAACATGAGCTGTGTTCTCAGTGGCTTTAAATGAAATAAAGCATCTCTCGGCAGAATTTTCACCAGAGATGCCCCTTTTGTTGCCTTCTCTGGAACTGCAGCAGCAATGTCTGTGTGCAGAGCTGGGGCAGATCAGGGCTGGCACAGCAGCTGTGCCCAGCAGCAGCAGCAGCACTTGGTGTTGCCAGTGCTGCTGCCGTGGCCCTGCCCCGCTGCCCTGGTGGCCCTGGTGTTGCTGCAGGGCCCGAGTGCTCTCGGGGCCGGGCACAGCCCTGGGGGTGGCAGTGCCGGGGCTGCAGCAGGGACAGGCCATGGGCACTGCCGGGTCAGCGCTGACGCCTCAGCCCAGGGCCTGGGGGCTCCAGGCTCCTTGCCCAGGCTCTCTCAAGAACACGCCCAGGCCAATGCTCAGCACAGAAAAGCCCCGTGAGCAGCCCCAGGCTGGCCGTGGGCAGGCTGGGGGCAAACAGCATGGCTGGGGCTCTGCAAGGGCCGTGCGGCAGACAGGAAGGAGCAGCAGAGCAGGGGCTGATCCATCCCCAGTGCGCTGCACAGCCCAGGGCAGCGTCCCAGAGCGTCCTCATGGAGCTGCCAACAACATTTCCCCTCTGCAGCCCTGGCCTCTCCCACAGCTCACACAGGTGCCCCATCCTTGCAGGCACCGACACGGCAGCACTGGCTCAGCATCCGCTGTTTGCATTGCACAGAGCAGGGGGAGCACCCCCATGCTGTTGGTGTGGGGACATGAACCTGAGGGAGCACAAATGCCATCATCCCCTGGGGCCAGCAAGGGCTGGGGGACACCAGGGAAACCACTTAGGTTTGTCGTGGCCTCTGCAGTCAGCCAGAAAGTTTGTTCCCATCAGCTGGGAGTTTCCTGTTCTTCTGCAGACGCTGTTGCTCAGAGCCAGGGCTGGTATTTGGCAGCCATCCCCAAACAGCCCCAAGCATTTCCTTGGCTTCAACTTGCTTTCTGTCCTCTTTCCTGATCTAGACTTCTTCCTATCTCCCATCCCTGTTCCCTCCCCTGCAAACAGCCCATCCCTGTTTGCCCTGTCCACTCTGGCCCCATTCCCCATTGCAGTTTCAGACCTGGCACCATGGGAACGTCCCTTGGGCAGCAGGATCATCCTACAAATGCTGCAGGAATTGTCTGTAGGTGTGGAGAGATTTATTCATAATTGGTTAGCTGAGAAAGGCCATACTGACATAATGCCGCTGGTTAAGCTGAAGGAGAAAAGTCAGCAGTCAGCAAGCTGAAAGGAAAGGTCAGCCGTGACCTTGCTGCAACATGAGGATAGGGAGTAGAGATTATTCCTGAATATATCCTGAGAATATGTAGAAAGTATCAAAAGTAGAACCATAGGAATGTAGAAGTAGGCGTAGGTGCTGATATGTAACTGACCAATCCTGAGCTCAACTTTTGCAATATGTATGAAGCTCATTATTAACTGTATTTAACCTGCCGTACTGATCAATAAAATTGAGCCTGTGATGATCAAATTGTTGTCCTGGCTCCCTTCCGTTGACAAATGGTGGAGAATGCGGGCATAACCGAATCTCTGCCCTTTTATCTCGGATTAAAAGAAAAAGGGATTACGCCACGGTCTAGGAAGTTGGGTTTGGGTCCTTGCAGCCGGGACGGTGCCAGAATTTGAAGCACCCTTAAGGTTAACAACGGTGACTCAAGCCAATACGTGTCCGCCGGAGCCTGGAGAGCTGCAACAGCGCGCGCTGATTAATAGGTATGGATAGGCAAGCGGCATATGATTTATTCGCCACGTATTTAGAATGGTGAGGAATAAAAGGGATAGATTTAAAAAAGGAATTACCAGGGTTATTAGCCTATGGCCATGCTAAGGGTATCTTTTCTAACCCTCATACAGTCCATGAGCTAGCGGAGTGGAAGAAGTTTGGGGAAATACTGTGGGATACAGTGTTAGACGATGATAAGTCAGCAAAGTAATTAGGAAAGTTATTGCGGGTGGTGTATAACACGTTACTTCAGCAGGTCTCTGAGAGAAAGGCAGCCGAAAGGGCGACAGAAGCTCATAAGAGGAATATAGGGTATGGTCATGAGGATGATCCCCTGGCACCTTCTGTAACTAAGAAACTAATGCCTAAGGGTCCCCAGCAAAGTGGTGTGGAGGATTTTTCTATAAGCGCAGTGGAACCGTCTGCACCTTTCCTATCAGAGGGGGAGGGCGAGTCGGATGGTGGGGGTGGGAGCAAACCAGCTTTGCCTCCGCCACCAGCTTTAGGCGGGTCGGATGGTGGGGGTGGGAGCAAGCCAGCTTCGCCTCCGCCGCCAGCTATGCCTCCGCCGCTGCCCCTCAATGAGCCGGCTCCGGTTACAGCTTCGGTGGGGGGGCCACTTCCCCCGGTTCCCCCCCGCAGGCCGGCTCTGCTTGAATCGGCTCCGGTTTCACTGTGAGCCCCAGCGCGGGAGGGGGAGCTGCTTCCCCTGCTTCCCCCGCGCGAGCCAGCCCCTGCTCCACTGCCCCCCCCGCGCGAAAACTCGGTATCTGCACCGAAGCGCCAGCAGCATAGCACCCTTAAAGGGCCAGATCCCATCCCAGGGGCACACCGTGATCCATGGGGGGAGATGGCTAAACAGAGGAGGGAAGCTTGGGCTGCTTTGGCGAGGGAAGTAATGCAAATGGGGGATGGTGAGGCAGTGGAAATAGCTTCTAGTCTTGCATGTCCAGTTACATACACACCACAATATGATGCACAAGGGAACCTTACGCATAATATAGCAGAATATACTCCCTTAGATTGGAAGCTGTTAACTCAGCTACGTTCTACGGTTAGTCAGTTTGGAGTAAAAAGTGAACCTGTTAAGCAAATGTTAGATTATCTTTTTAATACTCAGGTTTTATGTCCTAATGATTTAAGAGGAATAGTTCGGTTGATATTCACTCAGCATCAGCAGTTATTGTTTAACGCCCATTGGCAAGCGTTGGTAAATGAATCGGTTGCTGTACAACGAGCCCAGGGAGACCCATTACATGGGGTGACAGTAGAGGAGCTGATGGGCTTAGGGGCATATTTGCGTACAGAGGCACAAATGATATCGGGAGCAGATAAACTTAGAGAGGCTATGAGGTTAGTGCGTGCTGCAATAGACATGGTTAAAGAGCCAGGAGGGTTACCGGCTTATATGGATATTAAGCAAGGAAGGGAAGAATCATTTGGAAATTTTATTGATAGAGCAGCTACTGCTATAGATCGGGCTGGCGTGGCAGACTACCTGAAGGGGGCGCTATTGAAGCAGTGTGCCTTGCAAAATAGCAATCCAGCAACCCAAAGAGTGTTAGCTACTTTAGGGGCAAATTGGACTATTGAGGAAGCATTAGAGCGAATGGCATTAATGCCAACAGCTTCACAGGCATTTATAGTAGAAGCCTTAAAGGAATTAGGATTGGGGTTGCAAAAGCAAGCAGAGTCCACTCAAAATCAGGTGCTAGCTGCTCTTGCTCCTCTCCGAAGCGGCTCACTGGCATTCACGCAAGGAGGTTCGAAGCCATTCCTCAAGTGTTACCGATGCGGCAACGAAGGACACACACGCCGAACGTGCCGAGCAACTGGCGTATGGTGTCAACACTGCCGATCCAGCTCCCACAACACTACGGCTTGTAGGCGCCGGTCGGGAAACCATTTGCGGAGTGCGAATCTCGGGGGCCGCGCCCAGACACAAGTTGCCGCCGTGACATCGGAGACACCAGCAACTGCCGTGACATCGCTGCCACCTCCTGTCTGCAACCCGCAACAACCGGGAGCCTCGGCTTGGACTTATCAGCAGCAGTAGATGTCACACTAATGACGAACCGGCCTGAGAAGATACCCACTGGAGTAAAGGGTCCTCTTATACTAAATGGACAAACATGTGGAGCATTATTGCTGGGACGTTCCTCTATAACTATGTTGGGATTATTTGTTTTGCCTGGTGTTATCGATGCGGTCTTTACAGGGGAAATACAAATTATGGCTTACACCCTTTATCCTCCGATTAAAATTACAAAAGGACAACGCATTGCACAATTGGTACCACTGTCACAAATGACATCAGGAATACAATCATTTACTGGACAAACACGGGATGAAAAAGGTTTTGGCTCTACTGGTGTTACACTTTTAACTGTGGATTTACAAAATAGACCAAAGCAAAAGGTTGAAATTACTTATGGGCATCAAAGCATAACCCTTTATGGATTATTGGATACAGGAGCAGATACTAGCATCATTTCTCCAGAAGCATGGCCACAACATTGGCCTCTATTTCCATCATCAAACATGCTCACAGGAGTGGGAGGATTTACATTGGCAAGCAGGTCGCCGTCTTTGTCTGTGTGCATTGAGAATCAACAAATATCTGTTGTGTTTTCAATTGTTCAATTGCCTCCTACAGTTTCCTGCTTAATTGGAAGGGACATTTTAACACAATTGGGAGTTGTGTTAACTAATCAGCACCCTTTGGGGTAATTGCCATTGCTTGGACTTTCCCCATTCCACTCACCTGGAAAACGGATACACCGGTGATGGTTAAGCAATGGCCATTAAAAGGGGAGAGTCTTATGCATGCCCATGAATTGGTACAGGAACAATATACAAAGGGGCACCTACGACTCTCCACAAGCCCTTGGAATACACCTATTTTTGTAATCAAAAAGAAATCAGGGAAATATCGTTTGATACATGATTTGAGGGCTGTAAATGATCAAATGGAACCAATGGGGGCCTTACAGCCTGGTCTTCCAAATCCAGCTATGATTCCAGAACACTGGCCACTTTTAATTATTGACCTAAAGGATTGTTTTTTCACTATTGGCCTGCATCCTAATGACATGAAGAGATTTGCTTTTACTTTACCAGCAATAAATCGTGGGGAACCAGATAAAGGATTTGAATGGACGTCTCTTCCGCAGGGCATGCGCAACTTCCCCACTTTATGTCAGCTTTATGTTGATGCTGCATTACAGCCACTACGTCGCAAATGGCCAGTAACTATAATATATCATTACATGGACGATATTTTGTTTGCACAGCAACAGCCATTCTCCTCTTTGCAGATTAACACCATTATAAATACTCTTGCTGCATATTCACTTGTTATTGCTGCAGAGAAAATTCAGACTACAAAGCCCTGGAAATACTTGGGATGGACTTTAACGGATCAAATAGTGATACCACAAAAATTGGAATTACAATTGGACATTAAAACTCTACATGATGCACAGAAGTTGCTGGGAGACTTACAGTGGCTGAAGCCTATTGTGGGAATACCAAATCATTTATTAGAAACCCTACGGCCTTTGTTAAAAGGCGTGGACCCTACTACTCCTGTACACCTGACAAAGGAGCATCGTCTTGCCTTGCAGCAAATTAGTAACTGTGTACAGCAAGGGTATGTGTCTCGTCGACAACTCGAGCACCCCATTGATCTTACTATTTGGAATAGCCCTTGCCACTTGCTTGGTGCTCTCTCTCAGTTGCAAAAGAAAACAGGGGAGATACGGGTGTTGGAATGGTTTTCACCACCACTACAGCACAAGAAAATAATATCTTCAAAAATTGAACAATTGGCTGCATTAATCAAAAAGGGGCGTCTCAGAATTCTTGAAGTGGATGGTAGAGAACCTGCTACTATTAGATTGCCTATGGAAAAAGAAACCTTGGACTGGTACTTGATAAATTCAAAGAATTTACAAGAAGCATTATTGATGTCACCTGCTAAAGTAGAGACTAGTAAATTAGTGCCTAGAGTTTTGCAATGGATGACAGAATGGAACTGGATAACTCGACCTTTGAGAGAAGAAAACCCCATAGAAGGAGCTATTACAGTTTTTACAGATGCAGGAAAGAAATCAAGGCGTGCTGCTGTTACCTGGCAAGAAAAATGACAATGGAAGCATCAACTCCTCACAGCAGACCCTGCAGATAGCTTACAAACTTTGGAATTGTTAGCAGTAGTATGGGCGGTGTCCAACTTACAGGAGCCTTTAAATGTGGTCACAGACTCTATGTATGCTGCAGGAGTAGTCAAACGAATAGAGGAAGCAGCAATTAAGGAAGTGAATAATAAACGATTGTATGAGTTACTGATACAGTTGAGGAAAGCTTTACGAGAAAGAAATGCAGCATATTCTGTGATTCATATTAGGAGCCGTAAGTGGTCTGAAGGTTTAGGAGAAGGGAATGAACGTGCAGATAAATTGGTTACCCTACCCATTGATAATTCTTGTCCTATTGACAAGCACACATTGGCCAGAGAAGCACATAGTAGATATCATCAAAATGCAAGAGGTTTAGCAAAACACTTTGAGCTGAGTTTGTCACAAGCCAAGGCCATTGTCAGAGCATGTCCAACATGTAGTTATCATAATGGTGGGATAGGTCTAGGCATTTGGGTTAATCCTCGAGGTTTAAAAATAAATGAGATATGGCAAATGGATGTTACACACATAGCTAGATTTGGTAAAGTCAAGCATGTGCACGTCACCATAGATACATATAGTCATTACATATGGGCTACGGCTCAGGCAGGACAGAAAGCTATACAGGTTATCAGACATCTGTTAAGTTGTTTCGCTGTTATGGGAGTTCCAAAGAGTATCAAAACGGATAATGGACGAGGTTATATAAGTGCTAGGGTCCGGAAATTTTTGAATCAGTGGTCTGTTAAGCATGTGACAGGTATTTCACACTCTTCTACTGGACAGGCAATAGTGGAAAGAGCAAACGGTACCCTTAAGCAGTATATTGAAAAACATCAAGATTTGACAGATCCACAAGCATGTTTGGCTAAGGTTTTGTATGTGATTAATCATTTATGCATTTTTGGGGAAGATGATACCCCTCCTGCAATGAAACATCATCTGAGGTCAGGTCAGGAAAATACTAAGGAAACAGAGGTCTGGGTTAAGTATAAGAACCCAAGTACAGGATTATGGGAAAAACCTGCAAAAGTATTATATTGGGGTCGGGGGTATCTTTGTGTTTCCTCACCTACAGGGCCTTTGTGGGTGCCTGCTATGTGGACTAAACCTGTTTTTGATGCAGCCTCTGGTGAGTCGCCTTACGGAGGAGGACAGGGAGTGACTGGGGAAGAAACTGCTTCTAGTCCTACAACCACTACTGTTACAATTGAAGGGGTACTCGGAAGCGGTGGACAGAGCACTGACACGTCACTACCGGACAGCCCAGGAGTTGATTGGTTTTATTGACTCATTATCAACTTTTCACTTAACAGATCCAGCGAAACTACATTGCCTTGACTGTCACAATCCACATTGTGCTGCCTGGATAGCTCTACGTTGTGGGGGTTGTAAAAGAACTTTTTGGATAGAACAATCATTATTACGGGATTTGTGGTGTCATACTTGTGAACACGAGCATACGTGGGGAAAAAGCTGGCAAGATGAATTAAGGAGACAAACGGGGAAAAACGCATATATAGCTTTAAATCTTTATGAGTCTCCTGAACAAAAGGTTCTTGCTTATTATTGATGGGAAATACAATGTATTGTAAATAGAGTTAAGGTTCAAAGTAAATCACATATAGTTTCTATAAGGTGTAGGAAATTAGTGCCTTTAACACAGCATTCAGTTGTAGGACCCTTCCAAGGGGATCCTGATAGAGCATTAGATTGCTGCATTGATAAGTTGCAAAAATTAAGTTTGAAAGTGGCAGGACCAGTGAAAATCAGGAGCAGCAAGATTGAAGACAGATAAGAAAAAGAAGCCAAAAAAGGGAACGGTCTCATTTGAATAGGGGTATCAGTGATTGCTAATTAATTTTCTATGGTTAGAACACTTTTACAGTTGTGGGACCCTCAGGAGGGTATAGTTGTTGAGGAGGATAATGAACAAGAACTACGATTACGGAATAAGATACACCTTGTGTTAAAGAAAGACCTTGAGCCGTTAGCCTCATATAGTAAAAAGGCTGAAGAGGCTTTGCGATCACCACCATTGAATTGGTTGCTTTGGATTGAAGAACCAGAATTTTATACTGGTCCTTACTTACATTCGCTTCCTTGTTATGTTTGCAAAAAGGATAAAGATAAATGCTATGCATGGGTAGCTTTGCATTGTGCAGATTGTAATCAGGTTTATTGGTATCCACAGAGGTCATTGGGATATTTATGGTGTACATCTTGTTTTGGAAAGTGGATTCGAAATCATATCTGGGTTAGAGCTCTTGAACAAAGTACTGGCCTGCCAGGACGGACAGGATTACAGCTCTTTGAGAGTGCAGAACAAGTGATTATAGCATATCTTAGGTGGAAGTTGCAGGAAAACCTTAGAATATTTGAAATTACTAAAGCCTCACGCATCATAGCAGCTCGCTGCAAAGCTGATTTGCCTTCAAACTTACCTCATGCTATACCTGTGAGCAAGGATGCTGATTTAGAATTAGATCAGTATATTCAAAAATTGACTCAGCCTTACAATAGACAATCTAGCAAACCAGGGAAAAGACAGTGAAGAAAGGAAAAACAACGTAAGCAGAAGGAAGAAAAGGAGAAGCAAAGCAAGCAGAAAGAAAAATGAGGTTTGTTTTTGTTATACTGCTCAATGCTGTAGCAAGTGAAGCAGTAGGAGTAACACACTTTAGTCAACCAAGGGAAAATTTATGGGTGACACTTGCTAATCAAACTAACCAATCATCACTTTGTCTTAGTCTTGGAGGAGTCACTAACCCATTTCGAACATGTCTGGTTGGACTTCTGGTGTGGTCTCCTGGAGAATTTTGCAGTTTGATAAACAATCAAACCTTATGTATGTCTAACATGTCAAACATCACATTGCCGGTGCAACAAGGGTATACTGCAGGTCAGAGTGATGGCTATCATCAATGCTTACTAATCCAATCACTTAACACCTCTTTGCATTCTCCTCCTGAAGAATTGGATCTTTTTGGAAGTACAAATGCCAGCATATCTAACACTACAGCTGGTGGATGGTTTAGCTTCAAACTTTTGGGTGCTCAGAATTTAAACCAACCTAAAGAAACATGGGCCACCCTAGATTCATCCCTGAATGTGAGTGAATTCTCTCCACAGCATTACAGTCAATGTAACGACACAAATATCACAGCACCAATGAAATTACCCACAGGAATATTTTTGATTTGTGGAGACAGGGCATGGAATGGTATACCAGCTAAACCACAGGGTGGACCCTGTTTTTTGGGAAAATTGTCACTGTTTCATCCTAATGTGTCCTTGCTAATGCAGCTGAGTCAAAATTCAAACAGGAGAAAACGTAGCATACATGACTTAGACTGCAGCAAGATAGGAGATCCACGGTTTTGGGGCACATTCAAACAGGTGGTGGTTCCAACTATCTTACCAGGAGGATCTGCCAATAAAGCCATGAATTTAGCAAAACAATTAGGATGCTGGGCAAGGGATGAGCTGAACAAGACATCGCAAATTCTAGACATGTTAACTGCAGATGTGCAAAGTGTTAACCATGCTGTTTTGCAGAATAGAGCTGCTGTAGATTTTTTGCTCTTAGCACAAGGGCATGGATGTGAAGAGTTTGAGGGAATGTGTTGCATGAATCTGTCTGATCATTCGGTGTCCATTCACACTAAGATAAAAGAATTACAACAGGGACTTCACAAACTCAAGGAAGAAGACGGTTTAGGAATTGACGAATGGCTTAAAGGCCTGGGACTCGGACCGTGGCTGAGGAACCTTGTGACCTATGCTATAGGACTGCTGGGTGTAATTTTACTGTTTTTGCTCATTTTGACTTGTATCTTTAACTGTATTTAAAACATGGTCAGCCGTACAATAGCAAAAACATGGCAAACTAATCTCCTTGCACAAGAAGAAAACGGGGGAAATGTGGAGAGTATTATTAATAATTGGTTAGCTGAGAAAGGCCACACTGATATAATGCCACTGGTTAAGCTGAAGGAGAAAAGTCAGCAGTCAGCAAGCTGAAAGGAAGAGTCAGCAGCGACCTTGCTGCAACATGAGGATAGGGAGTAGAGATTAGTCCTGAATATATCCTAAGAATATGTAGAAAGTATCAAAAGTAGAACCATAGGAATGTAGAAGTAGGTGTAGGTGCTGATATGTAAGCTGACCAATCCTGAGCTCAACTTTTGCAATATGTATGAAGCTCATTATTAACTGTATTTAACCCGCCGTACTGATCAATAAAATTGGGCCTGTGATGATCAAAATGATGTCCTGGTTCCCTTCTGTCGACAGGTCCCACAGTGTCACAATGGCCCCTTGGTTCCACGAGGTTCCACAGAATCACTGTGGTCTACTTGGATCCGCAGTATCTCTATGGACCATTGGTTCCATGTGGCCCTGCTGTGTCTCACTGGTTCCTTGGTTCCATGAAGCCCCACAGCATAACATTTGAATCTTGTTCCCGTGAGGTTCTGTACTGTCACCATGGTCTCCTTGGTTCTGGACTGTAACAATGGACCCTTGGTTTCATGAGGTTCCATGATATCACAATGGCCTCCTTGGTTCCACAAGGTTCCATGATATCACAATGGTCTCCTTGGTTCCACAAGGTTCCATGATGTCTCAATGGTCTCCTCATGGTTCCACGAGGCCTTTCTTTGTCACAATGGACCCATGGTTCCATGAGCTTCCATGCTGTCACCATGGTCTCCTCAGATCCAGATTGTCACAATGGACAATTGGCTCCATGGGCCCTCCTGTGTCACAATAAACCCTCAGTGCCATGAGGTTCTGTGGTGTCACAATGGTCTGCCTGGTTCAATGAGGCCCTGGAATGTCACAATGGCTGCTTGGTTTCATGAGTTCCACAGCATAAACAATGGTCTCCTTGTTTCTACAGTGTCACAATGGATCCTGGTTCCATGAGGTCCCTAAATGTCACTGGTCTCCGGGGTTCCATGTGGCTCTGCTGTATCAACACAGCCCCTTGGTTCCATGAGCTTCTGTACTGTCAGCAATGGTTCCTTGGTTCCAATGAGGCCCTGCTGTGTCACAATGGACCCTGGGTTCCATGAAGTTCTTCAGTATCACAATGGTCCCTTGGATCCATGAGGTCCCAGAGTGTCACCATGATGTCATTGGATCCACACTGCCATAATGGGCCATTATTGTAGCCGGAATAGCTGCTAATAAAGCCCAGGGTAGGGAAGCAAAAAGGGCCTTTGCATGGTACCCACAGATGTTTAATTCAACCGTGCAGTGAGATGTTCAGGGTCACAAGGCAGGATTCCTGAGAGGAGTCCAGGTTTCTGTATCTCCAGAGGAAGGGGTTGATCAGTGCCATGGGGGCAGTACAAAGATGGGGCCAATGGGGGAATAGGGAGGGAGTGGCTGAGGGACACAGAACAAGGGGAAGGAGCCAATGGGGTCGCACAGCTTTTGAGGGAAGCTTCTTGTGTCTCCCTAACCCAGGGAATGCCTCTCAGGGCCTCCACAGCTGCAGAGTGTCAAAATGGCCCCTTGGTTCTTTTGGGGTCCTCAGGATCCCAGTGACACCATGGCTGCATGAGGCCCAGCTGTGTCACACTGGCCCCTTGCTTTCACTGGGTTCCACAGCGTCACAATTGTTCTCCTTTAGTTCCATGAGGCCCCTCAATGTCACAATGGACGTCTGGTTCCATGAGTCCCACATTGTTCCATGAATCCTTAGTTCCATGGGGATGTCCCATCCTTATTTCCTGTTGTGTCACAATGGTCCCTTGGTTCCATGGTGCCACACAGTGCCACAATTGCCCAACGGGGCCTCACAGTGTTACAATGGACTCCTTGGTTCCATGGAGACACAAAGTGCCCAAATGGCCCTTTGGTTTCAGAAGGCCTCAAGGTGTAGAAATGGCCCCCATGGTATCCTGCAGCCATGCTGTGTCACAATGGAGCAGTAGTTCCATGATGCCCCAGAGTGTCACAATGGTCTCCTTGATTCTGCACTTTAAGAATCTCCCCTTGGTCCCATGGAGCCCCAGTGTCACTATTGTGCCCTTAATTCAATGAGGCTTTGCTGTTTCACAATGCTCCTTTGGATCCATGAGGCCCCATTCGTCATAATGGTCTCCATGGTTCCATGAGGCATTCCTGTGTCACAGTGGACTCTTGGAGGAGGAATCATGTTTTGGTCATGGATGCTTGAATAAGAAGGGCAGTTCTTTTCCATTTGAAGAAAAGCCCAGAGCCCCAGGGTTTCAGGTGTACATGAGCAGAGTCTCAACATGCCAAGGGCAGTTAGACCAGTCAGACCAAGCCAACCAGACCTGTTCCCTTTTACCTTGTTTCCATGGAGCCCTGCAGTGTCACAGTGGTGGTGTCATATTAGATCCTTGCTTCCATGAGGCCCAGATGTGTCACACTGGCCTCTTGTTTCCATGAAGCTCCAGTGTCACAATGGTCCCTGGATTCCATGAGGTCTTGCAGTGTCACAGGGGTCTCCTTGGTGCTGCAGTATCACAATGGACCCTTGGTTCCATGGGGACTCACAATGTCAGAGGGGTCTCTTTGGTTCCATGAGGCCCTGCAGGGCCCCTTGATTCAACGAGGCCTCCAAGTGTCATCATGGCCTCCAGGATTCCATGAGGCCCCACAATGTCAGAATGGAATTTGGTTCCATGGGGTCCTGCACTGTTCCATGGATCCTTAGTTCCATGGGGCCGTGGAGTGTCACAATGGACCCCTTGGTTCCATGGTGCCACATGGCGTGACAACGGCCCCTTCGCCTACCAGGACTGCAGAGTGTCACAATGGTCCCATGGTTTCATGAGGCCTTGTAGCGTCACAATGGTCTCCATGATCTCATAATGCCTTGCAGTGTCACAACAGACCATTGGTTTCATGGAGCCCCACAGTGTCACTATGGTCCCCTTGGCTCCACAAGGCTCTTAAGTGCCACACTGGCCCTTTGGTTCCACAAGGCCTCCAAGTGATAAAATGGCCTCCATGGTTCCATGAGGCCTTGCTATGTCACAATGGACCTTTGGTTCCATGAGCCCACACAGTTTAACAAGGGACCCTTTGTTCGATCAGGCCTTGCTGTGTCACAATGGACTTGAGCTCTCATACTGCTAGCAGCAGTCTCCTTGTGTCGGTTTCATGTGTTTTTCTTTCCTGATTTATGCTGATTTATGTTTGATTTATGCTTGTCGTTTTTCTGTTTCTCTCGGCTGTTTTATGTCCGGTGATAGCTCAGGGATGCCACTTGCTTGGTTGTTTAGGTGTTCTGGAAAGGCCCAGAGTGGCCTTGGGCAGCCCGACGCTTCAAAGGATGAGGAGAGACTTCTGATCTTGTCTCGGTCTCAGTGTTTATTAATTGTTTATCTAAAAGATTTTCTTTCAGCCCGACAGAGGTCTGCACAGCAAGTCAGCCATGGGCACACTCCACAGCCCCTGGGGCGGTCACTTATCTTTATACCCGAAGTTACATGTACAATATTCATAATTTTTCCCCAATACCTACTACTCTTATTAACCGGTGCACTTCTAGTAAAGACCAATCCCGAAGTGCCACCATCACCACAGAAGATGGAGGCTAAGAAGAAGAAGAAGAAGGACAGGACACGCCCCAATTCCTCCATCTTACTTCTTTAGACCCCCTTGTCCAGAAATCCTAAACCCTGTGTTTTATACTCTAATTAACTTATCCCTTCACCATTCACCCAGTAAAATCCTCCCAGTCCTCATACAGGTGTCATCTCCTGTGTAGGATCAGAGTCCAGCCACCAGACACTTCTGGCAACATTCCAGGACTCCCGAGCTCCCCAAGGGTGGTCTCGGTCACTCTGCACCCTCATCCTGAGGTGCTGAGATCCCACATCCTTGATGATGCAGTGTCACCACGGACCCTTTGTTCCATGAGGTTCCAGAGTAGAACACGCTCACCTTGGTTCCGTGAGGTTCTGCAGTGTCACAATGGACCCATGGTTCCACCAGGCCTTGCTGTGTCACAATGTCCCCTTGGTTCCAAGAGGTTTCTCAGGGTCACAATGGTCTCCTTGGATCCTCAGTATCACAATGGACCATTGGTTCAATGTGGCCCCAGTGTGCCAAAATGGATTTTGATTCCATGGGGTTCTGCAGGGTCACAATGGACCCTTTGTTCCATGGGGTTCCACAGTGTCACAGCAGACTCCTTGGGTCTGTCAGCCTTGCTGTCACCAAATGTCCAAAATATCAGAATAAGGCTCCTTAACACTAAGTTGGTCTTTATTAGGGCATCATTTATTCAGGTCTTAGGTGCAACATGGGATAACTTCTAAAGTTACATGGACATGAGATTCTCCCAAGATGTTGCTTATATACAGTCCCTGAATGTGAATTACAATTTACCCATTTCCATAAAACCCACCGCAAGTTCCCAGATTCACTCCTTGTTTTCTCTATCCCTGCACCCATAGGCCAGGGGTCTTCGTTTTCTCTTCCAACCATCCTTGCTGGGAAAGCAGCCCCTGCATGCCTTTTTCCTGTGCTGAAATTCACAGGCAGGGTAAAAATGAAATGAAATGAACCCTTTTGGAATCAGCCCCAGGCTTTGTGTGGGCAAGCAGAGGCAGGCAGGAGGCAGAGCTGTCAGCAAAGGAAGGGCCCATACAGGCGGGGCAGCCGGGGGATGCCGACAGCCTGCAGGAACAGAGGCGCAGGGCAGGGACACCGTAGCACAGCCTGGGCTGCACAGGGCACAGGCATGGGCAGCAGCTGCAAGACAGCCCTGCCAGAGACAACTTGGGCAGCACTTTGGCCATGGCTGCTGGGCCTGAGCCTGAGGCAGGAGCAGGAGACAAGTGACCCTTGCAGGCCTGGGGCTTCATTGCCTCCTTGTCCCTGCTCAGCAGCCTGGCAGGGGCCGCCCCATGCTCCTGCCCTTGCCATTGCACATCCCCACATGCCAGCGCCCATCCTGGCAAGAGCCCTGAGCAAGGAGGGAGGGACAGCATCTGCCTGACAAGGGGCTGGGGCTCAGGCCTTGGCCCTTGGCATTCCTCAAAATCACCCAGCTTTGCTCAGCACCAGAGACAACTTGGCCTTGTTGGTCCCCAGCTGTCATCCCTGCCTCCAGTGCTCTGCTCTAACTGCAACCTGGGGACACTTCCTCAGTCGTGTTCCTCAGTGGTACCCATTAAAATTTTAAGAAAATTTGGAGTCTAAATTTAACTTTGAGTTCTTGAGAAGTTATTTGAAGACCCTCTCAGGGACTGAGTCTGATGTAAACAACACAAAAGCCCTTAGAGGGTCATTAAAGTTTTCCTAGTCCAGTTATGGAGAAAGATTTCAAGGACCTTGTAAGAAATACACATTCCTATTTTAAATGATGTATTTTATTTATTTCTCTTTACATCAAAGGGCATTGCAGCATTCTGTTATTGATATTGACCCAGGGTCTCTCCTCAGCAGCTCTGGCCTGCTCACAGAAGCTGTGCCTGGAGCTCTGACCCAGTTTGGACAACCTTGCTCCACATTTCCCAGCCCCATCCTCTCTGTCTTCACTCCCCTGGGCCCCGCTGTGCTTGCAGAGCTGGCTGCACTCAGCCTAAGAGGGGTTTTCCCTTTTGGGGGTTTTTTGAAGCAATCTCAAACTCTTGAGTTTCCCCACTGCAAACAGACACACTGCTCAGGTATGTGCCAGCCCCAGGTGCCACCAAAGGCACTGCAGAGCTGCCCTGGGCCAGCTGTGAGGGTGGATCATCAGCCCAAGCTGCACTGGGCCACTGCAAGGGGCTGTGGCCATGGGCACTGCACTGACCCCACTGCTGGGTTTGGCTGCCACGGCCACCGAGAGAAATTAAACTGTCCTTGGAAACACTCGGGAGGACTGGGACATACTGGGGAACACTGGGAACGCTGTGGGAGACACTGGGACATACTGGGAGTGACACTGGGGCATACTAGGAGAAACTGGGGACACTGGGGATATTGCAGGGAAGACTGGGGGACACTGGGCCATCCTGTGGATGACATTGGGAGGAACTGGGAACAACTGGGAATGAACTCGGGTGTGTTGGGATAGATTGGGCTGCACTGGGATGAACTGGAGGGGCACTGGGGTTGAACTGGGTTCTAGTTGGGATGAAATGGACTTTGCAGGGGTTATACTGGTCTGTATTGGGAATGAAGTAGGCTGTAGTGGAAAGGACTGGAGGAGGGTAATTTGGCTGTTCCCACCTACAACTCATCCCATTTGCCGAGGCTACCGCACATCACCAGTTGCAGCCAATCAGCACCTGGGATCTGGGTCT
The DNA here is from genome assembly GCF_035770615.1 of Melospiza melodia melodia. NCBI lineage: Eukaryota > Metazoa > Chordata > Aves > Passeriformes > Passerellidae > Melospiza > Melospiza melodia. The sequence goes on along the minus strand of NW_026948804.1, from coordinate 202,392 downwards.
GGGGGCGGTGCCTCAATGGGCAACATATTTCTTTTTTCCTACATCTCCCATCATGCCCCGCGCTCCAAAGAACCCAGGGAACGCCCCCATCTGTCCCATAAGTGTCCTGCAGACCCTCCAAGAACCCTCAGTGCCCCCATCAGCGCCCATTTGGGACCCGCCAAAAGTGTCCCCAAGCTCCTGAGTGTTCCCAGCCCCACAGATGCCCGGTGCAGCCACTTCTGAAAATTCATCTGCTCTCATCCCCCGTGGCCCCAGAGCCCCTCAGAACACAGTCCTGCGGCTAAAACTCCTGCCATGCCCCGCATCACAAGGGGCCCTGTTAGAGCTCCCTGAGCTCCCACCAAGGGCTCCCCAGCTGTTTAAGTTCCCCCGAGGACGTCAAGTCACGGCTCAGACGCAAAAGTGTCCCCCAAGAGCTTCCCTGAAATCGCGTTCGAACCACTTCCGGGACTACAGCTCCCATGATGCTCCACAGCGCACCTCAAATGCTATTCTAGCCGGGACTTTTTCTACCGTCATGCCCCACGCCCCACTGAGAGCCATTGCGGCTGTGCCCAGAATTCCCGTGATGCACCGCGGCCTTGTTGAACTGTATGATACCCGCGTCTTCAACTCCCGTCACCCCCCGCGACCCAGGGACCGTTGGTCCCCAAGGACCCGCCTGGACCCCGAACTGTTCCTCAGAATCCCTGAGTGCCCCTCCAAGTGCCCACGTGGCTCCCCCAAGTGTCCTCCAGACCCTCAAGTTCTCTCTGAATTCCCTCCCCAGACCCAAAACTGCCCCAAATTTGCCCCAGAAATGTCTCCAGGCACCCCAAAGTGGCCCCTTTTACCATGTCTGTGAAAATTATTAAAAAGATAACAAAAAGATTTTAAATAGGACTAATTAGCATAAAGAAGGAGTAATCAATAGCCAACACTGGTCAATGCATTAATGAAGGCAACTGTGTTACTTAGAACAAATGACCAATAAATTTTTTGCTTGCCAAATGTATATGGATTTTTAAATATATATATTAAAATTTAATAATGCATATATATAATAGCACTATTATAAATAAATTAGAAAAAATAATTATCATTTATTAATTCTTTTTTTTTTTTTCAGGAAAACGCATAAATTTTTTATGCTTTGGGACATCATTCTTAAAGAGATGGTCCAAAGATCCCTCATCTGCCTCACAATAAGGATGGGGATTGAACCCCTCCCCAAGGACTGAGATGAGACCCTTCAAATTCTAACCCAGGGGTGCTGGCCTGACTGGAGGGGGATGTCTGCCATAGGAAGAGGGAGGTTTCCCAAAGGAACCAGTCCTGAAACAACGGGCCCTGCTCACTGCTGGCACCGGTTTGTGATGTTCAGAACTGGACTGTCTGTACCTGTTCCCAATGGATTTATTCTTCACCGTGCCCTTCATGTGCCGTCCTGCTCCCCTCCCGGTGGTAGATTATAAAAGACCTCTGAGTTAACCAAAGACTTTGACATTCTCCCCGACGTGACCAGACAGATCTATCGGCCTGACCATGAGGATTTCATATCTCTGTTGGTAGCTATTCCCTCCGTCCTGTCTCTCTCTCTCTGTCCTTTATCTCCTTTCTAATCCTTCTGTTACATCTGCTGTGTGCACTCAATAGCGGGTGCATTTGTTTTGATTAATACTGAAAGGAGTAATACCCCTGCTGTGTGTCTTTTAGGTATTGGAAAATCATGATAAATAAAGTACACATATTTCCTAGTATAAAACATAGACACCGGCCAAGGAGCAGGGAGTGTGCCTCTGTCTGATTTCTGGCAGGCCAGAGAAAAAATGTTATAGATAAGAAACAATAAACAACCTTGGAAACCACAGCCGAAGAATTCAGACTCCTTCTTTGAAACACCAGGCTGGGAATAAAGGATTCTCGGGGTCATCCCTCATCACAGGGAACCCGAGATTGGCCTTCTGGGCTGTCTGGGCCAACATCAGAGTAAATCTGGGAGTTTTGCTTTAGCCTATTAAGCCATGTTGCTGTAGTCTTGTCTTTTTCCTGGGTGCCGTCAAACGCTAACCTGGTATTACTCCCTCTAGGGACTGATTCTTTTATCCCTCTGATCATCAGGGACCTGTAATCTATCATATTCCTTCTGCCCTCTTCTTGATTAGAGTCCCAGTCAGGCTCCACTAAAGGCATTTTTTGGTCACCTGGGGGCCCAAATTGGTTTTCTCACTCCCAAATTTTCATTCCTGCAGTTCTTATTAATTGAGTCTCTTCTGGGGAAAATAGGATGTTAAAGATGGAGTTCAATTCTCACCATGTATAAATATTAGCGCCTAAAAATGGATCAATTTGATTTGCTATTCCTACTGGGTCTTCCACTAAATTTCAAAATTCTTTCTTAAAGTTTCTAACTTGGGACGCAGTCAAAGGAGCGTTTACAAATCCAATCTCACTGGCCACCCTGCACATGGGAACTGCTCTGAGAGGGAACAATTTTCCCGCTTCAGCCACTTTGAACCGGGTGTTGCAACATCAGCTGTGGAGGCTGACTGGGTAACTTCACTCTTGGACATGAGATTCTGAGATGTTGTTTGGCTTCTCATTTGTGGTGGGGGAGGCAGAGCAGGAACTTGTTGGTGAATAAGGGGTGCATGAGATGGTAGAGGAAAGGGGACGGTAGTGAAGGGTAAAGAGAGTAAGGAGAGGGTGGAGGGGAAGGTGGTGGAGTTATAACTAGGTTAGGAGGTGGTAAAAGAATGACACCTGGGAGAGGAGGAGGAATTGGGTCCACAGCAAGAGGAATTGGAGGAAGGATTTGAGGTACTGCAAGGGTAGGAAGAGGTAAGTGGTCAAGAATGTCCCAGTTTTTGTCAGCCTTCCCAGCCTATTCTTCTTTTACTTTACTAGCTTGCTTTCCCTCTTTTAATTTATGGACACTTGTATTTTCTTCCTCTGAGGTGTACTTTAGCCAACAGGTAATGTTCTGAATGTGATGGGCCTTTTGCAGGAACTTGAGGCCAAAAAGAAAGTGCATCACCTTTGGACAGAGAGGCAGGCAAATCAGGAAATGTTTAAGGATGTTGTTAGGTCATGCAGAAAGAAAATTAGAGAGGTGAAAGCTTAAGACTTAAACAGGCCACTTCTGTGAAGGATATTAAAAATGTTTCTATAAGTACATTAATGTCAAAAGGAGGTACAAGGACAATCTCCATTCATTATTAGGGGAGATGTGGTTACCAATTATGAGGGAAAGGCTGAGGTACCTAACAACTTCTTTGCCTCAGTTTTCAAGAATAAGTCAAGTTGTCCTCAGGACAAGTGTTCTCCTGAGCTGGTGGGTGGGTAGAGGGAGCAGAACAGCCCCCTGTAAGCCAGGAGGAAGCAGCTGGGGACCAGATGAACCACTCAGATGCTCACAGGTGTCTCTGGGAGCAGATGGAATCCATCCCAGGGGGATGAGGGAGCTTTGGAAGAGCTCCCCAAGCTGCTCTCCATCATTTACCATCAGTGCTGGCTCAGCAGGGAGGTCCCCGAGGACTGGAGGTGCCAATGTGAGCCCATCCCCAAGAAGGGCTGGAAGGAGGAGCTGGGGAACTCCAGGTCTGTCAGCCTGACCTGGGTGCCTGGCAAGGTTATGGAACAGATCACCTTGAGTGCCATCACAGGTCACCCACAGGATGGCCGAGGGCTGGACAGCGGCCAGGCAGAAAGGCACCTGGGGGCACTGATGGACAGCAGGCTGGACATGAGCCAGCAGTGTGCCCAGGTGGCCAAGAAGGCCAATGGCTGCCGGCCTGGATCAGGAATGGTGTGGCCAGCAGGAGCAGGAAAGTGATTCTTGCTCTGCACTCGGCACTGGTGAGGCCACACCTCGAGTGCTGTGTCCAGTTCTGGGCCCCCAATTTAGGAAGGCCATGGAGGGGCTGGAGCATGTCCAGAGAAGGGCAGCAAGGCTGGGGAGGGGTCTGGAACACAAGTGCTGTGAGGAGCAGCTGAGGGAACTGGGGTTGTTTATCCTGGAGAAGAGGAGGCTCAGGGAGATGGAGAGGTGTCAGGGCACAGGTTGGATTTCATGATCTCCAAGGTCTTTCCCAACCTTGCTGATTCTGGCACACTGCGAAACCACCCATGGAGAAGCTGCAACAGCGTCTGCAGCCGGACAGGATACTCCCAGCCCATGGGTACAAACTTTCTGGCTGACTGCAGAGGCCACGACAAACCTAAGTGGTTTCCCTGGTGTCCCCCAGCCCTTGCTGGCCCCAGGGGATGATGGCATTTGGGCTCCCTCAAGTTCATGTCCCCACAACAACAGCATGGGGGTGCTCCCCCTGCTCTGTGCAATGCAAACAGGGGCTCCTGAGCCAGTGCTGCCGTGTCTGTGCCTGCAAGGATGGGGCACCTGTGTGAGCTGGGGGAGAGGCCAGGGCTGCAGAGGGGGGATGTTGTTGGCAGCTCCATCAGGACGCTCTGGGACGCTGCCCTGGGCTGTGCAGTGCACTGGGGATGGATCAGCCCCTGCTCTGCTGCTCCTTCCCGTCTTCCCCAGGGCCCTTGCAGAGCCCCAGCCATGCTGTTTGCCCCCAGCCTGCCCACGGCCAGCCTGGGGCTGCTCACGGGGCTTTTCTGTGCTGGGCATTGGCCTGGGTGTGTTCTTGAGAGAGCCTGGGCAAGAAGCCTGGAGCCCCCAGGCCCTGGGCTGAGGCGTCAGCACTGCCCCAGCAGTGCCCATGGCCTGTCCCTGCTGCAGCCCCGGCACTGCCACCCCCAGGGCTGTGCCTGACCCCGAGAGCACTCACGCCCTGCAGCAACACCAGGGCCACCAGGGCAGCGGGGCAGCAGCGGCAGCAGCACTGGCAACACCAAGTGCTGCTGCTGCTGCTGGGCACAGCTGCTGTGCCAGCCCTGATCTGCCCCAGCTCTGCACACAGACATTGCTGCTGCTGCTACAGAGAAGGCAACATAAGGGGAATCTCCTGTGAAAACTCTGCTGGGAGATCCTTTAATTCCGTTAAGACCACTACGAAACCTCCTCTTCACTGACACAGTGTGAGGCCACAGTGAAGTTTGGAGAAACAAAATAAGAAATTGCAGAAAAAATGGCCTTGTTTTATGGAGATTATTAAAAAAAGAAAACAGAATAAAAAACATAACCAATCCAACAAGAAGTATCAAAGATTACTTTAATTTCAAGAGATATGCAGAAATTGGCAACCAGTTTAATGTTTCCTAAATGGTCCACTCATTAGTGTCCACACTGCAGCCTTGAGCTCCTGGTTCCTGAGGCTGTAGATGATGGGGTTCAGGGCTGGAGGCACCACCGAATACAGAACTGACAGGGCCAGATCTAGGGATGGGGAGGAGATGAAGGGGGGCTTCAGGTAGGCAACAAAGCCAGTGCTCACAAACAGGGAGAGCACGGCCAGGTGAGGGAGGCAGGTGGAAAAGGCTTTGTGCCGTCCCAGCTCAGAGGGGATCCTCAGCACAGCCCTGAAGATCTGCACATAGGAGAAAACAATGAACACAAAACAGCCAAAAGCTAAAGAGGCAACAAACAATGAAATCCAAATTTTTCTGAAGGTGGAGTGTGAGCAGGAGAGCTTGAGGATCTGGGGCACCTCACAGAAGAACTGGCCCAGGACATTGCCATGGCACAGGGGCAGGGAAAATGTATTGGCTGTTTGCAGCAGAGCATCGAGAAAGGCACTGGCCCAGGCAGCTGCTGCCATGTGGGCACAAGCTCTGCTGCCCAGGAGGGTCCCGTAGTGCAGGGGTTTGCAGATGGACACGTAGCGGTCGTAGCACATGACAGTCAGGAGGGAAAATTCTGCAGAAATGAAAAATACAAACAGAAATAGCTGAGCAGCACATCCTGAGTAGGAGATGTCCCAGGTGTCCCAGAGGGAATTGTGCATGGCTTTGGGGACAGTGGTGCAGATGGAGCCCAGGTTGCTGAGGGCCAGGTTGAGCAGGAAGAAGAACATGGGTGTGTGCAGGTGGTGGCCGCAGGCTACAGCACTGATGACAAGGCCGTTGCCCAGGAGGGCAGCCAGGGAGATGCCCAGCAAGAGGCAGAAGTGCAGGAGCTGCAGCTGCCGCGTGTCTGCCAGTGCCAGCAGGAGGAAGTGCCTGATGAAGCTGCTGTTGGACATTGCTTGACTCTGGGCATAGTGGACTGTTGAAAGAAGACATTGACAAAGTGTGACTAATTCATTTGAGTCAATTCTATGTATTTTATTTGGAATCTCTCCAAAATCACCTCTCTTCCATTGAGGTAATTTTGCTAAATATTTTTTGATTTTGAGTTTGTGTTGCTGAGTACCTGCCTCATCTTTAGCACTGCTCTCAGCCTGAACACCTGGGAGACCCAAGGAAAACAGGAATCACTGTGCCCCACTGCAGTCAGTGCTAGTCCCCACACAGGAGTCCTTTGAATGTTACAATTTCTCTATTTCAGGGTGCCTGCACTTAAAAATGTTTTGAAAAATAAACTGGACTTTGTGAACACTCCAATTTAAATATAATTTTCTCCAAACCCTTCTCTCTTTCCCAATGCAGCTGGACCGGATGGGATACGAAAGGCTGGCGTGGCTCACTGCTGCCTCAAGATGTGCCTACTGAGAGCTGTTTCTCTCTATCCAAGCCTTGTCCCTGCCTTTGCTGGAAAAGCCCAGCCCAGCCCTGGGGGCTCAGCTCTGCCTTGCAGACCCCCTCCAAACTCAGGGTACTGCCCAAGTGCATCTCCCTGGCACCAGGGCCTTAAGAGCAGGCCAGAGAAACAGAGATGCTGCAAGCCAAGGTGCTGCTGTCTGAGGGGAGAGGAGGCTGAGGAGGCACTTTCGGAGGGAGATCTGAGGCCCATATGCTGATGTCCAGAGTGAAAGTGCAGGAGTGTCAGTGACACAGCCAAAGCGGAAAGCCCCTTTCCCTTCCCTTGAGGAGAAAGCTGAGAGCAGCCCTGGCCATGCTGCACCATCTCCACAGCAGGAGGAATCTGCCCTGATGGGGGTGACTCCTTCCACCTCCAACTTCTCCCCTGCAGCGTCCATGGGGGTCTGCCAGGCAGGTTGAGAGCTGCCCCTGGCACGTGGCACATGCCCTGGGCTGGCCAAGAGCCCTGAGGGCTGCAGGAGCTGCTCTGCAGGACAGCCCTGGGCAGCCCTGGCTGCAGCCCCAGCTTCACCCCCTGCAGCTGTCTCTGGAAGCAGGAGCCGTCCTGCTCTGTCCCTTTGATGGTGCCCAGGGCAGCCCCGCTCTGCAGCACATCCTCCTCCTGCTCCTGTGTCCCAGAGAAACTGGGAGAGTCCTCCTGACACATCCCCCAGACTGTGGGGTGTGCTGGCTTCAGGAGATCCCTCCAGGAGCACAGGGGACATTGCCCTGCACCCACACACTCACCATGCACAGGGCTGTGAAGATCTTTCCCCAAGTGAAGTCTCAGCTCAATGTCTTCCCAATCCTGATTGCCTTCAGCCTGTCTCTGCCTGGCTCCTGCCCCCTCAGTGCCTGCAGAAAGAGCCCTCAGCCCTGCTGGGCTGGGAGATGAGCTGGTCCTGGGAAGAGCTGTTCCTTTAAAGCTCAGCAGCACAGACACAGCACAAGGAATTTAATGAGCCTCTTGGGGATTTGGGGTTGTTTACATCAGACTCAGTCCCTGAGAGTGTCTTCAAAAAACTTCTCAAGAACTCAAAAATAAATTCGAACTCTGAAGTTTCTTGAAGTTCTAATGGGTCCCACTGAGAAAGTGACCCCAGGTTCCAGTTAGAGCAGAACACTGGAGGCAGTGATGACAGCTGGCGACAAACAAGGCAAAGGTGTCTCTGGTGCTGAGCAAAGCTGGATGTGTTTGAGGAATGCCAAGGGCCAAGGCCTGAGCCCCAGCCCCTGGTCAGGCAGATCCTGTCCCTCCCTCCTTGCTCAGGGTTCTTCCCCAGATGGGCACTGGCATGTGGGGATGTGCAATGGCAAGGGCAGGAGCATGGGGCGGCCCCTGCCAGGCTGCTGAGCAGGGACAAGGAGGCAATGAGGCCCCAGGCCTGCAAGGGTCACTTGTCTCCTGCTCCTGCCTCAGGCCCAGGCCCAGCAGCCATGGCCAAACTGCTGCCCAAGTTGGCTCTTGCAGGGCTGTCTTGCAGCTGCTGCACATGCCTGTGCCCTGCGCAGCCCAGGCTGTGCTACGCTGTCCCTGCCCTGCGCCTCTGTCTCTGCAGGCTGTCGGCATCCCCCGGCTGCCCCACCTGGCTGGCCCCTTCCTTTGCTGACAGATCTGCCTCCTGCCTGCCTCTGCCAGCCCACACAAAGCCTAGGGCTGATACCAGAAGGGTTCGTTTCATTTTTCCCTTGCCTGTGGACTTTCAGCACAGGAACAAGGCATGCGAGTGCTGCTTTCCCAGCAAGGATGGGTGGAAGAGAAGAAGAAGACATCTGGCTCAAGGCTACAGGGATAGAGAAAACAAGGAGTGAATCTGGGAACTTGTGGTGGGTTTTATGGAAATGGGTAAATTGTGATTCACATTTAATGACTGTGTATAAGTAACACACTGGTAGAACCACATGTCCATGTAGGTTTGGCAGTTATCCCATGTTGGACATTGGACATTAGGCCTCAGTAAATGATACCCTCTTAAATAGCAAATGAGAGTTAAAGAATCTGATTCTCATATTTCAGATATTTGGTGACAGCAGGGCCTCACAGAACCAAGGAGTCAGCTGTGACACTGCACAAACTCATGGAACAAAGGGTCCATTGTGACCCTGCAGAACCCCATGGAACCAAAATCCATTTTGGCACATTGGGGTCACATTGAACCAATGGTCCATTGGGATATTGCAGATCCAATGAGACCATTGTGACCCTGAGAATCCTTTTGGAACCAAGGGGCCATTGTGACACTGCAGAACCTCACGGAACCAAGGTGACTGTGTTCTACTGCAGAACCTCATGGAACAAAGGGTCCGTGGTGACACTGCAAAACCAAGGAGACTGCTCCTGGCAGTGTGAAAGCTCATGGAACCACAAGTCCATTGTGACACAGCAAGGCCTGATGGAACCAATGGTCCCTTGTTAAACTGTGTGGCCTCATGGAACCATGAGCCATTGTGACACAGCGTGGCCACACGGAGCCAAAGTGCCACTGTGACACTGCAGGTCCAAGGAGACCATTGGGACTGAGGAACCTCATGGAATCAAGAGTCCATTTAGTTCCCCCCACTGGGGGGCCCTGTGGAAGCAAGTGGAGCACAGTGATACTGTGGGGTCTCATGGAACAATGGAGACTGTTCTGACACTTTGGGACCCACTGCAACCAAGGGGCCATTAGAGCATGGCAGGGCCTGGTGGCATCAAGAGGACTGCAGTGAACACTGTGGGTGTCCATGGGATGAAGGATCCATTCTGAAACTTTGGAACCAAGGATACCATTGTGACACTCTGGGACATCATGGAACCAAAGGTCCATTATGACAAAGCAGGGCCTCATGAACCATGGAGGCCATTTTTACACTTGGAGGCCTTGTGGAACCAAAGGGCCATTGTGGCACTTGAGAGCCTTGTGGAGCCAAGGGGACCATAGTGACACTGTGGGGCTCCATGAAACCAATGGTCTGTTGTGACACTGCAAGGCCCTTTGGGATCATGGAGACCATTGTGACACTGCAAGACCTTATGGAAACAAGGAACCATTGTGACACTGTGGCGTGTTAGCAGGCCAAGGGGCAGTTGTCACACTGTGTGGCACCATGGAACCAAGAAGGCCATTGTAACACTCCAGGGCCCCATGGAACTAAGGGTTCCTGGAAGAGTGCGGGACCCCATGGAACCAAAGGTCCATTGAGACATTGTAGGGTCTCATGGAATCCTGGAGGCCATGATGACACTTGGAGGCCTCATCGGATCAAGGGGCTCTGCAGGGCCTTGGAACCAAGGAGATCCTTCATACATTGTGAGTCCCCATGGAACCAAACGTCGATTGTGACACTGCAGCCCCAAGGAGACCCCTGTGACACTGCCAGGCCTCATGGAAGCAAGGGACCATTGTGACATTGTGGAGCCCCATGGAAACAAGAGGCCATTGTGACACATCTGGGCCTCATGGAACCAAGGATCCAATATGACACCACCACTGTGACACTGCAGGGCCCCATGGATCCAAGGGAACAGGGTACAGCTCTGGTTGGCTTGGCCTGACTGGTCCAACTGCTCTTGGCACGTCGAGGGTCTCTTATCATGTACCTCTGAAACCCTGGGGCTCTAGGCTTTCCTTCAAATGGAAAAGAACTGCCCCTCTCATTCAAGCATCCATGGCCAAAAGGGGATTATCCCCTCCAACCTACCCAATATGCAGGGATTGCTCCCAGGCAAAAGCTGCCATTACCAACAAATCTGGCTGCCTTTGGCTTCCTGAGAGCTGGGTCTCAATTGCCTTCAAACACTGGGGCTCAGTGTTTTCCTTTGTATGGAAAAGAAACATCCTTTTCAAGGCTTCTCAAGCCCATGGCTGAAATTGGGATTCCACCTCCAAAAGTCCTATATCCAATGATTGCTCCTACACAAAATCTGCCATTACAGACAAGTCTTGCTGGCCTTGGCCTCCTGAGGGCCTGCTCTCACCTGCCTTCCAAACACAAGGGCTCCATGCTTTCCTTTCTGTGGAGAACAACTGGCCTTCTCCTGCAGGGAGAAGTGGCTGAAATTGGGATTCCACATTCATAATTTCAAATAACCAAGGGTTGCTCCCAGACAAAGCTGCCAGGAGATACAGAGCTGTGTGTCCTTGGCCTCTGATCACTGCAGCTCATCAGCCCCTGAAACACTGGGGCTCCATGGTTTCCTTCCTGTGGGGACCACTGTGACACTGTGGGGCCCCGCGGAACCAAAGGGCCACTGTGACCCTGCAGGGCCTCATGGAAGCACGGGGCCATTGTGACACTGCAGAAGCAAGGAGAACATTGTGACACTGCAGGGCCTCCTGGAACCAAGGGAACATGGAAAAAGTCTGGCTGGTTTGGCCTCCCAGGGGCCACTGGACGGGTCCAGCTGATCTTGGCATGCTGAGGGCTGCCTCTCATCAGCCTCTGGAGAACTGGGGCTCGGTGCTTTCCTTCCTGTGGAAAAGAACCATCCCTCTGTCCAGGTGTCCACAGTCAGAATTAATACTCCCCCAAAAAATTCCGTATATGCACAGGGTGTCCCAGGCAAAAGCTGCCAGGACCGAGAGCTCTGGCTGTCCTTGGCCTCTGGTAGTCAGCTCTCATCTCAAGGAAGCCCTGAGGAAAGAATTTGAACAGGTTTGCCTACTGGAACATCAATGAGTCTCTCCTCCTCTGAAAAACTCAGATGCTCTTCTGATCATATATATGTCTTTTGTTTCTCATTGTATATTATGCATGAAATATTATTTTAAGTCAGGAAACATTATTATTCTTACTCTACCGGACTTATCTGACAGAAATCACCTCCTCTGCATATGGATCCTGGTCACCTGTACAAGCAAACACAAGAAAGAATCCAGTCAGAATGATTTCTCCCTGCTCCCATCTGTCCCATCTTCTCTGGAGCTGGAGGTGCAGCCCCAGCACTTGGCAGGGCTCAAGGGCTCCCAAGCTCAGCTCCCACCCAGAGAACTTGCAGACCCTGGGCTACTCTTCTTGGCCCCTGCACGCTCAGCCAGGCTGGGATGGACACTGATGGTTTCTGGGGCTCTCTGAGCCCAGCCCAGCTCCCTGCAAGCTCTGCCAGCTGCCCTGAGCTCTGGGCAGCACCAAGGGCCTCTCCCCAGCCCAGCCCAGCCGGCTCTGACCCCACAGCTCTGCTCAGGATAGGCTGCTCTGGGCACTGCCCCACGGCCTCAGCCCCTGGCAAGGGCACAGCAGCAGCTGCAGCTGCCACAGGACTCAGCCGCAGCATGGGGGAATGTTGCAGTGTGTTGTAAACTTCCTTCCCCAAGTGTGCCTATACCTCTCTCCCTTCCCCCTTGCCCCATGCTGAGTGAGTCCTGTCAATCAGGCTTAACATTCCAGCAAGGCGTGGTGTGGGTGGTCAAGTTCAAAGGATGCCACTCAGGCCCAGAGGTCATTGGCCTGTCTGGGTGTCATCTTCCCCTGAGACCCTGCCCCTCTCACCTGGTTGGTGCCTCACCTGTACCTCCCCTCCCCCTGTCCCTGAGCTTAAAAAGGTGATCAGACCATGCGGCCGCAATTCTGTTGGAGCAGTTGCTCACGTTCAGACCTCTGTAACCATGCAATAAACCTCTGGACATTAAACCCTCCAGCAGAATCCTCTCCTTTTTCTCTTCACCATCGCCTGAAGCTACTCCTCCTGAGGTAAACGGGATTCCTAACAAGCCTGGACTTGTTCAGTGCCCAGCTGCAATCACCAGTAAGCCAAGGTATCTCTGGGGTGATACACCGCAGTTGCTGCCTTTGGCCCAGCAGCGAGGGTCAGACTGGCCCAGGCACAATCTAACTGGTAATACTGGGAGCCGTATTCCAATATTTGGCGTCCCTGAGGAGGGCAAGCGACTCTGCAGCCCGAGACGGACCTGCAGTACCTCGGAGAAGCTTCTGGCAGCCGTGCACCCACCTGAAAGGGGCTTTGGTTGCAACGCCCTCAGCTAGACACTTTGGGAATATTCCCAGAAGAAGTTTCGTGGACTGTTTGGCACCTGTGGAAATCCCAGCTCCTTTCTGGTGAGCAGATTTTCCAGAGGGAGGATATTACTGTACCTGAGTGGGCGCGGCTGGTGAGAGAGAGATGGTGAATCTTGTATCTTGATCAGAAGGCTTAGTTTATTAAGATATTATATATAATACATTATGACTATACTAAATAGAATATAGATAGAGAGAGGTTTGCAGAGCTGCTAGCTAAGCTAAAAATAGATAGAAAAGAATCCACAACAAAGTTGTGTTCAAGGACTCAGTCCCCTAGCTTGCACTGGTGATTGGCCCTTAATTATAAACATAGGAAATGAGCCAATCAAGGTGTTCCTGTTGCATTCCCCAGCAGCTGATAATAATTGTTTACCTTCTCTTCGGGGGCCTCTGGCCTCCCGAAGACGCAGAAATCCGAAAGAAAGGATTTCTGTGGAGAAATGTCTGCGACATCTCACCTTTCTTAATTGTATAAAATAAAAGAAAAATGCTGATGTGGAATGAACAGGAAATTCCTTCACCTATAAAATATAGAATACTAACAATTCACTAAAACAATCCTACAATATAAGAAAATTGCAAGAAACAATGCAAAGAGAATTCAAGTCCATGCAGCTGAGTTTCAGGAACAGTCCAAGAGCCGAAGTTGTTTCCCTTGGAATATCTGAGAGTCCTTTTGGTCCTGAAACAGACTTCTGCAAAAGAGTTCCATCAATAGTTATCAAAAACCATTGACAGTCTTAATACAATTTAAAACAATTTAAAACAATTTGTACAATTTTCAAATTTCCTTTCTGGCCTTTCAGTGCTTCAGCGCTTCAGAGCTGCTGCCCGGTATTTTCAATCTTTTTTTTTTTTTTTTTTTTTTATCGAAAAGCAAAAGAGCAGCAGCCGAGCAGAGCAGTGCCAGAGAAGGAAAGGCCCTGGCCCATGCTGGACCAGGAACCCCAAAACTGGCTCACACAGGTGGACCAGGACTGGTAGGACAAACCAGAATCCCCAAAAACATAAGGAGGCCAAGTGATGGCCCTGGCCCAGGAACCTCCTGAGCCAACCGGCCCAGGCCAAACCCATGAGGAAGGCTCTGCATATCCACAGGCCTGAACCCTGCTGCCAGCACAATGGCAGCACGGGTAGTGAGACGCTTCCTTTCCCCTAAACCACTGAGGCATGCCAGCAGCAGGGAAATAGAAGCCTTCCCCAGCAATCCCATCTGGGGTCTGGAGATGTTTGTTTCCCACAGCAAACCAGCTATGGTCTCCTCCAGCTGTGCCCTCTCCCTCTGCAATGCATTGGGTTTGTCTCTCATCTGCCCCGTGGCATCATCCCCACCCCCTCCGGGCTGGGGATCAGAGGCAGAACTCTCTGGATGCACCTGCCCCCCCATGCCAATAGGGCACAAGAGAGGCGGCGGCCTCCATGGGACAATCCCCGAAAAACCACCCCCCAAACCGCCGAGAATGCTGATCTTAAAAACAGGCAGCTGGACTGCCGCAACAGTGAGCTGGCGGGCAGCCCCCGCTCCACGGAATGAGAGACCCCCCGCCGGGGCGACTGCTGGGACGTCCGGTGGAAGCAGCGGGGAGGGAGCCGGAACTGGGGAGGGAACCGCGCTGAGAGTGGGATCCGCCGCGGGCTGCTCCGAGGGTCCCGCGGGCTCAACTCCGTTTTCTGCCGCTGACTCCAGGGTCCGCTGCAGAGGCGCAGTCGCAGTCGCCGTCGCAGCGCAAACAGGCAGCAGCGGAGCTGGGAGAAGTGGCGAAGCGTCGCTGTTGCTTAGCAACAGGTCAATTGCCGAAGGTGCTGTCTCTTCTGCCTTCTCTGACACAGGCTCTTGCAGGGCCGGGGAGGCCGGTGAAACCGCGGGCGGGACCTCCTGGAGAGGCGGAGACAGGATCTCCTGGAGTGACGGCTCTAGCAGGGGCGTGGAGGAAACCTCAGAGACCGGTGCCGCCCCCATGTCTGAAGGCGGAGTCTGAGAGGCCGGCGCTGGCTTGAGCGGCCCCTCCCATCCCCCCGGAGAGAGAGAAGGGGGGAAGGAGAAGACTCCATCTGAGCATGCTCCGGAGCAAGAGTAAAAAAAACTTCTTTGCGCCACGAAGTTTCAGCCCCCCCCGCAGCGAAGCGGGGGGGGAAAAAAGCCCAGAGTCATCACCCACGGGGTCTTCTGCCAAGGGTGGTGGAAACGGAGCCTGGCCATAACAGTTAGAGATCCATTGAAAACAAGCTGCTTTGCGCTTCAGGACTGGGAAAAGCTTTATAAATGCTGGGTAGATAGAAGGCAACATGCGTCCCTCAGTGTAGACGCACTGGATAATCGAGTCCATGCACTCCCAGACAAAAACATCTAAAGCATATAGAACATCAGCAAAGAACCCAAAAAGCTTTGCCCATCGAAAGAATTCATAGATATCTGCTTTTGACAAAAGGAAACTGTCTTCCCTGCACCAATGTTTCCAGAGGGCCATACCTTTCTACTCTGAAGGGGAGAATTGAATCTCTTCTGGCAAGGCATGGGTCTGCCATACGAACAGCCACAAGCTACAAAGGGCTGGTTCATCAGGGATAGAAAAGTGAACAGTACCTTTTGAAAGAGTCCAGCTTTCTCTGGCCAGCTCCACAGGTCTGCTGCTCTTTTCCATCATCTTTCCTGATGGTTTTCCAGAAGAATGTTCTGTTGTGGTCAGCCTTGGCTGTGAACTCTGTCCATATCAGGATCTTCAGTTCTTCAGCTCCTGGCTTGAATCCACTTTTGTGGTCACTTCAAAGCAACCATCAAATGCCACACATACAGGATTTTTACCCAGTGCAGCAATTTGCTCCTCTGGTCTTATCAGATTAATTTTTGCTCTGACACGAGGGGTCACCAGATATTACAGCGACCTGTGTGGGTCGCAGCTGGTGATAGAGAGATGGTGAATCTTGTATCTTGATCAGAAGGCTTGGTTTATTAAGATATTATATATAATACATTATGACTATACTAAATAGAATATAGAGAGAGATTTGCAGAGCTGCTAGCTAAGCTAAGAATAGATAGAAAGAATCCCAAACAAAGTTGTGTCCAGGGACTCAGTCCCCTAGCTTGCCCTGGTGATTGGCCCTTAATTATAAACATAGGAAATGAGCCAATCAAGGTGTCCCTGTTGCATTCCACAGCAGCTGATAACAATTCCTTACTCTCTCTTCGGATGCCTCTGGCCTCCCGAAGATACAGAAATCCGAAAAAAGGATTTCTGTGGAGAAATGTCTGCGACAGAGGTCCATCAAGGTTATGGAGTTATGGAGTTCCATCAAGGTCATAAAGTTAGGGATTCCATCATGGTCATGTGGTCATGGGGGTCCATCAGGGTCATGGGGGTCTGTCAAGGTCATGGGGGTCCATCAAGGTCATGGTGGGTCAGCAGGATCATGGGGTTATGGAGGTCCATCAGGGTCATGGGTCCATAGGGTTCCATCAGGGTTATGGGGTCATGTGGTTATGGGGGTCCATCAAGATCATGGGGTGTCGACAGAAGGGAACCAGGACATCCATTTGATCATCACAGGCTCAATTTTATTGATCAGTACGGTGGGTTAAATACAGTTAATAATGAGCTTCATACATATTGCAAAAGTTGAGCTCAGGATTGGTCAGCTTACATATCAGCACCTACGCCTACTTCTACATTCCTATGGTTCTACTTTTGATACTTTCTACATATTATTAGGATATTTCAGGACTAATCTCTACTCCCTATCCTCATGTTGCAGCAAGGTCACTGCTGACTTTTCCTTTCAGCTTGCTGACTGCTGACTCTTCTCCTTCAGCTTAACCAGCGGCATTATATCAGTGTGGCCTTTCTCAGCTAACCAATTATTAATAATACTCTCCACATTTCCCCCGTTTTCTTCTTGTGCAAGGAGAATAGTTTGCCATGTTTTTGCTATTGTACGGCTGACCATGTTTTGAATACAGTTAAAGATACAAGGCAAAATGAGCAAAAACAGTAAAATTACACCCAGCAGTCCTATAGCATAGATCACAAGGTTCCTCAGCCACGGTCCAAGTCCTAAGCCTTTAAGCCATTCATCAATTCCTAAACCATCTTCTTCCTTAAGTTTGTGAAGTCCCTGTTGTAATTCTTTTATCTTAGTGTGAATGGACACCAAATGATCAGACAGATTCATGCAACACATTCCCTCAAACTCTTCACATCCATGCCCTTGTGCTAAGAGCAAAAAATCTACAGCAGCTCTATTTTGCAAAACAGCATGGTTAACACTTTGCACATCTGCAGTTAACATGTCTAGAATTTGTGATGTCTTGTTCAGCTCATCCCTTGCCCAGCATCCTAATTGTTTTGCTAAATTCATGGCTTTATTGGCAGATCCTCCTGGTAAGATAGTTGGAACCACCACCTGTTTGAATGTGCCCCAAAACCGTGGATCTCCTATCTTGCTGCAGTCTAAGTCATGTATGCTACGTTTTCTCCTGTTTGAATTTTGACTCAGCTGCATTAGCAAGGACACATTAGGATGAAACAGTGACAATTTTCCCAAAAAACAGGGTTCACCCTGTGGTTTAGCTGGTATACCATTCCATGCCCTGTCTCCACAAATCAAAAATATTCCTGTGGGTAATTTCATTGGTGCTGTGATATTTGTGCCGTTACATTGACTGTAATACTGTGGAGAGAATTCACTCACATTCAGGGATGAATCTAGGGTGGGCCATATTTCTTTAGGTTGGTTTAAATTCTGAGCACCCAAAAGTTTGAAGCTAAACCATCCATCAGCTGTAGTGTTAGATATGCTGGCATTTGTACTTCCAAAAAGATCCAACTCTTCAGGAGGAGAATGCAAAGAGGTGTTAAGTGATTGGATTAGTAAGCATTGACGATAGCCATCACTCTGACCTGCAGTATACCCTTGTTGCACCGGCAATGTGATGTTTGACATGTTAGACATGCATAAGGTTTGATTGTTTATCAAACTGCAAAATTCTCCAGGAGACCACACCGGAAGTCCCACCAGGCATGTTCGAAATGGGTTAGTGACTCCTCCAAGACTAAGACAAAGTGATGATTGGTTAGTTTGATTAGCAAGTGTCACCCATAAATTTTCCCTTGGTTGACTAAAGTGTGTTACTCCTGCTGCTTCACTTGCTACAGCATTGAGCAGTATAACAAAAACAAACCTCATTTTTCTTTCTGCCTGCTTTGCTTCTCCTTTTCTTCCTTCTGCTTACGTTGTTTTTCTTTTCTTCGCTGTCTTTTCCCTGGTTTGCTAGATTGTCTATTGCAAGGCTGAGTCAATTTTTGAATATACTGATCTAATTCTAAATCAGCATCCTTGCTCACAGGTATAGCATGAGGTAAGTTTGAAGGCAAATCAGCTTTGCAGTGAGCTGCTATGATGCGTGAGGCTTTAGTAATTTCAAATATTCTAAGGTTTTCCTGCAACTTCCACCTAAGATATGCTATAATCACTTGTTCTGCACTCTCAAAGAGCTGTAATCCTGTCCGTCCTGGCAGGCCAGTACTTTGTTCAAGAGCTCTAAC
This sequence comes from Melospiza melodia melodia, assembly GCF_035770615.1. Taxonomy (NCBI): domain Eukaryota; kingdom Metazoa; phylum Chordata; class Aves; order Passeriformes; family Passerellidae; genus Melospiza; species Melospiza melodia. The sequence continues at coordinate 184,219 of NW_026948804.1, read as the reverse complement.
CCAGATATGATTTCGAATCCACTTTCCAAAACAAGATGTACACCATAAATATCCCAATGACCTCTGTGGATACCAATAAACCTGACTACAATCTGCACAATGCAAAGCTACCCATGCATAGCATTTATCTTTATCCTTTTAGCAAACATAACAAGGAAGCAAATGTAAGTAAGGACCAGTAAAAAATTCTGGTTCTTCAACCCAAAGCAACCAATTCAATGGTGGTGATCGCAAAGCCTCTTCAGCCTTTTTACTATATGAGGCTAACAGCTCAAGGTCTTTCTTTAACACAAGGTGTATCTTATTTCGTAATCGTAGTTCTAGTTCATTATCCTCCTCAACAACTATATCCTCCTGAGGGTCCCACAACTGTAAAAGTGTTCTAATCATAGAAAATTAATTAGCAATCACTGATACCCCTATTCAAATGAGACCGTTCCCTTTTTTGCCTTCTTTTTCTTATCTGTCTTCAATCTTGCTGCTCCTAATTTCACTGGTCCTGCCACTTTCAAACTTAATTTTTGCAACTTATCAATGCAGCAATCTAATGCTCTATCAGGATCCCCTTGGAAGGGTCCTACAACTGAATGCTGTGTTAAAGGCACTAATTTTCTACACCTTATAGAAACTATACGTGATTTACTTTGAACCTTAACTCTATTTAGAATACATTGTATTTCCCATCGATAATAAGCAAGAACCTTTTGTTCAGGAGACTCATAAAGATTTAAAGCTATATATGCGTTTTGCCCTGTTTGTCTCCACAATTCATCTTGCCAGCTTTTTCCCCACGTATGCTCGTGTTCACAAGTATGACACCACAAATCCCGTAATAATGATTGTTCTATCCAAAAAGTTCTTTTACAACCCCCACAACGTAGAGCTATCCAGGCAGCACAATGTGGATTGTGACAGTCAAGGCAATGTAGTTTCGCTGGATCTGTTAAGTGAAAAGTTGATAATGAGTCAATGAAACGAATCAACTCCTGGGCCGTCCAGTAGTGACGTGTCAGTGCTCTGTCCACCGCTTCCGAGTACCCCTTCAATTGTAACAGTAGTGGTCGTAGGAGTAGAAGCAGTTTCTTCCCCAGTCACTCCCTGTCCTCCTCCGTAAGGCGACTCACCAGAGGCTGCATCAAAAACAGGTTTAGTCCACTTAGCAGGCACCCACAAAGGCCCTGTAGGTGAGGAAACACAAAGATACCCCCGACCCCAATATAATACTTTTGCAGGTTTTTCCCATAATCCTGTACTTGGGTTCTTATACTTAACCCAGACCTCTGTTTCCTTAGTATTTTCCTGACCTGACCTCAGATGATGTTTCATTGCAGGAGGGGTATCATCTTCCCCAAAAATGCATAAATGATTAATCACATACAAAACCTTAGCCAAACATGCTTGTGGATCTGTCAAATCTTGATGTTTTTCAATATACTGCTTAAGGGTACCGTTTGCTCTTTCCACTATTGCCTGTCCAGTAGAAGAGTGTGGAATACCTGTCACATGCTTAACAGACCACTGATTCAAAAATTTCCGGACCCTAGCACTTATATAACCTCGACCATTATCCGTTTTGATACTCTTTGGAACTCCCATAACAGCGAAACAACTTAACAGATGTCTGATAACCTGTATAGCTTTCTGTCCTGCCTGAGCCGTAGCCCATATGTAATGACTATATGTATCTATGGTGACGTGCACATGCTTGACTTTACCGAATCTAGCTATGTGTGTAACATCCATTTGCCATATCTCATTTATTTTTAAACCTCGAGGATTAACCCCGATGCCTAGACCTATCCCACCATTATGATAACTACATGTTGGACATGCTCTGACAATGGCCTTGGCTTCTGACAAACTCAGCTCAAAGTGTTTTGCTAAACCTCTTGCATTTTGATGATATCTACTATGTGCTTCTCTGGCCAATGTGTGCTTGTCAATAGGACAAGAATTATCAATGGGTAGGGTAACCAATTTATCTGCACGTTCATTCCCTTCTCCTAAACCTTCAGACCATTTATGGCTCCTAATATGAATCACAGAATATGCTGCATTTCTCCCTCGTAAAGCCTTCCTTAACTGTATCAGTAACTCATACAATCGTTTATTATTCACTTCCTTAATTGCTGCTTCCTCTATTCGTTTGACTACTCCTGCAACATACATAGAGTCTGTGACCACATTTAAAGGCTCCTGTAAGTTGGACACCACCCATACTACTGCTAACAATTCCAAAGTTTATAGGTTATCTGCAGGGTCTGCTGTGAGGAGTTGATGCCTCCATTGTCCTTTTTCTTGCCAGGTAACAGCAGCACGCCTTGATTTCTTTCCTGCATCTGTAAAAACTGTAATAGCTCCTTCTATGGGGTTTTCTTCTCTCAAAGGTCGAGTAATCCAGTTCCATTCTGTCATCCATTGCAAAACTCTAGGCACTAATTTACTAGTCTCTACTTTAGCAGGTGACATCAATAATGCTTCTTGTAAATTCTTTGAATTTATCAAGTACCAGTCCAAGGTTTCTTTTTCCATAGGCAATCTAATAGTAGCAGGTTCTCTACCATCCACTTCAAGAATTCTGAGACGCCCCTTTTTGATTAATGCAGCCAATTGTTCAATTTTTGAAGATATTGTTTTCTTATGCTGTAGTGGTGGTGATAACCATTCCAACACCCGTATCTCCCCCGTTTTCTTTTGCAACTGAGAGAGAGCACCAAGCAAGTGGCAAGGGCTATTCCAAATAGTAAGGTCAATGGGGTGGTCGAGTTGTCGACGAGACACATACCCTTGCTGTACACAGTTACTAATTTGCTGCAAAGCAAGATGGTGCTCCTTTGTCAGGTGTACAGGAGTAGTAAGGTCCACGCCTTTTAACAAAGGCCGTAGGGTTTCTAATAAATGATTTGGTATTCCCACAATAGGCTTCAGCCACTGCAAGTCTCCCAGCAACTTCTGTGCATCATGTAGAGTTTTAATGTCCAATTGTAATTCCAATTTTTGTGGTATCACTATTTGATCCGTTAAAGTCCATCCCAAATATTTCCAGGGCTTTGTAGTCTGAATTTTCTCTGCAGCAATAACAAGTGAATATGCAGCAAGAGTATTTTTAATGGTGTTAATCTGTAAAGAGGAGAATGGCTGTTGCTGTGCAAACAAAATATCGTCCATGTAATGATATATTATAGTTGCTGGCTATTTATGACATAGTGGCTGTAATGCAGCATCAACATAAAGCTGACATAAAGTGGGGGAGTTGCGCATGCCCTGCGGAAGAGATGTCCATTCAAATCTTTTATCTGGTTCCCCACGATTTATTGCTGGTAAAGTAAAAGCAAATCTCTTCATGTCATCAGGATGCAGGCCAATAGTGAAAAAACAATCCTTTAGGTCAATAATTAAAAGTGGCCAGTGTTCTGGAATCATAGCTGGATTTGGAAGACCAGGCTGTAAGGCCCCCATTGGTTCCATTTGATCATTTACAGCCCTCAAATCATGTATCAAACGATATTTCCCTGATTTCTTTTTGATTACAAAAATAGGTGTATTCCAAGGGCTTGTGGACAGTCGTAGGTGCCCTTTTGTATATTGTTCCTGTACCAATTCATGGGCATGCATAAGACTCTCCCCTTTTAATGGCCATTGCTTAACCATCACCGGTGTATCCGTTTTCCAGGTGAGTGGAATGGGGAAAGTCCAAGCAATAGCAATTACCCCAAAGGGTGCTGATTAGTTAACACAACTCCCAATTGTGTTAAAATGTCCCTTCCAATTAAGCAGGAAACTGTAGGAGGCAGTTGAACAATTGAAAACACAGCAGATATTTGTTGATTCTCAATGCACACAGACAAAGACGGCGACCTGCTTGCCAATGTAAATCCTCCCACTCCTGTGAGCATGTTTGATGAGGGAAATAGAGGCCAATGTTGTGGCCAGGCTTCTGGAGAAATGATGCTAGTATCTGCTCCTGTATCCAATAATCCATAAAGGGTTATGCTTTGATGCCCATAAGTAATTTCAACCTTTTGCTTTGGTCTATTTTGTAAATCCACAGTTAAAAGTGTAACACCAGTAGAGCCAAAACCTTTTTCATCCCGTGTTTGTCCAGTAAATGATTGTATTCCTGATGTCATTTGTGACAGTTGTACCAATAGTGCAATGCGTTGTCCTTTTGTAATTTTAATCGGAGGATAAAGGGTGTAAGCCATAATTTGTATTTCCCCTGTAAAGTCCGCATCGATAACACCAGGCAAAACAAATAATCCCAACATAGTTATAGAGGAATGTCCCAGCAATAATGCGCCACATGTTTGTCTATTTAATATAAGAGGACCCTTTACTCCAGTGGGTATCCTCTCAGGCCGGTTTGTCATTAGTGTGACGTCTACTGCTGCTGATAAGTCCAAGCTGAAGCTCCGTGTTGTTGCGGGTTGCAGGCAGGAGGTAGCAACGATGTCACGGCAGCAGCTGGTGTCTCTGATGTCACGGCGGCAACTTGTGTCTGTCCCTCATTGCCGCATCGGTAACACTTGATGAATGGTCTCGAGCCTCTTTACGTGACTGCCAGTGAGCCGCTTTGGAGAGGAGCAAGAGCAACTAACACCTGATTTTGAGTGGACTCTGCTTGCTTTTGTAACCCTAATCCTAATTCCTTTAAGGCTTCTGCTATAAATGCCTGTGAAGCTGTTGGCATTAATGCCATTCACTCTAATGCTTCCTCAACACTCTAATTTGCCCCTAAAGTAGCTAACACTCTTTGGGTTGCTGGATTGCTATTTTGCAAGGCACACTGCTTCAATAGCGTCCTGCAACACCAGCCCGATCTATAGCAGTAGCTGTTCTATCGATAAAATTTCCAAATGATTCTTCTCTACCTTGTTTAATGCCCATATAAGCCAGTAACCCTCCTGGCTCTTTAACCATGTCTATTGCAGCACGCACTAACCACATAGACTCTCTAAGTTTATCTGCTCCCGATATCATCTGTGCCTCTGTACGTAAAAATGCCTCTAAGCCCATCAGCTCCTTTACTGTCACCCCATGTAATGGGTCTCCCTGGGCTCGTTGTACAGCAACCGATTCATTTACCACCGCGTGCCAATGGGCGTTAAATAATAACTGCTGATGCTGAGTGAATATCAACCGAACTATTCCTCTTAAATCATTAGGACATAAAACCTGAGTATTAAAAAGATAATCTAACATTTGCTTAACAGGTTCACTTTTTACTCCAAACTGACTAACCGTAGAACGTAGCTGAGTTAACAGCTTCCAATCTAAGGGAGTATATTCTGCTATATTATGCGTAAGGTTCCCCTGTGCATCATACTGTGGTGTGTATGTAACTGGACATGCAAGACTAGAAGCTATTTCCACTGCCTCACCATCCCCCATTTGCATTACTTCTTTCGCCAAAGCAGCCCAAGCTTCCCTCCTCTGTTTAGCCATCTCCCCCCATGGATCACGGTGTGCCCCTGGGATGGGATCTGGCCCTTTAAGGGTGCTATGCTGCTGGCGCTTCGGTGCAGACACTGAGTTTTCGCGCGGGGGGGGCAGTGAAGCAGAGGCTGGCTCGCGCGGGGAAAGCCCCGCTGGAGCTGACAGTGAAACCGGAGCCGACTCAAGCTGAGCTGGCCTGCGGGGGGCAATCAGCCCCCCCGCTGGAGCCGGCTCGGGCGGAGGAATGGGCCCTTCCCCCACAGAAGCTGTAACCGGAGCCGGCTCACTGAGGGGAAGCGGCGGAGGCAAAGCTGTTGGCGGAGGGGAAGCTGGCTTGCTCCCACCCCCACCATCCGACCCGCCTGAAGCTGGTGGCGGAGGCAAAGCTGGTTTGCTCTTACCCCCACCATCCGACTCGCCCTCCCCCTCTGACAGGAAAGGTGCAGACGGTTCCACTGCGCCTATAGAAAAATCCTCCACACCACTTTGCTGGGGACTCTTAGGCATAAGTACCTTAGTTACAGAAGGTGCCAGGGGATCATCTTCACGACCATACCCTATATTCCTCTTATGAGCTTCTGTTGCCCTTTCTGCTGCCTTTCTCTCAGAGACCTGCTGAAGTAACGTGTTATACACCACCCGCCATAACTTCCCGAATTTCTTTGCTGACTTATCATCGTCTAACACTGTATCCCACAATATATCCCCAAACTTCTTCCACTCTGCTAGCTCATGAACTGTATGAGGATTAGAAAAGATACCCTTAGCATGGCCATAAGCTAATAACCCTGGTAACTCCTTTTCTCCTTTTTTAAATCTATCCCTTTTATCCCACGCTGCTCTAAATAGGCGGTAAATAAATCATATGCCGCTTGCCTATCGATACCTATTAATCAGCGCGCGCTGTTGCAGCTCTCCAGGCTCCTGCGACACGTAGTGGCTTAAGTCACCGTTGTGAACCTTAAGGGTGCTTCAAATTCCGGCACCGTCCCGGCTGCAAGGACCCAAACCCAACTTCCTCGACCATGGCGTAATCCCTTTTTCTTTTAATCCGAGAAAAAGGGCAGAGATTCGTTTATGCCCGCATTCTCCACCATTTGTCGACAGAAGGGAACCAGGACATCAATTTGATCATCACAGGCTCAATTTTATTGATCAGTACGGCGGGTTAAATACAGTTAATAATGAGCTTCATACATATTGCAAAAGTTGAGCTCAGGATTGGTCAGCTTACATATCAGCATCTACACCTACTTCTACATTCCTATGGTTCTACTTTTGATACTTTCTACATATTCTTAGGATATATTCAGGACTAATCTCTACTCCCTATCCTCATGTTGCAGCAAGGTCACTGCTGACTCTTCCTTTCAGCTTGCTGACTGCTGACTTTTCTCCTTCAGCTTAACCAGCGGCATTATGTCAGCGTGGCCTTTCTCAGCTAACCAATTATTAATAATACTCTCCACAGGGGGGTGTCAGTATTTACTGGTATTAATAGATATATTTTCAGGGTGGCCAGAAACATTCCCCACCAGAACTGTCAAAGCTCAAGAGGTGACCAGATAATTTTTACAAGAAATAATACCACGCTTCAGAGTTCCAGCCACGATATCCTCAGATAAAGAATCACATTTCATTTCCAAAATAGTGCAACAGATTAGCAGCCATCTGGGCATAGATTAGGAACTTCACACCCCATACCACCCCCAATCAAGCGGCCAGGTGGAGAGAATGTATCATTTGATTAAGCAGCAAATCATAAGACTGGGGCAAGAAGGTAATCTACCCTAGCCCAAGCTCTTCCACTAGCACTATTGCAAATTCAAACTAAACCTTGAGCTAAAGGAATGCTGAGTCCTTTTGGAATGCCTTATAGAAGACCATATAGAATACAAAGGGAATGTCCAGAATGTCCACCTACATGGTGGCATTAAGCAAACCGCTCAGAGTACATGTGGCTGGAACTCGGAGCAGGGAGTTAGATAGCATGGGGATGATGTATATGTTAAGTCTCTTGCAGAAAAGACCTTGGAACCACAGTGGGAGGGACCGTTCCAAGTGCTTCTCACCACCTTCACTGCAATCAGAATCAAGGAGCAGAATGCCTGGATTCATCACTCTCGGGTGAAGAAGGCCCAGAAACCCCTTGAGGAGTGACACCAGGAGACAATGAACTGAGATTAAAACTTACTCAGGCAAAATGAGTACCTTGCGGTCGGGAATAGCTCATATTTTAGTTTGTAGAATTGTTTTGTGTGTAATCATAACTAAAGTTTTAGAACTTGAGAGTACCTTTATTCAGAGCAATGCTGAATGGCCTTGGTCCCAGGCATTTAATCAGTATACTGGATCCATGGGAAAACCTTCTGAGATAAAGGATTTAAATCTATCCACTGTGGTAATTCATGGAGATCAGGTATATGAGGAGCAGGAATGGAAGGAACAGAAGCTGTGGACACTTCAAGGGATTAGAGGGGAAGAACTCAAGGTAGGGTGCCAGATGATAAATGGGACGGCTTATGAGAGACCAAATGAAATTAGTGTCTCAACCTCTCCTGGTGCATATGAACACCAGGAAAGCTGTGAATGTGGGTGAGCAACAACTATTATTCAACCCAGAATGGTCTCTCAAACGTGTGGAGTTGATAATGCAAATTAACATCTCAAAAATCCAACCAGCCTGCTCCTCCTTCCTAAAAACTTCCTTTGAGGGCTGGACAACATGGTTGCAAAAACAGGCATACCTCAGGAGCAGAACAAGAAAGGACCTAACTGGCATATTAGGGACAGGATTCGGAGTTTTAAATGGAATTGATTCGGAAATATTGATGAATAAACTGGCCACCACAGCAGGTAGCCTAACAAAATTGAAGCAACCCTTACAGTGATCTCTATTGGCATTAGGAACTAGCCAGTGGCAGATTTCAAAGGTTCTGTCAAAGTGGGAAATGGCCGGGGACCAAGAGCACAAGCTGATAGTAGAAGCACTTAGTACAGTTCAAGATAATGTGTCTTTAGCTTTCAGTTGTATACAAGCACAGTTATGGGTGCAGGCAACAGCAGCTCTGATCATACGGGAAGGGAGTGAAGGTAATTTTGAAATTTGGAAGATTGTGTGGGATAATGCAATTGATTTTGGAAGGAAATTTCAATCCTGATGGACTAAGGTGAATTTCACCTATGATCCTGTTTCTAATGTGGCAACTGCCTTTGTGCTTACCATACATAATGCCACTGTTTATGTTATCCATCCCATCATTGCCCTAGGATTAAACCATGAAAAAACAATACTCTATCCTTCAGAACATAGAGTGTGGGCACGAAAGATGAATGGAAATTGGCAGACAGTAAACTTAGTATCCTGCATTACTAGAGAACAGATGGGATTCATTTGTGAAGGCAATACTATTAATGCTCAGGATGTGTGTTTGGACACTGAACAGAGTATTTGTCACTTTGAAGTTCATCCAGTCACTGACCAGAAAACTGTGCTCGTATATACTGGAAAAGGGTGTGTGTGTCTGAGCGACTGCCTGTGCTGCAGTAAAAATTGATAGCAATGATGTTATTCTGTCTAGTAGAAATCATTCTAACTTCTGTATTTGTCATTTTGTTAAGATTATCGGGTGTGATTTTTCGTACTTGGCCCCAGTGACATCCCACCAGCTGATTAAAGCTAATTACATGATGTATCACAGACTACCACCTACCCCTATTGGGATGAACCTTACATTAGTGAAACAATTAATTGAGCACCAAGACCTATTGGAAATCCCGAAGGAAATCCAAGAAAGTGGAAAGAAAACCTTAATTACTGTCCAACACGATACAAAGGAGATAACCAGGGTTCTACAAAGAATAAAACAAAATATGGATCATCACTGGTGAGATGTGATCTTTGGGTGGTCACCAACTGCAAATGGAATCTTTAATAAGTTGTGCCACCCCATTGTAGGTTTACTAATATTAGTTGGGATAAGTTTAGGATTATCTATTACATTGTTAATTTGGAACTGTAGAATGCTACAACAAATAGCTGTACTAACCTCTTTGTCAAATGTACACGGTGAAGCGTTAAAAGACACTTATTGTCGTAGAGGTTTTCCCTAAGTAAAAGAATTTACTTATTTCCTAGGAAAGGGGGGAATGAGACAGAGTAAAGATCCATTCTGAATTAGGTGAAGTGTCTAAGAAAGGTGAAAAGTCTGTGAGGCCAAAGCTGAAGGAAAACTCGCATGCCGAGACAGCAAGGAGACAGAGAAAGAAAAACAGAAAAGACCACAAGGTCGATTTGCCCCCGACTTAGAAATTCCTTTGATAAAGAAGAACTGGTGCTAAATGTCATGCAGAATGAATATGTATGAACTTATTGTGAAACTGTATGCATATGCATTTGGAAGGGGGATAAAAGAAGACCCGAGGTCTTCAGAGGTACGCTTGTCTTTTTGGGGAGGCTTGCGTGCGGTGTGCGTCGTAATATAAAAGCATACCGGGCTTTACAACTTTTACAAAGTTGTGAGGTTTCTTCTTTTCTCCGCAAAACAGCTGAAAGAAAAGTGGAGTGGACCCCATCAGGTATTACTGACCACCTTTACAGCAGTCAAAAGTAGCCGGCGTGGACCCCTGGATTCACTCTACCCGAGTGAAGAAAGTTCATCCTGGATCACAGACTGTATAAACTCTGGAATGAACAAAGGCGACTCATAAGACGTGTTTAATTGCTTTCAGAATGCTATCAGTAATTGTGCTGACGTTATGGTTATTAATATCTTTGGGATGTGGAATGCATTCTTCTAGAATGAAGAGAGAGGTACAAATGGAAACACAGGTGATAAAGGTTTCTAATGCAGTTCGGGTTGAGAATGTAATGATTGGATTAGTCAAAGATTTTGCCAAAATGCAAAACACCAGTCGAATAACTGCCTGTCTGCCAATACCAAAGGGAGCAGGAGACCCAGTAAATTGGGGAATTATAACATCAAAACTACCTGAAATACAGAAGAACAAAACAATTACATGTAAACAGGTACCCGAATCGAGGCAAGTTACAGAAACCACTGTGGTATGGAAATGTGAGGCCACGGATAAGAAAGATCAGATAGAAGCTTGGGACAGTGCGTGGTCTGTGAGTATTCTTCAGATTCCAATATATGGCAAACACCCCTTGGTGTATTAAGTGGGAAGGCCCTGAGAATGAAACAGATCCAGCAATAACGAACACTGACACTAGCAGCAGAATGAGGGCAGACAAAGTAAGTTGGTGGGCATGTAATAAAACTTATGACTGCACTTCAGATGATGAAGAGATAAAACAGATGCCACCCCTGGGCAATATCCCTACAAATTGGTTGTGCTTGCAGAGGGATTAAACATAAACAAGGCAGAGTGAATTATACAGTAATTATAGGGTGTACCAGGATTACAATCCGAGGTCCACGACAATTTGTATGGGCAGAAAGTGATGGTACCTTATTACCAGGTAGATTGTGCCTGGGCTAGTCTAACCCTTGCTGCTGGGCCAAAGGCAACAACTGTGGTGTATCACCCCAGTGACATCTTTAGCTTGCTGGAGGTTGCAGCTGGGCATCTGAACAAGTCCAGGCTTGAAGGAACTCCGTTTACCTCAGGAGAGAAGGCTTCAGGCTGTGATGAGGAGGAAGGAGACGGATTCTGCCGGAGGGTTAATATCCAGAGCTTTATTCCATGGTCACAGAGGTCTGAATCTTGGTTACAGCTCCAACAGAATCCCAGACCGCATGGCTTGATTACCTTTTAAGCTCCTGGGGGAGGGGGAGGGAAGGGGCAAGTGAGCCACCAACCAGGTGGGAGGGGCAGGGTCTCAGGGGACGAGGGACACCTAAACAGGCCAATGACCCCCAGGCCTGAAGGGCATCCTTTGAAAGTGAGGAACCACACGATGCCTTGCTGGAATGTTAAGCCCGATTGACAGAATTCACTCAGCAAGGGGGCGAGGGGGAAGGGAGAGGGGTATTGCCACACCTGGGGAAAAGACCCGGAAGTTTAAAACAGGATATTACAACACACCGCAACAGTACCTGGACAACACATCTGCCTGTAGACGGGAAAGTAAAGGAGATTACCTTAGGCCTCCCAACCTTATGTCCAAATTGGAAAAAGTCCCCATTTAATGGAAAACATGAACTTCTGCAGATAAGAGCAAGACGAGAAGTTCTAGACAATGAAAATCCAGATGACACTTGGCAAGAACCCTCTAGTGGAGTGAAATTTGGATGGGCCCTAGAGTCATTGCTTGGTCCTATAGCAAACTATAAGAGTAGACAGATGGTATACAAACTTATAGGTCAGGTAGGTAGACTGGCAAGAGTCACCCGGGAAGGATTTAAAGAATTAAATATGCAGTTACAAGCCACCACAAAAACGACTTTACAAAATCGATTAGCCCTAGATATGTTACTCCTGAAAGAGCATGGAGTATGTGGATTTTTAAAGGGACAAGTTGATCATTGCTGCATTCATATCCAAAATGTAACTGCAGATGTAGAATATGACATCAATCAGTAGAAACAAATAGATCATGAAGCACAAGAAGAGCAAAAGGATTTGGCTACAAGCTGATTAGGGAAAATCTTTAAAGGATTAGGGTGGAATGTGAGTTCATGGATTAAATCTATCATTGAGAGTGTGATAATCTTACTAATTGTATTGTTAGCAATTTGGTTAGTTTACAGCATCTTAAAGGGAGAGATACAGAAGAAAATATCCTGGAACCAGAGGATAATAAAGGCACTAACACGAGATCCACGCCCACCATCTTCTGGTTCTCCAGTTCGTAACAGCATCCACGACAATGGTTACATCAACCCTGGATTTGAAGAACCAAGTACGAACTGAGGAATAAAGGACTGTATCAAGTGAAAACATTTACACCTATAGTGAAGTGAAAATGCTTACAAAGGAGGGAGACTGATAGTGGAGCCCTAGAAAAAGTTAAAGATAGAATCTAAAATGTTAGGCTTTGTGCTTTCCCGGATCAACTGCACCTGCGTAAGCAGTATGATAAATTATAGAATTGTTAGATATGATGATTGTTTAGTAATTAAATGTAATAATTATATAACCATAAGAAGAATAGTGAGAAACTATGCTGGAAATTCAGAGAGGGGCTAAATTTATGTATACAATAGAACAATATAAGTTTAATTATTAACGTGAAAGTTATGTAGCGATAGAGTATAAAACATGATCATTTCGGATGTATGGTCGGAGTCAGATTTGGGTTAAATGTACCCCAATTCCCAGAGCTCTTAATAAAAAGCACCGCATATAATCCCCCGTGATTATGTGTTTTTGAACGCTAAAACTGTCAATATGCTTCTGCTTTTTGGGATTGGTCAAACAACTTACAAAGTAAGTTGTACTATTCAGTTCTTGGTCTGCTGCTTGGGATGTGGGCTGCTGTCATCTTCGCAATGTCACAACCACGTAATGAAACTGATGCTGACAAATAAAACAGCTCAAGGCACGTTCCACAGCAGTGCCTTTCCTGTTTGTGATTTGTACATAGCCCCTGGCTCTCTCTATACAAGAGAGACTGTGCAAAGTATTTTTACATTATTCGAATTTCATTAATTCTAATGCCATATATATTTCACTAATTGCTCTCAAAAAGAACCAAACTCCCCTGTCTTAAGGCACTCTCATAACAACATGTACACACACCTCAAATAAAGACCTCCAGTACTTGACCAGAATCATGAATCTAAAATTACTGAAGGGCCATACCCTCTCATTATGTGGGTGACAGAATATGCTTGTGTTTCTACAGATACAGGACCCTGGTGGATTCCCAGAAGATTTATCAGTCCCTACGTAGAACACAGATCTGAAGACGACCCCTTGAATGAACACAAAGTCAGCTCCCTCTCCCACCATGCCACAGAAGCAGCTTTCTCTTGGAGATGAAGAAAAAAGCAATTCACATATTCAAACATTGTGGCAAGGACACTCATCACACGTAGATATATCCTACTGATAATGTCCATGTCAATCTCAAATGCAGACACACCCCTCCCTTTTCCATCCCTCTACCAGTGACCCTTTCTCCCTACCCTTCCCTCTTTCCCCTCTTGAAACTACTCCTTTTTCCCTGCCTCAAACTTCCCTTAAAAAAGTGAAGGGAGTGATTGGCAGGAGTTGGTAAGAACTATAGGGGGAACAAGAATATTTAAGGATGTCTTAAAATAAGTCAACTAATGTGTGCTTTTACCATCCACAAGTGAAAACTACCCAGTGGGAAAGAAGAAGTATGATTCTTTCTGCCATACCCTCCAGGGCACCCACAGCAGTACCAGTGCCACCATTGCCATCGTCTTTATCAGCGCCCTCATCCGTATCCAAATGACCACTGGGTGGATCATCCCTCAGCCAAAACAAAACATCTGGGTCACTCTGGCAAAGTCATTAAAGCAAGACAATCTTTGCATGGCCATGGGAAGCATGGATGGTCTGGTCTCAACATGCCTGGTGGAAGTGCCCCTATTACCAAATGAGTACCCATACCTAGGTAAGAAACCCAACCCCGTGGACACGTGGGACAAATGGATGATGATCCTTCCACACCACGTCTCCAGATGATTTGCTTTTCCAGGCCCTCGATGGTGTTAGGGGCAGTGGTGTGAGGCACAGGGTAGGTCTCCAGCCATCCAGTGGTGGCTTCCACCATGGTCAGCACATAGCGCTTGACTTGGAGTGTCTGGGGCAGTGTGATGGAGTCAATCTGCCAGGCCTCCCCATACTTGTACTTGGACCACCGCCCACCATACCAGAGGGGCTTCACTCGCTTGGCCTGCTTGATGGCAGCACACGTCTCACAGTCATGGATAACCTGAGAAATACTGTCCATGGTTAAATCCACCCCTCGGTCTTGTGCCCATTTATGGGTGGCATCTCTGCCCTGATGGCCTGAGGCATCATGGGCCCATCGAGCTAGGAACAACTCTCCTTTATGTTGCCAATCTAAGTCTGTCTTTGACATCTCTATCTTTGCAGCCTGACCTACCTGCTCATTGTTTCAGTGTTCTGCATTAGCCTGACTCTTGGGGACATGGGCATCCACATGGTGGACATTCACAGATTTTCTGCCCAAGAGGCAATGTCTTTCCACTCACCAGCAGCCCAGATTAATTTTTCTCTACACTGCCAGTTGGCTTCTTTCCACCTTTCCAGCCAACCTGACAGAGCATTTGCAACCATCCACAAATCAGTATAAAGGTAAAGCTTTGGCCACTTCTCTCTTTCAGCAATGCCCAGGGACAGCTGAACAGCCTTGAGTTCCTCAAGTTGACTTGATCCACCTTCTCCTTCAGTAGCTTGTGCAACCTGTCATTTGGGGCTCCATATGGCTGCTTTCCACCTCCAGTTCATCCCTACGATGCGACAGGAACCATCAGTGAAAAGAGCATGGTGTGCTTCCTCTGCTGATAGCTAATTGTATGGTGGAGCTTCTTTAGCCTTGTCACTTACTCCTGGTTCTCTTCATCAGTGAGACCAAAGTTTTCACCTTCCAGCCAGTTTGTAATTATCTCCAAAATTCCAGGGTGATTCAGCTTTCCAATACGGGTGCGCTGTGTGATCAGATCAATCCATTTGCTCCATGTGGGGTCAGTGGCATGGTGGGTGGTGGGAACCTTTCCTTTAAACATCTTCCCCAGCACCAGCAGTTGTGGTGCCAGGAGGACTTGTGCTTCTGTGCACATCACCTCTGAGGCCCCTTGGACTCTTTCATAGGCAGCCAAGACTTCCTTCTCTGTGGGAGTGTAGTTGGCTTCGGATCCTCTGTAGAATCCCAGTAGTTGGCCTTGAGCATCCCCAGCCACCTTCTGCCAAAGGCTTCAGGACAGACCATGGCTCCCGGCTGCAGAGTAGAGCACGTTCTTCACCTCTGGTCCTGTCCTGACTGGGCCAAGGGCTACTGCATGAGCGATCTCCTGCTTGATCTGGGCCAAGGCTTGTTGCTGCTCAGGGCGCCAGTGGAAACTGTTCTTCTTGCAGGTGACCAGGTGGAGAGGGCTCACAATCTGGCTGTGCTTGGGAATGTGCATTCTCCAAAAACCTATGGCACGAAGGAAAACTTGTGTTTCCTTCTTGTTTGTTGGTGGAGCCTTTGCGGTGTTCCTGTTGATGACCTCAGTGGGAATCTGATGCTATCTGTCTTGCCACTTTACACCCAGGAACTGGATCTTTCAGGAAGGTCCTTTGATTTTGCTCTTCTTGATGGTGAAGCTGGTTTCCAGTAGAATCTGGATGATTTTCTCTCCTTTCTCAAAGACTTCCATTGCTGTGTTCCCTCACACAATGATGTCCTCAATGCACTGCAGGTGTTCTGGAGCCTCACCCTTTTCCAGTGCAGCCTGGATCAGTCCATGGCAGATGGTGGGGCTGTGCTTCCACCCCTGGGGCAGTCGGTTCCAGGTGGACTGCACACCCCTCCAGGTGAAAGCAAACTGAGGCCTGCATTCTGCTGCCAGAGGAATGGAGAAAAACACGTTGGCAATGTCAACAGTGGAAAATCACTTTGCTGCCTTGGACTCCAGCTCGCACTGGAGTTCCAGTATGTCCAGCGCAGCAGTGCTCAGCAGTGGAGTCACTTCATTTAATGCACGATAGTCCACTGTCAATCTCCATTCTCTGTCAGACTTGAGCACAGGCCAGATGGGGCTGTTGAAGGGTGAGTGGGTTTTGCTGACCATCCCTTGGCTCTCTAGCTCATGGATCATTCTGTGGATGGGGATCATGGCATCTCAATTTGTTCAATACTGCTGGCGGTGCACGGTCAGGGTGGCAATTGGCACTCATTGCTCTTCCACCCTCAGGAGTCGTACTGCAGATGGGCTTTCTGATAGTCCAGGCAAGGTGTTCAACTGCTTTATGTTCTCTGCCTCTACAGCAGCTATTCCAAACGCCCACCTGAGTCCCTTTGGGTCTTTGTAAAGCTGTTCCAGAGGAAGTCTATGCCCGGAATCCACGGGGCCTCTGGGCCAGTCACAATAGGATGTTTCTGCCACTCCTTCCCAGTCAGGCTCCCCTCAGGTCCCAACAGGGTCAATTGCTGTGATCCCCCATCACCCCAGCAACAGAAACAGGTTCTGCCCCCACATGTCCCAATGGTATCAGGTTTCACTGCACACCAGTATCAACAAAGGCGTTGTGTTTTTGTGGTTCTGACGTGCCAGGTCATCGGATCCACACCATCCAGAAAATCCAGTTTTCCCCATGCCTCTTCCTTCCTGGCTAGAGGCAGGGCCCCTCTAACCCTAGTTATCATTTCTTTCCTGGGTATACATACTAGAGGTACTTTCAAGGGAATCTGACAGATCACACCTGGTAGCTCGGTCATGGGAGGCTGAGGCTATCTTCATTTTGGTGGAACTCTTTGGTTTCCCTCCTTGAGTTGACGCACCCGTGCTGCCAGGACAGAAGTGGGTTTCTCATCCCACCTTCCCATGTTTTCTCCATGGTCATACAGGAAGAGCCACAGGGCAGCCCATGGGGTGTACCCTCTCTCTCTGGCTGGGGGATGTTGGGCTCTGACTTTGGGGCCTGTGACTCACACTGGTGCCATATGGGAACTGTTTCTCTTCACCTCCTCCTTCATCTCCCTCTTTTCCTCTTTGAGGTCCTTGATCATACCAGAGACATGAGCCTGCATTGGGCCATTGATCACACTCTCACAATATCTAAGCTTGTTGGTGACAGAACCCACTGTCTCTCGGTTGTTATCAGCATTAATCGTTGCAATGAAGGTGGTGTATTGGGATGGCCCCAGATTTGGCAGACTCCGCAGCATTTGCCCTGTGCACCTGATCTTGTCTGGGTAATTATCATGCTGTCCATCCCTCCCAAAGAGTGCCTCCAATATTGC
Organism: Melospiza melodia melodia; assembly: GCF_035770615.1. Lineage (NCBI taxonomy): Eukaryota > Metazoa > Chordata > Aves > Passeriformes > Passerellidae > Melospiza > Melospiza melodia. The sequence goes on along the minus strand of NW_026948804.1, from coordinate 166,878 downwards.
CACTTCTCTCAGCTCTTGGATCCCTTCCTTGAGGGTCTTCCAGCACATTCTATGGTGGTGCTCCTGCATTCTCTCCCTGTGGACAAACCTCTCTCTGACACTCATTAAAAGCCGCTCCCAGAGGGAAAGGTACCCTGATTCTGTTACAAAAATCTGATTCCCACCTGACTCCTGGGTCAAGGACCCCAAATTCCTTGCCTCACCATCATCCAGTTGCACACCTGTACCCATAAGATCCCAGACCCAGAGTAACCAGGTTGTATAAGCCTCACGTCCCTGTCATACAGTGTCTTTGTGCAGATTACAGAGACTTTTGTACATCAGGGACTCGGTGATGATCTCAACCATTGGCTCCCCTGTGGGTTATGGGGCCCTCCTTTCTTATCCGTACCTGGGTGCTCTGGTTTCATCTTAGACCTCCTTATTTCCACAGGGGTGACTGCTGCTGGCTGTGACTGCCCTTGCAGTTCAGCTGGAACCTGGACGGTTGTTACATCTGTGGGTTCCACTGCTGCACCATCAGACTCTCCCTCTTTGGGGCAGGGGGAGGGTTTCTCACCAGCTGGGGGAATGTGCTCCTTCAGCATCTGGCCCATCTCCTTCACCACAACCCCCCCCAGTCTGGGTGCTTCATTTCTGAGGTGGGCTGTGGGGCAGGGTCAGGCTCTGGGGCAGCAGCATCCCTTGTCTCTGGGGTTGGTGTCAGCATGGTTATCCAGGTCAATCTTCCCTTATCTCTGAATGCTAAATAGAACAGGCCTATCAGCAACACCAACCATTGTATGATATCATTGGCATTTAGAGTGGATCTGAACCCTTTGAAAACTGGTGGGGCAGACCCAAAGAGCTGGGTGAAGGGTTGGGAGAAAAGTGCCCCAGTGTCATTTCCTCACAGCAAGTACCATTAGCAAAGTAAGCCCAAAACCACACAGGTAGTGTGTGATAGCTCTGAATCCATGTGCCTGCCTTCCAGCAGAAGTTAAAGATCCATTAATTCCTCACCTTATTGTGATATATGTTATGGAATAATTCATGCCTGTGTAAAATATATGTGAAATAAATTGTGCTCGTACAAAAAAAATCTTAAAGATTTAAAACCACAAGCTGCAGCCGGGGACAAGATTGCTTCACAAATTGAGAAATCACAGATGGCAGTGGAGAGAAAAACCTAATTAGCAAACAAAAAGACGTGGCTCTGTGCAGAGATGGGCCCTTTCCCAGGACAGTCCAGAGACACCCAAGCGATGAATACTCAGTAAGTGTCTATGATCAAGATAGTCAGAGTCTTCAAGGGTGTGTATCCCAATGCTCGGTTCCCGTATCTCGACGATCAGCATTCATCACTTCCCAGAAACAGTTCTGTCCAGCCCAGCACACAGAAAAGGAAACTGCATAAATATGGGAAGCGACAAGAAGAACAGGAGAAACTCTGCCCCAGGTGGAAAAAGCTGTATAAAACCAACCAAAAGGAGACAACATTTGTGAGCAGAGGGGATCCAAAGCGATAGAGTTTAGATCAGTGTTCACCCAGCATCGATCCCAGGCTCGAAGCTGTCCCTTTGACTGTGGCTATCGGAGACCGAATCTTCGTGGCGAAATAAAAAAAAAATAAAAATTACTGATTATTGATTGGCTTTATCATTTATTACTTATAACATTATTAAGCCATAAAACAAACTGGATTGCTGGGGAAGATGAAACAGGAAAGCCTTATAAATATGATTGCCTTTCAAAAGATTTTGAGGATATAGAAACTATAAGCAAGATTGAAATGAAAGCAAGCTTTGAGATACCTCAGTTACTGAACAATTGGAAAACCATGGTATGGCCAACTGAAGGTAATCCCCTTTTGATAAAACAATTCCCCTTGCTTGCAGACAGCTCCAAGGGTCAGAGCAGACCCCACTAGCTTGGCAGAAGGGGTCCAAAGAGGAGATTTTAGGGTTTAAAATGTAACACTGTATGGTGATGTAATGATTCTTATAGGCTGTATGTAAATGCTATAGGATTTGTATCTTGTATTAGATTGGTTAGTGAGAATTAGAATATTCAATACAGAAGATGATTTATTATATTGTAATGAGAACCTCGCTCTCTCATCCTCTGTCTCTCTCTCATCTTTTTACCACTCTCTTGCCTTCTCTCTCTTTACCACTCTTGTTACTTCTCTCAGGCCTGCTCCAGCTGTGTCTGGCAGCTCCGAGCAGGGCCCGGCACCCACAGCCTTTGCAATAAACTGCAAGTTCCACAGCCTGGCTTCAGAGATCTCTCCAGATCTCTTGGAAGATGAGACCACCTGGAGACCAGAGGACACCAGCTGAAGCTCCAGGCACAGCTGATGATTGGCACAGCTGAGTCTGTGGGAAGCTCCCATAGCTCCTGCCTTCTCCCTCCTGTTGACAGCTCCCTCCCTCCAGCCCTCAGACCCTACCTGTGGTAGTTGGTGTTCTACAGGTATTTTAACATAAAAGTTAGATTTCCTATGTTAGTCAGTGATAATGGTTTCTCCCATGTACCCCAATGGTTTCTCCCATGTACCCCATTTTGTTCCACCTAATGGTTCAGTCCTAAGTTGTTTACCACAGTTTTCCCACCACTTGTCTGCCCATCAGTGTGTCTGTCTCCCTGCTCCTCCCCTCATTCCCTTATAAGCCTTGTCAATCTCAATTGTACTACCCCTTACTCTTGTCAGTCTCTGTAGTCACTCCCCTTGTATTCTCGAATGTTCTGTGTCAGTTAGATATATCTCGATGGTGGATTGGTTTGTGAGGCTTCTTCCCTCCCCTGAATGATCCTTATTGGAGTTGCTAAGTGATGTGTTCATCCCCTAAGATCCCCTCAAGATACTTGCAAGAGCATCCTGTGAGGACTGGGCTCTGGGCTCTGGCTGGGAACAGCCTGGTTTTGCTGCTGTGAGCGCAGGCAGGAGTTGAGGCAGGTGAAGAGGCAGCAGGCAGCTTGTGTTTGTAGAGGGCCTGGGGCTGCACCTCTGAACCTCCACCTGGAAACACACTTGGGGGAATATGAGCTGGAGCTGGAGTGCCTGTCCTGAAAGGAACTGGAGTCATTCATCCTTGCCAGGTTTTCTTAAGAGTGTGTTGGTGTTTCCCAGGAAAGCTGCACATTTGGGGAAATGCCTTTGTAGGAAAGGGGATTGCTTCTCAAGGGAAGTGCTTTCCAGGGAACTCCAGTGAGGTAGGTGCAAGTGTCCCCCTTTGGCTCTCTGTGTTCCTTTCAGTCCTTGAGGCCCGTTGCACTTGGCAGAGGGGCAGGGCAAGGGAGAAGGCTGTGAAGAGGAGGTTTGGCATGCGCCTGGACCTGCAGAGACCAACCCAAGCACCTGCAGTAGGGTCTGTTCCCCCCTTTGGACAGAGGTGTGAGCAGGAGCATCTCTGTCCAGCCACGAGCCCCAAAGCTCTCTTTGAGAGCTGTGAATTAAAAGGCCTTTACACGCACACTTTTCTCATCTTCCCTGCCTGCTGTGCTTCAACTCTTGGCAATATGCATTTGCCTCCTGCCTGGTGGAAGCTGCTGTGGCCCAGGGCCAGCACAGAGCTGGGCTGTGTGGGCCAGGCAGCGTGGAGAGCCTTGGCTGATCTTTGTGTGTCCCTAGCCTCAGAAAAGGCTTGGAAGGTTTGCCTCTCAAGGCGTCCTGCTCATTGATTCTCCCTGTGCATCTTGGAGACAACAAGGTGGGCATTTCTGGCAGCTGGGCATCAGCAGGCCTTAAAATGGGGGCGTGTTGTGGAGCAAGCCCAGCTGAGATATCCTGACAGGAACCCAGTGCTCCTTGCTCCCCTCTGCTGACACGTGAGTGTTTGTCTGGTTTTGGGATGGCCCTGGCTGTGTCAGGGGTGCTACGTGGACACGAGATAGCCGGTCCTGTCCCGCTGGGTCCCAGCAGTGCCTCGCAGCAGCCCTGCACCCATGTCAGGATGCTGGCCAAGAGAGGTCCTGGAAGCTGAGGCAGCTGATTTTGAGCTTGTGCAGGTGCCTACAGGTCAAGGCCAAGGGTGTTCCCTCAGGATACAGCAGTCCTGAGGGGTGTCCCTCATTCAAAGAAATCAGCAGACAAATGCATTGTCTGCCAGAAGCCCTTTTATTGACCTGGCAGGATGGCAGGTGTCTGTACCCCACTAAAATGTTTTTCCACCATGTATAAATTTCAGTGGGTTGATGCAGGAATTGTATCAAAAATACCATCCATCTTTACACTGCTGAGGTGATTCGATAGGCAGGGGGTTAGAAATACATTGTGTCAGATTCCTAGACTTGAAGCTGAAATCCAGGTGCTGGCCAGGAGTGGTCTCGATGCCCTAAAGCAGCACAAAGTCTTCCTCAGGGTTTCCCTGCACTGAGATCATTTCCTGCTTGCCCTTAGTTCTTCTGGCAGACTATATCTAAAGCTTTTTGTCAAGTCACTCTCATGTCAAGTTAGGCCACCCAGGTTTTTCTTATGCTAACTGGTGCTAAGCACTTATGTCTGTCTGCACTAAGCACTTGTTTACTATTGTGAATTGCTTGTGCTTACTTATGTCAAACAAAGGCCTTGTTCCATTGCCAAAGGTGCCTGAGGCCCCCTGCTCCTTGTGGCACCAGTTGCTTTCCTGTGGGATGTTCTACCTGCCCGGAGAGTAAAGAGGGAGCTGGAGAAAGAGCTGGCCAGGCTGCTCTGGATCCTTTACCAGCAGCCCTGGCTGAGTGGAGCAGTCCGAGCTGAGCGCAGAGGTGCACATGGAGCAGCCGTGCCCAGGAAGGCTCGGTGGGAAGGGTGATCCAGGAACCACAGGCCTGGCAGCCTGAGCTGCCCCCGGGGAAGGCCTTGGAGCAGATCCTCCTGAGTGCCATCCCACGGCACGTGCAGGGAACCAGGGCGTCTGCTGGAGGGGGGGAAAGCTCTGCGGAGGGACAGGGACAGCTGGGGGTCCTGGTGGGGTGTTGAGGGCTTCTGTGGGGGAGTTTGGGGAGGTTGGTGTTGGTGGGCTGTTGGAGGAGGAGTTATCTGGAAGGTGAGAGGTCTCAGCTGGAATTTGAGTCAGTTTGAAGGCAGCATCTGTGGTTTGGCACAGCTTTGATTACGGAGGGCAGAAAGAATATCTGTGATTTTTCCTGTTCATGGTCCTGATTCTCCTAAAGGGAACAAGAGAGGAGAGCTGTACTTTACTGGCCACTTGGATATCTGTACCAGGGGGAGGATTAGCCCCTTTGCCATCTACTCATTTGTTTGGGCTACTTTTGTAACACTGAGTGGACTTTAATTTCTTGAGAGCTTTTATTCCTTAAGAGAATTAGGATATTATCATCCCTTCACAGAAAACCATTTGCAAACCAAAGAATAGCCTTTTCTTGCCTCTGTGCAGTGTTATGTTCTGTAAAGTGACTCTCAGTGGATGACACTAAGGCAAATGAGTTGCTGCTTTGAGAAGGGAAGCAAAATTCCAACTCTTCACCTTCACCATGCCAATGAATTTGGTAAGTTTGCAACTTTTTGGAACTATGTGAGTTGACCAATGGGAAGTAAAACTTTCCTGAATTGAGGAGTGTTAAATGACAGGTCCTTCTGTGCCTTTGCAACTAAGGTGTTTTTGTGCTGAAGGAAATTACTTCAACGAGAAAATAATTTCAGCATGGAGTAAGAGCTTCTGACAGAAACCAAGTGTTGCCAGCAGTTGCTCCAGGTGCTGCTGCCAACAGCCCCTGCAGGAAGGAGCACAGCCCCCAATGCACGTGGGCTTTGGCTCCCTGTGGCACAGAAGCCCCCCGGGGGCACAGGTCTCTGGGGCAGGAGATGGGCACCAGCGCTGCCAGGGCTCGGGGGTGGCAGCTCTGCTTGGGCAGGGACTCTGCCACACCTGCTGATGTCAGCGCTCCCCAGGCCCCAAAGGGTCAGAGCAGCATTCGTGCCCTGGCCCACACGTTCCTTGTCTGTGTCACACCCATGGGTTTAGGATGTTCACCAGCTGGGATGTGTCCCAAGGAGGCCGTGCCAGCTTCTGTGGAAGGTCCTGTGCCCTTCCCAGCGCGGCTGCGTCGGCAGCCCTGGGTCTCCTCTGCTGCACTGAGCCCACAGAGCAGGGCAGCATTTGCTGATGGACTGAGCCATTCCTAAAGACTCTGTCAGGCTGTCTTAGACACTTGGGGTGAGAGACTCCTTCCAAGCTGGGCCAATTTGGGTTGGCTGGGGGCAGCCCCAGGGCAAGGGGGGATGTGTGCAAGGGCCCTTTGTGACATGGTGCAGCATGGTCACTGTGGCATGGAACGGGTGTCCAAGGGCCCTTTGTGACAGGTGGGGACATAGGAGCTGGTGGTGACAAGACCACGCCACAGCGCTTGGATCACGCAACGGGGCAGAACGGGACAGAGCGGTGCCGTGAGGAGCCCCTGCACAGCGCACTTGTTCCTGTCTGACCCGGAGCATTTCCGAGGCCTTATTCCTGCAGCTGAGCTCGAGGCCAGACCACAGGACATGGTGCCCCAGAGGCATCTCCCATCCCTGCCACCGGTGCCCTCGAGGCCAGACCACAATCCTTGACAGGAGTTTCCTGTCCTTGTGGCAGCAGCCCTCGAGACCACAGTGCAGGACTTTCAGTGTAGCCTTTCCAAGGCTTCTGTCTTGAAGGTGCCTTCCAGGCAGGACTGCAGGACTTGCTAACTCAGAGCTTTTCTGAAGCATCTCTCCTGCAAGTAGCCACAAATCCAGTCACTGACATGGAGCAGAGACCCCCAAGAGTGCCCAAGCTGGCCTGGCTGGAAGAGGAGGAGGAAGGCCCTGGAGTTGCCCCAGCACATCAAACCATAGAGGTTGTGCCACTTGAGCTGCCGCAGGAGGGTGAGTGTCAGAGCTGGGCCACAGGGTTGGTGCCTGCACCAGCTTGGTGCCTTTGCATCCCATCCCATCGCATCCCATCGCATCCCATCGCATCCCATTGCATCCCATTGCATCCCATCCCATCCCATCCCATCCCATCCCATCCCATCCCATCCCATCCCATCCCATCCCATCCCATCCCATCCCATCCCATCCCATCCCATCCCATCCCATCCCATCCCATCCCATCCCATCCCATCCCATCCCATTCCCTGGGGACATGCCCATGGACAGGACAGAAGAGGGGCTGGGCAGACACCCTGCAGGGGCCGTGCTCCATCCTCTGAGCCATCCCGGGACTGTCCCTGCCTGGGGAGCGCAGGGCTGGGCTGTGTTCTCCGGCCTCTCCGGCAGCCCCTCAGCTCTGGCTGCGCTCGCTCTTTGCCAGGTGCAGCACTGCAGCGCACACTGGAGCAGGACCCCGCCCGCGGCCTCTTCCGCAGAACAGCCCAGGTACCCGCAGCCATCCCCACCTGGGCTGGGCCTGATGGCACCATGCTTGGAGCATTCCCTGCAACATCCCTGGCTTCTTGCCCTTCTCCTATAGCTGGTTTGCCAATTCATGAGGAGAATTCGGGAGGAAGAGGCCAGCCCCATGGGCACTGGGCTCAGAGCATATTCGCACATCTTCAAAACCAAGACCAGTGCTGCCCTGCTGGATATGCTCGTAGAGGAGGGCTTTACCAATCCAAAGCAAGTAAGCAGCCTGTGGCCAGGGTTTGATCCTCCCAGGAATTGCTTGACCACACCTGCTGGTTACTGGAAGCCTTTGAGGCCATGGCAGTGTGGTAGGAAGGGAAGCATTTCACTGGGGACATTCCTCCCTCTGGCAGCTTTCCAAGTCTCCCCGTGCCTTCTCCAGGTTCCTGCCCTGATCAGGTACATCCACCAGTGGCTCCTGGCCAATCAGTTTGCTGAGCATAGGCTGAACAGGACCCTGCTGGATCTCACCGAAGCACAGCCCGCTGATGTGGTCATGACGCTCCTGCGTGTGGCCCCGTCCTGTGACAGGTATGGGCCCCACCAGCCCAGAGGGCTCAGGGCTCCCCAGCCCATCAGCCTGTACAGCCTGGCCCAGGTATCTGACCAACAGAGAGTTCCAGGGCCTTGTGGCTGCTCCCTTAGCCAGCCCTAGCACGTCAGCCCCTGAGCATGCTGACGTGCTCCCTTGCTGCCCCTCAGGGGCCTGTCCCCACAGGGCTGGGCTGCCTGGGTGCTGCTGGCGAGTGGCAATGGGCAAAGGCAGAGCTGGCAGCCAGCTCAGGTCCCCATTGCTGTCCAGGCCACAGTGCTGTGTCTGAGACCCCTCTGAGACACAGCTCTAACCCCACAGAGCTGCTTTGACCATGTGGAAGAGCATCATGTGCTCGCCCAGGACTGCAGAGCCGGCGCTGCTGACACTCCTGGATGTGCTGGGGAGCTGGCCAGAGCACAGCATGTGCACCTCGGATGGGGACAAAACGGGTGTCTTTGTCCTGGCTGTGAGTTTCTGTAACTGGCCTTTGCTGGCCCCAAGGCTGCCTCTCCAGCAGCTCTCCATCCTCCTTCCCCCACTGCATCTCCCTGCCTCAGGCACTGGGTTGAAATCTGGCACAGGGGCAGCTTCAGGCCCACCAGGCCCCGTGCTCCTGCTGCGTGTCTCTGAGCCTCTCCCTCCCCTGCTCAGGCCCTGCCACACGGACACCTCAGCCCTGAGCCCTGTCTCGGGGTCTTTGTCCTTTGCAGGCAACTGTGGTGATGTGGAAGATCCTCCAGGTGCCCTGTGTCCCACATATGGTGATGGTGTATTTCCCTCGCTTCTTTGTACATCTGCTCTCCCAAGTGTTCTTGAGCACTCTGGATATGCCAGAGGAGGTCGATGCATTCTGGAAGGAATGCCAGGAGGAATACGGCCTTCCCACCAGCCCCAACAGGTGCTCCATCCCACTCCTCCTGTCTCTGCCATGTCCCTGGCCAGGAGCCAGTGTTCCCAGCGTTACCTTGGCTTTGCTGTTCACGCAGATTTGCAGTCAGGACCCTGAAGTCCCTGCTCTGCAGAATGCAGCACGAGGATGTGGTGGTGGCAATGGAACGCAATTGTGGCTGGGACACGCTGCTGTGTGCTGACACCCACCACTATGCTGTGGGTCTGCTGGCCAGGTGAGACCCCGTTCTCCCCACTGCCTCTGACATTTGTGCTCCGTGCCCAGGGAGCTCCACACAGTCCCCGAGGTTGTGGGCCAGAGGGCCTTATCACCGAGGGATGGCCAAGCAGACTGGAAAAGGCTGGGAGAGGAGGGTGCCAGGAGCTGCCTCCCAAATAGCCCAAGGCCCCTTGCAGGATGCTGGGGAAAGACCAGACCTCTGGGAGTCATTCCTGGCAGAGGTTTGTCCCTCTGGTCCACAGCCTTGGTTCCTTTTCCTCCTGCCAGGGAGATGTGCTGTGTCTCCATCCCCTTGTGTTCCCGGATCGCTCACTACCTGCTCCGGCTGCTCAGCACACAGGAGCCACGCTGGGAGCTGCCCGCCCTGGCGTTCCTTGTGGAGGTGAGACTGATGGCCAGCGCTGCCTGGCTGAGCTGTCTCCCAGCTCTCTGCCCTCTCGGAGCCGCAGCTGCCTGGCACGGTGCCCGCGCCCTGTGCTGCTGCCTGGGCCCGGCCCCGTGTGGCTCCTGGCTCCTGCCGGCCGGGTCCGTATCACTGCCATGTGCCTTTCAGGTCCTCGAGTTCCTGGACTTGAGTGAACATGGTGCTAACAAAGTCCTGCAAATTTTGTCAAGGCAGCTGCAGAGCGAGTGCAGGGAGAGGCGTCGCCTGGCGGTCAGGGCCCTTCTCGAGCTCATTGAGGAGCCCTCAATGGTGAGAAGGGGGCAGCGGCTGAGGCTGAGCTGGGGAATGCAGTTGTTTGGGCTTGGCAGGGCTTTGAGTGCTGGGGCACCTGGTCCCAGCTCTCCTGGCTTCCAGTTCAGCTGCCCGAGTGCTTTGGGACAGGCCTTTGGCCTCTGGGCCCTGCGGCAGCAGGATGGCGTTTCTCAAACTTGTGTTCTACACAGATCGAAAAAATGTGGAGCCTGACTGAAAGTCTTGTGGAGTTCCTGTGGGATGCAGATGGAGAGATAGTTTTCATGACACTCATGCTACTCAGCTTTATCATCTTGGACAATGACATGCTGATGCCCAGCCCCATCACACTGCAGCTGCTTGAGGCCCTCCTGCCACTCTTTGACCATGTAAGGCTCACTGCTCCCAGGCATGGCCCCTGGGTGCCGTCCGGACACTTGGTGCCCTGTGGATTTGCAGGCCTGCCCCGTGCAGCCTCAATGCTGAGATCTTTTTTTCTTCCTTCCATACAGAACAATAGCCAGGTACAGCTGCTCTCCATACTGCTCTTCCGAACACTGGTGACTCTTCCGGAAAGGGAAAAGGGAAAAAAGGCCCTGATGACGCTCCTGCATGAGAGCCTGCTGCCCCTCTTCTTCCACTGCCATGATGAGAATCGGCTTGTGGCACAGGTGAGGACTCGTGGGCTGCTGCTGTCCCCATGGCAGGAGGCTCGGCTGCCTCCTGCCCTGGCACCTGCCGGGCTGCAGCCTCCTCCAGGCCTTGGCACAGGGACGCGGGTCCTGCGCCCTGGGCTGTGGGGCCATCTCTGCCTTTCTGCTCTTCTCCAGGCTTCTCAGGAAACGCTGCTAAGTGTGGCGGAGTTCCTGAAGAGGAGGGATCTTGAAAGACTGGTGAAGAACCAGAATCTGTGGAAGTTCAGCGAGTGCCTGGTAAGGACGGCCTGCAAGCCCCAGCCTCAGCCCGGAGAAGACCCCTCAGCACGGTGCTCAGTATGCGGGCCGGGCAGCTGTGCCTCTGCACCCAGAGGCCACGCGGGCTCTTCTCCAGGCTCCCGATGGAGCCCCGGCCCGGCGGGGCTGCGGGGCGGGCCGGCACCGCGGCTCCCTGGGCAGCAGCCGGCCCTCTGCCCCTCCCCTCGGGAGCCCGGCGCCGGCGGCTGCTGGCCGCGCCTCAGGGCTCTGCGGGCAAAGGAGGCCGGGGCTGGGCGCAGGCAGCGCCCGGCCCAGGGGCTGAGCCCGCGCCAACCCTTCCCTCCTGCCGCTCTCTGCAGCTGGCAGAGGACAGGAGCAGAGCGGCCGAGCACCTGCGCCGGGCCCTGCCCTACCTGCAGAGCCCACAGGAGTCCCTGCGAGCGGCGGCCATCAGGTTCATGGGTGAGCCACGAGCCCGGGCTCCCTCCCTAGCCCTCCGCAGCTCGGCCCCAGCCCCGCCTGCTGCCCCAGCAGCGCCAGCCGGGCCCGGCCTGGACCGGGCAGTACTGCTACCGCCCTCTGGCAGCCGTGCCCTGGGGCGGCAGCGTGCGGCAAGGGCCGGGCTGAGCCCTACCGGGCCAGCAGCCCGTGTGGCCACAGCGCCGGCAGCGCCGCTGGCAGGGAACTGTGCCGCTGGCGCCGTGACAGGCTCTGTGTTCACAGGGATGGCCGCGCAGCACCTGAGGGGGAAGAAGGAAGAGCTCTGGCTCATCTGCAACGGTGAGTGAGGGCAGCGGGCTGGCAGCGGGGGCTGCCGGGGGAGCTGCGAGCTCTGCCCCGGCTGCGGAGGGCTCTGCTCCCTGTGCGGAGCAGGGGCGGCGTGGGCAGAGCACACAGAGATTTCAGGGCCACCTGGGCGATTCGTGGCCAGCAGCTTCGGGCTGCTCCCATTGGTCCCTGCTCCCTACTGGCCATGGCTAGAGCCGGCTGGGATGGCCCTGGCAGGGGGCTCTCCTCGGCTCCCTGCAGATCCGGGATCTGACCATGGCTCTGCTCCTTTCTCTTTCAGCCCTTGAACACCTGACAGAGGACACCAGCTGTGCCGTGTCAGATCTGGCACTTGAAACGTTGTATGTCCTCCAGGCACTGCAGTATGAGCGATATTCCGTCTTCCAGAGGGTGCAAGATCAGCTCTGCTGGGCATGGAGGACACGGCCTCGTGTGTCTGGGCTCAGCTGGCTGCGCTGCTGGAGCTCTGCAGAGGGCTGATGCCAGAGGCTCTGTCTGCTGAGGCCACCTGAGCCAGCGGGAATTTTCCTATTCTTAAAGATTTTTCTTTTTGTTTTTTTCTATTTGTTTTTTCTTTAGTATATAAATATAGAGTGTGTTATAATACACAGACTCCCAAGAGCTTTCTTTTGCTGCCCAGAGTCTGCAGGGCATAGGGGAAGAGAGGGAAAAGGGTGCTTGTGCTCAGCAAGCTGCCCAGGCGTGCAGTGTTGCAGGGAAAATGGCCAGAAGCCCCTTGGCCTGTGGTGGTTCTGCTGAAGCCTTTGTGCTGGTGACAGAGCGGCTGGGCAGGGGCCGGGGCTGCGGGGATCCCTGTCAGAGCGGTGCCTGGAGATGGCCACAAGCCCTGTGCCAGGCAGGAAGCACCATCCGTGTCCTCCTGCCCATGTGCTGCTGGCTGGATTGCTGAGGGCTCCCAGGTGCCTCTGGATGGGGCTGCTCTGGAGCTGATGTGGGGCTGCGGCGCTGCTGCCAGGCACCTTGGCCAGGCTGGGGCAGAGCCTGAGGGGACGGGGCCAGGAAGGGACAAGGGGCTGGGAAGCCCTGACAGGACACGGCAGTGGGAAGGCACGAGGGGGATGTGTGAGGGAGTGGCTGTAACGTTGGCTGGGGGGGAGTGGGTTGGAGACAGAGAGAGCACTCACCCCGATGTTCATGTGGCAAACAGAGAGCTTTTATTCTCAAGCCCATCCTTCTAAAGGGCTTTTGAAAAACCCAGTCTGGATAATTTCATTGCTCTGATCTCTATGCCTTGTCAGATTCTGGCCAGTAAAATGCTGCAGCCCTGGGAGAGATGTGACTGGGCGAGGCCCCTGGCAGTCAAAACAGGGCTGGTACATTCACACAGCCCGAGCCAGCCTGCACTGTGACACACGGCCACAGAGTGCAAGGCACAGCTCCGGGTGCTGCCCAGGAACCTCAGCTCTGGAAGCGTTGTCTGCCCCAAGCTCCAGGGGCTGCAGTGGGAGCCCCTGAGGCCATCCTGCAGGGACAGCTGGGAACAGGGAGCATTGCCTTGCCACAAACAGCCAAGCCAGGGCTGCAGAGCAGCTGCTCCAGCCCTGGCTGCACTGTTGTGTGCTGTGCTCTGGGGCTGGGGCTCCCTGCACAGGGCACTGGACTGGTGTGCCACAGGAGACAGAGAAGCTTCAGCTTCACCCTAACGGAGGGGGATGCATGGGCTGGGAAGGGTGGGGAGGCTCAAGGGAATTAACAAAGCTCATCCTGCTGCAAGGATGAGGAAAAGGGAGTGGGAGCTCAGCAGCGAGGAGAGCTGAGGGCTGGAGAGTGGCTCTGAATGACACTAAAATCCCACTGGACCTCTGAGACATTGCTGCTCCTCAGCCAGTGATAGGATGAGTCCCTAAGCCTGGGGCTCAGCCTTCCTTGTGGAGAGGGGCACCGAGGAAGGCAACAGTGTGATGGAGACTGCAATGGGCTGGGAACTCACTGCGGGAAAAGAGGGAGCAGTTAGGAAATAAAAGGCAGGTGGCGGGGGAGAGGACTGTTCAGAGAAGGGCTGAGCTACAGCTTGAGCAAACTGAGAAATGTCATTTGGGGTCATGCCAGATTGATTTCATTTCAGAAGTTATTGAACAAGTTTATTTTTTGAGGGGTGTCATGTTTTCCCTTGGAGGTGTACACTCTGCAAACTTGAGCTCTGCTGCCAAAATGCTCAAGCAAGTCTGTGCTGCAGGTCACACCATTTCTTCTTTGGCTGATTCCGGCCCGGTGCTGAGCTCCAGCAGTGCCCTGGCAGAGCCCAGAGCAGCCTCAGCACCCGCAGAGCCTGGCTGCAAGGAGAGAAAGCAGAAACCACCCATCAGCTGAGGGCCCCTGTGCCCTTGTCCCAGCCGCCCACGGTGCCCAGGCCATGCTGTCCGTGCTCAGAGCGGTGCCCAGAGCTGCCCATCCCTGCTGCCTTTGGCACAAAGCAGGAGGGCAGGACATGTGCCCAGCCTGCAGCCAGCCAGGGCACATGTGACGGTGGTCAAAGGGGTCTTTGCATGCGGGAAGAGATGAGGATTTGACTCCATATTTCAGAAGGCTTGATTTATTATTTTATTATATTTATATGTCATGGTTTGACGTTGGCACAAAGCCAGTGCCCCCATGAAAATACACCCTCCCTGGTTTCTGCTGTGAGATGTGACCAGGAATAAGCAAAGCAGGCCCCCACTTAGAAATAAAGAAAAGAAAACTTTATTAACGACACTACAAGTAAAAAGAAACAAACAGGGAAAATGAAAACCTTCCAAAAGCATTTCCTCCTTCCCGCACCAAATTTCCAATACATCCATCCCTCAGATCACCAACTCTCGGTCCATCACCACCCTTTAGATAATCAATTTTCTGTTCAGCAAGAGGAGAGGAGTCCTTCTTCTGCCATAGGCTTTCCCAGGAAACACCGTCAAAACCTCATGTTTTGTACGCTGGCAGTTTATATACAGACGCGAACAGGATGGGGCTGCTTTGATCAGCGTCTAGAGCTTTTTATGTTTTCAGCATCAGTCTCATTTCATGGTTATGACAATGGAAAGATGCGTACAGCTTGCTGACCAGGCAGCTGGCCAAAGAAACTTAATGTTACAACATACCATAAATGCATCTCAGCCAATTACATAGAGCAAAAGCATACCGACAGTAGTTCTATCCAATCATCTTAAACACACGTAGCTTTGCTTAAAACAATAGCGGCCGATTCTCCAACACAATGGCTCCTTTGTAAGAGACAACGAATAAAGCTGTATTCATAAGCATAACCTTCTAGATATATACTAAATAAACTTATTGCAACTTAACAGGCCCATTACACAGCTCTGTTGTCTTTGCTACAGCTTATATATCTTTTTCTGCTGCTTTAGCACTTCACAATTCTTGCTGTTTCTGCAGCCTGTCCTTTTTACAACCTTCCTAAAACTCTTTGATTTTTATAGATTCCCACATATGTGTTTCCATGTCACTCGTGGCACCTCCTGGAGAACATCTGCCATCGTGACCTCTTCCTTACATGTCCAGAGCTCTCACCACTGCACATGGACCAGAGCTGCTTCTAGGATTTTCCTTTTAAGGATGCTTTGTCCCATTCCAAAAAGAGCACAGTCTCTCACTTTCGGGACACCTGTCTGCCCCAAATTTCACCCCCTGGGACCGAGGTGTCTCAACACTTAACCCTCTTGGCTTTGAGCCATTGCCTCCCCCTGGATGCAGTCTCTGTGCCACAGGAAACATGTTTCTGTCCAGGGCTATACAAGAAAAATCCAGCTAAGGCCACTCCATCATCTCTTCTCACCTAAGATTCTTCCCCACTCTTCTGACATCTTTCACTTGCAGGAACTTTCATCACACTTGCCCATTTCTTCCTCTGTTTCATCTCTATCTCTCTTCTAGGAAGGATAATTTGCTGCAAAGTTTTCATTGTCCAAAATAAGGGTTAAAATCTCAGGCTCTGCCTGCCCAGAAGTCCCACGGCGGCCGGACACCTTCTTGCTGCACCCCCCGCTCCCTCCCTTCTCCATCTCATCCCTGCTGCGGGCACACGTTATCAAGTTTAAAGGTAGCACAGTCACAGACAGAGGCTGGCTCTCTCTCTCTCTCTCTCTCCTGGGGGTGGGGGGCTGTCCGATTCCTCTCGGTGCTCTTCCACTCTTCCACCCATCCATCCGCGGGGCCAGACCTTCATCACCTGGCTGCATGGCTTCCCCTCCCCCGCCCAGCTGGCAGCTGGGCATGGGAGCTCTGACCTGCTTCCCTCGCCAGAACCCAAGAGAGCTTCCCCTGGGAGTTCTCTGCTTTTAACTCCTGTGTTCTCAGAGGCATATCCATGTCCCCAGTGGCCACACCAGGTTCCAATATTCAAATGTGAGCACCCATTGGTTTGACCACAGCATCCCAAAAACCTCACTTCCTCTCAAACCACGACCACAATGTATGACTAAAAGTTTGTAAAAATCATATTTTAGCATTGATCTATGATCCTTCTAATAAGCTGTGTTCACACCCTTGGCATACAGAAGAGAAGGTTTAGTGGGACCAGAACTTACGTTTCACCTTCTACTCTCTTTATCTGTTCACTTTTAGGCCACCCAAGCCTCCAGATACTCTACATGAGCTAAAGTCAGAGGATGCTGCCGTTTGTTGGCACTGCAGCAGGAATCTGGATGATTCTCCCTGAGCGGCATGCCTTCAGCTGGGTGTTTCCACAGTCAAGCCCTAATTTCATGCCCATGGCCATGGATGACAGGCATTTGAAGGCATGTGTTTTTTCAACCTGCTGTCACAGAGGGAGTCAATACACCAGAGCATCCAGCTGCTAAAAGATCAAGGAAACAAGATCCAGATGGAAAGCAACAATGACTGATTCAGTGGACTTTTCAAACACTGGGGGATCAAAAGCTGGCTCTCATCTCTAGTTAAGACGATTTTGTGGGCTTTGTTTATTGTATTCATTGTGCTGGTTATTGTACCCATTTTTGCTAAATGCCTGAAAAACTATTTGGCAGAAGCCTTCTTTATAGAAAACAAAAAGGAGGGAGAGGTGAGGGCCCAGGGGTCTACCATTGGAACTGTAATACCTCAGGACAAAGTGACCGGGGTAAAAGAGAGACACTGCTCTAAATGCAATGGTGACACCCATGGGCGTTTGCAGGCTCATGCTGATGCCGCACGTTTTGCTGGCATCACCCAGTTCCACTGCTGTATTTTCCTTATATGTACTCCCTCTGGAATGTTCCCCACTCCCTTATACCCTATTGGTCCTGGCTTACTGTAATGCTCCGCTGCCGTTCCCCCCCCATATAAAACACTTTGTCCCCAGCCCCATTTTGTCTCCCTCCCTGGACCCTCTTCATCGCAATACACAATGTTTGGAGTTCCACACAAAGATCCCTTTAGAGCCTCATTCACCAGCAGTTTAGGGAAGCGTGCTCCCAGCTCTGGGAGTGCAGGTCACTCACAGGGGCTGGCTGTGGACAGGCCACCACACAGGAACTGAGTGCACCAGGGAACCTGGCCTCCAATAAAAGGCATGAATCCCACAGCCCACCCAAAACAATGCCTTGCATGTCTCTACTTTTTCCTCCTACTCTCATCTCTCATGTCACTTTCCCCATTTCCTCTGAGTGGGAGATTGGCTTCTCTCTCTCGTCTGCAGGTTCAGCTACACGTGTGACCCTGCAGGAACAGCCTGACCCACAGGGAAGTGCGAGAGGACTCTTTGTCAGGAACTGTAGTGACAGGACACGGGGGAATGGGATCAAAGTGCAAGAGTTGGAAGAGATTTGATGATGGGAAGAAGTTCTTTATTGTCAGGGTGCTTGTCCCTTACACAGGGAATAGTGCAGAGAAGCTGTGGATGCCCCATCCCCAGCAACATCCAAGGCAAGGTGGGACAGTGGCCACAGCAACCTGGTGTGCTGGGAGGTTGCTCAGCTTGGAACCCAATGATCTTTAGGGTCCCTTCCAAGCCAAACCATTCAAGGATTTGATCATTCTGCCATCCCCATCTCCCACCGCGCAGCAGCCTTGAAACTTCAGTGACATCACAGCTCCGAGAGGGTTCCAGGTGGAACGTCCAGGACCTGGAAACGAGCAGAGCAGGCACTTCACTGGCTGCCCAGGGTCAGTTGTCACTCGCTGTGTGCTCTGCCTCTCACTGCTGAGCTGCTGCTGCTGCTGCCTGGGCTTTTCCTGCTGCTGCTCTGGAACACCGATCCCAGCAGGATGTGCACTGCTGTGCCAGTGGAGGTACAGTGCCATCCCGAGCAGGGGGGCACCTGGCTTGGGCAGGCTGCAGCCATGTGGGAATGGATGGTGCGGGACAGGAAGCCCACTGGGAGTTTGGCTGCCCCTTGCAGTGTGCCAGAGACACTGAGGAGGAGATGGAAGTAGACATGGTGCTGGAGAGGGAGGAGAAGATGGAGGTGGACGAGGAAGACCCTGTTGAGGACATGGAAGTAGAGGAGGAGGACAATATCGAAGACATGGAGGTTGATGAGGAGGATAACACCGAGGACATGGAGGTCGATGAGTATGATGAGGAGGAGCCCATGGTCCTTGGATGAAGATGGAGCCCCACAGGTAAGACAGGCAGCTGCTTCCCACGCCCTGCCCACAGACACACTGGGTCCCCTGATGCCAGGCTGGGGCTGGGCTGGATGGCCCCACTCAGGGACACGGTGCCCACAGGGGGCCTGGATTGTGGTGGCACAAGCACAGCCCTGCCCTGCGCTTGCCTGGGGCCACGCCAGCCCTGCCAGCCCTGGCCCAGCCCCTGGGGCCCAGCTCCCAGCCCTGCTGGGCCCAGTGCTGCCAGCTGAGTCCAGCCCTGCTGCTTCCTTTCTTCCAGGACGGATGCAGAAGATGGCACAGATGCCACACCTTTGTAAATACGTTTCAGAGTTTGGAAGTTTCTTGTAAATATGTTCACTGCGTTAGAAGATTTCTGTAAATATGTTTTGAAGATTGTTAGTCCATCGGATCCCATGTAAATATCTTCTGTACATTGTTGTTTTTATAAGGATTTTTAAAATGAAACATGTTCTGTAAATCTGAGCTTTTGCCAATCTTCAGAAATAAATACTGTTTCTTTTTAAAACCTCACTTCTCTTTGCCATTCCTTTGGGCACAGGCAGTGTTTGCACACTTGTGGGTTCCTCTTCATCTGAGTTTGCAGGGCTGGAGGTCCCTGAGGGTGGTGGCACAGCCACCCTGGGGCTGGGAGTCCTTGGCACAGGGGCTCCCGCTGACACCACTCCTGCCACTGGGCCCTGCTGCTCTTCCAGGCCTGGGGCACAGCACTGTCCCCAAAGCTCAGCTGTCACCAGCTCTCACCCAGGGGGCTCTCACAGCACTGGCCCCTGCAGCCATGCCACCAAAGCAGGCAGCAAACCTTCAGCCACCCTCCCTGCTGGAGCCACAGGGACTCCTGGGCCCAGAGCAGGCAGGAGGCCACAGGCATGCAAAATCCACCTGCACGCTCTCAAGGCCACCACAGCCTTGGCAACTGGGGCACCTGCATCTGGGCTTCTGCAGGGGCTGATCTTTAAGGCTTGCAGCCTCCAAAGGCTCCGGCCTATGCTTCTCAGCCCGCTCTGCACTGCCCTGAGCCTGCATTGTTCCAGAGACATAAGCCAAGCCAGGGCATCTTCACCCTGCCCGCATTCCTGCTGCTGGCAGCGGCCACTGGCCCTGGGCCCCACTCGGGTGACAGCTGCAGGGACAGGGCAGGCTGTGCTGGGCAGGGGGCACGGGGCTTTGGGCCCTGTGGCTGCTGCTGCTGCTGCTGGGGGCCATGGGCCCAACAGGGCCCCGAGCTCAGCCCCTGCCTGCGCAGCTGCCCCCAAATCCCCACACTCCCTGAGCATCCCCATCACAGCTGCCAGGGGGAAATCCCACGGGCTTCAGGAAAGAAATTCCCCATAGTGACAAAACCAAGGGGTCCAAGGGGAAAGTCAGCACCAGCTGATGTTTACAGCACCTTTAAAAAGGTGGGTGCAGAGCAGGTGAGATCTCCAGGATCACTGGCAGTGCCTGCTCTGCAGGTGAGGCTGTGGGGCTGCTCCCAGTGGGACACAGCACTGGGCTCAGGCCAGCCCTCAGCCCCTCACAGCTGATCCCAAGGGGCAGGCTCAGAAAGCAGTTTCAGACCACTTGCTGCAGATATTTCAAAGCACTAAATATCATTCAAAGAAGCCACCTTGCACATTTAGTTTGGGCACTTCCACTGCCATCCCAAATGGAACACAAAGGACAGGCCTCTGCTTTCAGCACTACTGAGCTCCTCACCCAGCAATGGAGTCTCAGGAAGAGGCAGGAATTGAGTGCACCAGGGAACCTGGCCTCTAATAAAGGGCATAAATCCCACAGGCCATTAAACCCAAAGCCTTGCATGTCAATATGTTTTTGTCCTTCTCTCATCCCTCATGCCACTTTCCCCAAAACCTACCATTGCACAAATGGTCGAGGCATGCACCCTGTGGGCATCCTAACACCTTTATGCCAGCCTAGATAAGGCTACCAGTCAGGGTGTATTCATGGTGCTAGTAGTCTCCCAAGTTATTTCCTGACATATACATGAAAAATGACCTTGCATTAAATGTGTGGAATTGAGGCATTTTCAACAGAATTGTAAAAATACAGGCTATTACCAGGGACCTTCTAGGTGTCACAACCACTGTCCTCACTGCCCCCCTCATCCACATGCTTTCCAAAACCAGCAAAACCGGTGGTCTGCAGGAAACCCCACACAGACGCGGGAAGGCCCCACACGATGATACCAAATGCGAGGCCGTCCCGCCCGACTCACCCGTACATCCTTGAGAACCAGCACAGAGACCTTCTCAGATCCATCGGGACAGCTCGGTGGCTGCAGAAACTCGACAGAAGACAGCTCTGCCCTGGAACCCTAAGGCAGCTGGTAAGAGCCTTTTCAATTCCAATCCACGATATTTATGTTCACCATATTCCAACAGGCAAATACGGGCCTGAAGAACGGCACAGAGACATTTTCATTTTAACCAACACCAGGGAAGAGATGGAGACACTCACTATACTATCTGATGTAGTTGCCTTGACATCTTTGCAGGAGATAACTGTCCAGGCTCTATGCTCAGATCCTCCCCTTTTCATTCAAAAAGGAACAGTTATAGCCAGAGCCTACCTCCTACGGGACATGATCACCACACCAGCTGATCCAATGGTGATGTGGGCACAGATTACGGGCCGAAATAGATCCGTTCTAAACTGTGCTTTGTCATGGAAAGGGAGAAAGAGATGTCTTTCAGGATTATTAGATACAGGACCTGACATCACGATAATTTCCTGCTCTGTTTGGCTAAAGGATGGCCCCTGGTTCCAAATGCTGGGGAAATTTTAGCCATTGCAAGAGCCACTACCAGCTTCTGGAGTCAAGACACCATCTGCATGGAAGGTCCTAAGGGCACAGTTGCTACAGTAAGATCATTCATCACCTGGGCACCAATAACACTTTGGGGAAGAGACCTCTTGTCCCAGTGGGGGACAAGGCTAGAGATCCTATCAACACCTCAAGGTTTCTAGACGGGGCCACTGAGCAGCGAGCCACCCTACAGGTAACCAGGAAGACCAACGACCCCACATGGGTGGATCAGTGGCCCCTCCCAGGCAGAAAGTTAAAGGCCCTGCAGTCCCTCATGCAGGAGCAGCTTTCTGTGGGCCACATTGTACCATCTACTAGCCCCTGGAATGCGCCTGTCCTTGTCATACAAAAGCCTGGCACAGACAAGAAGCGGCTCCTGCAGGACCTTAGGAAAATCAATGAGGTTATTGAGGACATGGGTCCCCTCCTGCCCAGCCTGCCCTCAGCCTCCATGATACCCCAAGATTGTTAGACAGTTGTTATAGAACTAAATGACTGATTTGTTGACTCCCCCTTGCACCCTAATGACAAATCTGGTTTGCCTTTTCCATCCCTAAACCGACAAGCACCTTTACAGAGGTACCAGTGGACCGGGTTTCCTCAAGGAATGAAGCAGAGCCCTGCTATTTGTCAATGGCTTGGAGCCCAAATTCCCTTACTCATCCGGAAAAGACATCCTCACACTATCATTTTTCATTATATGGACAATACACTCATTTGAGCAGAAGCTCAAATCATTTTGGACGTTGCAGTAGAAGACGTCATCACTGCAGTACAGGAGAAAGGTTTTGAGATTGCAGCAGATAAAGTCCAAAAGAGAGAACCATCACACCCCAAACACTGCAATCAAAGACTCTGCGAGGACTCCACAGGCTCTGTGGAAGCATCAGTTGGGTACGTTCACTGCTGGGAATCACCACAGAAGATCTCGCGCCACTGTTCCTGCTGCTCCCTAAACACAGTGAAGAACTCAATTCCCCGTGATCACTGACACCGGCAGAGGAAGCAGCTGTACAAAAGGTACCCCAGGCGATTCAAACTAAACAGGCACACAGATACCACCCTGATTTTCCTTTCTCCCTGGCAATCCTTGGTGCAAGTCCAAAATTCCATGCATTTATGTTTCAGTGGGACTCAACTACCTCAGATCCCCTGACAGAAATTGAATGTGTTTTCAGAGCACACCAACCTACTAAAACTATTACAACCCCACAGAAAGTTACTGCAGAACTGATCAGAAAAGCTAGAGAGCGTCAGTGCTCCCTTGCAGGAACAGACCTTGTGAATATGTACATACTTCTCACTCAAAACCACCTCAATTGTCTACTTCAAACATCTGAACCACTGCAACACGCCTTAGATAGCTTTTGAAGAGGCTAGGATCAGCCATCACTTCCATCATCAAAATATTCCTGTGCTGCTTAGGATCTTTAAAAATACCTGAGACCAGGCAAGATCCACTGTAGCCACCTGCCCAAATTGTCAGGAATATGGCCTTGCTTCTGTCAGAGCTGGAGTCAATCCAAGTGGACGAGAGAGTCTCCACATCTGGCCATCAGACATCACACACTAAGCCGCTTTGGCAGACTAAAATACATCCACGTCTCAATGGATGCCTTTTCCAGTGTGGTTTTTGCCTCTGCCCATGTTGGTGAAAAAATCAAAAGATGCTATAAAACATTACTTTTTAATTTTTTGCACCTTAGCAGTTCCACAGGAAATTAAAACTGATAATGCTCCTGCTTATACCTTGTACTGATTCCAACACGTTTCTGACCACTGGGGTATAAAATATGTGACAGGCATACCACACTCCGCCACAGGACAGTCCCGAGTGAAGAGGGCTCACTGATCCATCAAAAGGATCCTTGATCACCTGGGTGGGGAGTCCAGATATTATCTCCCTTTGAGAGACTGGCCAAGGCTCTTTAGGTATTCAACATTTGGAACAATTCATTTATGGAGAAAACTCCCCCAATCATCAGGCATTTTACTAATTCAACTGAAGCCCAATTAAAAGAAAAGCCACCTGCATTGATCAAAGAACCTAAAGAATCTAAAGAAATTATGGGCCCGTTCCCATTAATTACATGGGGAAGAAAATACACTTGTGTCTCTCCAGCAGCAAACCCAAGACGGACCCCAGAAAAATCATAAAACCATTTCTGGAAACGGCGAGGCAAACACCAGAGCCACCATCAGAAGAACCGAATGAAAGCCAAAGAGTGAGAGCAACAGCCTGGGAAAGAGAAAGGATAAAAGGACAGATGAAGATCTCCTAAGCAGCGTTGACCACCCACACCAAGACCAAGATAGCACACACACCACTAACCAGGATATATGACTTAACATTTGTACAAACTATATTTTAGCATTGACATATGATCCTTCTAATAAGCTGTGTTCACACCCTTGGCATACAGAAGAGAATGTTTAGTGGGACCAGAACTTACGTTTCACCTTCTACTCTCTTTATCTGTTCACTTTTAGGCCACCCAAGCCTCCAGATACTACATGAGCTAAAGTCAGAGGTTGCTGCCGTTTGTTGCCACTGCAGCAGGAATCTGGATGCTTCTCCCTGAGCCGCGTGCCTTCAGCTGGGTGCTTCCACAGTCAAGCCCTAATTTCATGCCCATGGCCATGGCTGACAGGCATTTGAAGGCATGTGCTTTTTCAACCTGTGTCACAGAGGGAGTCAATACACCAGAGCATCCAGCTGCTAAAAGATCAAGGAAACAAGATCCAGATGGAAAGCAACAACGACTGGTTCAGTGGACTTTTCAGACACTTTGGGATCAAAAGCTGGCTCTCATCTCTAGTTAAGACTGTTTTGTGGGCTTTGTTTATTGTATTCATTGTGCTGGTTATTGTATCCATTTTTGCTAAATGCCTTCAAAACTATGTGGCAGAAGCCTTCTTTATAGAAAACAAAAAGGAGGGAGAGGTGAGGGCCCAGGGGCCTACCATTGGAACAGTAATACCTGAGGGCAAAGTGACCAAGGTAAAAGAGAGACACCACTCTGAATGCAATGGTGACACCCATGGGCATTTGCAGGCTCATGCTGATGCCGCACGTTTTGCTGGTGTCACCCAGTTCAACTGCTGTATTTTCCTTATATGTACTCCCTCTAGAATGTTCCCCACTCTCTTGTACCCATTGGTCCTGGCTTACTGTAATGCTCTGCTGCCGTTCCCCCCCATATAAAACGCAGTGTCCCCAGCCCCATTTTGTCTCCCTCCCTGGACCCTCTTCAGGGAAAACCACAGTGTTTGCAGTTCCACACAAAGATCCCTTTAGAGCCTCATTCACCAGCAGTTTAAGCAAGCGTGCTCCCAGCTCTGGGAGTGCAGGTCACTCACAGGGGCTGACTGTGGACAGGCCACCACACAGGAACCGAGTGCACCAGGGAACCTGGACTCCAATAAAAGGCATGAATCCCACAGCCCACCCAAACCAATGCCTTGCATGTCTCTACCTTTTCCTCCTACTCTCATCTCTCTTGTCACTTTCCCCATTTTCTCTAAGTGGGTACATGGCTTCTCTCTCCTGTCTGCAGGTTCAGCCACACCAGTGACCCTGCAGGAACAGCCTGACCCACAGGGAAGTGCGAGAGGACTCTTTGTCAGGAACTGTAGTGACAGGACACGGGGGAATGGGATCAAACTGCAAGAGTTGGAAGAGATTTGATGATGGGAAGAAGTTCTTTATTGTCAGGGTGCTTGTCCCTGACACAGGGACCAGTGCAGAGAGGCTGTGGATGCCCCAACCCCAGCAACAATCAAGGCCAGGTGGGACAGGGGCCACAGCAACCTGGTGTGCTGGGAGGTTGCTCAGCTTGGAACCCAATGATCTTTAGGGTCCCTTCCAAGCCAAACCATTCAAGGATTTGATCATTCTGCCATCCCCATCTCCCACTGCGCAGCAGCCCTGAAATTTCAGTGACATCACAGCTCCCAGAGGGTTCCAGGTGGAACGTCCAGGACCTGGAAACAAGCAGAGCAGGCACTTCACTGGCTGCCCAGGGTCAGTTGCTGCTCGATCTGCACTCTGCCCCTCACTGCTGAGCTATTGCTGCTGCCTGGGCTTTTCCTGCTGCTGTTCTGGACCACAAATCCCAGCAGGATGTGCACTGCTGTGCCCGTGGAGGTACAGTGCCATTCCAGGCAGGGGGGCACCCGGCTTGGGCAGGCTGCAGCCATGTGGGAATGGATGGTGTGGGACAGGAAGCCCACTGGGAGATTGTGCTGCCCCTTGCAGAGTGCCAGAGACACTGAGGAGGAGATGGAAGTGGACATGGTGCTGGAGAGGGAGGAGAAGATGGAGGTGGATGAGGAAGATCCTGTTGAGGACATGGAAGTAGAGGAGGAGGACAACATCGAAGACATGGAGGTTGATGAGGAGGATAACACCGAGGACATGGAGGTCGATGAGGATGATGAGGAGGAGCCCATGGTCCTTGGATGAAGATGGAGCCCCACAGGTAAGACAGGCAGCTGCTTCCCACGCCCTGCCCACAGACACACTGGGTCCCCTGACGCCAGGCTGGGGCTGGGCTGGATGGCCCTGCTCAGGGACACGGTGCCCGCAGGGGGCCTGGATTGTGGTGGCACAAGCACAGCCCTGCCCTGCGCTTGCCTGGGGCCACGCCAGCCCTGCCAGCCCCGGCCCAGCCCCTGGGGCCCAGCTCCCAGCCCTGGTGGGCCCAGTGCTGGCAGCTGAGTCCAGCCCTGCTGCTTCCTATCTTCCAGGACTGATGCAGATGATGGCACAGATGCCACGCCTTTGTAAATATGATTGAAAGCTTCAAGTTTCTTGTAAATATGTTCACTGCGTTAGAAGATTTCTGTAAATATGTTTTGAAGATTGTTAGTCCATCGGATGTATGTAAATGGATGTCCATGTAAATATCTTCTGTACATTGTTGTTTTTATAAGGATTTTTAAAATGAAACATGTTCTGAAAAATCCGAGCTTTTGCCAATCATCGGCAAATAAATACTGTTTCTTTTTAAAACCTCACTTCTCTTTGCCATTCCTTTGGGCACAGGCAGTGTTTGCACACTTGTGGGTTCCTCTTGATCCGAGTTCGCAGGGCTGGAGGTCCCTGGGGGTGCTGGCTCAGCCACCCTGGGTCTGGGGGTCCTTTGCACAGGGGCTCCCACTGACACCACTCTTGGCACTGGGCACTGCTGCTTTTCCAGGCCTGGGGCACAGCGCTGTCCCCAAAGCTCAGCTGTCACCAGCTCTCACCCAGGGGGCTCTCACAGCACTGGCCCCTGCAGCCATGCCACCAAAGCAGGCAGCAAACCTTCAGCCACCCTTCCTGCTGCAGCCACAGGGACTCCTGGGCCCAGAGCAGGCAGGAGGCCACAGGCATGCAAAATCCACCTGCACGCTCTCAAGGCCACCACAGCCTTGGCAACAGGGGCACCTGCATCTGGGCTGCTGCAGGGGCCGATCTTTAAGGCTTGCAGCCTCCAAAGGCTCTGGCCTCTGCTTCCCAGTGTTATGTTTGCTCAATTATCTCATTATTAAAAAAACTCATACAATATTTAAGGTAGCAGCAATTTTAATTAAATAGTTTAGAAAATATATAAATAAGGGATAATTTGGTTCAAATAATAGCGCATAAGCACAAACAACTCCAGGGTATGGAGGGCAGGGTTCTTGACTCTTGCCACTTCATTTACAAGCTTGCCAAGTGAAAGTCACTTCTTATATGCCATGTGTCAATACTATCTCTTCCTATTTTCGGTTTGTGACTTTTTTGTCTCTGCTCTCATTACCACCCTTATCTCGCATGTGCCACTACTCAGTTTGGTGGTCACACAAAATCTTTGGGGGTCGTCACTGATGAAGGCTCTGTAGTCTTCTTCGTTGTGTTTTAATTCACTTTTGGGTTACACATGCGCACCAAGCCAGTGCAATGTAAGCCAAGACTAACGTATCACTGCATCTGCATATCAAGGCAATAAATCTCTTATAATTAGCATTTTCTGGGACCTAAGCAGGTTCTTTAGTCATTTTTAGTAACTGTATCTTCAGCCTCTTTCCTGTGGTCCTTGAAAACATCTGCTGGGAAGGGGGGGTGGGTGGAGCCCCTCCTTTCCCTCTCTTCTTTGGCATTACAACTTTTAGCTATTAACTATTTTATTATTCTCAAATATTAATTACTGTATCAATATTTATTACTGTTTCAATTTTTATCAGCACGAATCATACCTATTTATCAGAAATCCCCCATTTCTCTTTTTGATCATTATGATTCGTGCTGTATTTAAAAAGCTGTACCTTGATATCTTTTATATTTTTCAGAATTTTGGTTTTCTTGTTGTCTCTTTTCAGCTTCAAACTTTTCTAGCATTTCTATTACTACTTCTAGTCTTTCACACTCTCTTTCAAGTTTAGTTAGCATTTCTTGGTTTATTTCAATCTTTTTAGGTCTTTGTTCTTTAACAGGGGTCGATTTAGCTTTTAATACTATTAAAGATCTTGGTTTTCTTTTTTCTGCTGATTCTGAATCTAGAGACGTTATAATCTGCATCTTTTGAATCACTGAGTGAATTAACTTAATAAAACACAGAAGTCTCAGAATTGAGCATAACAACATGAACTTTAACTTTTTCCTCAAAACACTTTCAAAGAGGTTACCCCACTAATCTGCTTTCAAAATTGAATTCTACTTTTGTACTGGTACATGAGCCACTCTTTTTATTTCTTCCGCAAGTTCTGTGATAGCTTCTCCATAATCATCAATTTCTACCCAGCACTCACATTCATTAAGTTCCTCTTCTTTCTTTTGCTAACAGATAGTTTAGGGCGATCTTGTTTTGATACACAAACGCCCACATTTGTGTATATAGCTTGGCCAATATTTTTAAGGCACCAGAGGTGTGATTTTACACTACCTCCACTACTGCTTGGAGCTTTATTAATCGATTCAACAGGTAAATTGGGGTCTTATATCTCCATGACCCATCCTGAGCCCATGTTGCTGGGTCATAATTTGCTATAATTTGTTCTGTAGGCCATTCGTCTTTTTCTTATTTTTGATTTTCTCTTGCTGTTGGAAAATTTAAATTCAATTCTCTTTTATTCTAGTGTGGGGTTTCATACAGTGGAGTTCTTAGCACATTGCTCTTAGACCTCAGTAAAACAAAGAAGGAGGGTTGTATTATTCTTAAAGTACAGGTTCTTCTCCATTTTTGAGGCTCACAAATCTAATCTGTTTTATCTGGGGCTTTCTATTTCTTATCAGTGTTTTCTGGTTGCTCCCAATAAGACCTCAGGTCGTTGATGGATTGGTAGGAGTTAGCTCTAGGACTTCTGTACCAGCATAAATTAATCTGTTCGTCTCATTCACAATTTATTTCTTTTATTGGTCCCTAATATTTAACGGGGTTTTCAGGTCACTGAATTTTTGAATGATCATTTATATTAACCACCAATGTGTGTTTACAAGAAGTATGCCCTACTATTTTATTAAATTTCTTTTCTTCTTGAGTTATACAAATGATTCTAATTACTTGATGGCTTAAAATCTATCTTTCAGGTCTCTTTAATGTTCTAGAAATTTGGGTGTGGTTCTACTTTAAAAATTGCTCTGCAGCTAAGCTCTCACCTTTCTACGGCTATCTTTTAGCTATTTTTAGACTTCTATAAATGTCACATTTGGATAATTCTAATTCTGTAGCAATCTTTTGCATCAATCTCACAAACAGATTCTTATTGGAGGCTGGCAAATCTCAATCTTTGTAATACTGTTTTAGCTGTTCATACAATTCAGCTAATTCTGTTCACTCTTTCCTCTTGTTCTTTCTTCTATTTTCTTTTGTTTCTTTTTCTTCTTTTATTTTCTCTTTCTATTTTTCTTTTAGTGCTCGATTTCTCATGCTAATACTTGGATCTTTTCTATTATCATCTCTTTCAAAACAAAGAAATCTTTCATATTGAGGGCAAATTTGATCACCATGGGGATAAGGAGCTCGCCCATTATATCTCACATTTTTTCTTACTTAATATATCTTTCCTTCTTTAATACAAACATCTATACACTGCTGCGATTGTAGCAGACAGAACTAACATACAGGTGTGTTGCAAACACAGATTCTATCTTGTCTTTAATCTACACAGGGTGATTGTAATAATCACAAAGGTTGAAGTTGCTGGGACTTGGGTTTTGCTTTGTTTGCTTTTTCATTGCCGAAACTCTGTCCAGTGTGGCCTTCTGGCTTTGGCCAACTGCCCAGGGTACCATAATGATCACAGTGAAAATAATCTTCAGGAAATCTCCCTTTCTACCTTTTTCAAGGCCCCTTGGGTTGCAACCAAGGGCCGAGATGCCAGTCTTCTTGGAAGCAAAGGTAATATCTCGGGATCTAGTCACTGGTGCTTTTAGTTTCTTTGGTACTCATAGCCCCACAGAGTTTGCTTGTCCCTTTTTAAATGCCATTTCTCAGTTCTAGCTGGTTAAGAAGCAATAATTAAAACAAAAAGAACAGGAAAAAGATTAGGCTGGAATACCATAAACCTGTATTTTCCAAAATTTTAGGGATGTGCCAACAACAATAAGATTTTTCTAATTATTTTCTGCTTCAAGGGCAGGGAGTTTATTAAATCACCGCCTCCAATAGGCAAACTTGCAGCACCAATATGCCCCTGCAACGTGCCTATTATGTGGTATATAAACTTCTTCTCCACAACAACTATCAATTTTGAGACACTGGTCTATAATATTATGAGTTGCTATTTCTCTTATTTATGCTATAGCAAATATAGCAAGAACTAATTGATTTAAGTTTCTTATTAATCTAATTGCTGCTGGAAGGGTCCCATCTCCCAGTCTCAAAGGTATCTAAAAAAAATCACTAGCAATGCATTCTATAATTAACTGGCTAAATACATAACCATAGCAAAACAAGCAAATAAATTGTCTCTCCTTCTCTTCGCTCTTAGTTACTTTCTACTATAAGTTAAAGCAAAGTATGCAAACAATACATATCCATGGATGACACTTTAAACCATGTTTACCGCACTCCTAACGTTTTTGTCTCTGAGCTCTTTTAACAACAGGTGTTATCAATCTCAGTTTCTGGAATTGCAGTTCTGTAATCAATTCTAATAATGTTGCTAGTGGGTGATCCTGGAGGAGATCTTCAATCTTTTTAGGCCATTCCCACTGATTCAGAAAGTCTTTTATTCTTTTTCCACCGGCGTTCTTCTGCCTCTGAGCTCAAGGGAATTGCAGTCGGCAGGCATCCAGGATGCTTCGTTCCTTCTTAATAAATCAGGGTTAATATAAATTAACTTAAATCTCACTATATTATCACATTCTTGGAATTACATGTTCTAACAATATTTTAGCTACTGTTTGAACTGTAGCCCGAGCTGCTGGAAATGCTTTAACTCACTGAGTTAATTGATCTATTATAACTAACAAATATTTCTACTGACTTACTTTAAGCAATTCTATAAAATCAACTTGGATCTTTTGAAACAGCCTGTACGCTGTTTTGCATCTTTTAGAGGGAGGGCTCTTTAATACTTTCTTAATTACTTTTTGACAGGTAAGACACTTCTGGGAAATTTGTTTTCTAATTTCAGATATCTTCATACACTCATAAAATTTTAAAAAGTGATCACAAAAGGCTCTTGTTCTCCAGTGTGTCCGTCTATACAAGTTATCTAAGATTTAATGTGCCACTGGTTTTGGCATCATAATCTTGCCATCAGGAAAAACTCATTTTCTCGCTTTAAATGTTGCTCTTAATTTTCTTATAGCTGCCAATTTTGCTAGCGGAAGGGAAAGTGTCTCCTGCTGAATTTCTATTTCTTTATAAGGTCATGATTTCAGTATGTCTCTTTCTTAAGGTCACTCTTTTTGCTTCTCTATCAGCCAAATTATTTCTCTGACTCTAATATCCCTCCCTCTCTGGTGTTCTTTTACATAAACTACTGCTGTTTTCTTTGAGCCTTTTAAAACTTCAAGTATCTGAATTATCAATCTCCCGTGTATTACCCTTTTCCCTTGAGTGTTTATAAGTCTCCTTTCTTTCCAAATTTTTCTAAAAGTATTTACTACACTAAAAGTATATTTGGAGTCTGTATAAATAGCCCCTTCTTGCCTTTTTAGTAATAATAATGTACCGAATACTGCATAAAATTCACAGGCTTGTGCTGACCAGGAGGGACGAAGGGGACCAAACTCCTTCATCCTAAACTTTTCCCACTTCACCTGAATGCCAACCCGTGTCATTAATTTCCAGATTATCTTCTTCAGTTAAAGAATAAATTTTAAGTTTTCTTTGACAGGGTTTTATCTGTAAATTTAAGGCTATTTTTGGATCTCTGCCTAACAAATTATTCTCGGCCTCTGGTATCAAAAATAAATCATTTACTCCAAATTTGTCATCTGTTTCAATTGGCACTCCTTTTATTACAGGAACAGGGAAAGCCTCTCCCATAATTCCGATTACTGAAACTCGCTCACGATTTATCTCACATCCCTGGGGTAATTTTGTCACTGTCAACCAAGAAACTCTTGTATTTGCTAAAAATACAACTTCTTCACTCTGAGGACCTACTCTTAGCTTTATTATCAAGGCCTCTTCTGGATGTAATTCAGTCCTCTTCGTTAAACAAAACTCTTGCCCGCCCTGATTCTCCTGAGAAGTTTTCTCATCTTGCTCTTTCTTTCTGCAATTTTTTTGCAGGTGCCCCTTTTTATGGCAATAAAAACAGGTGGGTCCCGCACCCTTCAAAATGGGGCAAGAATTTTTTAAATGTTTTTTCTTGGGGCGGGAAAAATGCACAGGTCTTGTGTTCCTAAAAATAGATCCTGACATCCGCTGCTTGTTTTTCCTTGCAGATTTTTCTGTATTCAAAGCTGCCTGCATTTCTTGAACTGCTGCCACTAAAATTCTGGCATCTGCTTTCTGCTTTTTCTCATTTCTCTTTAAAAACACTCTTTGTGTTTCTCTCAGCAACTCTTGAAGTCCCCTGTCCTGCCAATCTTCTAATTTTTCCAGCTTTTTCTTGATGTCACTGCAAGACTCAGTCACAAACTGAATTTTTAACAGAACCTGCCCTACTGCAGTATCAATATCTATACTTGAATATAATTGCAAGTCTCTTTTTAATCTTTTTAACCATTCTGCCGGTGACTCATATTTTTTTTGGTGCTCACTCAAAGCTTTTCCTATCCTATATTATGTCTTTTAGGCACTGCCCTCTGAGTTTCTTGATTTTCTTTCCTTCAGGATTCCCATTCATCCCAAAAACCGTATTAACATCCCCAATGGGCTGTCCTGAGGAATGCTCCACCCCTGAGAACCCCCCTCACAGTTCCCAGATACCTCAAACCACTGCGAATTTCTCCTACAATCCGTAGCCCCTGGGTCAAGGAACTTATTCTTTCCCTGACCCATTTCTGGCGGCAACAAACTAAGAAATCCCCGGTACCAGGAGAGTCTTTGTTTCCCCCACTCACCTTGTGGCTCAACTCTCTCACTTATTACTCTGTCACACTGCTTTTTCAATCTACCTGTTCCACTCTTATCTCTCCTGTTGTGGTATGCTGTAATGTCCCATTTTGGCCTTCCAGGTCATTCCCCCAGGTGTGTCTATGCTTCTCTCCCTTCCCCCTTGCCCCCATGCTGAGTGAGTCCTGTCAATCAGACTTAACATTCCAGCAAGGCGTCGTGTGATTGGTCAAGTTCAAAGGATGCCCCTATGCCCAGAGGTCATTGGCCTTTCTGGGTGTCATCTTCCCCTGAGACCCTGCCCCTCTCACCTGGTTGGTGCTCACCTGTACCTCCCCTCCCCCTGTCCCTGAGCTTAAAAAGGTGATCAGACCATGCGGCCGTGTTCTGTTGGAGCAGTTGCTCACGTTCAGACCTCTGTAACCATGGAATAAACCTCTGGACATTAAACCCTCCAGCAGAATCCTCTCCTTTTTCTCTTCACCATCGCCTGAAGCTATTCCTCCTGAGGTAAATGGGGTTCCTAACAAGCCTGGACTTGTTCAGTGCCCAGCTGCAACCACCAGCAAGCCAAGGTATCTCTGGGGTGATACACCGCAGTTGCTGCCTTTGGCCCAGCAGCGAGGGTCAGACTGGCCCAGGCACAATCTAACTGGTAATATTGGGAGCCTTTTTCCAATACTCTCCCTCTGCAATCTACTTGTTCTACTCCTATCTCTCCCTCTTTCTCAATCTATTAGCCCCATCCTCTCACCATCTAATCACATACTAAATTGCCTGCTACCAACCCCTCCAAGGAAATTGAACCTATTCATTCACTCTCTCAGTCTCCCTACTGAGTCAATCCCTCCTGCCCAAGGACCTTCCCACAGGTGCCTGGACCAGGGATCCCCTCCTTCCCCCTGGGTCAAACCCTCCCGGGATCCCCACTCATTCACTTTTCTTTTGCTTCCCTCCTTTCCCGGCCAGTCTCCTCGTGGAGAACTCGAAAACACAGTACTGGGAGGTCCCACACACTTCGGGGATCCGGGACTGCCCAGCCCCCGTCTCAGACACTCCACACACACTCACACATGCATACAGCCGCCCCCGACCCAAAACCCCGTGATACTCACAGCCTCCTTTTCTCGCGAGGGTCTTTGTGCACAAAGCAGTTTTCTATGGGTACTCTCTCTCCTACAAGCCGGCACTCTGATGGGAGCCTCTCCTGCGCGCTTCCAATAACTAATTTGCTTATGCGTTATTGTAAAAAGAACTCTCTTTTCCCAAGGGAGAGGGGTCTAGCCTTGGGACCACTTAAAAGTCTGGTGGGGAGCTCCTTCCCAGAAGCTATCCACCTCCCCGGAGTTAAGAGAGTCTCCCAGGTATCGGCACCAAAATTGTTATGTTTGCCCAATTATCCCATCAAAAAAACCCCAAACAATATTTAAGGTAGCAGCACTTTTAATTAAATAGTTTAGAAAATATATAAATAAGGGATAATTTGGTTCAAATAATAGCGCATAAGCACAAACAACCGCGGGGTACGGAGGGCAGAGTTCAATGACCCTTGCAACTTCACTGATGCCGAATTTTGCCCCAAAAGGTGAGAATAACTGCTTAAGAGACTCAGCCTAAGTCAGATAAGCAGGAGGTATTTCATTTCGACGCGTCGGAGAAATCACAAAATGGATTTCTAAATTATGTACAGCAAAAGCGGGTTTTTATACAATTTTAAACAGGGATTACATCATTTATTACATGCATATTCATAGGCAGGCGGAGTCTTCCGGGAATTCTTGGTCTTCCTTAGTTAAATTTTAAGCTTTTCCTAATTTGGACTTCTTCCTGTTATCTTTGGCATGTTTTTCCATGGCTTGGCTGAAGTTACTGTTGTACTTGGCTTGATTCTAATGGCTTGGCAGGTCACTTTTACTTATTGGCTTGATTCTAACAGCTTGGCAGGTCACTTTAACTTACTGGCTTCCACTTCTGCTTCTTCAAATATTCTAATTCCAAAGTTTCTTCTGTGAGTGTATTTTAGATTATTTATTAACGTATCTAGATATCTGATCAAAGTTCTTCCTAATAGTGTATTTTAGGTTTTTTATTAACTTCTGCGATTCCCTTGATATACTTTTGAGTGTCTTTTAATTCTTTTATTTCTCAGAAACTATTGTTCATTATAATAAATGGCTTCATTTCCCCCCCTTTTCTTATAACTTACGAATTCTTTCATCAAATTCTAACCCTGTAGGGCGCTGATACGCTCGTACCATAGCCCAAGTTTTAAACTCTTTAGCCATTCATCGATTCTTAGCTCTTCGTCCTTTAACTTGTGGACTCCTTCTCGAATATCCCTAATCTTGCTGTGAACCAAAACAAAATGATCAGAGACACTCATGCAACACATTCCCATGCAACACATTTTTCAAACTCCAACTGCAGCAATGAAATGCATCTCGTGTAGCTTTCACTTCTTTTCTCCCTTCCTTTTTGAGTTTTGCTGTTCCCCACTTTCCTACCCTCAATCTCTGAAGGTTCTCAATGCACTGATCTAATGCTTGGTCAGGATCCCCCTCAAAGGGCCCTACCACAGATGTTTGGGTCAGTGGGACTTGTTGTCTACACCGGGCAGCTACAATGTGAGAATTTCTCTTTATTTCTAGTCCCTTTAGTTCGTGATTCAAACGCCACCTCACAAAAGCAGTAATTATCTGTTCTGCACTTTCATACAACTTAAGTCCCTCCCTTCCTGGCAAACCTGTAAATTTACTTAACGCTCTAATCCAATTACGTTCTCTTACCCATTGGCCACGACACCTCCAACACCAAATTTGCCACACAAGTGCTTGACCATACCAGTAAGTATACCCGCACCCAGCACACTTTAGAGCAACCCAAGCACAGCAAAACATATTACTACAAGCACAACAGGTTGTACTACTCAGTGGTATGGATTCATCAAATTGCGTGGTAAGAACCCAGTTTATCCAATCCTGTGGTGGGTTCGTTAGGGCTCTGGCAGCTGGTTCACTATATTGTGCGAGACGCTGGAGGTCCTGCTGTACATTAAAGAAAAGCTTTCTCAGCAGTCGTCGTTCTTCATCTCCTGCTGTTATTCTACCCCACCACCCGACATCCCAGATACGTAAGGCTTCACCCATTTAGCAGGTACCCAGAGAGTCCCTCAAGAACTCAATGATCAGAGTTATAAAGGTTTGAGGTGGAGTCAGAATTATAATGTCTGCTCCTCTTGTTTGTTCTCCGGAGCTTTCTTGACTCATGAGAGTGGGTCCACGTGGGTCGCTCCTTGATCCGAACCGCAGTGAAGATAGTCAGCAGCACTTGGAAAGGTCTCACTTTTCTTATAGGGGTTTTCCTAGAAGATTCTTAACATACACCCAATCACCGGGATTAAACGGATGCAATTTGCAATCAGGTTGTTTAGGTTGGTGCTCTATCACCACAATAGCATTCTTATCGAACTGTTTCCCCACCGTCATTACATAATCATAAATGTACTGATTACCGATTTGGTCTATAGCGTCCCCATTTACAACTTGCACAGCATAAGGTCTACCATACAAAATTTCAAATGGACTTAACTTTTCTTTTGATCTTGGTTTGACTCTCAGCCTAAGCAGAGCAATAGGCAAAGCTTGATACCACTGCAAATTAGTCTCCTGGCATATTTTGGCAATTTGTTGTTTGATGAGATGATTCATCTTTTCCACTTGCCCACTGGCCTGTGGACGGTAAGGCGTGTGTAATTGCCATTTGATTTGTAATGCTTTGCTTATTGCTCTCACCACTTTTGCACAGAAATGTGTACCCCTATCCGAAGAAATGCTCTTCGGTACCCCAAACCGTGGAATAATTTCATTCAACAGTACTTCAGTCACTTCTCTTTCCTTATTTGTCCTACAAGGGAATGCTTCAGGCCACCCAGAAAATGTATCAGTTAACACCAACAAATACCGAAACCCCCCTTTTCTTGGGAGTTCAGAAAATCAATTTGCCATACTTCACCTGGGAATTTACCTCAATTTATGGCTCCTTGGCGTACCTTGGTTCTCGTATTCGGGTTGTTTTTCAGACACCGCTCGCACTGGGACGTAACGTGTTTTACAGCAGTAAATAATTTCGGTCCTGCGGATCTAGACCCCAATGGGCCTTCTCATGTTCTGCTTTTACAAACTGCCACATCACGTTCCTGGTACTACTAACTGTCCTGTTTCCAATGGACCCCAACCATTTTCCAATATTTTGCCCTTATTTCTTTGAATCCTTATTTCTTTGAATTCTATGATCTGATTCTTGGTAATCTGGCTGGATATTGGTATCCAACTCTCCTGGTATTAGGGCCACTATTTCCACTTCCCTAATTCTTGTGGCAGCCAATTTAGCTTCTGTATCTGCCTTCCTGTTCTCTATTTCCGGAATAGTGTTATCTTTCAGATGTCCTTTACAATGCATTATGGTCATTTGTGCTGGGAGTTAGACCGCCTCTAGCAATCGCAGAACCTCCTCTGCATGTTTGACTGTTTTCCTTGTGTAGTCAACAGTCCTCTTTCTTTCCAGATGGTCCCATGAGCATGTACAACGGAAAAGGCATATTTAGAGTCTGTCCATATATTTATTTGCATGTTTTCCGCCAATTCCAGGGCTCGAGTCAGAGCTATCAGCTCTGCCTTTTGGGCTGAAATCCCTGCAGGCAAGGGGTTCGACTCAATTACCCTTTCTGTAATAGTGACTGCATAGCCGGCCATCCTCGCTTCACGAAGCTGCTGCCATCTGAGAACCAGTTGTCCGCATCTTCGAGCGGCTCTTCTTTGAAATCTGGGCGACTGGAGTAGACGGCTTCAATTGTTTCCAGGCAGTTCGTGTTCGATGGGTTCTGCCGGGGCTCTCCCTTCTAGAAATGAAGCTGGGTTCACAATGTTAGTTACCTGAATGGTTACGTCATCTGATTCAGCCAGGATGGCCTGGTATTTTAGGAATCTGGAAGGCGACAACCAATGGTTGCCTTTCTGTTCCAGCACCGCCGACACAGTGTGAGATACTAACACAGTCACCTTTTGGCCCAACGTGAGCTTCCTGGCCTCCTCTATGTTGATTATCACTGCGGCCACTGCCCTCAGGCAGCCTGGTCATCCTTTACTTACTTCATCCAATCGCTTGGAGAAGTAGGCCACAGCTCTCTTGTGTGGTCCCAACTGCTGTGCTAGGACTCCTAGGGCCATCCCTTGTCATTCATGGGAGAACAGCCAGAATGGTTTTGATACATGTGGGAGACGTAAGGCCGGTGCTCTCATTAGTTCTAGCTTTAACTTCCTGAAGGCCTCTTCTGCCTCGGGAGTCCAAACTAGAACTTCCTTAGTTTCCTTCAACAAATCATACAATGGTTTAGCGAGTATCCCGTACTGGTAGATCCATAGCCAACACCAATCTGTCATCCCCAGAAAGGCACGCAAATCTCTCACTGTCTCTGGTTTAGGCATCTGACAGATGGCCTCTTTTCTAGCTGCTCCCAGGGATTGCTGTCCTTTGGAGACTTCGTATCCCAGGTACACCACTTTTTGCACCAGCTGTGCTTTCTGTTGAGAGACTCGATATCCACTTAAACCCAGGAAATTTAACAAGGAAATAGTCCATTCAATGCATTCTTCTTCTGTCACTGTTGCTATTAGGAGGTCGTCTACGTACTGCAGAAGGGTGCCATCTCTCAGCGGCCTTTCTCACTGTTCTAAAGTAAAAATCTTTTGACTCTCGGGAGCTAAAGGAAAGCAGAAGAATGCGTCTTTTAAATTTAATACGGTGAACCAGGCCAAGTTGTCCTTCAGTCTGGTTAAAAGCGTGTATGGATTAGCAACTACCGATGCCTGAACTAGTCTATAAGCTCTATTAGGTTTCTTTACCAGCAGGATTGGTGCATTAAAATCCGATTCTCATTCTATCAATAACCCCAGTTCCAAAAACCTTTTGGTTATGGACTCAATCTTCTTTCTTCCTTCTTTCCTCAGTGGGTATTGCTTTCTTACCACCGGTCTTGCCTCAATCGGTGCTACTTGTTTTGATTTCAGGGGGAATTGTGGAAGGGGCTAGCAGCGGGCCTGTTAGCTAAAGGAGCGAGAAGTAAGAAGAAGCTGATAAGGAGCTTTCTCCAAGGCCTTGGCAGCTCTCCCAGAAGCCTTGGCAGCTTTTCTGGAGGTTTTGGCAGCTTTCCTAGAAGTTCTGGTAGCAGGCCAGGTAACTCCCATGGCATCTGAACTTTCTTCACTAAGTTCCCCATCAGAGCCCCCTTCTACCTCAGCCCCGACTCTTCGTTTGCATCTTGCCTCGTTTCTCTCTCTATTCTCCATTCTTTAAAGAGCGAGTTCCAGGTTACTGCTAAATCAACAGCTATTTTATCTCCCACTCGAGCAGTTGCCCAGGCTCATGGGTGAGTCTCGTTCAGGATTCACTCGAAATTGTGATTCTCAGGTTAAGGTTCCACACAACTGATTGTTAGGCTTAGACCTGTAATCAGTTGTTCTTCATTTAAGTTCTCCAATAGGTCTCTTCTCAATAAGGGCTTTGATGAATTTGGTAAATATAAGAACTGATGAATTCCCATCTGTTTCCTAATACTGTATTTAATGGGTTTCAGAAAGTAAGGCTTTTCTGGTTGGCCTGTTGCTCCCACAAATTGTATAAATTCATCACTTTTAGGTACCAATTCCTGATTTAAAACTGAAAAAGTTGCTCCCGTATTAATCAAAAGTACTGTTTGAACTGTGCTTTAACCCACTGAGTTAATTGATCTACTATAATTAACAAATATTTCCACCGACCTACTTTAAAAAAATCTACAAAATCAACCTGGATCTTTTGAAATAGCTGCTAGGCTGTTTTGTATTCTCCAGAGGGAGGGCTTTTAAGCACTTTCTTATTTACCTTTTAACAGGTGAGACACCCCTGGGTAATTTGCTTTTTTTTTTTTTTTTTTTAATTTCAAATATCTTCATACATCCAAAAAAAAATTTTAAAAAGTGGTCACAAAAGGCTCTTGCTTCCCAGTATGTCCGTCTATACAAGTTATCTAAGATCTAATGTGCCACTGGTTTTGGCATCATAATTCTATCATCAGGAAAAACTCACTTCTCCTCCTTAAATGTTGCTCCTAATATCCTTATAGCTGCCAATTCTACTAGCGGAAGGGAAAGAGTCTCTTGCTGAATTTCTATTTTTTTGTGAGGTCATGATTTCAGTATCTCTCTTTCTTAAGGTTGCTCTTTTGCTTCTTTATCAGCCAAATTATTTCTCTGACTTTAATATCCCTCCCCCCTCTGGTGTTCCTTTATATGAACTATCCCCCCCATATATTAACCCCTTCCTTTGAGTGTTTATAAGTCCCCTTTCCTTCCAAATTTCTCTAAAAGTATGTACGACACTAAAAACATACTTGGAGTCTGTATAAATAGTCCCTTCTTGCCCTTTTAAAATCCACAAGCTTGCGCTGACCAGGAGGGACTAAAGGGACTAGACTCCTTCACTCTAAACTTTTCCACTTCACCTGAATGCCAACCCATGTCATTAATTTCTAGATCATCTTCTTTAGGTAAAGAATAAATTTCAAGTTTTCCTTCACAGGGTTTTATCTGTAAATTTAGAGCTATTATTAGATCTCTGCCTAACATATTCTCCTCGGCCTCTGGTATCAACAATAAATTATTTACTCCAAATTTGTCATTTGTTTCAATTTTCACCCCTTTTATTATAGGAACAGGGAAAGCTTCTCCTGTAATTCCGATTACTGAAACTTGCTCACAACTTACTTCACATCCCTGGGGTAATTTTGTCACTGTTGACCGAGAAACTCCTGTATTTACTAAAAATACAAATTCTTCACTCTGAGGACCTACACTTAGTTTACACTTAGCTTTATTATCAAGGGCTCTTCTAGGTGTAATTCGATCCTCTTTGTTAGACAAAACTCTTGCCCTCTCTGACTCTCCTGAGAAATTTTCTCATCTTGCTGTTTCTTTTTGCAATTTTTTTGCAGGTGCCCCTTTTTATGACAATAAAAACAGGTAGGTCCCACACCCTTCTTTTTCTTATTTCTACTACATGCATCACAGCAATGTTCCTTAGGCTTTGGACCCTTCTTATCTTTTTCCAGGGCTAGTACTAGGGGATCCTGAGGGACTACATTAATTTCGCATTCTTTTTGCCACTCAGGTTTATTCCTTAGGGTGAAAAACATGTCTGCGTACATTATCTCATCCCATTTATTGAGCCGGTGGAGGAAGAGCATTAGTTGTAAAATGGTGTTATAATTAGTTGTTCCCTCCGGCGGCCATCTCTCATTGTCATCTAACTTGTACAGTGGCCACCACTGTGTACAATATTTAAGGAGTGTCTTTTTACTTATGTTTCCCCCTGGAATCCTTCCCAAGTCCTTCCAGTGCTTTAAGATACATCCTAAGGGGGTTTTCATATTTACGTCCTTACTCTGTTGACCTCCCATGGCTATTCCCTGTGCCTGTTTAACTAGATCAGTCTCCCTCTCGCTTCGCAGCGATACTACCTGCGTCTCATTCACTCTCAGCCATACCCACACACCTTTATGAAATAATTCCTACCTTATGGTCTATATCAGAACAGACTGTTTTACCAGGCTTGGTCACAGAAGGTCGCTTACAGACCGTGAGATACCGGTTTGCCAGATTCATGCAATCGCAACCGTAGACAGTATAACAATTGCAGGGGGTGACAATTTTCTTCCAGATGTTTATCAACTTATTCTCTTCTAAAAAAGTACAGAGAGAGCGGCAAGGTGTTTCCTGTAAAATTTTGCAACAGACACATAGAACAGACACAAAAGGATCACCGGCTGACAGACCACTCAGAAAGCAATCTTAGTTTTTAACCCTTAATCCACAGTATTATAACATTAAATACAATATTGAAAACAGTTGCCCACACAGTAAAAACAGACCAAAGATACCAAGATAAACAAATACTCCTTCCAGCAGGACTTTAACCTGCGTTTTCTCTTTTCCTTCCTTTTTTTTTTTTCTTTTTTTTTTTTTTTTTTTCTCTACGTTCACAAAACCAAATGCTGGGACTCTAACCCAGTAGCTGGGACTCTAACCCAGTAGCAGGACTTTAACCTGCATTTCTATTTCTGGGACTCTAACCCAGTAGCAGGACTTTAACCTGCGTCTCTATTTCTGGGACTCTAACCCAGTAGGGATTCTTTACCGGGGCGTCCCCCAGCTTTCCCTTCGGGCAGTCACGTCTGACCCCCGTTTCCCAACAAAGCGCTTTATTCCAAAACCAATAAACAATTGAAATACCTCTTAATTGGAGCAGGAGATGCAGGGTACTCTTCGTCCGCCAGGAGCACTGGGCCGGGGGGGAGTCTCTTCTGACAAAAAATTCGTCAGGGCGCCCAGAGAGTCCCGACCCCGGACTCGGCCCGGGAGGACTTCTCAAGGCCCGGATCTCCTGTCTGGTCCCATCTGGGTCGCCAGAAATGATGCCGAATTTTGCCCCAAAAGGCGAGAATAACTGCTTATGAGACTCAGCTTAAGTCAGATAAGCAGGAGGTATTTTATTGCGACGCGTCGGAGAAATCACAAAGTGGATTTCTGATTTCCCGTAACAAAACAAGCCTTTTATACATTTTTGAATATAGGATTACATCAGATCATATACATCATCATTTCTTTGCATGCATATTCATAGGGGCTGTGGCGTAGGCAGAGTGTGGGCGGGGACACTTCTTTTGAGGATCATCTTGGCGGTCGTTCCGGTTGCCTTCATCATGGGCTGGGGTCTCCTGATAAGTCTTCCTCCTTAAACTTTTGAACTCTTCTCCTAATTTGGTCAATTCCCGGTGTACTTGGCTTGGTCTCTATAGCTTGGCAAAGTTCTTAGGGTCAGTTTGACATTGTTGGCTCTGAACATGCTTAGCCCATCGCTTCTCCTCTCGCTATCTCTTTCCTGTCATTGTGTTCCATGCTTTAGCTGATTAATTGCTCTATGTGTTTCCTAATACTATACCTTCTTCAAATGCCTCATATTCTATGTTTTAACTCATTATTTCTTGAAGGCTATCTGTTTTGGGGCTTCATGACCCTCATGCCATTCTTCCAACAGTACCTGCCAGGTTCCCTGAGACAATCTACCACGGCTTGGTATGCTGAGGGTTTCTTGTTCCCTTTACAGCTGGGACCACCTGAGTGCAATTTCCACACTCATCTGTGGAGCTCTCGTTTCTGCCTCTCATCGGGACCTCAGTGTGCAGACTCTGCGTCCTGCACATGGCTAGGCTCAGGACAATCAGAATTCCCACCAGGCGTACTCCTCTGCCTTTGCCTCCGCCCCCTGAGGTACCACCAGCGGCAAGGAAGACCATCTTCGTGGCAGCAGGAGTTTTCTTCAGGGAATACATTCTCTGACCTAGCCACTTACCTCCGTTTAAAGGTTCCCCACCTTGAAATTCTGATAGCATCTGAGCTGCACGGTACCTTGATTGACTTTCGGCACTCCACATCCAATATTTCTGCCTTAGATTTGAGTTTTCCACGCACCCCGTTCTGGAAAATGTGGAACCACTCTTGTGAATCTAATTCGATAATTCCTAAATCTGTGGCTAGGGTTAGAATGCAGTCAGTCAGCTCAAGCTCCTCTTCCAGACACTGGGTGCACAATCCCTTTGGCCTCTGCCCCCTTCTGCAGCGTACAATAAAAGCTCCCTGACAATATTCACACTTAAAAAGTACAAACGGATAGCATACAGAGTCAGTATACAACCTATCTACTCACTGTCGGTCATTTACAAGGACATTGGAGTTTGAGTTTCAAGTCACGCGGGGAAGAAGTGACTCTCCACTTGGCTGCTTCCTCCCGATGTTCAACTTTCTTCACCCTAGATTCGTGTGTCCAGCCTCCGCCATCCAAATGGCCGTGTCTGTTGTCAGGAGTACAAGAAAAGTACCTTCCCAGTGAGGAGAGAGGTGTACAGCTTTCCACACTTTCACAAGCACTCTGTCATCCACTTGAATTTTGTGGATAGCAAATCCCAGAGGAGCACTCTGAGATACTATCCCTTGTTTTCTTAGTTCCTGTAAGTTTCTGTTTATCCCAACCAAATACAGTTGAATCTGGCTGTCCTCAAGTCTGGGGTGTCCCACTGGCATCCCATGCTTATATGACATTTCATATAACATCTCGAAGGGTGAGAGCCCCATCTCTGAATGAGGCATTTTCCTGATATTAAGCAAGGCTAAAGGTAGGCATTTCAGCCAGGACATCCGAGTTTTTAAAATTAATTTAGACAACTGCGCTTTCAAGATCTGATCCATCCTTTTCACCTGTCCTGAGCTCTGGGGATGCCACAGAGTGTGGTATTCCCACCGAATGCCTAGCGCCTCTGCCATCTGCTTAATAATTTTTGACGTAAAATAACTTCCTTGGTCCTAATCAATGTAATTCACCACCTCATATCAGGGCACAATTTCCTCCAGCAATTTCCTGGATACTGTCTGAACCATTGCCCGTGGACTGGGGAAAGCTTCCACCCAATGGGTCAATTTGTCCACGATCACAAGCACAAATTTGAGCCTCCTCACTTTGGGCAATTCAGTGAAATCGACTTGAATCCTTTCAAATTGTCGATACGCGATGGGGCGACTCCCCAGGATGGCCTTAGTCTTGTTAATTTCTGGTAAATCAGGCATCCTTGTACCTCTTGTTTGGCCAATTCGTAAATTCCCCTGCACCGGAAAAATTTCAAAAATTGTTCTGCCAGGGTCTCTGCCCCCCCCCGTGTGTTCGCTGGTGCAGTTTCCTCAAAATCTTCTTGGTAAAACTTTTAGAGACTAGTTCTCTCCCATCTGGCAATTTCCACTTACCTTCCTCCAATTTTCCCCCAACCTTCTCATAGCTTTCAATCTCCTTTTGGGAGGGTTCAGGAGGGTCATCTGGGACCTCGATCGCTTCAATTTACAGGGTACTTACCATCATCAGTGCTGCGGTTTTGGCTTCCTGGTCTGCCAAATTGTTGCCCCATGTTTGGAACTGA
The DNA here is from genome assembly GCF_035770615.1 of Melospiza melodia melodia. Classification (NCBI taxonomy): domain Eukaryota; kingdom Metazoa; phylum Chordata; class Aves; order Passeriformes; family Passerellidae; genus Melospiza; species Melospiza melodia. The sequence goes on along the minus strand of NW_026948804.1, from coordinate 122,555 downwards.
ATTCCTGCCTGGTGTTCCTTCACATGGACCACTGAAATTTCCTCAGTCCCCATTAGTGCTTCCAAGATTTGCCGGATCAATTCTCCGTGCATCAGTTCCTTTCCCCGGGTGTTGATCAATCCCCTTACTTCCCAGATTTCCCAAAGGTGTAAACCACCCCAAAGGCATACCTAGAGTCTGTAAAAATTGTTCCCTTCTTCCCCTTCAGTCCTTTCAAGTCTCTCAGAACGGCATACAGTTCGCAAGCCTGGGCTGACCAACTTGCACTCAGGGGACCCGCTTCAATCACTTTCCCCATTCGTTCATCCACGACTGCACACCCTGACTGTCTTTTCCCATCAATCACCCTGCTTGACCCATCTACAAACCATTTTCCCCTTCATCTAATTCCTCCTCCTCCAAATCCTCTCTGATTTTTGTCTGCAACTCTACCACTTCCACACAATTGTGAACAATTTCCTCCAAAGCTTCCCCAAACAAGAACTGCGCAGGGTTTTGTGCAGTTGTTGTCCGCAATTCCAAATACTGTGAATGAATCAAAATGGCCTCATACTTAAGCAATCTAGCATCAGTGAGCCATTTATCTGCTTTCTGTTGTAGTATTCCCCACACGTTGTGCGGTGCAAATACTACCAATGGTGCACCGAAGGTTACCTTCTTGGCCTCCTCCACCAGCAATGCCACAGCCACAATTGCCTGCAAGCAGGTGGGCCAGCCCCTGCTGACAGGTCCAAAAGCCTCGACAAGTAACCTACCGGTTTCCTGACCCCAGCCCAGTGTCAGCACCCTGTGTGCCGTGTGATTGTTCACGTCCACGAACAACTGAAAGGGTCTCTTCATATCAGGGAGGCTCAGCACCGGTGCCGCTGTGAGTGCTTCCTTGACTCCCCTGAATTCTTCTTCATCCTTTTCCATCCATTTGACTCGGTCTGTGGTGAGTTTCTTGAATAGAAACTTCACCTTTTCACTGTACCCTTCAATCCACTGCTGGCAATATCCCAACAGCCCCAAAAGCTGTCTGACCTCCCTTTTCGTTTGCAGGGGTGGTAAAGCAACAATCCCTGCCACCCGCTCTGGATCCAATTTCTTTTTTCCCTTGGTTAACCAATGGTCCAAGTACCTGACCTCGGGCTCTGTGAATTGTAACTTAGACTTTGACACCTTCAACCCCTTTTCCCTTAAAAAGTTCAATACTTCAATGGTGCTCACTCTTACAGCCTCCTCCCTTGGACCTGCAACCAGCAAATCGTCTACATATTATAACAGTTTTGTTCCCTCCGTTGGTACAAAGTGGCTCAATACCTGCTCAAGTGCTTGCCCGAATAAATTTGGGGAATCCATGAAGTCTTGAGGCAACAACGTCCATCTGAGCTGCTGCTCTCTCTTCGCCTTTAGATCTTCCCACTGAAACGCAAAACAATCTCTGCTGCCCTCTGCTAAAGGACAGGTCAAGAAAGCATCTTTCAAATCAATCACGCTGTACCATGTGTCCTCAGGAGAAATGTTATTCAACAAGGTGTAAGGATTTGAGACCATGGGGAACAAGGTCTTAGTTCTCTGAATCACAGCCCTTAAATCTTGCACTAGACTAAAGCTGCCGTCCATCGTTTTCACAGCCAAAATTGGGGTGTTGTGCCAAGACATGCATGGCTCCAACATTCCTTTATTTATTAATTCATCAATCACCGGTTTCAATCCCTTCCTCCCCTCCATGGAGATGGGATATTTCTTAACCCAAATAGGGTCCTCTGGTCTCTCTATTTCGACACGAATCAGCTCTATGTCCAGCCTCCCAGCTTCCCCTTTGACATACCACACCTTCGGATCTATTTTCTCCTTGTCCTGGATGGTGAGTTTATACATTCTCACCGTGAGCCTTGAATTTTCCACTGCCAAGGTGATTTCCAGGGCTACCATCATGTCCCGCCCCAGTACATTTAAATACGCATCCTGTATCACTAAGGTATTTCCTGTACGTCTTTTGTTTTTTGTTTCTATTTCTACATCTTTTATGATCAGAACCTCAAAGGGTTCCCCTTTTGCCCCGATTACCATCATGGAATCAGTGCTTAGAGAGCACCCTTGCGGCAGCTGCTGTACCGCTGTCCGTTCTGCCCCGGAGTCTACCATAAACCACATCTCCTGCCTGCGGGGTCCTACTTTTAATTTTATCAAGGGGTCCCTCAATGTTCTGGACTCCAAACTGAAAAGTCCCTGACACCTCTCATCTTCTTGCAACATTGCCTGGTCCTTGGCTTTGTTGGGACAATTCCTTCAGATGTGTCCCTTTTGTTTGCAGTAATAGCACTCAAAATCTCTCTTCTGATTGTTTGATCCTTTTCCTTGGGAAGAGTTCTGCCGAGACCTGAGCCAGCGGGATCACCACGTCGGGAGGCAACACGGGCACTGGTGGTGCCTGAGCTGGTCTGGGCTGGGGCGGAGGAACAAGGTAGGGAGGTGGAAGATTGTCCAAGGGTTCCCATTCCTTTCCCATGTTTGCTGAGTTTCGGAGGGGTCATAGTGGGTATAAACTCATACAAGCGCACCTCCACATCTCGGCATACTCAATTTCCTCAAAATCCCACAGGCAGCAATCAAATACGTAATCGTACAAAGACTTGCAAGTCCATGCTTTAAACATGCCAAACACCAGCCAAACCATGTATTTTCTGATCTCCTTCCCTCCCCATTTTTCCATACAAAAATGTATCATTTTCTCCTTGGACCTGCCAGCTCTCCTTGGGCTCTCATACCAGTGTTCTAGCATCCACCCCAATGGACTATCTCTTGGGATTTCTGGCAGAACTTTCCTGGGACCCTGGGGAGATTTTTCCTGGGGTTTTCTCCAGAACCTGCTTTTTCCCAACCTCATTTTTCCAAAAATCCCTCCTGCGAATTTTCTCACCTTGTCTCCTCCAGCTGGGATGCTCATGGCAAGTCCTGACTCTGTCTGATGTTGATCTCCTGAGTCTGCAAAATGTCACCAGTCTTACTCAGTCAAACGGAGAACCGTTCCACTGACTTTTTGACTGATCTCCGGTTTTCTTTCCTGTTTTCTCTGCATCAGAAGGACTCCTGAAATTTTCCAGGACTGTCGTTTCCCCTTTCTGACCGAACCATGACCAATTTCCCCCCTCGAACTTTCTACGAGTCCCAGGTCCCACATGTGTTAAGGAAAAGCGTCTGCTTCCCCCTTGACGACCGTGTGCCTCACGGTATGGTGGAACTGCGACTGTGGGGTCCACACTTGCTTTGTGACAGAGTCACATCTCACAATAACTCGGTCACACCCCACTCAACCACGCGATACTCACGGTTCCTTTTCCCACGTGGATTCTTCATGCACGTTGATTTCTGAGGGGAAAAAAAAGCACCTCGGTCTTGGAGATCCCCTGGATCTTGCCGAGTTCCTGAGAGCGGGGCCCATTTTATCCCTCTTTAGCTGTGGCTCCAGTTTTGGTTCGGTGATTTTTAATTGGTCTCGCGGACTCCAATCCCGCTCAGACTGCTGAAATCACCAAGATGCCTTCAGGGCAGGAAGGGGTCCCGAACCCCAAATTCAAATCGCTTCGGGTTTCACCAGATTGTTGTAAATGATCAAATCGTGACCCAAAATTTATCAAAAATTTAGTAAAGATTTCTTAATTTGTCTGCGCGACCAAATTTCGGTCTTCAAAACCACCACAGCCAAAGAGACAGCGTTGAGCCTGTGTTTGGCGCTGGGTGAACCTGGATCTGACCTCACAAGTGTCAGAGTCTCCCCCGTTCATGCACGCTGCTTCTTGCAGTGAGGTTTTACACGGTTTATTCTGCCCGAGGCAAAGATGACCAAATTTTCTTTGAATCTCTTCACATGCATTGCTGTTTCTTTCCATGTGCAGAGGTGGACAAAAGCTGGGTCCAGGTGTGCCACTGGTGTCAATCGGCTCCCGCAAGCCGTGTATTCAGATGTATCAGTTTGGCGCCCCTGACTATCTTGATAGATGCAATTGGCAAGGCAATAATCGCTCTTGGGTGGCTCCCGATGACTCGGGATACCAGTTATCATCGCCCTGGAAGCTTCTATTCCTACGTTAAAGCATCAGTCGTTATCTTAACTTGTGTCAGGGAACTTGTTGAACCTAAATAGACAGCTGCTCCCGGCCGGGGTGGTCAGACACACACATTTGGAGCATGAATTATCCCTACCATATATTGCAACTGCATTTACCTCTCCAGCATTGCTTTCCAAAAGAAAAGAAAAAGCTGGGGAAGGCAAACTGTATAGCTCATGGTATTTTACAGTATCTAAAACATGCCAAGTCATGTAGAAGTGAGATCCTTAGAAGTGAGATCCTTAGAAGTGAGATCCTTTTGGAATTAATGGGACAGAGAAGTAGTGCAAAGGGGAGCATAAAAATAAATAGAGTAATACATCTTGGTATGGTTTTTCCTGTTTTCATTTCATTTCCTAAAAACTGCTTCAATTCTTACAGAATCTTCTCCACAGTCCTGTTTGCTCTTTCCAAGAACCTTTCCTGGAGAACAAGGTGCCGCTTCTGTCACAAGATGTGCCACCAGCTGCAGCTTCTCTTGGCTTTCCACACCGTGCGTGAAGCACGACTCTTGCAGCAAAGCAGGACAAATGTTTGAAGAAATTTACAGCCTGTTCTTTTCCTTGTGGTCTGGGCACTTGTGGCATTGGTGAGGTTTTCATTGTTACTGTTCTACACTAAGGAAACATGACCGGCTACCAGGAATTGTTAGGGAATGCAAGCCTGACTGAATGCAGAGTAAGAATCTCCAGAGCCTGCAGCCAGAAATGGAGAGCTGTGGGATAATCATCCATCAACCACATGGACATCTTGAAAGCAATGTAGAAGGTGAAAATGGGCTGACAGAGGGAATTTGTTTCATTGTTCAGTTCAGATGCTGCTACATCTCATGCATTGATATAAATCAAGAGTTACTGTCAGTTCATGAAGGGCACCAAAACAAGCTGGATTTCTCAGGAGATGACTGAAAGAATCTGAAAAGGAGAAATGCAGGGAATGACTTAGTGAGCTTTGCCTGTACAAAGGATCATTTTTCCTATTAATTTCTAGTCCATTCTCTCTGCTTTTGTCCTTACTAACAATGCCATTTTCATCCCAGATTCCCCTTGAAATGGCAACCCTGAGCTTGGAAGTGCCTGAAAGATGCCCTGTTCCTCTGCAGGGACCCTGAGGCTGAGGCGGGAGCCTGAGCCCTCTCTGGGGCAGCCTCCACCGAGCTGGAATTTGTGCCGTGCTGGGAGAGGAGGAGGAGGGGGAAAGCACTGGCGCTGTGTGGCAGGAGCAGGAGGTTTGGGCTGCAGGACATTCCGTCTGCGCCGCTGCCCCGCAATGGGCGGCCATGCCCGGGGCTCTGGGCCTGGCCCCGCGTGCGCTGAGCTCCCAACACTGCGGGAGCTCCCCGGGCTGGGCTCAGCTTCCCGCTGGGCCTGGGCAGCAGGCTGGGCTCCAGCTGGGATCAGCAGCAGCTGGAAATACCTCTGCACATCTCCATTTGCTGCTGCGGCTGCTCAGAAGAAACAATGCAGGGAGTCAAGAAGTTCTGGTTTCTCTTTCTCCTGGTAGATTTTTTCATTTGATTTGACTCTCAAGAGGCAATTTCTGTGATGGCCTCTGTCAGTTGATTCTATTTCAGCAGCAGCAGCAACAGGGCTATGTTTGAGCACTGCATGTGTGGCTGGTGTGGCTGCTTTTATTCTCCTTGACTTAGTGCTCAGGGACTTGAGAGCATTTCAAGATCTGCTGATCATGATGCCTGGGATCAAATGCCAGCCTGAGTTCACCTATTGCCATCCGGGGGCTATGTACAAATCACCAACAGGACGGGACTGCTGAGGAATGTGTCTCGAGGTGTTTATTTTCTAGCATCAGTCTCATTACATGGTTATGAGAATGGATGATGCCAGCAGCTTGTGTCCTCAGCAGCAGACAACTCAATGTTACAACTTACTTTAAAAGTTTTTACCAATCACACAAAGCAAAAGCATATTGACGGTAGTTCTATCCAACCACTATAAGCACAGGTACCTTTGTTTAAAACAATGCTTGCTTGTTTTGAATAGAATACCTGCTTGTGAGCCTTTATACACAATGAACAGAGCTCCATTATTAAGCTTAGAACTTCCTAATATCTCTGCGGCTTAGGGATTTGTTCTAGACAAGCGTTAATACACCAACCATTTTTCTATTTGTCCTTACTTTCTACTTCTTATAGAACTTTTCTGCTGACAAATCTCATGGCTACTGCTTAGCTCTAATCGTAGTTCTGCTGTCTTTGAGGCCTGCAATTTGCAGCTTTCCCAAAACCCTCTCATTTTAAGGATTCCCACATTCACCATCACAAAAGCACTATGGGTAGCACTGATCAAAAAAGGCAATTGCAGATAAATTTCAAGTGGCAAGCAGAAGAGGGCCAAGAGTAGCCATGATCTCCAATGCCCAAGGCAAAGGCAGCAGCAGCCTCCTGCTGTCACCTCAGGGTGAGTAAAACAGCGATGAAAGCAGCGCTGGAACCTGATCCTTTCTTTCTCTGAGGACTGGCTCAGGGCAGCACAGGAAGGCCCTGAGGAGTCAGGACTGTGTGTGGGTGATTGCTGCTCTAGTCCAGAATTGAGCTGGAAAAAGCCCTTGGGAGCCGAGGCAGGAGCAGGTGGGAAGGGGCCGGCGCTGCTGCTGCTGCTCCTGGCCGGGAGCCCCAATAGAACCAAAGGGCCATTGTCAGACACTACAAGGCCTCATGGAAGAAAGGGGCCATTGTGCCACTGCAGAGCCAAGAAGACCATTGTGGTATTGCTGGACCTTGTGAAGAAAAAAGATCTCTTGTGATACTACAAGGCCTCATGGAACCAAGGCGCAGTTGTAATGCTGCGAGGCCCCAAGGATCCAAGAACATGGAAAAGTTCTGTTTGGCTTGGCTTGACTGGTCCAGCTTACCTTGGCATGTTGAGGGTTGCTTCTCCACCGCCCCTGAAGCCCTGGAGTTCTGTGCTTTCCTTCCTGTGGGAAAGAACTCTCCTCCTTTAGGGGTTCATGGCTGAAATTGGGATTCTACATCCAAATTCACTTATATCGAAGGATGATTCCTATATGAAATCTGCCAGAACAGACAGCTCTGGGTGGCCTTGACATCTTGGGGGCCACCTCTCATCTGCCTTCAAATACTGTGGGGGTGTGCTTTTCTTTCCATGGAAAAATCATCTTTCAAGTGCAGGTGTCCATAGCCAAAATTGGGAATCTGCCTCCAAAATTCCTTATATCCAAGGATAGCTCCCAGGACTGTCTAAGTTCCCTTGGCTTCCTGAGGGCCAGCTCTCATCTGCCTGTGAAACACCTGGGCTCTGTACTTTCCTTCCTATGCAAAAGAACTGTCCTTGTCCAGATGCCCATGGACAAAACTGGGATTTGGCATCCAAAATTTCATTTATAAAAGGATTCCTCCCAGACAAAAGATGCCAAGACAAACTGGTCTGGATGGCCTTGGCCTCCTTGGAGCTGCCTCTAATCAGCCTTTAAAACACTGGGGCTCTGCCCTTTCCTTCCTGTGGAGAAGAACTGTCATTATGGTCCAGGTACCCATGGCTGAAATGGAATTCCACTTCCAAAACTCCACAAATATCCAAGGGTTGCTTTCAGACAAAAGCCACAAGGACAGACAGGTCTGGCTGGCCTTGGCCTCTGGTGACTGCTTCTAATCTGCCTTCAAACTCCTGGGGCTCTGTGATTTCCTTCCTGTAGAAAAGAACCGTCCTTCTTGTCCAGGAACCCATGGCCTCAGGCACATGAGCACTGTACAGGGACAGAGGAGCTCTGTGCTCAGTGGGGTGGGAACTGAAGAGAGCAGAGGAGAGCCCTGGGAGGGACTGAAGAGTAGTTTCAGTGATAGTGGATCCTCTTGATATAAAAGAAAAAGGCAGAAAAAAGAAAAAATTAATAAAAATGGCAGCGGGGCTGGTCCAGACTGGACAGCAGGAGAAAGAAATTTCCCTCCAGGGCATAGCTCTGGTCCAACACCAGAAGGAGCCTGGGTCATCACCAGGCTTTTTGTGTGCAGTCAGAGGCAGGCAGGAGGCAGAGCTGTCAGCAAAGGAAGGGGTCAGCCAGGTGGGGCAGCCAGGGGATGAGTTTTACAACATGGCTTATGTGGTCCAAGACCTGTTCCACATTGCCAAATGATGGCTGCAGCCTTGGGTGATATTTGGCCAACATCCCTGTCAATCACTGTAACAAGTTGACCAGGAGAGATTCACATCAGACTCTGTCAGTAGTTGGGTTCCACTGAAGGACAGAATTTTATTCAGTATTATCTTCATTTTGAAAGTAAGAGCAGTGATACTGGAGTCTTCTGTAGCAGGGAACATGGTATACCATAAGGAACATGTGGACCATAGTAAAAGATGTTAAATAAATGAATAAAATACATTAAATTAAAAAATACATTTGTAAATAAATAAATAAAAACCTTCTCAGCTGTTCCAGGAGACCCTCAGCCTCATGATCTGGGAAGAAAACTTATCACCATGAGTCAGCAGAGTGGCTCTCCAGATGGCTTTGCAGAATGGCTGGTATTACTGCCTAGTGTTACAGGGTTAATATTGGGTGGCAAGGAAGCAGCATTTTTGAATTTCACTAGACTTAATATGGAACGTTAGGGGAAGAACCAAAGAAGGAAAAGGGAGGAATCAAGGTGGTTTGGAGAGAAATAGACATAGGAAAATAAAGGAATAGTACAATAAGTGGTGTCAGTCATGCTGACAGATGCTGACAAATGCTGATCAGTGTGCTTGTAAGGCCATGCCTTGCACCTGGTGCCTGCACTGTTCCACAGTACCCTGTTTCCTCATTAGACTCAATGTGTATTTTCTGACTGCGCTGCAGAGCCAGTGGGATCTGGTGGAGTCAGATGAGAAACCTTTTTGCACACTTGTCTGTGTGTATGAACATGTCTGTATGAGGTAGTCGAAAAGTTGAGTGTCCAAAGGCCAGCTACAGGGTGGTACATATGGTGTTGATAATGGTACCCTTTATCATGGTATAGCATGATAACTTATCCTTTGGGGCTCAGTAATCTAAAGATCTAGAGAATGTCTTATGGATAGGCCTTAGTTACCCTTAATGACCCCTTCTTTCCTCTAAAAATACAAATGACATCAGGTTAGTTACAATTTCACCCATGAATTTCTTAAAAAAGGAGAGCCATAAGGCTGCAGGACAAAGTCACTTCCCAGTTGTCCTCTTCAGTTTCAAGCTTCCAGAACAATAGTTGTATTGAAAAACACATGGATTCTAACTTGGCCCCTTTCTGGAGTGCTATGGTCATGAATGCCAATGCCTGAAATGGTTCTTAATTACTTTTACCTTTTTATTAGATATTACACACAAAGAAGGACACTCTTCTGTTCAGAAAGGTAAGTTTCATTATAATGAAAACCACCAAAGGATAGTATAAGGACTTATGATCCTATATTTTCAGAAAAAAGAGATGAGAGTTTATGTTTTGGTGCTCTGTAGACATCCATATGGACAACATTCCAATATGCCAAGGTATGTGTCCAAAAGGTACAGGGGGACCTTTTCCCAGAGCCTGCAGGGACAGAGGCGCAGGGCAGGGACACCGTGGGACAGCCTGGGCTGCACAGGGCACAGGCATGGGCAGCAGCTGCAAGACAGCCCTGCCAGAGCCAACTTGGGCAGCACTTTGGCCATGGCTGCTGGGCCTGGGCCTGAGGCAGGAGCAGGAGACAAGTGACCCTTGCAGGCCTGGGGCCTCATTGCCTCCTTGTCCCTGCTCAGCAGCCTGGCAGGGGCCGCCCCATGCTCCTGCCCTTGCCATTGCACATCCCCACATGCCAGTGCCCATCCCGGCAAGAGCCCTGAGCAAGGAGGGAGGGACAGCATCTGCCTGGCCAGGGGCTGGGGCTCAGGCCTTGGCCCTTTGCATTCCTGAAACACATCCAGTTTTGCTCAGCACCAGAGACACCTTGGCCTTGTTTGTCCCCAGCTGTCATCACTGCCTCCAGTGTTCTGCTCTAACTGGAACCTGGGGACACTTTCTCAGTTGTGTCCCTCAGTGGGACTCATTAAAACTTCAAGAAAGTTCAGAGTTTCAATTTAATTTTGAGTTCTTGAGAAGTTTATTGAAGACACTCTCAGGGACTGAGTCTGGTGTAAACAACATAAAAGCCCTGAGAGCGTCATTAAAGTTTTCCTAGTCCACTTATGGAGAAAGATTTCAAAGAACTTGTAAAAAATACACATTCCTATTTTAAAGGATATATTTTATTTTATTTCTTTTTAGAGCAGATGTTGTTGCAGCATTCTGTGATTGATATTGACCCAGGGTCTCTCCTCAGGAGCTCCGGCCTGCTCACAGAAGCTGTGCCTGGAGCTCTGACCCAGTGTGGACAACCTTGCTCCACATTGCCCAGCCCCATCCTGTCTGTCCTCACTCCCCTGGGCCCTGCTGTGCTTGCAGAGCTGGCTGCACTCAGCCTAAGAGGGGTTTTCACTTTTTGGGGATTTTTTGAAGCAGTCTCAAACTCCTGAGTTTCTCCACTGCAAACAGACACACTGCTCAGGTGTGTGCCAGCCCCAGGTGCCACCAAAGCCACTGCAGAGCTGCCCTGGGCCAGCTGTGAGGGTGGATCATCAGCCCAAGCTGCACGGGGCCACTGCAAGGGGCTGTGGCCATGGGCACTGCACTGACCCCACTGCTGGGTTTGGCTGCCACGGGCACCGAGAGAAATTAAACTGTCCTTGGAAACACTGGGGAGGACTGGGACATACTGGGGAACACTGGGAACGCTGTGGGAGACACTGGGACATACTGGGAGTGACACTGGGAGATACTGGGAGAAACTGGGGACACTGGGGATATTGCAGAGATGACTGGGGACACTGGGGCATCCTGTGGATGACACTGGGAGGGACTGTGAACAACTGGGAATGAACTCAGGTGTATTGGGACAGACTGGGCTGTACTGGGAGGGATCGGAGGGTTACTAGCTTATACTGGGTTCTACTGGGGAAGAATTGGGCTTCACTGATGTTACACTCGTCTGTACTGGGGATGAACTGGTCTTTACTGGGAGGGACTGGAGGAGGGTGAATTGGCTGTTCCCACCTCCACTGCATCCCATTTGCTGAAGCTCCCGCCCATCTCCAGCCACAGCCAATCAGCACCAGGAATCCGGGCCTCGGGGCGGTGCTTACATGGGCGGCAAATTTTCTTTTTGCCTACAACTCCCGTCATGCCCCGCGGCCAAACTGAGCCCATTGCAGCCGGGAGAACAACTCCCGTCATGCCCCGCGCTCCACAGAACTCCGGGATCCGTCCCCATCTGTCCCATAAGTGTCCCCCAAACACTCCAGAGTCCCTCAGTGCCCCCTCAGCGCCCATTCGGGACTCCCATAAGCACCCCCGAACCCCTGAGTGCTCGCACCCTCACAGATGCCCGATATAGCCACTTCTGGAAATTCATCTGCTCTCGTCCCCCGTGGCCCCAGAGCCCCCCAGAACACAGTCCCACGCCTAAAACTCCGGCCGCGACCCGCGCCCTAAAGAGCCCGGTTGGAGCTCTCCGAGCTCCTCCCAAGGGCTCCCGTGCCGTTTGTGTTTCCCCAGAGGATCTCAAGTCGGGGCTCGGACGCAAAGGTGTCCCCCAAGAGCCGTCCCGGACTCCCAAACTTTTCGTTCTTACCACTTTCGGGACTACAGCTCCCATCAAGCTCCGCGGCGCACGACCAGCGCCATTTTAGGCGGGACTTCATCTCCCGTCATGCCTGGCGCCCCACCGAGAGCCATTGCAGCTGCGCCTAGAACTGCCGTGATGCTCCGCGGCCCCGTTAAACCGTATGTTATCTGCGCCTACAACTCCCATCACCCCCCGCGCCCCAGAGAGCCCCGGTCGAGTCCCTCCACGTGCCCGCCCGGACCCCGAAGGTCCCCAAATTCCCCTCCCTCACCTCCAAGGGCCCCCCTGGACCCCCAAGTGCTGTCCCGGACCCTGAACTGGCCCTCAGAATCCCTGCGTGCCCCTCCAAGTTCCTACCCGGCTCCCCCAAGTGTGCTCCAGACCCTCAAGTTCCCTCTGAATTCCCTCCCCAGACCCAAAACCGCCCAAAATGTGCCCCAGAAATGTCTCCAGGGACACCGAAGTGCACGCCCCGCCAACCCTGTCTGAGAAAAAGATGATAAAAAAGATGACAAAAAGACTACAAATATAACTAATTAACTTAAAGAGAAAGAAATAAATAGCCAATAGAAATTAATTAATTAATTCATGAAGGGAATTGTGTTACTTAGAACAAATGATGAATAATTTTCTTGGTTGCTAGAAATGTATCCAATTCTAATATAAATATACAAATTATGTAATAAAAATATTGTATAAGACTATCCTAAATTAAAATAATATGATTATAATTTTGTTATTAATAAATTTTATTTATAAGGAAAAATGCTAAAATTTTTCTTTTTTTCTGGGGATGTCAGTCCCAGATGGGCGTTGTCAGACATGGTGAGGCTGAGGGTGAGGAGCCGCTTGTCCAAACAGGCTCAGCCTGCAAGGCACTCATTCTTATCCATGCCCAGACCTCCTAAGGAGACATTCAGCATCCAGATCACTTGGGGAATGATTCTATCCCCTCTTCTCATAACTAAAAAATAAAAAAATACTGATGTGATTAAAAAAAACAAAAATCATGAGGAGCATTTTGACATCTTACTCCTGAAGACAACTCCAAACTGACTCCAGTCACTGCACAAGCCCTGGAGACCCAAAGACAATGGAAGGGAGACAAAGAGCACCTGAGCGCTTTCTGTATTTTAATCAGCCCCACGCTGGATTTGGGGCGGGCTCCAGGAGCCTCAGGCACGCAGAGAAGGATGAAGAAGCTGCTCAAGGAGTCAGCAGCAAAACTCCAAGTGCCTTTTAGCATGGCTGGGCCCCAGGGAGGGCAGGGAGTGGCCAAGGCTGCCCAGGGCCTGGTGAGAGCAGATCCTTGAGGGCAGGATTGCAGGGAGGCCAAGGCTCTGAGCAGGGAACTGCAATGCTGAGCAAGGCCTGGCTTGGCTGCAGGAAGCAGAAAGGCCAAGCCCTGAGCCCAGCCTGGGCCAGCAGGGCCTGTCCCTCACGGCTGCCTCGGGGCTCTTGGTGGGCCAGGGGGATGTGAGGGGCAGCAAGGACAAATGGCATCAACCTGCAGCCCCTGCCAGCCTCCCCAGGGAGGCCGAGGGAGAAGCAAAGTGCAGCCCCTGCCAGGAAAGTTCCTCCTGTGGGGCCTCCAGAGGCGCTGCCCGAGCCCAGGGCACAAAGGCCTGGGTGCCTGTGGCCCTGCCAGCCCTGCCCAGCCCTTGGCCATCTGTCCTGCAGGCTGTGCCCTCTGGGCGTGCTGCTCCTCTGCCCTGGCTGGCCGCACTCGCCCATCTCGCTGTGCCCCAGCATTTCTCACCCAGCGTTGCTGTGCCCTCCCTGGGCTCCCTGTACCCAGCGCTGCCAGCTCCTGGCACACAGAGCCCGGCAATGGCCCAGCCTCACGCTGCCACACCTCCAGCACCAACATTCTGCCCTGCGAGGGACTTTGCCTTCTCCTCAGCTCCAGCCTGAACCTTCCAAGGTGCACCTGGGAGAGGTTTCCTGCAATTCCCACTGCCAAAGAAAGCTCTGTCTCCTGCTGGTCACAAACAGAGAAGGGCTGGTGGCAGATCAGAGGTGGTCAGAGGCTCTTTGGGGCACAGCAACCATTGTAGCCATGATATTTTCTGAAAAATCCCTTTGCTAGGATTTAGCTCCTGAGAAGCTGAGGCCTCAGGTACAAAATATAAACAATCATTATCTGCTGCTGTGGAATGCAACAGGTGGATCTGTGATTGGCTTCATGTCATTGTTTCTAATTAATGGCCAATCACAGTCCAGCTGTGTCTCTCTCTGGTCAGACACAGGATTTTGTTATCATTCCATTCTTTCTCCTTTGCTTGCAAGCCTTCTGATGATATCCTTTCTTCTATTCTTTTTGTATAGTTTTAATATAATATCTGTGGAGAGCATTATTAATAATTTGTTGGCTGAGAAAGGCCACACTGATATAATGCCACTGGTTAAACTGAAGGAGAAAAGTCAGCAGTCAGCAAGCTAAAAGGAAGAGTCAGCAGCGACCTTGCTGCAACATGAGGATAGGGAGTTGAGATTAGTCCTGAATACATCCTAAGAATATGTAGAAAGTATCAAAAGTAGAACCATAGGAATGTAGAAGTAGGCGTAGGTGCTGATATGCAAGCTGACCAATCCTGAGCTCAACTTTTGCAATATGTATGAAGCTCATTATTAACTGTATTTAACCCGCCGAACTGATCAATAAAATCGAGCCTATTATGATCAAAATGATGTCCTGGTTCCCTTCCGTCGACAAATGGTGGAGAATGCGGGCGTAACCGAATCTCTGCCCTTTTTCTCGGATTAAAAGAAAAAGGGATTACGCCACGGTCCGGAAGTTGGGTTTGGGTCCCAGCAGCCGGGACGGTGCCGGAATTTGAAGCACCCTTAAGGTTCACAACCATGACTTAAGCCAATACGTGTCGCAGGAGCCTGCAGAGCTGCAACAGCGCGCGCTGATTAATAGGTATGGATAGGCAAGCGGCATATGATTTATTTACCGCCTATTTAGAGCGGCGTGGGATAAAAGGGATAGATTTAAAAAAGGAGTTACCAGGGTTATTAGCTTATGGCCATGCTAAGGGTATCTTTTCTAATCCTCATACAGTTCATGAGTTATCAGAGTGGAGAAAGTTTGGGGAAATATTGTGGGATACAGTACTAGATGATGATAAGTCAGCAAAGAAATTCGGGAAGTTATGGCGGGTGGTGTATAACACGTTACTTCAGCAGGTCTCTGAGAGAAAGGCAGCAGAAAGGGCAACAGAAGCTCATAAGAGGAATATAGGGTATGGTCGTGAAGATGATCCCCTGGCACCCTCTGTAACTAAAGTACTTATGCCTAAGAGTCCCCAGCAAAGTGGTGTGGAGGATTTTTCTATAGGCGCAGTGGAACCGTCTGCACCTTTCCTGTCAGAGGGGGAGGTCGAGTCGGATGGTGGGGGTAGGAGCAAACCAGCTTTGCCTCCGCCACCAGCTTCAGGCGGGTCGGATGGTGGGAGTAGGGGCAAGCCAGCTTCGCCTCCGCCGCCAGCCTTGCCTCCGCCGCTTCCCCTCAGTGAGCCGGCTCAGGTTACAGCTTCGGTGGGGGGGTCACCTCCTCCGCCAGAGCTGGCTCCAGCGGGGGGGCGGATTGCCCCCCGCAGGCTGGCTCCGCTTGAGTCGGCTCCGGTTTCACTGTCAGCTCCAGCGGGGCTTCCCCCGCGCGAGCGAGCCCCTGCTTCACTGCCCCCCCCGCGCGAAACCTCGGTGTCTGCACCGAAGCGCCAGCAGCATAGCACCAATAAAGGGCCAGATCCCATCCCAGGGGCACACCGTGATCCATGGGGGGAGATGGCTAAACAGAGGAGGGAAGCTTGGGCTGCTTTGGCGAAGGAAGTAATGCAAATGGGGGATGGTGAGGCGGTGGAAATAGCTTCTAGTCTTGCATGTCCAGTTACATACACACCACAGTATGATGCACAGGGGAACCTTACGCATAATATAGCAGAATATACTCCCTTAGATTGGAAGCTGTTAACTCAGCTATGTTCTACGGTTAGTCAGTTTGGAGTAAAAAGTGAACCTGTTAAGCAAATGTTAGATTATCTTTTTAATACTCAGGTTTTATGTCCTAATGATTTAAGAGGAATAGTTCGGTTGATATTCACTCAGCATCAACAGTTATTATTTAATGCCCATTGGCACGCGTTGGTAAATGAATCGGTTGCTGTACAACGAGCCCAGGGAGACCCATTACATGGGGTGACAGTAGAGGAGCTGATGGGCTTAGGGGCATATTTACGTACAGAGGCACAGATGATATTGGGAGCTGATAAACTTACAGAGTCTATGTGGTTAGTGCGTGCTGCAATAGACATGGTTAAAGAGCCAGGAGGGTTACCGGCTTATATGGGTAATAAGCAAGGAAGAGAAGAATCATTTGGAAATTTTATCGATAGAACAGCTACAGCTATAGATCGGGCTGGTGTTGCAGGGCGCTATTGAAGCAGGTGTGCCTTGCAAAATAGCAATCCAGCAACCCAAAGAGTGTTAGCTACTTTAGGGGCAAATTAGACTATTGAGGAAGCATTAGAGCGAATGGCATTAATGCCAACAGCTTCACGGGCATTTATAGCAGAAGCCTTAAAGGAATTAGGATTAGGGTTGCAAAAGCATAGTCTACTCAAAATCAGGTGCTAGCTGCTCTTGCTCCTCTCCGAAGCGGCTCACTGGCAGTCACGTAAAGAGGCTCGAGACCATTCATCAAGTGTTACCGATGCGGCAATGAGGGACAGACACAAGTTGCCTCAGTGACATCAGAGACACCAGCTGCTGCCATAACATCGCTGCTACCTCCTGTCTGCAACCCGCAACAACCGGGAGCCTCGGCTTGGACTTATCAGCAGCAGTAGACGTCACACTAATGATGAACCGGCCTGAGAGGATACCCACTGGAGTAAAGGGTCCTCTTATATTAAAAGGACAAACATGTGGAGCATTATTGCTGGGACGTTCCTCTATAACTATGTTGGGATTATTTGTTTTGCCTGGTGTTATCGATGCGGACTTTACCGGGGAAATACAAATTATGGCTTACACCCTTTATCCTCCGATTAAAAGTACAAAAGGACAACGCATTGCACAATTGGTACCACTGTCACAAATGACATCAGGAATACAATCATTTACTGGTCAAGCACGGGATTAAAAAGGTTTTGGCTCTACTGGTGTTACACTTTTAACTGTGGATTTACAAAATAGACCAAAACAAAAGGTTGAAATTACCTATGGGCATCAAAGCATAACCCTTTATGGATTATTGGATACAGGAGCAGATACTAGCATCATTTCTCCAGAAGCCTGGCCACAACATTGGCCTCTATTTCCTTCATCAAACATGCTCACAGGAGTAGGAGGATTTACATTGGCAAGCAGGTCACCGTCTTTGTCTGTGTGCATTGAGAATCAACAAATATCTGCTGTGTTTTCAATTGTTCAACTGCCTCCTACAGTTTCCTGTTTAATTGGAAGGGACATTTTAACACAATTGGGAGTGGTGTTAACTAATCAGCACCCTTTGGGTTAATTGCCATTGCTTGGACTTTCCCCATTCCACTCACCTGGAAAACGGATACACCGGTGATGGTTAAGCAATGGCCATTAAAAGGGGAGAGTCTTATGCATGCCCATGAATTGGTACAGGAACAATATACAAAGGGACACCTGCGACTGTCCACAAGCCCTTGGAATACACCTATTTTTGTAATCAAAAAGAAATCAGGGAAATATCGTTTGATACATGATTTGAGGGCTGTAAATGACCAAATGGAACCAATGGGGGCCTTACAGCCTGGTCTTCCAAATCCAGCTATGATTCCAGAACACTGGCCACTTTTAATTATTGACCTAAAGGATTGTTTTTTCACTATTGGCCTGCATCCTGATGACATGAAGAGATTCGCTTTTACTTTACCAGCAATAAATCGTGGGGAACCAGATAAAAGATTTGAATGGACATCTCTTCCGCAGGGCATGCGCAACTCTCCCACTTTATGTCAGCTTTATGTTGATGCAGCATTACAGCCACTACGTCGTAAATGGCCAGCAACTATAATATATCATTACATGGACGATATTTTGTTTGCACAGCAACAGCCATTCTCCTCTTTACAGATTAACACCATTAAAAATACTCTTGCTGCATATTCACTTGTTATTGCTGCAGAGAAAATTCAGACTACAAAGCCCTGGAAATATTTGGGATGGACTTTGATGGATCAAATAGTGATACCACAAAAATTGGAATTACAATTGGACATTAAAACTCTACATGATGCACAGAAGTTGCTGGGAGACTTACAGTGGCTGAAGCCTATTGTGGGAATACCAAATCACTTATTAGAAGCCCTACGGCCTTTGTTAAAAGGCGTGGACCCTACTACTCCTGTACACCTGACAAAGGAGCATCATCTTGCCTTGCAGCAAATTAGTAACTGTGTACAGCAAGGGTATGTGTCTCGTCGACAACTCGACCACCCCATTGACCTTACTATTTGGAATAGCCCTTGCCACTTGCTTGGTGCTCTCTCTCAGTTGCAAAAGAAAACAGGGGAGATACGGGTGTTGGAATGGTTATCACCACCACTACAGCATAAGAAAACAATATCTTCAAAAATTGAACAATTGGCTGCATTAATCAAAAAGGGGCGTCTCAGAATTCTTGAAGTGGATGGTAGAGAACCTGCTACTATTAGATTGCCTATGGAAAAAGAAACCTTGGACTGGTACTTGATAAATTCAAAGAATTTACAAGAAGCATTATTGATGTCACCTGCTAAAGTAGAGACTAGTAAATTAGTACCTAGAGTTTTGCAATGGATGACAGAATGGAACTGGATTACTCGACCTTTGAGAGAAGAAAACCCCATAGAAGGAGCTATTACAGTTTTTACAGATGCAGGAAAGAAATGAAGGGGTGCTGCTGTTACCTGGCAAGAAAAAGGACAATGGAAGCATCAACTCCTCACAGCAGACCCTGCAGATAGCTTACAAACTTTGGAATTGTTAGCAGTAGTATGGGCGGTGTCCAACTTACAGGAGCCTTTAAATGTGGTCACAGACTCTATGTATGTTGCAGGAGTAGTCAAACGAATAGAGGAAGCAGCAATTAAGGAAGTGAATAATAAATGATTGTATGAGTTACTGATACAGTTAAGGAAAGCTTTACGGGAAAGAGCAAACGGTACCCTTAAGCAGTATATTGAAAAACATCAAGATTTGACAGATCCACAAGCATGTTTGGCTAAGGTTTTGTATGTGATTAATCATTTATGCATTTTTGGGGAAGATGATACCCCCCCTGCAATGAAACATCATCCAAGGTCAGGTCAGGAAAATACTAAGGAAGCAGAGGTCTGGGTTAAGTATAAGAACCCAAGTACAGGATTATGGGAAAAACCTGCAAAAGTATTATATTGGGGTCGGGGGTATCTTTGTGTTTCCTCACCTACAGGGCCTTTGTGGGTGCCTGCTAAGTGGACTAAACCTGTTTTTGATGCAGCCTCTGGTGGATCGCCTTATGGAGGAGGACAAGGAGCGACTGGGGAAGAAACTGCTTCTAGTCCTACAACCACTACTGTTTCAATTGAAGGGGTACTCGGAAGCGGTGGACAGAGCACTGACACGTCACTATCAGACAGCCCAGGAGTTGATTGGTTTTATTGACTCATTATCAACTTTTCACTTAACAAATCCAGCGAAACTACATTGCCTTGACTGTCACAATCCACATTGTGCTGCCTGGATAGCTCTACGTTGTGGGGGTTGTAAAAGAACTTTTTGGATAGAACAATCATTATTACGGGATTTGTGGTGTCATACTTGTGAACACGAGCACACGTGGGGTAAAAGCTGGCAAGATGAATTGTGGAGACAAACGGGGCAAAACGCATATATAGCTTTAAATCTTTATGAGTCTCCTGAACAGAAGGTTCTTGCTTATTATCGATGGGAAATACAATGTATTGTAAATAGAATTAAGGTTCAAAGTAAATCACGTATAGTTTCTATAAGGTGTAGGAAATTAGTGCCTTTAACACAGCATTCAGTTGTAGGACCCTTCCAAGGGGATCCTGATAGAGCATTAGATTACTGCATTGATAAGTTGCAAAAATTAAGTTTGAAAGTGGCAGGACCAGTGAAATTAGGAGCAGCAAGATTGAAGACAGATAAGAAAAAGAAGGCAAAAAAGGGAATGGTCTCATTTGAATAGGGGTATCAGTGATTGCTAATTAATTTTCTATGATTAGAACAATTTTACTGTTGTGGGACCCTCGGGAGGATATAGTTGTTGAGGAGGATAACGAACAAGAACTACGATTACGAAATAAGATACACCTTGTGTTAAAGAAAGACCTTGAGCTGTTAGCCTCATATAGTAAAAAGGCTGAAGAGGTTTTGCGATCACCACCATTGAATTGGTTGCTTTGGGTTGAAGATACACAATTTTATACTGGTCCTTACTTACATACGCTTCCTTGTTATGTTTGCAAAAAGGATAAAGATAAATGCTATGCATGGGTAGCTTTGCATTGTGCAGATTGTAATCAGGTTTATTGGTATTCACAGAAGTCATTGGGATATTTGTGGTATACATCTTGTTTTGGAAAGTGGATTCGAAATCATATCTGGGTTAGAGCTCTTGAACAAAGTACTGGCCTGCCAGGACGGACAGGATTACAGCTCTTTGAGAGTGCAGAACAAGTGGTTATAGCATATCTTAGGTGGAAGTTGCAGGAAAACCTTAGAATATTTGAAATTACTAGAGCCTCACGCATCATAGCAGCTCGCTGCAAAGCTGATTTGCCTTCAAACTTACCTCGTGCTATACTTGTGAGCAAGGATGCTGATTTAGAATTAGATCAGTATATTCAAGAATTGACTCAGCCTTACAATAGACAATCTAGCAAACCAGGGAAAAGACAGCGAAGAAAGAAAAAACAACGTAAGCAGAGGGAAGAAAAGGAGAAGCAAAGCAAGCAGAAAGAAAAATGAGGTTTGTTTTTGTAATACGGCTCAATGCTGTAGCAAGTGAAGCAGTAGGAGTAACACACTTTAGTCAACCAAGGGAAAATTTATGGGTAACACTTGCTAATCAAACTAACCAATCATCACTTTGTCTTAGTCTTGGAGGAGTCACTAACCCATTTCGAACATGCCTGGTGGGACTTCCGGTGTGGTCTCCTGGAGAATTTTGCAGTTTGATAAACAATCAAACCTTATGTATGTCTGACATGTCAAACATCACATTGCCGGTGCAACAAGGGTATACTGCAGGTCAGAGTGATGGCTATCGTCAATGCTTACTAATCCAATCACTTAACACCTCTTTGCATTCTCCTCCTGAAGAATTGGATCTTTTTGGAAGTACAAATGCCAGCATATCTAACACTACAGCTGGTGGATGGTTTAGCTTCAAACTTTCGGGTGCTCAGAATTTAAACCAACCTAAAGAAACATGGGCCACCCTAGATTCATCCCTGAATGTGAGTGAATTCTCTCCACAGCATTACAGTCAATGTAACGGCACAAATATCACAGCACCAATGAAATTACCCACAGGAATATTTTTGATTTGTGGAGACAGGGCATGGAATGGTATACCAGCTAAACCACAAGGTGGACCCTGTTTTTTGGGAAAATTGTCACTGTTTCATCCTAATGTGTCCTTACTAATGCAGCTGAGTCAAAATTCAAACAGGAGAAAACGTAGCATACATGACTTAGACTGCAGCAAGATAGGAGATCCACGGTTTTGGGGCACATTCAAACAGGTGGTGGTTTCAACTATCTTACCAGGAGGATCTGCCAATAAAGCCATGAATTTAGCAAAACAATTAGGATGCTGGGCAAAGAATGAGCTGAACAAGACATCACAAATTCTAGATATGCTAACGGCAGATGTGCAAAGTGTTAACCATGCTGTTTTGCAAAATAGAGCTGCTGTAGATTTTTTGCTCTTAGCACAAGGGCATGGATGTGAAGAGTTCGAGGGAATGTGTTGCATGAATCTGTCTGATCATTCAGTGTCCATTCACACTAAGATAAAAGAGTTACAACAGGGACTTCACAAACTTAAGGAAGAAGACGGTTTAGGAATTGACGAATGGCTTAAAGGCTTAGGACTTGGACCGTGGCTGAGGAACCTTGTGATCTATGCTATAGGACTGCTGGGTGTAATCTTACTGTTTTTTGCTTATTTTGCCTTGTATCTTTAACTGTATCCAAAGCATGGTCAGCCGTACAATAGCAAAAACATGGCAAACTAATCTCCTTGCACAAGAAGAAAACGGGGGAAATGTGGAGAGCATTATTAATAATTGGTTAGCTGAGAAAGGCCACACTGATATAATGCCACTGGTTAAACTGAAGAAGAAAAGTCAGCAGTCAGCAAGCTAAAAGGAAGAGTCAGCAGCGACCTTGCTGCAACATGAGGATAGGGAGTTGAGATTAGTCCTGAATACATCCTAAGAGTATGTAGAAAGTATCAAAAGTAGAACCATAGGAATGTAGAAGTAGGCGTAGGTGCTGATATGTAAGCTGACCAATCCTGAGCTCAACTTTTGCAATATGTATGAAGCTCATTATTAACTGTATTTAACCCGCCGTACTGATCAATAAAACTGAGCCTGTGATGATCAAAATGATGTCCTGGTTCCCTTCCGTCGACAGGCCTGGATAAATGACACCCTCTGAAATACCAAATTAGGTTTCAGGAGCCTTATTCTGATATTTCAGAGATTTGGTGACAGTGGTTCCTCACAGAACCAAGGAGTCAGCTGTGACACTGTGCAAACTTATGGAACAAAGGGTCCATGGTGACACTGCAGAACCAAGGAGACTGCTGCTGGCAGTGTGAGAACTCATGGAATCATAAGTCCATTGTGACACAGCAAGGCCTGATGGAATCAAGGGTCCCTTTTTAAACTCTGTGGCCTCATGGAACCATGAGCCATTGTGATACAGCAGAGTCTCATGGAACCATGGAGGCCATTTTTACACTTGGTGGCCTTGAGAAACCAAAGGGCCATTGTGGCACTTGAGAGTCTTGTGGAGCCAAGGGGACCATAGTGACACTGTGGGGCTGCATGAAACCAATGGTCTGTTGTGACACTGCAAGGCCTTCTGGGGTCATGGAGACAATTGTGACACTACATGGCCTCATGCAAGCAAGGAACCATTGTGACACTCTGCAGTCCTGGCAGGCCAAGGGGCAGTTGTGACCCTGTGTGGCACCATGGAACCAAGGAGGCCATTGTGACACTCCAGGGCCCCATGGAACTAAGGATCCATGGAACAGTGCAGGACCCCATGGAACCAAAGGTGCATTGTGACATTGTGGGGCCTCATGGAATCCTGGAGGCCATGATGACACTTGGAGGCCTCGTTGAATCAAGGGGCTCTGCAGGGCCTGATGGAACCAAGGAGACCCTTCTGACATTGTGAGTCCCCATAGAACCAAGGATCCATTGTGACACTGCAGCTCCAAGGAGACCCCTGTGACACCGCAAGGCTTCATGGAAGCCAGGGACCATTGTGACACTGGAGCCCCATGGAAATAAGAGGCCAGTGTGACACATCTGGGCCTCATGGAACCAAGGATCCAATGTGACACCACTACTGTAACCCTGCAGGGTCCCATGAATCCAAGGGAACAGGGAACAGGTTTTGCTTGGCCTGACTGGTCCAAGTACCCTTGGCATGTCGAGGGTCTCTTCTCATGTACCCCTGTAACACTGGGGCTCTGGGCTTTCCTTCAAATGGAAAAGAACTGCTCTTCTCATTCAAGCATCCATGGCCAAAATGGGATTCCCCCTCCAAAATTCCCAATATCCAGGGATTTCTCCCACATAAAAGTTGCCATTACAACACGTCTGGCTGACCTTGTCTTCTTGAGAGCTGGGTCTCACCTGCCTTCAGACACTGAGGCTCTCTGCTTTCTTTCCTGTGGAAGAAAAGAAATATCCCTCCTTCACTAGCACCCATGACCAAAACTGGTACTTGTCCTCCAAAATTCCTGCAGTCAAGGGTTTTTTCTCCCAGACAAGATCTCCCAGTACAGACAGGTCTGGCTGGCCTTGGCTTCTGGTGCTTGCCTGAATTCTGCCCTGAAACACTGGGGCTCTGCTCTTTCCATCCTAAAGGAAAAGAACCATCCTTCACCAGGTGCCCATGGTTGAAATTGGGTTTCTACCATCAGAAGTCCTATATCCAATTATTGCTCCTACACAAAAGCAGCCATTACAGACAGGTCTGGCTGGCCTTGGTCCCTGGTGCCTGCAGTTCATCAGCCCCTGAAGCACTGGGGTTCTGTGCTTTCCTTCCTTTGGAAAAGAATCTTCTTATTCCTCCATGACCAAAATTGCTACTCCTCCTAAAATATTCACTATATGAAGGGTTTCTCCCAGACAAAACCTGCCAGCTCTGGCTGGCATTGTGGGCTCTGATGGCCACCTGTCATCTACCCCTGAAACACTGGGGCTCTCTGCCTTCCTTCCCATGGAAATAGAACAGTCTCCTCATGCAGGGGCCGTGGCCAAATTTGAGATTTGGCCTCTAAATTTCATATATCCAAGGATAGGTCCCAATCAAAAGCTGCCAGGAGAGACAAGTTTGGCTGGCTTGGCCTCCCAGGGGCTTCTTCTCATCTACCATCAAACCCTGGGGCTCTCTGCTTTCCTTCAGGTGGAAAAGAAACGGCCTTTTCATCAAGGGACCAGTGGCCAAAACTTGTATTCTACATCCCAAATTATGTGTATCCAAGGATTTCTCTCAGGCACAAGCTGCAATTGCAGAAAGGTCTGGCTCACCTTGGCCCTTGGTGGCTGCTGCTCATCTGCCCCTGAAACACTGGGCCTCTGTTTTCCTTCCAATGGAAGAGAATAGTTGTTCACAACAAAGTGCCCATGGGCAAAACTGAAATTCGGCCTAAAATATTCCATTATTCCAGGATTGCTGCAAGGCAAAAGTAGCCAGGAGACACAGGTCTGACTGGTCTTGTCCTGAGGTGATTTTCTTAGACTATGAGCAGAATGTTTTCATTAGCCAATACCTTGGAGAGGGCTGAGAGATCTCCCAAGAAGGGGTTTGGAGGCCTCAAGCACATGAGCACAATGTAGGGACAGTGGGGCTCTGTGCTCAGTGGGGTGGAGACTGAGGACAGCAGAGAAGAATCCTCGGAGGGACTGAACAGTGGTTTCAGAGATGGTGGCTCCTTTTGACATAGTAGAGAACACACAGAGAAAGAATTAATGCAAAGGGCAGGTAGAGAGGGCCAGACAGGACTCAAAGAGAAAGGAATTTCCCTCCCAGGGCAGGGCTGGGGTGTAACATGGCCCCCAGAAGGAGTCTGGGTCAGCCCAATGCTTTGTATGGGCAGGCAGAGGCAGGCAGGAGGCCGAGCTGTCAGCAAAGGAAGGGGCCAGCCAGGTGGGGCAGCCGGGGGATGCCGACAGCCTGCAGGGACAGAGGCGCAGGGCAGGGACACCGTGGGACAGCCTGGGCTGCACAGGGCACGGGCATGTGCAGCAGCTGCAAGACAGCCCTGCCAGAGCCAACTTGGGCAGCACTTTGGCCATGGCTGCTGGGCCTGGGCCTGAGGCAGGAGCAGGAGACAAGTGACCCTTGCAGGCCTGGGGCCTCATTGCCTCCTTGTCCCTGCTCAGCAGCCTGGCAGGGGCCACCCCATGCTCCTGCCCTTGCCATTGCACATCCCCACATGCCAGTGCCCATCCCGGCAAGAGCCCTGAGCAAGGAGGGAGGGACAGCATCTGCCTGGCCAGGGGCTGGGGCTCAGGCCTTGGCCCTTGGCATTCCTCAAACATACCCAGCTTTGCTCAGAATCAGAGACACCTTGGCCTTGTTTGTCCCCAGCTGTGATCACTGCCTCCAATGTTCTGCTCTAACTGGAACATGGGGACACTTGCTCAGTTGTGTCCCTCAGTGGGACCCATAAAAACTTCAAGAAACTTCACACTTTCAATTTAAGTTTGAGTTCTTGAGAAGTTTTTTGAAGACTCTCTCAGGGACTGAGTCTGATGTAAACAACACCAAAGCCCCAGAGGCTCATTAATGTCCTTGTGCTGTGTCTGTGCTGCTGAGTTGGGCTGAGCTCCTGGCACAGAGGCAGCTCCTGGCAAACCAAGAAGAGCTTCAAAAAGACATTTCTCCTGAGGAGCAGCTCCTCTCCCAGCCTAGCAGGGCTGGGGCACTGCCTACAGCCATCCTGGGCACAGCACAGAGGCACAGAGAGCTTCAATCAGTCAGGGCTGGGAAGGTGCTGAGAAGTGCCGAGGCACAATCACTGCCAGCCCTTGGCACATGAACCTCTGGCTGCAGGACAATGCAGCTGCAGCTCCTGGAGCCATCTCCTAAAGCTGGAACATCCCAATGCCTCCAGACTCTGTGAGTAAATCTCTGAATATTTCTGGGGCTGGGGAGGTGATATGCTCATGAAGCTTTGACATGCTGAGGAATGCTGGTCAGTCATAAAATATTTCCAATACAAGGATTTCATTGAAAATAAAGACATTTCCAAAGACTTTGTATTCCGTTTCCTAATATTGGAGAATGGCAGGCAGTGGGAGCGGATTAACATTAAAGATTGATTATGAATTATTATTTATGAAATTTTAAAACTTCCTGAGACATTGGAACTGTTATTTTAGTGTTCCATAGATTCACAGGAGTTCCCTAATGTGCTTGCAGCCACTCTGCCCATGGACAGAGTGCACCAGCATCCCCTTTGCTGGAGCCATCAGGCTCAGTCTGAGCTGTCCTTTGTCCCATCTGCAAACAGAACCTGCCCCAGCCAGTGCCCTGCAAACAGGCAGGGTTCTGTAGGGCCAAGGAGAGGGCACAGAGATTTGGGTGTGTGAGTGGTGGCACAGAGAGATCAGGCACAGGGAAACACCTGCAGGAGGGAAATCTCCAGGAAGCAGAGAGAAGATTGGGCAATGAGAGAAAACAAAACCCAGCAATGCTGTGGCAGGGAGAGTTTAGAGATGCCCACGGGATCCCCTCCAGTGCAGCCCCTCCCTCTGAACAAGCCCCCTCCCTCCTGTGCCCCAGCCCAGCCTCTGCCCTCAGGGCCGGGGCTCCAAGGCGTGCAGCCCCTCCTGTGCAGGCAGAGCTGCAGCAGAGCCGTGGGGCAGCTCTGCAGCCCCGGGCCCAGTTCCCCCTGCAGAACACAGGGCTGGGAGAAGCTGCCTGGCCCTGGGGGCTCTGGAGGGGGCACAGCTGGCTCAGGGTGACGCTGTCCCCAGTGTCCGGCTCTGGGCAATGCTGTCAGGGCAGCCAGGGAAGGAGCTGCATCTCCCTCAATCCAATGCCATCAGAAGGACACTTGGAAGTCTCTGAGATTTCAGTCCAAGCTGGAAGTTCCAATCCAGGATGCAAACCTGTCCTAGAGCATCTCTGAGTTATAAGATTGATGGGGAGAGGCAGAGGTGTTGTGACACTGAAAATGCTGCTGGGTTGGTGAAATAAGCAATGTGAGTCCTTGGCTACAAATGTGGAGCTGGGCTGTGGCGCATCCATCTCTTCTCAGCAGTACCTGGTGACATTTAAGGGAAAACATGGGAAGATGATCACTCTCCACATGAGAAAGGTTAAAGCCCAGAGAAACTGAATAAGTCAGAATGAGAGACAATCTGCCCTCCATCTCCTCTCATTACTTTGTCTCACAGAACTTGCTCTGTTCTCCCTGAGTGCAGAAATAATGTAGAGGGTTTCTGATATCCAAGAATACCAGGACACAAATGGGAAGAGCTCAATCAGAAAACCTCAGAACTCATAAACACAGAATTAATTGACAATTAAAATAATCCATGTGTGTTACAGAGGAGGCTGTATGGGAAATGGCTTTGATTTTGGTTACAAATATCTCCTCTAACACTTCACTGTCCTTTTTTCCATGAACAGATCCTCATGGCCATCCACAGCAAATGTCCAACAGCAGCTCCATCAGGCACTTCCTCCTGCTGGCATTGGCAGACACGCAGCAGCTGCAGCTCCTGCACTTCTGCCTCTTGCTGGGCATCTCCCTGGCTGCCCTCCTGGGCAACGGCCTCATCATCAGCGCCGTAGCCTGCGGCCACAAACTGCACACGCCCATGTTCTTCTTCCTGCTCAACCTGGCCCTCAGCGACCTGGGCATGATCTGCACCACTGTCCCCAAAGCCATGCACAATTCCCTCTGGGACACCAGAGACATCTCCTACTCAGGATGTGCTGCTCAGGTTTTCTTCTTTCTTTTGTTTATCACAGCAGAAGCTTCTCTCCTGACCGTCATGTGCTATGACCGCTACGTGTCCATCTGCAAACCCCTGCACTACGGGACCCTCCTGGGCAGCAGAGCTTGTGCCCACATGGCAGCAGCTGCCTGGGCCAGTGGCTTTCTCAATGCTCTGCTGCAAACAGCCAATACATTTTCCCTGCCCCTGTGCCATGGCAATGTCCTGGGCCAGTTCTTCTGTGAGGTGCCCCAGATCCTCAAGCTCTCCTGCTCACACTCCAACTTCAGAAAAATTTGGATTTCATTGCTTGGTGTCTGTTTAGGTTTTGGTTGTTTTGTGTTCATTGTTTTCTCCTATGTGCAGATCTTCAGGGCTGTGCTGAGGATCCCCTCTGAGCAGGGACGGCACAAAGCCTTTTCCACCTGCCTCCCTCACCTGGCCGTGGTGTCCCTGTTTGTCAGCACTGGCACATTTTCCTACCTGAAGCCCCCCTCTATTTCTTCCCTATCCCTGGATCTGGCCCTGTCAATTCTGTACTCAGTGGTGCCTCCAGCCCTGAACCCCCTCATCTACAGCCTGAGGAACCACGAGCTCAAGGCTGCAGTGTGGAGACTGATGACTGGAAAATTTAGAAAACATTAAACTGATTGCCAATTTCTGCATATCTCTTGTAATAAAAGTGAGATTTGGTAGTTTTTGTTGGATTGGTTATTTTCCCTCTCTGTTTTCATATTTAATATTCTCCCTAAACCAAGGCCATTGTTTCTACCATTTCTAATTTTCTTTCTCTCCACCTTCCCTGTGCCCCCACACTGTGTCAACATGAGCTATGTTCTCAGTGGCTTTAAATGAAATAAAGGATCTCTCAGCAGAATTTTCACCAGAGTTCCCCCTTTTGTTCCCTTCTCTGTAGCTGCAACAGCAATGTCTGTGTGCAGAGCTGGGGCAGATCAGGGCTGGCACAGCAGCTATGCCCAGCAGCAGCAGCACTTGGTGTTGCCAGTGCTGCTGCCGTGGCCCTGCCCCGCTGCCCTGGTGGGCCTGGTGTTGCTGCAGGGCCTGAGTGCTCTCGGGGCCGGGCACAGCCCTGGGGGTGGCAGTGCCGGGGCTGCAGCAAGGACAGGCCATGGGCACTGCTGGGGCAGCACTGACGCCTCAGCCCAGGGCCTGGGGGCTCCAGGCTCCTTGCCCAGGCTCTCTCAAGAACACGCCCAGGCCAATGCTCAGCACAGAAAAGCCCCGTGAGCAGCCCCAGGCTGGCCGTGGGCAGGCTGGGGGAAAACAGCATGGCTGGGGCTCTGCAAGGGCCCTGGGGCAGATGGGAAAGAGCAGCAGAGCAGGGGCTGATCCATCCCCAGTGCGCTGCACAGCCCAGGGCAGCGTCCCAGAGCGTCCTCATGCAGCTGCCAACAACATCCCCCCTCTGCAGCCCTGGCCTCTCCCCCAGCTCACACAGGTGCCCCATCCTTGCAGGCACAGACACGGCAGCACAAAGCCCCTGTTTGCATTGCACAGAGCAGAGGGAGCACCCCCATGCTGTTGGTGTGGGGACATGAACCTGAGGGAGCACAAATGCCATCAGCCCCTGGGGCCAGCAAGGGCTGGGGGACACCAGGGAAACCACTCAGCTTTGTCGTGGCCTCTGCAGTCACACAGAAAGTTTGTACCCATGAGCTGGGAGTTTCTTGTCCCTCTTCAGACGCTGTTGCTCAGAGCCAGGGCTGGTGTTTGGCAGCCATCCCCAAACAGCCCTGAGCATTTTCTTGGCTTCAACTTGCTTTCTCTCCTCTTTCCTGATCCAGACTTCTTCCTATTGCCCATCGCTGTTCCCTCCCCTGCAAACAGCCCATCCCTGTTTGCCCTGTCCACTCTGGCCCCACTCCCCATTGCAGTTCCTGACCTGGCACCATGGGAATGTCCCTTGGGCAGCAGGATCATCCTACAAGTGCTGCAGGAATTGTCTGCAGGCTCCTGCAGTGCCTGGCGCTGCTCCCTTGCCAGAGGCACCCCAGGCCAGGGGGGCACATCTGGGCTGCTGTGTCTGGCTCTGGGGCTCCCTGTTCTGGGCAGTGAGGAGGGGCTCTGGGGCTCCCTGTTCTGGGCACTGAGGAGGGGCTGCAGAGGCTCTGCAGGACTGACAGGATGGGCTTTGGGGCTGGCAGGAGAAGCTGAGGGACCTGGACTGCTGGGGCTCCTGAAGAAGAGGCCCAGGGCTCCTCCTGCTTCTGCTCCAAGGGTGGTTCCAGAGAATCACAGAATCAGCAAGGCTGGAAAAGACCTTGGATATCATCAAGTCCAACCTGTCCATGATATTGCCTTGTCTCCCTGAGACTCCTCTTCTCCAGTATAAACAACCCCAGCTCCCTCAGCTGCTCCTCATTGGACTTGTGTTCCAGACCCCTCCCCAGCCTTGTTGCCCTTCTCTGGACACGCTCCAGCCCCTCCATGGCCTTCCTAAATTGGGGGCCCAGAACTGGACACAGCACTCCAGGTGTGGCCTCACCAGTGCCGAGTGCAGGGGAAGAATCACTGCCCTGCTCCTGCTGGCCACACCATTCCTGATCCAGGCCAGCAGCCATTGGCCTTCTTGCCCACCTGGGCACACTGGTGGCTCATGTCCAGCCTGCTGTCCATCAGTGCTCCCAGGTCCCTTTCTGCCTGGCCGCTGTCCAGCCACTCTGTCCCCATCCTGTAGCACTGCAGGGGTTGTTGTGGCCAAAGTGCAGGACCCGGCACTTGGTCTTGTTCAGCCTCACCTTGTTGGATTTGGGCCCTGGATCCAGCCTGTCCAGGTCCCTCTGCAGAGACTTCCTACCCTCCAGCAGATCCACACTCACACCCAGCTTTGTGTCATCTGCAGATTTGCTGACGCTGGACTCAGTCCCCTCATGCAGATCATCAGTGCAGATATTGAAATCCACGCTGGCTGGCTCTGATCCCGCGGCCATCCTGTGGGTGCCCTGGGATGGCACTCAAGGTGATCTGTTCCATAACCTTGCCGGGCACCCAGGTCAGGCTGACAGGCCTGGAGTTGCCCAGCTCCTCCTTCCAGCCCTTGTGGGGGATGGGCTCACATTGGCACCTCCAGTCCTCTGGGACCTCCCTGCTGAGCCAGCACTGATGGTAAATGATGGAGAGCAGCTTGGGGAGCTCATCCACAGCTCCCTCATCCCCCTGGGATGGATCCCATCTGCTCCCAGATACACCTGTGAGCATCTGAGGGGCTCAGCAGGTCCCCAGCTGCTTCCTCCTGGATTACAGGGGGCTGTTCTGCTCCCTGTGACCTTCCACCAGCTCAGGAGAACACTTGTCCTGAGTTATTCTTGAAAATTCGAGCAAAGAAGGTGTTAAGCAGCTCAGCTTTTTCTTATCTTACTTCTCGTATTCCCCACTGCCTCCAATAAAGAGTAGATGTTCTACTTATCCCTCCTTTTGCTATTAGGTTAGTTTTAAAACTTTTTTTAGTATTTTTCACAGAAGTGGCTGGGTTAAGTTTTAATTGACCTTTTACCACTCTACTTTTCTTTCTGCATGACCTAACAACATCCTTAAACACTTCCTGAGATGACTCATCTTTTATCCGAAGGAGATGCACTCTCTTTTTTCCCTCAGTTCCCACAAAAGCTCCATGCCCAGCCAGGACAATAATTAGCTGGCTCAACTTTAGCACAGATGCTGCTCCTTCTCCCTCAAGTTTTCTTTGCTGAGGTGCGTCCATCATTCCTGGACACCTTTGTTTTTAAGGACTGTTTCCCTTAAAAAGTCAGTATCTTATCTGGTACTCTCCAAATCTGCACCCCGAATAAGCCAACGTCTGCCCTCCATAATTCCAGTGATGAAGTTTTGTTGCAGCTCCTCTTTCTTTCATAGAATATTGGAAACTCTGTTATTTCATGGTGACTTTGCCTCAGGCAGCCTCCAACCACCACATCTCTCACCAGCCCTTCTCTGTTTGTGAACAGCAAGAGACCGAGTTTTCCTTGGGATTGGGACTGTTACCAAAAATTTGGCAAAATAATAAAACTCCATTACCCCAATGTAGCGTTACGAAGCAGCATTCTTTATTTGGCCAGATGCACAGGGGGAGAGCTCCTCCCAAAGCCGTGCATCCTGAGTACAGGAAAATTTCTGTTTATATTCTGTATTTTCCATACATATCCATTGATTGTGCTGGACTAAACACACATATGATAATCATTTCCCCAAAACCATGAACATATTTCCCCTCCCCTTTACCCATGCATTCGCCTGTCCAAGGGGTCTCTCTGGTGGTTCCT
Organism: Melospiza melodia melodia; assembly: GCF_035770615.1. NCBI lineage: Eukaryota > Metazoa > Chordata > Aves > Passeriformes > Passerellidae > Melospiza > Melospiza melodia. Next base: position 90,321 of record NW_026948804.1, on the reverse strand, counting down.
GGTGCTCGCAGACCCCAATGTTCCAGTGGGCCTGGCTGAGCTGGCAGGACACTGAGGCTGGTGAATTTCCGTTCCCCTGCTCACACAATGGGCATTTTATGGTTTCCACATGCCTGGGGTTTTGGAGAACCAGCATTGTGTGTGCTCACCTGGTGTAGACAATTTATCATCTGGTAACATGAGGTCACAGAGGGGGCTGTGACATAACAGAGTGGGTTATGTGAGGTCAGTGAGTAACTACAGCATCATAGGCTGTCTCTGTGACATCACAGAGCCAGGTGTGATATCACATTGAAGAGGACTGACATCCCAGAGCAGACTATGACATCACACAGCAGACTATGACATTGCAGATTTGGCTGTGACATCACAGGAGGGCTATATGAGGTCACTGGGTTGGTCACTTTGCCCCAGCCTGCCCTCACAGTTTCCCCCTGGAAGTCCAGAGCAGCTCATGCCCAGCAGGGTCCCCTATCCCGTGGTATCCCCCTGGCCCACCTGGAGCCATAGCCTCCACCAAGGATGTTGCACAAGATCAACCCCAAAACCTGACACAGGGACAAGGGCTGGGCTGTGTGACCAGCACATCAAGGACGTGGATTATCCAGGTCACTGGGGCCTGATTTGGGTGGAAAGATGTCTGGCAGCTGGAGCAGGGCCTGGGAAGGCCTCCAAGGTGGGGCTGGAGCCCTTGGGCTGTGAGCAGAGGCTGAGGGAGCTGGGCTTGTCCAGCCCAGTGCAGGGAAGGCTGAGGGGCTCCTCATCCCAGCCTGGCAGTGCCAGCCAGGAGGGGATGGAGAACACAGAGCCAGGCTCTTCACCGGGGGGGCTGGGGGGAGACAAAAGCCAATGGGTGGAAGGGGAAAGAGGGAAGATCAGCCAGGACAGGAGGAGATGAAATGAGTCAGGCTGGTTTCAGGATTTCCTCAACACCAAAAGCAGACTGACCCCATTCTCCATCCACCACTGACAGCTTTGCAAATCGGGAATTGTTCAGGCCATTTTATCCCCACTTCAGGACGAGCATCCTGATACAAAAACTTAATTCTATTTATATCTATCGCAGACCCACATTTTTCTAAAGGTAATTTTAGTATGGAAATCACTTGTGGATGGTGGACATGTCAGATGCTGCTGGGACATTGCACATGGTTCAGGGAAGAGCATGATTATATTGAATTGTGTCCTCTTCAACCATGGTCTGTTGGCCATGAAGAGAAACTTCCTGTGCCTCTGAGTCTCAGCAGTTACTGACCCCCTAAAGGACACAAACCTGATGAGTTGTGGTTCCCACTCCAGTGGTGGCACCTGCACCTCCCTCCATCCCCAGAGCAGAGTTCCCTTGTCCCAGAGAGTTCCTGGCAATGCAGGGAGGAAGGAAACAGGACAGGCTGTGGGGATCAGGGGCAGGGCACAGCCAGGGATTTGGGGTGGTTGTGAGCCCAGGGCAGGACATGGCCCTTGGCCTTGCTGAACCTCATCCCATTGTCCTGGGCCCATGGCTCCAGCCTGGCCAGATCCCTCTGCAGAGCTTCCTGCCCTCCAGCACAGCCACACTGCCACCCAGCTTGGGCTCACCTGGGAACTGACTGAGGGTGCCCTTGATGGCCTCATCCAGCAATAAAGAGATTTCACTGACCTGGCCCCAATCCTGAGCCCTGGGGACACCCCTGGATGTGACTCCATTCCTCAGCTGCTCTGAGTGCTGTTTTGCGGAGAAAAAATGAAACCTCACAAGTTCGTGAAAGTTGTAAAGTCCGGTATGCTTTATTACGACACGCGCCGGACGCAAACCTCCCCAATAGGCAAGCGTACCTCTGAAGACCTCGGGTCTTCTTTTATCCCCCTCCCAAATGCATATGCATACAGTTTCACAATAAGTTCATACATATTCATTCCGCGTGACATTTAGCACCAGTTCTTCTTTATCAGAGGAATTCCTAGGTCTGGGGCAGATCGACCTTGCGGTAATTTCTGTTTTCCTTTCTCTGTCTCCTTGCTGTCTCTGGAATGCGGCCTTTCCTTCAGCTTTGGCCCCACAGACCTCTCACCTCTTCCAGGCACTTCACCTAATTCAGAATGGATCCCCACTTCATCTCATTCCCCCCTTTCCTAGGAAATAAGTAAATTATTTTACTTAAGGAAAACCCCCGCGACGATAAGTGTCTTTTAACGCTTCACCATGCACGTTTGACAAAGAGGTTAGTACAGCTATTCGTTGTAGCATCCTACAGTTCCAAATTAACAATGTAATAGATAGTCCTAAACTTATCCCAACTAATATTAGTAAAACTACAATGGGGTGACACAACTTATTAAAGATTCCATTCGCAGTTGGTAACCACCCAAAGATCACATCCCACCAGTGATGATCCATATTTTGTTTTATTCTTTGTAGAACCCTGGTTATCTCCTTTGTATCGTGTTGGACAGTAATTAAGGTTTTCTTTCCACTTTCTTGGATTTCCTTCAGGATTTCCAATAAGTCTTGGTGCTCAATTAATTGTTTCTCTAATGTAAGGTTCATCCCAATAGGGGTAGGTGGTAGTCTGTGATACATTGTGTAATTAGCTTTAATCAGCTGGTGGGATGTCACTGGGGCCAAGTACGAAAAATCACACCCGATAATCTTAACAAAATTACCAATACAGAAGTTAGAATGATTTTTACTAGACAGAATAACATCATTGCTATCAATATTTACTGCAGCACAGGCAGTCCTTAGACACACACACCCTTTTCCAGTATATACGAGCACAGTTCTCTGGTCAGTGACTGGATGAATTTCAAAGTGACAAACACTTTCCATTCATCTTTTGTGCCCACACTCTATGTTCTGAAGGATAGAGTATTGTTTTTTCATGGTTTAATCCTAGGGCGATGATGGGATGGATAACATAAACAGTAGCATTACGTATGGTAAGCACAAAGGCAGTTGCCACATTAGAAACAGGATCATAGGTGAAATTCACCATAGTCCACCAGGACTGAAATTTCCTTTCAAAATCAATTGCATTATCCCACACAACCTTCCGAATTTCAGCTGGAAAATTACCTTCACTCCCTTCCCGTATGATCAGAGCTGCTGTTGCCTGCATCCATAACTGTGCTTGTATACAACTGAAAGCTAAGGACACATTATCTTGAACTGTACCAAGTGCTTCTACTATCAGCTTGTGGTCTTGGTCCCCGGCCGTTTCTCATTTTGACAGAACTTTGGAAATCTGCCACTGGCTAGTTCCTGTCCCTAATATGCCAGTTAGATCCCTTCTTGTTCTGTTCCTGAGGTATGCCTGTTTTTGTAACCATGTTGTCCAGCCCCCAAATGAAGTTTTTAGGAAGGAGGAGCAGGCTGGTTGGATTTTTGAGATGTTAATTTGCATTATCAACTCCACACGTTTGAGAGACCATTCTGGATTGAATAATAGTTGCTGCTCACCCACATTCCTTACTACATAGGGGCCTACCCCATACACCTCAGGTTCAAGTTTGGGTTGAGTCTGAACTATTTGAGTCTTGGTGTGGGCTGTATAGGGTTCTGCTGTGGTAAAAGGTGTAGTATCTATTTTGAATTTAAATGAAAGCCCGATATCTTCCTGTGCCCAAAGGCAAGTTATTTCTACAGGCTGTATTAAGGTGAAATTGCACCAGCAGTCTGATTCATTTGGGCTATCACAGATTTTCTGGCGTTCATGTACACCAGGAGAGGTTGAGACACTAATCTCATTTGGTCTCTCATAAGCTGTCCCATTTATCATCCGGCATCCTACCTTAATTTCTTCTCCTCTGATCCCTTGAAGTGTCCACAGCCTCCGTTCCTGCCATTCCTGCTCCCCATATACCTGATCTCCATGAATTACCACAGTGGATAGGTTTAAATCTCAGAAGGTTTTCCCATGGATCCAGTATACTGATTAAACACCTGGGACCAAGGCCATTCAGCATTGCTCTGAATAAAGGTACTTTCAAGTTCTAAAACCTTAGTTATGATTACATACAAAACAATTCTACAAACTAAAATATGAGCTACTCCCGACCGCAATATACTCATTTTGCCCGAGTAAGTTTTAGTCTCAGTTCATTGTCTCCTGGCGTCACTCCTCAAGAGGTTTCTGGGCCTTCTTCACCCAAGAGTGATGAATCCAGGCGTTCTGCTCCTTGATTTTGATTGCAGTGAAGGTGGTGAGAAGCACTTGGAATGGTCCTTCCCACTGTGGTTCCAAGGTCTTTTCTGTAAGAGACTTAACATATACATAATCTCCAGGTTGTATATTATGTACTGGCCCATCTAATTCCCTGCTCTGAGTTCTAGCTACATGTTTTTTAATTTCCTTGAGCTGTTTGTTTAAAGCCACCATGTAGGTGGCTAGTGTTACTTCTCTAATATGGGTGGACACTCCCTTTTGTATTCTATATGGTCTTCTATAGAGTATCTCAAAAGGGCTTAACTTTTCTTTAGCTCGAGGTTTTGTTCGGATTCGCAATAATGCTATTGGAAGAGCTTGGGGCCAAGGTAGATTAGCTTCTTGCTCTAGTCTTATGATTTGCTGTTTAATCAAATGATTCATCTTCTCTACTTGGCCGCTTGATTGGGGGCGGTATGGGGTGTGGAGTTCCCAGTCTATGCCCAGGTGGCTACTAATTTGTTGTACTATTTTGGAAACGAAATGTGATCTTCTATCTGAGGATATTGTGGCTGGAACTCCGAAGCGTGGTATTATTTCTTGTAATAATACTCTGGTCACTTCTCGAGCTTTGACAGTTCTGGTCAGGAACGCTTCTGGCCACCCTGAAAATGTATCTGTCAATACCAGCAAATACCGATACCCCCCTTTCCTTGGGAGTTCTGAAAAGTCAATTTGCCACTGTTGTCCAGGCCCATGGCCTCTCCCAATCTGACCGAGTTTTGGTCTGGGGGTATTTTTGGGGTTAGTCTGGAGGCAAAGATCACACTGTCGGGTCACCTGAGTAATAGTGGCATATAAATTCCTAGCAACAATTCTTTCAATCAGGTAGGTGTATAGGGCATCTATTCCCCAGTGCGTTTTCTGGTGTTCCACCCTTACTAGTGACCACAATAGATGGGAAGGGATTACCAGCTTCTTTTCAATGGTAGCCCACCCTTCTTGGTTATACGTCCCTTTTTGATCTTCAATTAATTTCCTATCTCTCTTGTTGTATTCTGGCTTACCTTCAAGGGAGATTTGTCCATCTGGAATAAGGGCTCCTTCAGTAGCTACCTCACCTTTTGCTGCTTCTTTTGCCTCTCTATCCGCCAGCTCATTTCCTTCTTCCAATTCTGAGCTCACTTTTTGGTGTGCCTTAATACGCATAATTGCTACCTTTTCAGGCAGCTGAACTGCTTCCAGCAGCTGGATTATCTCTTGTGCATGTTTGATGTTTTTTCCCTGTGAGGTAAGCAGTCCTCTCTCCTTCCAGATGGCCCCATGTGCATATACAACTCCGAATGCGTACCTCGAGTCTGTGTAGATGTTTATCCTCCTCCCTTTTGCCCTTTCCAAGGCACGGGTCAGGGCAATTATCTCAGCCTTCTGCGCGGAGGTACCTGTTGGTAAGGGTCCAGACTCGATTACCTCTCTGTAGGTGGTCACTGCATACCCAGCATGTCGCTTCCCATTGGTAACATAGCTGCTCCCGTCAGTGAACCAGGTCTCTGCATCCTCCAGAGGGGTGTCCTTTAAGTCTGGGCGGCTGGAGTAGGTCGCTTTGATGGTCTCCAGGCAATCATGGTGTACTGCTTCTCCTTGGTTTCCACTGAGAAAGGAAGCTGGGTTGACAATATTAGTCACCATGATCTCTACATCATCTTGCTCTACCATGATGGCCTGGTATTTCAGAAATCTCTGTGGCGAAAGCCAGTGGCCACCCTTTACTTCCAGTACTGCAGATACAGTGTGGGACACTAGCACAGTCAATTTTTGTCCCAGGGTAAACTTGCGTGCCTCTTGAATGTTCAGCACAACTGCTGCTACAGCTCTGAGGCAACCTGGCCATCCTTTGGATGTTGCATCTAGTTGTTTAGAGAGGTAGGCAACTGCCCTTCGGTATGGACCCAAGTCCTGAGCCAGTATTCCCAGGGCAATTCCCTGTTTCTCATGGGAAAATAGGAAGAATGGTTTACTCACATCTGGAAGTCCCAAAGCTGGAGCTGACATGAGAGCATTCTTCAGCTGGTGAAAGGCCTGTGTTGCTTCTTTTGTCCACTGGAGATCTCTGCTTCCATCGGCAATCAGGGCATAGAGGGGTCTGACAAGCAGTCCATAGTTATAAACCCACAGCCGGCACCATCCTGCCATGCCTAAGAAGGTTCGGAGCTCTTTCATGGTCTGGGGTTTTGGGGTTTGGCATATGGCTTCCTTGCGAGCCTGCCCTAAAGTCCGTTGCCCAGCACTCACCTCGTACCCCAGGTAGATAACTTTCTGTTTCACTATCTGCGCCTTTTTCTTTGATACTCTGTATCCTTGGAGTCCTAGGAAATTCAAAAGGCTTACCGTCCAGGCCACACATGCTTCCCTCATCTGAGTGGCCACTAGAAGGTCGTCCACATACTGCAAAAGCCTTCCTTCTTCCTGTGGAGCTTCCCAGGACTCCAGATCCTTTGCAAGTTACTCCCTGAACAAAGTGGGGGAATTTTTCCAGCCTTGGGGTAGTCTGGTCCATGTGAGCTGGGTTTTGCGCCCACTCTTAGGGCTTTCCCATCCAAATGCAAAAATTTTTTGGCTGGTTTCATGGATGGGGAGGCAAAAGAAGGCATCCTTTAGATCTAAAACAGTAAACCAGGCTAGCTCAGGTGTTAGGCAGGTTAATAAAGTGTATGGATTGGCTACCACCGGATACAGATCTTCTGTTATTTTATTGACAGCCCTCAAATCTTGTACTATCTGGTATGACTCATCAGGTTTCCGAACAGGTAAGATGGGGGTATTGAAATTAGATTGGCATTCATTCAGTAATCCTAACCACAGAAAATTTTCAATTATTGGGCTGATTCCTTCCCTATCCTCTTTCTTTAGGGGGTACTGCTTGATTCTCACTGGTTGCACCCCCTCCTTGAGTTTGATTATTATGGGAGAGGCATTTTCCGCCCTCCCTGGCACATCAGAGGCCCACACCCCAGGAAATACCTGACTTAGTATTTCTTCATCAATTTCTTCCTTAATGCCAATAGCTGTCAGAGTTAAACTTAATAACTCTATGTACTTTTGATCATTTACCTTCAGAGTAATTTCCCCCTTTTTGAATGTAATGGTTGCTTGTAACTGTTCCAATAAATCTCTCCCTAAGAGTGCTCTTGGTGAGTTAGGCATGTACAAGAATTTATGAATACCCCATTGTTTTCCCAATTTATACCTCAAAGGTTTACAAAAATATGCCCTTTCAGACTGGCCAGTTGCCCCCTGCACTACAACATAATCATTTTCCACAGGTACTAAAGCCTTATTTAAAACTGAATATGTAGCCCCCGTGTCAACCAAAAATTCCACCCTTTTCCCTTCTTCCCCCAGCCTCATTGTTATAACCAGTGGATCTGCTGGGGTAGAATCCCCCGATCCTCCTCAGTTGTCTTGTACGTGTGCAGCCATCTGCTGGTTACTCCTTCTTCGTTCTGGGCATTGGCCTTTCCAGTGACCAATTCTTTTGCAGATTGCACACTGGTTCCTGTCCAGCCGAGGTGGTCCCTGTCTCGGCGGTCTCTGGTTGTATTTCCTCTGCCTTTCCTCCTGTACCACTGCCACCAACCTTTTCATTCCTTGTTTATATCCTTCCTCCCGGTTACTGAATACTCTCCAGGATTCCTCTAACAAGGCTTCGAGATTCCTCCCATCTGGTCCCCGAATTTTCTGAAGTTTACGCCTGATATCTCCAGCAGACTGCCCCAAAAATGAATTAACTAGTTGATTTATCTGTATCTCGGACTCTGGATCTAATGATGTATGACGACGCATAGCATCCCTCAAACGCTCTAGGAATTCAGATGGAGTCTCAGAAGGCCCCTGCTTAAGGGAATATAAGGCAGACCAGTTTATGGTTTTTGGAATAGTTCTTTCTACCCCTGTTGCTATCCACTCTTGATACTCTGTTAATTTCTTTACCTCTGCCGACACGTTAGGATCCAATTCTGGATCTTGGAGGGGGAAATGTTCTTTTACATCCAGCTGTGTGGCTTTACAGTAATCCTCTGCCAAATTCCCTGCTGTCTTTAAGATCAGCTGTTTCTCAGTCTCAGTGAAAGCATCTAGTAGTAGCTGGATGTCAGCCCAGTCTGGATTGTGTTGTTTGATAACATATCGTAAGCGTTTGGCAGTGAGTATCGGGTCAACACGATAATTCCTTGCAATCCTTTCCCATGCTTCTAAATCAAGGGTGGTAAATGGCACTTTGATCATTAATTTGGCCCCTTCTGGTCCCACTGCCTGTCGCAGAGGGGCCTGTAGCACTACTTGTCTCCTAGTTCTAGATGCAATTGGACTCCTACGCGTAGGGTGGGTTCTAGTAGATGTGCCCTCCCCACCTGAGTCCTCCTCCTTTTTGGGGAAGTTCCCTTCCTCCTCATCCTCGGTTTCAGCCTCAACCTCCTCCGCCTCCCCCCCCCGGGGAGGAGCTGGAGGACCTTTCACCCACTCAAATGAGTCTCGTTCTTGCTCCTCAGAACGATAGACCTTATCCGATCTCATACACCGTTGTCCTATACTGCATGCTGAACAACAGCGTTTGATTTGCCCTCTCTTTGCCTTGTTATCTTTTTCGAGGGCCAAGACCAGTGGGTCTGAGGGTGATTTAATCCCACAGTCCTTTTGCCACTCTTGGTGATTCCTTAAAACAAAAAACATATCAGCATATGAAACCTCATCCCATTTACCTTCCCGTCTTAAAAACAACATTAACTGCAGTAAAGTATTATAGTCTAGGGTTCCAGTGGGTGGCCACCTTGCTCTGTCCCCTAACCTGTACAAGGGCCACCAGCGTGTGCAATACTGGATTAAATCCTTTTTATTCTCAGAGCCCCCCCGGCTAGTGATTTCCTTCCAGTGGGCCAAGATGCACCCTAAGGGGCTAGCCCGTGGAACTTCCTTGCTCTGGTTAGTTCCCATTATTTCCTTCTTGCCCTCTCTCGCTTCCACCCAAACCTCTTTTCACAGGACTTCACAGTAGCTTCCCAGTCCTCCTCCCACACACTCCAAGTGGCAGGTACCAGATGCGATCTTCCACACAAAAGCTTTAAGATCTTAGACTCTGAATCAGTTCGATGAGAAACCTCTAACTTACACTTGGGGCAAGTGCCCCGTCGCCTGCTGGAACAGCAATACCAGCGTTTCCCACAAACTATGCACTCTAATAATACCCACGCAGTGTGCCAGCTCCTTGATGCACCAAAGGCTACTGGAAATTTCCCGCAAAGGCAAGCTATTCCATTTATTACAGGCAGCTCTAAATCTTCTACGGCAAGCTGTTCCCAGTCCAGACTTACGAGAGCGCCAGCTGAAGTCCGGTAGAGCCCCTCTAAATGAACTCGTTCGTCTCCCATATCTATCCAATAATTCACCGGATTCACAAACTCCCAGGGGTCGAGTCCAAACCCCTGAGGCAGAGGAACCCCTCGGGTTCGTCTAGCCACGGTGAGAGTGTACACAACCTACACCACAATTTACCACCTTTATTCAACAACCGTTTTCACCCACACTTTTCTACAGTTTACTCTGTTTTCCTCTGTTTTCTCTGTCGGGCACTCCCCGCCCCCACAGCCTGCTCCCGCCGATGTTTACTCAGCCTCTCTAGCGGCGGGTAGGGCTTCCCCCCCGCGCAGCCTGCTTCGGCCGGCACTTACTCTGCCTCTCCGGCGGCGGGTAGGACTCTCCCCCCGCGCAGTAGAGCACTATGGATCTGCTCTTTTTTATACAACATACACTTTATACACTTGCACACTTGCATATACAGCACGCTGATCACTCAATGCAACATACAGCCACACAGTGTCCAGACACCACTCACACACACAGGCAAAGAAAACATACGCGGGTCCAGCTCTGCCCTATCAGAACAATGAACCCCAATACACGCATACATGGGTTCACCCAGCCCACCCCCAGAGCTGCTAGTGGTTCCGCTCTATCAGAACAATGAACCTCGTCTCTAATACAGTTTTCAGCTGCTCTATCAGCTGAACTCAGCTGCTCTATCAGCTGAACCCAGACGTCTCTGGGTCTCTGGGTGATTTATTCTCTTGCTCTTCTTCCTCCCCTCGGGGGGCCCCTCAGTACATACCGTATCCTCCTCCGCAGGCCAGCAGGTCCTTGTCTGTCCCAGCAGGAGGCAAGCCGAGACGAGCGGAGCCCCACCAGGAAAATCCTGGGGCGCGCCTAGGAATCTGTCGGTCCCCTCCCTGCCCCTGCGGGGACAGAGATGGAGACGAAAAGTATCTCCTTCTCCTGCCTGGCTCACCAAGAATGTTTTGCGGAGAAAAGATGAAACCTCACAACTTCGTGAAAGTTGTAAAGTCCGGTATGCTTTATTACGGCACGCGCCGGACGCAAACCTCCCCAATAGGCAAGCGTACCTCTGAAGACCTCGGGTCTTCTTTTATCCCCCTCCCAAATGCATATGCATACAGTTTCACAATAAGTTCATACATACTCATTCCGCGTGACATTTAGCACTAGTTCTTCTTTATCAGAGGAATTCCTAGGTCTGGGGCAGATCGACCTTGCGGTAATTTCTGTTTTCCTTTCTCTGTCTCCTTGCTGTCTCTGGAATGTGGCCTTTCCTTCAGCTTTGGTCCCACAGACCTCTCACCTCTTCCAGGCACTTCACCTAATTCAGAATGGATCCCCACTTCGTCTCAGTGCCAGGGATTGGATGAGAGAAATGATGGGGAGGGGGTAGGGACAAAGTGTGATTGATTGTCAGCCATGAAGTGTCTTGATTTTCATATCTCTTCAGACTGCATGAGGAGGGGCTGGGGATCAGTATCAAGAGGGGATTGCGGATAGCAATCTAAAAACAGGAAAAGGAACCTAAAAGGACAAAACAATTCTCTATTCATTGTTTTTGATATAGTAGATTCAGTTTGAATATACTTCTGAAATCTGTCTAATTAACCACAGAAGAACTGAAGATCTGAGTTATTCCCATGGGCTTGTCTTGTTTGGGTGTTTTCAACAAATGTTTATGAGCATTTGTCACTGAATTCCTGAACTGAAGAGCTCAACAAAAAAGAGGCCTCTGGAAAAGTAAAATTTATCACCAACCTCCAAGGTGCTGAGGATCCATCCTGATCAGAGCAGGAATGAACAGAAATGGGCACAGCTTTGTGGCTGCCCCAGCTTTGGGATGGACCCTGGGCCTGGAGCAGGAGCAGCTCTTGAGGGCCCCAAGGCCACAGCTCTTGTGCTGCCCTGGGCAGATGGGATGGCAGCAGGGGCTGCAGAGCTCTCGGCATCTCCTGCAGAGGAGAGCAGGGCACCCAGGGAGCCTCCTTTCCCTTGGCCAGGCACCTTCCCCCATGGCTGGGGCTGAGTCCTGTGGCAGCTTCAGCTGCTGCTGTGCCCTTGCCAGGGCCTGAGGCTGTGGGGCAGTGCCCAGAGCAGCCTGACCTGAGCAGAGCTGTGGGGCCAGAGCCGGCTGGGCTGGGCTGGGCTGGGCTGGGCTGGGGAGAGGCCCTTGGTGCTGCCCAGAGCTCAGGGCAGCTGGCAGAGCTTGCAGGGAGCTGGGCTGGGCTCAGAGAGCCTGGCCCAGAAACCATCAGTGTCCATCCCAGCCTGGCTGAGCGTGCAGGGGCCAAGAAGAGCAGCCCAGGGTCTGCACGTTCTCTAGGTGGGAGCTGAGCTTGGGAGCCCTTGAGCCCTGCCAAGGGCTGGGGCTGCACCTCCAGCTCCAGAGGAGATGGGACAGATGGGAGCACAGACAAATCATTCCTGCTGGATTCTTTCTTGTGTCTGCTTATACAGGTGACCTGAATCCATACATGGAGGAGGTGTTTTGTGTCAGATAACACTGCAGAGTGTTAGGTAGAGTGAGAAGAATAATATTATTTAGTGAAAATAATGTTTCATGCAAAATACACAATGGGAAATAAAAGACACATATGATCAGAAGATCATCTGAGTTTTTCAGAGGAGGAGAGACATTTATTGATGTTCCAGTAGTTAAACATGTTCAAATTCTTTCCTCAGGGCTTCCTTGAGATTAGAGGGGACCACCAGAGGCCAAGGCCAACCAGAGCTCTCTTTCCTGGCAGCTTCTGCCTGGAAGAACCCTTGCAGATAGGGAATATTTTAGGGGGATTATCAGTTTTGTCCTTGGGCACCTGGAAAGAGAGATGGTTCTTTTCCATAGGAAGGAAAGCACAGAGCCCCAGTTCTTCAAGAACTGATGAGAATCAGCCCCCAGTATTTCAAGATCAGCTGGACCTGTCCAGTGGCCCCTGGGAGGCTAAACCAGCCAGACCTGTTCCATGTCCCCTTGGTTCCATGAGTGTCACAATGTTCTCCTTTCTTCTGCAGTGTCACAATGGCCCTGTGCTTCCATGAGGCCCTGCAGGGTCAAAGTGGCCCTTTGGTTCCGTGGGGCCCCACAGTGTCACAATGCTCTCCATGATTCCATGGGGCCTTGTAATTCCACAATGGTCTCCATGGATTCTTGGGGCCCTGCAGGATCACAACCTCCCTTTGGTTCCACGAGGCCCTGGAATGCAGCAATGGCCTCTTGGTTCCACAAAGCCCTGCTGCTTCACACTGGGCCCTTGGGACCATGCGGCCCAGCAGAGCCTTAGTGATGGCCTTTGTTCCACAGGGTCCTCACAGTGCCACAAGGATCTCTTCATTTCAGTAGGCCCCACAATGTCACAGTGGTCCTCATGGGCCCCACAGTGTCACCAGGGTCTCCACAGGAAGGAAACCACAGAGCCCCAGTGGTTCAGGGGCTGATGAACTACAAGTACCAGAGGCCAAGGTCAGGCCTGTCTGTCTGTCCTGGCAAGTTTGTCTGGGAACAACTCTTAGATATATGAAATTTTGAATGTGAAATCCTATTTTTGGCCTACTCTTATCCACAGAAAGGAAAGCACAGAGCACCTGCTTTTGGAAGGCAGATGAGAGCCGGCCCTCAGGAGGGCAAGGCCAGCCAGACCTGTCTGTAATGGCAGCTTTTGTGTAGGAGCAATCATTGGATATAGGACTTTTGGAGGTGGAATCCCAATTTCAGCCATGGGCGCCTGAAGAAGAAGGATGTTTCTTTTCCATAAGAAGTAAAGGGTGGAACCCCAGTGTTTCAGGGCAGAATAAAAGCAACCACCAGAGGCCAAGGTCAGCCAGAGCTGTCTGTCCTGGCAGTTTTTTTCTGGGAGAAACCCAGGCATATAGGGAATTTTGGAGGAGAAATACTACTTTATGAATCGGTGCCTGTGCAGGAGGGACGGTTCTTTTCCATAAGAAGGAAAGCGTCCCAGTGTCTGAAGGCAGGTCAGACCCATCTCTCAGGAAGAAAAGGTCAGTCAGACTTGTTGGCAATGGCAGCTTTTGACTGGGAGCAATCCCAGGATATTGGCAATTTTGGAGAGGGAATCCCATTTTGGCTATGGATGCTTGAATGAGAAGGGGAGTTCTTTTCTTTTCCAGTTGAAGAAAAGCCCAGAGCCCCAGGGTTTCAGGGGTACATGAGAAGAGACCGTCGACGTGCCAAGAGCAGTTGCACCACTCAGGCCAAGCCAACCAGACCTGTTCCCTGTTCCCTTGGATCCATGGGGCCCTGCAGTGTCACAGTGGTGGTGTCATATTGGATCCTTGTTTCCATCAGGCCCAGATGTGTCACTCTGGCCTCTTGTTTCCATGGGGCTCCACAGTGTCACAATGGTCCCTGGCTTCCATGAGGCCTTGCAGTGTCACAGGGGTCTCCTTGGTGCTGCAGTGTCACAATGAACCCTTGGTTCCATGGGGACTCACAATGTCAGAAGAGTCTCCTTGGTTCCATGAGGCCCTGCAGAGCCCCTTGATTCAATGAGGCCTCCAAGTGTCATCATGGCCTCCAGAATTCCATGGGGTCCCGCACTGTTCCATGGGGCTCTGTAGTGTCACAATGGCCTCCTTGGTTCCATGGTGCCACACCATGTGACAACTGCCCCTTGGCCTGCCAGGACTGCAGAGTGTCACAATGGTTTCTTGTTTCCATAAGGTCTTGCAGTGTCACAATGGTCTCCATGATCCCACAAGGCCTTGCAGTGTCACAACAGACCATTGGTTTCATGGAGCCCCACAGTGTCACTATGGTCCCCTTGGCTCCATAAGGCTCTGAAGTGCCACAATGGCCCTTTGGTTCCACAAGGCCTCCAAGTGTAAAAATGGCCTCCGTGGTTCCATGAGGCCCTGTTGAAAGTGATGGGAGATGTCCCATCTTTGTTGATCAGCATTGACTCCAATTTATTGATCAAATCAGTCACCTTTTATAGCAGTGTTAATTAAGTTCATGCATATTGCAAAATTCAAGCTCACAATAGGCTACAGAGAAAACTCTAACCCCTCCTTTTGTTTACAATACCTGTGGTTTGTTTATTGAAACTAAGACCAGTGTTCTCACCGTGATATGAAAAGTTCTCAAAATCTTCATATCTGTTCCCAGAGCAGCTATCTGTTCTCAGAGCAGCCAAGGACAGAATGTTTACCTGTTATGAGATGATTGTCTGAGAATTTGTTGTTTATAAAAAATGTGCTTGAGAACCTAATTATTTACAGAATCAAGCCTGGGAACTGCTGCTTTACAGCTGCCTTTTACTTTTCCATCAGCTGTATACCTTCATGGCTTCTTTCTTTAAACCATCTTTGAACCAGGCTCTCCACAAGGCCCTGCTGTGTCACAATGCACCTTTGGTTCCATGATGCCCAGAGTGTCACAATGGTATCCTTGGTTCCATGGTGTCAGAATGGACCATTCATCCCATGGACACCATCAGTGTTCACTGCAGTGCCCTTGATTCCACCAGGCCCTGCCATGCTCTAACAGCCCCTTGCTTCCAGTGGGTCCCAAAGTGTCAGCACAATCTACATTGTTCCATGAGGCCCCACAATGTCACTGTGCTCCACTTGCTTCCACAGGGCCCCACAGTGGAACAATGGACTGTTGGTTCCATGAGGTTCCTCAGTCCCAATGGTCTCCTTGGATCCGCAGTGTCACAGTGGCCCCTTGGCTCCGTGTGGCCACGCTGTGTCACAATTCCATGAGGCCACACAGTTTAACAAGGGACCCTTGGTTCCATCAGGCCTTGCTGTGTCACAATGGGCTTCTGGTTCCATGAGCTCTCACACTGCCAGCAGCAGTCTCCTTGGTTCTGCAGTGTCACCCTCGACCCTTTGTTCCATGAGGTTCTACAGTAGAACACGGTCACCTTGGTTCCATGGGGTTCTGCTGTGTCACAATGGACCCTTTATTCCATGACTTTGCAAAGTGTCACAGCTGACTCCCTGTGAGGCCCTGCTGTCACTAAATCTCTGAAATATCAGAATAAGGCTCCTCAAGACTCATTTGCTATTTCAGAGGGTATCATTTATTCAGGCCTAAGGTCCAACATGGGATAACTCCTAAAAATGTGGACATGGAATTCTACCAGTGTGTTGCATATATACACTCCCTAAATGTGAATTACATTTTACCCATTTCCATAAAACCCACCTGAAATTCAAAGATTAAGTCCTTGTTTTCTCTATTCCCTGCACCCCTGAGCAAGATGTCTTCTTCTTCTCTTCCAATCATCCTTGCTGGGAAAGCAGCTCCTGCATGCCCTGTTTCTGTGCTGAAAGTTCACAGGCAGGGTAAACATGGAATGAACCCTTTTGGTATCAGCCCCAGGCTTTGTGTGGGCAGGCAGAGGCAGGCAGGAGGCAGAGCTGTCAGCAAAGGAAGGGCCCAGCCCGGTGGGGCAGCCGGGGGATGCCGACAGCCTGCAGGGACAGAGGCGCAGGGCAGGGACACCGTAGCACAGCCTGGGCTGCACAGGGCACAGGCATGTGCAGCAGCTGCAAGACAGCCCTGCCAGAGCCAACTTGGGCAGCACTTTGGCCATGGCTGCTGGGCCTGGGCCTGAGGCAGGAGCAGGAGACAAGTGACCCTTGCAGGCCTGGGGCCTCATTGCCTCCTTGTCCCTGCTCAGCAGCCTGGCAGGGGCCGCCCCATGCTCCTGCCCTTGCCATTGCACATCCCTACATGCCACTGCCCATCCTGGCAAGAGCCCTGAGCAAGGAGGGAGGGACAGCATCTGCCTGGCCAGGGGCTGGGGCTCAGCCCTTGGCCCTTGGCATTCCTCAAACACATCCAGCTTTGCTCAGCACCAGAGACACCTTGGCCTTGTTTGTCCCCAGCTGTCATCACAGCCTCCAGTGCTCTGCTCTAACTGGAACCTGGGCACACTTTCTCAGTCCTGTCTCTCAGTGGGACCTATTAAAACTTCAAAAAAGTTCAGAGTTTTAATTTAATTTTGAGTTCTTAAAAAGTTTTTTGAAGACTCTCTCAGGGACTGAGTCTGATGTAAACAACATCAAAGCCCGTGAGGATCATTTAACTTTACCTAGTCCAGTTATCGAGAAAGATTTCAAAGAACTTGTAAGAAATACACATTCCTATTTTAAAGGATGTATTTTATTTTATTTATCTTTACATCAGAGGTGTTTACAGCATTCTGTGATTGATATTGACCCAGGGTCTCTCCTCAGCAGCTCTGGCCTGCTCACAGAAGCTGTGCCTTGAGCTCTGACCCAGTGTGGACAACCTTGCTCCACATTGCCCAGCCCCATCCTCTCTGTCCTCACTTCCCTCGGACCTGCTGTGCTTGCAGAGCTGGCTGCACTCAGCCTAACAGGGGTTTTCCCTTTTTGGGGATTTTTTGAAGCAATCTGAACCTCCCGACTTTCCCCACTGCAAACAGACACACTGCTCAGGTGTGTGCCAGCCCCAGGTGCCACCAAAGCCACTGCAGAGCTGCCCTGGGCCAGCTGTGAGGGTGGATCATCAGCCCAAGCTGCACGGGGCCACTGCAAGGGGCAGTGGCCCCACTGCTGGGTTTGGCTGCCACGGCCACCGAGAGAAATTAAACTGTCCTTGGAAACACTGGGGAGGACTGGGACATACTGGGGAACACTGGGAACGCTGTGGGACAGACTGGGACGTACTGGGAGTGATACTGAGGAGGACTGGGACAACCTGGGAACACGAGGAATACTGAGGGGGAATGTGGGTGGACTGGGATGGACTGTGGGGCTACAATGGGACATACTGGGAGTGATACTGGGGCAAACTGGGGACACTGGAGCATCTTCTGGATGAAATTGAGGTGAACTGGAAGGGAGTGGGAATAGACTCAGGTGTATTGGGAGGCACTGGGCTGTTCCGGGAGGGGCTGGAGGAGGGTGAATGGGCTGTTCCCGCCTCCACCACATCCCATTTGCCGAGGCTCCCGCACATCACCGGCTGCAGCCAATCAGCGCCAGGGACCCGGTTTTGGGGGTGGTGCCTAGATTGGTGCCTTTCCTTTTTGCCTACAACTCCCATCATGCCCCACGGCCAGACTGAGACAAATTAGAGACGGAATTACAACTCCCGTCATGCCCGACGCTCCACAGAACCCCGGGATCCGCCTCCATCTGTCCCATATGTGTCCCCCAGACCCTCCAGGATCCCTGAGTGCCCTCTCAGTGCCTATTCAGGACGCCCAAAAGCGTCCCCCGACCCTCTGAGTGCTCCCTACCCCACAGATGCCCGGTTCAGCCACTTCTGGGAATTCATCTCCTCTCATCCCCTGCGGCCCCGGAGCCCCGCAGAAAACAGTCCCGCGCCTGAAACTCCTGCCGTGCCCCGCCTCCTAAAGAGCCCCGCTAGAGCTCCCCGAGCTCCCCACAAGGGCTCCTGAACTGTTTAAGTTCCCCACAGGACATCAAGTCAGGGCTCAGACGGTAAAGTGTCGCCCAAGTGCCTTCACGGACCCCCAAACATCGCGTTCGAGCCACTTCCGGGACTACAGCTCCCAGCATGCTCCGCGGCGCACGACCAACGTTACTCCAGCCGGGACTTTATCTCCCGTCATGCTCTGCGCCCCACCAAGAGCCATTGCAGCTGTGCCCAGAACTCCCGTGATGTTCCGCGGCCCTGTTGAACCGTATGATACTCGCGCCTACAACTCCCATCACCCCCCGCGCTCCAGAGAGCCCCGTTCGAGTCCCCCCAGGGCCCATCCGGACCCCGAAGGGCCCCAAATTCCGCTCCCTGACCTCCAAGGGCACCCCTGGTTTCCCAAGTGCTGCCCTGGACCCCGAATTGTCCCTCAGAATCCCTGAGTGCCCCTCCAACTGTCCACCCTGCTCCCCCAAGTGTCCTGCAGACCCTCAAGTTCTCTCTGAATTCCCTCTCCAGACCAAAAACTGCCCCAAATGTGCCCCAGAAATGTCTCCAGGAACCCCTAAAGTTTCCACTTTTACCCTGTGAAAATGATAAAAAGATGAAAAAAGGATTTTAAATAGGATTAATTATCATAAAGAAGGAGAAGTCAATAGCCAACACTGGTCAATGAATTAATGAAGGGAATTGTTCTACTTAAAACCAATGACCCATAAATCTTTTGCTTGCTAAAAATGTAGGGATTTTTAAATATAAATATAAAATTCAGTAGTACACATATAGAATAACACTATTATAAATAAATTAGAACAAATAATTATCATTTATTAATTCATTACTTTTTTTTTAAAGGAAAATGCATTAAGTTTTTATGCTTTGGATTGTCATTCTGTAAGAGACGGTCCAAAGATCCCTCATTTGCCTCACAACTGCAGTGAAGGACAGAGATTGAAGCCCTCCTCAAGGACTGAGATGAGACCCTTAAAATTCTAACCCAGGCGTGCTGGCCTGACTGGAGCGGGATGTCTGCCATAGGAAGCAGGAGGTTTCCCATAGGAACCAGTCCTGAAACAACGGGCGCTGCTCACTTCTGACACTGGATTTGCTGGTCAGAAGTGGACTGTCTGTACTTGTTCTCAAAGGATTTTTTCTCCACTGTGCCCTCGATGTGCCGTCCTGCTCCCCTCACAGATGTAGCTTATAAAAGAGCCCTGAGTTAACCAAAGACTTTGAGCCCCACCCCTGGCCAGGCAGATGCTGTCCCTCCCTCCTTGCTCAGGGCTCTTGCCAGGATGGGCACTGGCATGTGGGGATGTGCAATGGCAAGGGCAGGAGCATGGGGCGGCCCCTGTCAGGCTGCTGAGCAGGGACAAGGAGGCAATGAGGCCCCAGGCCTGCAAGGGTCACTTGTCTCCTGCTCCTGCCTCAGGCCCAGGCCCAGCAGCCATGGCCAAAGTGCTGCCCAAGTTGGCTCTGGCAGGGCTGTCTTGCAGCTGCTGCCCATGCCTGTGCCCTGTGCAGCCCAGGCTGTCCCACGGTGTCCCTGCCCTGTGCCTCTGTCCCTGCAGGCTGTCGGCATCCCCCGGCTGCCCCACCTGGCTGGCCCCTTCCTTTGCTGACAGCTCTGCCTCCTGCCTGCCTCTGCCTGCCCACACAGAGCCTGGCACTGATACCAAAAAGGGTTCATTCCATGTTTACCCTGCCTGTGAACTTTCAGCACAGAAACAGGGCATGCAGGGGCTGCTTTCCCAGCAAGGATGGTTGGAAGAGAAGAAGAAGACATCTGGCACAAGGGTGCAGGGATAGAGAAAACAAGGACTGAATCTGGGAATTTGGGGTGAGTTTTATGGAAATGGGTAAATTTTAATTCACATTTAGTGACTGTATATAAGCAACACACTGGTAGAATTACGTGTTCATATAACATTGGGAACTTTCCCATGTTGGACCTCAGGCCTGAAGAAATGATGCCCTCATAAACACCAAAGGAGTGTTAAGGAGCCTTTTTCTGATATTTTGGACATTTGGTGACAACAGTGTCTGACAGAACCAAGGACTCAGCTGTGACACTGTGGAACCCCATAGAACAAAGGGTCCATTGTGATGCAGTGGAACACCATGGAACCAAAAGTCCATTGTATCAGAGCAAGGAATCATGGAACCAAGGAGACCATTGCTGACAGTGTGGAAGCTCCTGGAGCCATGGGGTCATTGTGACAGTGTGGGGCTGCATGTTGCAATTGGTCTATTGTGACACGGCAGAACCTTCTGGAATCAAGGGGATCATGTTATGCTATGGAACCTCATGGAACAAAGGATCCCTGGTGGCGCTGCGGTGCTCAGACCATTGTTGACAGTGCGAAAGCTCCTGCAACCAGAAGTCCATTGTGACACAGCAAGGCCTCCTGGAACCAAGGGTCCATTGTGGCTCTGTGGGGCTTCCCAGAACAAAGAAGACCATTAGGACACTGTGGAGCCTCATGGAACCACCTGGCACTGTGACACAGCAGGGCCACCTGGAGCCAAGGGGCCACAGAGACACTGAGGAACCTCATGGAACCAAAGGTCCATTGTTACACTACGGGGCCCTGGGGAACCAATGAAACCCTGGTGACGCCGTGGTGCTCCATGGAACCAAGGGGCCATTCTGATTCTGCTTTTCCTCATGGAGCCAAGGGGACACCATGACACTGCAGGGCCTCGTGGAACTAAGGCAGACTTGTGACACTGTGGGTCCATTGGGAGATTGCAGGGCCTCATGGAACCATGCAGAACATTATGGCCCTTTGTAACCCGTTGGAACCAAGGGGCCATTGTGACACTGCAAGGCCTCATGGAATCAAGGGGATCACAGTGACACTGTGGGGCTCCATGGGACAAAGGGGCCATTCTGAGACTATGGAACAAAGGAGACCATTGCTCTGCTGCAGGACATCATGGAACCATGGAGGCCATTGTGACACAGCAAAGCCTCATTGAACCAAGGGCACAGTAGTGACACTGTGGGGCTCCAAGGGACCAAGGGGGGGATATTTAAAGTGCAGAACCAATGAGGACCACTATGACACTCTGGGGCATCATGGAACCAAAAGTCCATTTTGGCACAGAAGGGCCTCATGGAACCATGGAGGCCATTTCCACACTTTGAGGCCTTGAGAAATCAAAGGTCCATTGTGGCACTTTGTGTCCCCATGGAACCAAGGAGTCCATTGTGACACCATGAGGCCCTGTTGGGCCAAAGGGCAATGGTGGCACTGCGTGGCGCCACGGAACCAAGGGACCACTGTGGCACTACAGGGCCCCATGGAACTAAGGATTATTGGAACAATGTGGGACTTGTTGAACCAAAGGTCCATGGTAACATTGCAGGGCCTCTTGGAACTAAGGGGGGACAATTGTGACGCTCTGGGGCCCAATGGAAGCAAGGGGCCCGTGTGACACAGCTGGGCCTCATGCAGCCAAGGGGCCACTGGGATCCTGAGGAACCCAAAAGAACCAAGGGGCCGTTTTGACATTCTGCAGCTGTGGAGACCCTGAGAGGCATTCCCTGGGTTAGGGAGACACAAGAAGCTTCCCTCAAAAGCTGTTCAACCCTATTAGCTCCTTCCCTATGTTCTGTGTCACTTAGCCACTCCCTCCCTATTCCCCCATTGGCCCCATCTTTGTACTGCCCCCATGGCACTGATCAATTCCTTCCTCTGGAGATACAGAAACCTGGACTCTCCCCAGGAGTCCTGCCTTGTGACCCTGAACATCTCACTGCACGGCTGAATTAAACATCTGTGGGTACCATGCAAATGCCCTTTTTGCTTCACTACCCTGGGCTTTATTAGCAGCTATTCCAGCTGCAACAATGGCCCATTATGGCAGAGTGGATCCAAGGACATCATGGTGACACTGTGGGACCTCATGGGTCCAAGGGACCATTGTGACACTGAAGAACTTCATGGAACCCAGGGTCCATTGTGACACAGCAGGGCCTCATTGGAACAAAGGAACCACTGCTGACAGTACAGAAACTCATGGAACCAAGGGGCTGTGGTGACACAGCAGGGCCACATGGAATCCAGGAGATCAGTGACATTTAGGGACCTCATGGAACCAGGGTCCATTGTGACACTGCAGAAACAAGGAGACCATTGTTGATGCTATGGAAGCTCATGGAACCAAGCAGCCATTGTGACACTCCAAGGCCTTGTTGAACCAGGCAGACCATTGTGACACCACAGAACCTCATGTCACTGAGGGTTTATTGTGACACAGTGGGCGCCATGGAGCCAATTGTCCATTGTGACAATGTGGATCTGAGGAGACCAGAGTTACAGCATGGAAGCTAAAGGAACTATGGGTCCATTGTGACAAAACAAGGCCTTGTAGAACCAAGGAGACCATTGAGACATCATGGAACCCCGTGGAACCAAGGAGACCATTGTGACATCATGGAACCTCATGGAACCAAGGGTCCATTTTTACGGTCCAGAAGCAAGAGACAATTGTGACATCATGGAACCTCATGGAACTAAGGGTCCATTGTTACAGTCCAGAACCACAGAGACCATTGTGACAGTACAGAACCTCAAAGGACCAAGCTTCCATTCTTATACAGTGGGGCTTCATGGAACCAAGGAACCACTGTGACACAGCAGGGCCACATGGAACCAATGGTCCATGGAGATACTGCAGATCCAAGGAGACCATGGTGATGCTGTGGAACCTCGTGGAGCCAAGGGGCCATTGTGACGCTGTGGGGGGGCAACGGAGCCTAATATTCATGGTGACACAGTGGGGCTGCTTGTAACCAATTGTCCATTGTGACGCTGCAGATCCAAGAGACCAGGGTGACACTGTGGCAGTTGATGGAACCAAGGGGCTGTTGTGACACACCAAGGCCTCATGGAACCAAGGAGAGCATTGTGGCAGTGCAGAACCAAGGAGGCCATTTTGACAGTACGGAACCCAATGGAACCAAGGGTCCATTGTTCTACAGCGGGGCGTCATGGAGCCAAGGGGCCATTGTGAAACTGTGGGGCATAATGGACTCAAGGACACCACTGATACTGAAATCCACTGGATAGAAACTTTTGAACAGAGTTTGCAGTATTTCAAAGCAGGTATTCTTTATTACAGCATGGTGGTCACTTGGGCCATCCTTCCTCCATTGGAGTGAACTGAGCATCAAATGAGCAGAGTTTTTGTCACACACACTGATTATGTGTTCATGAGCTATCCCCACTTCCTTTGAGTTTATTTGATAGAGTTGCACCCCTTATCTCAAATCCTTTCATGGTTCTTTGTGTTTTGTCTTCAACATCCAGTGGTCTTTTTAGGTGGCTGTTCCTTGACCCCTCCTTTTGAGTAAAGGCAGTATTATTGTTTTGCATAACTTCTGTTTTGTCAGCCTTGCAGAGGTGGGCTGGCATCCTGCTTGCATTTTGTGTGACTTCTGTTTGCCATAGGTACATCCTCAATCAGTTTCTCCAAGGCTGTGCTGTTCTGTTCTACTGTCCTTGACAAGAGTAAATGTTGTTCTGTTCTCCTGTCCTTCTCTCAGTGCTCGCCCCGCATGAGGCATCTGCAACCCCCCCCAACCTATGGGCCTGGGGTGGGCAAGTGTTCCTGGGGAACAGGGATGGGACAGCTGGGCTGGACTGACCCAAGGGATGTTCCACTCCATGTCACACCATGATCAGCAATCATCTGAGAGAAGCGGGGGGAGAAGGAGGGTAGGGGATCAATTTCTTTTTTAAGTTTTCTTTCAAAACAGCACATACACATACAGACTCCTCTCCTCCCACACGGTGGTCAAACATTTTCTGCTGATAGGTGATTTCCTGTGGATTTGCTTTTGTTCTGGTATGGTCTTTTTTTTGGTGGTTGGTTTGTTTGTGGGGGTTTTGTGTTGTTGTGGGTCGGTCTTGGTTGGTTTTTTAATTAGGTTTGGGGGTTTTTTTGGTTGGGTTTGGGTTTTTGCCTATTGAACTGCTTTTCTTCTGATGCATAAGTTTTCTCCGCCCTTTCTTGTGGCTTGCTTGGCACCTGAAGGCAAGACAAATTTACCAAACTCAGTCATCTTGCCCAATTCCATTTTGGAGTCACCATTAACGAGATCAGTTCAGTCACAGACTCCCTGCATCCTGGCAGCATCCATAAAGGAATTGAAAGTACATCTCATGCCATTTTAGAGACGATAGAAATGTTCCACAGTGGTGGCCAAGGGCTGGTCACTGAGGGGTGTCAAGAGGGCGTGGCTACCAAGAGGACTCTGTACCATGGATGACATTTGACCCTCATTGTTCAGCCAAATTCCCACCCAGCCCATGTTCCACTCCTTCAGCCCAGCTCTCTCCAGTCTGGCTCTGAGGACACCACAGCAGACCCTGTCCCAGGCCTGGCTGAAGTCTGGGCACACAACATCCCCTTCTTTTCCCTCCCACGTGAGTTCTGCAGTCCCTGTCCTTTCAGTCCAGTGCCTGGAATGGCTGAAGGAGGATTTGCCACATCCCCTTCCCTGCTGAGCCTGACCAGGCTGTGACTCTCCCAGTCCCCCTCCCTGCCCTGTGTGCAGACTGGTTCCATGTCTGCCCTTCCCAAGTGCCCAGGACCCTCTGGGATGGCTCTGGCCTTTCCAAGTGGTTTGAGAGAGGTCCCACAGTGATGCTGCCCAGCCTTCTCAACAGCCCTGACACCAAAGGCCTTTTCCACATCCCTCAGTGCCAGGTCAGTGCCCAGAACACAGCACAGCCCTGTCCAGGTCCTCGGGCTGGTTCAGAAGGGAGGCAGCTCTGATTTCTCCCCACAGACCCTCACTCTATCCAATGTCTCTCTGTGCGGTCCATGGCTGCCCTGAGAATTTTTTCCTGGAGCCTCCCTGCCTAGGATATTTCTCTCCATGCAGTCCTAACCACAACCCAGCAAAGAATTCAGGTGTTTTCCCAGAGGACATTACCCTCAGAGTGAAGCGGCCTCAAGGCCCTGTTTGTGCCACGGGAATTGTGCCAGCCCTGGGTGCTGCTGATGGTGTTTGTGCTCACTGGGGTTCATCTCCCCACACACACACGATGCACTGCTGAGATCTCCTCAGCACAGAGCAAACATGGCCTGCTGGCCTGGTCACTTGGTGTCCCTCCCTGCAGGGACAAACAACCTCCTGCAGGTGGGGAGAGGCCAGTGCTGGCAATGGTGGTTGCAGGGTCTGGTGTGGGACAATTGCCCTGGGGCACCTTCCCAGGCTGCCCCAGAACAGAGACACAGCCCAGGCCCTGCTCTGCTGCAGCCTCAGGTCCATGCCAGGAGCTCTGGCTGTGCCAGGACACTGCTGTGAGCCCCCCCTGCACACTCCCCCCCTGCCCCAGGTACTGGGCTTTGCTGTGCCAGGGCATTCCTGGAGCACATTGCTGACAGCAGCTCTGGAGGGGAGCAAAGCCTCCCTGCCCGGCCCTCAGGAGATGCCCTTTGCTGCTGGAGCTGCTGTGCTGGAGCCCAGCTGTGTCCCAGCAGTGCCCATGGCCTGGCCCTGCCTATGGCCACAGCAGGGACATGCAGCAGGACAGTGACCAAGCTGCCAGAGCACTCCGGCCTTACAGCCACAGCAGGGCTGGCAAGGACAGGGTGGAGTTGGGCCGAGCAGATGTGGGAAGAGGCAGGGCCATTGTCCCTGGCTGTGCTGCTGTGCTGGGAGTCTCTTCCCTCCACCTCTGCTCACAGGCACTCCCCGTGCAGAGACAGAGAAGGGCTCAGGAAGAATCCTGGATAAACAGGTTGGGGCAGGCACTTCTTTTTATTAAATGCCAAGGGAACAAGCCTCTTGCAAGTCTCCGTGTTTTAAAAAGAAGACAGATATTATTGTAGGAATGCAAAGAGTACTACTACATTTTG
Source organism: Melospiza melodia melodia (assembly GCF_035770615.1). Classification (NCBI taxonomy): domain Eukaryota; kingdom Metazoa; phylum Chordata; class Aves; order Passeriformes; family Passerellidae; genus Melospiza; species Melospiza melodia. Next base: position 64,554 of record NW_026948804.1, on the reverse strand, counting down.
TGAGAAATATTCTTTGTACATTATTTGTAATATGTACAAAATTTGTATTTTGTGAGAAATATTGAAACACTAGAAAAGGTATAATAGTAAATAAAAAGACAGCAGAAAAAAGACTGATATGGTAAAGAGTTATATTCTAAAGGCTCTGTAGCAGAAAAGAGAACTTATTGCTTCTGAAGTTGCAGTCACCAGTTTTCCCAAGGCATCCTTGAGCTCCTGGTTCCTCAGGCTGTAGATGAGGGGGTTCAGGGCTGGAGGCACCACCGAGTACAGAACTGACAGGGCCAGATCCAGGGATGGGGAGGAGATGGAAGGGGGCTTCAGGTAGGCAAAAAATGAGGTGCTGACAAACAGGGAGACCACGGCCAGGTGAGGGAGGCAGGTGGAAAAGGCTTTGTGACGTCCCTGCACAGAGGGGATCCTCAGCACAGCCCTGAAGATCTGCACATAGGAGAAAACCATGAACACAAAACAGCCAAAAGCTAAAGAGGCAACAAACAATGAAATCCAGATTTTTCTGAAGGTGGAGTGTGAGCAGGAGAGCTTGAGGAGCTGTGGGATTTCACAGAAGAACTGGCCCAGGGCATTGCCGTGGCACAGGGGCAGGGAAAATGTATTGGCTGTGTGCAGCAGAGCATTGAGAAAGGCACTGGCCCAGGCAGCTGCTGCCATGTGGGCACAAGCTCTGCTGCCCAGGAGGGTCCCATAGTGCAGGGGTTTGCAGATGGACACGTAGCGGTCGTAGCACATGACGGTCAGGAGGGAAAACTCTGCTGACATAAAAAAAAGAAAGAAGAAAACCTGCGCAGCACATCCTGAGTAGGAGATGTCCCTGGTGTCCCAGAGGGAATTGTGCATGGCTTTGGGGACAGTGGTGCAGATGGAGCCCAGGTCGCTGAGGGCCAGGTTGAGCAGGAAGAAGAACATGGGCGTGTGCAGGTGGTGGCCGCAGGCTACGGCGCTGATGATGAGGCCGTTGCCCAGGAGGGCAGCCAGGGAGATGCCCAGCAAGAGGCAGAAGTGCAGGAGCTGCAGCTGCTGCATGTCTGCCAATGCCAGCAGGAGGAAGTGCCTGATGGAGCTGCTGTTGGACATTTCCTGTGTCTGCATATTTCAACGTATAGAAGGAGGAAAGACAGGGCAATGGAGGGGAAATTTCTCACAGAAAAATCAAACCTCTTTGTCGTAGCCTCTTTCTTTCCACTAAGCACCTCCTCCTTGTGTATGTCTAGGAGATCTTCCTTCACCATTGTTGCTGGAGCTCTGATTGCTGCTGGCCAATTCTGTGTGAGGAGCTGGACCTTGGCCTGCAGGACACCTGGGAGTCAACCCTGACCCCCAGTCAGTGCAGGGGAACACTGAGGGCAGGGCCCAGTCCTGGTGTTCAGGCTTGGATAAAGAATCTTCCTGTAAGGCTGCAGAACTGCCTGGGTGAAGGGATGGGGATAACAGAAGGCAGAGCGAGGGATTCTGCTGCACCTGGGGAGAACAGAGAGTCCAGTGAGGCAGGAGCGTTGTCTGAGGCTTAGTGCAGACTGAGGGGAGCTGCTCTGTCCCTCTCTCCTGTTCCAGCTTCCCTGCACTTGCACCTTTCTGAGATCCACTCCTGTGTTACCCTGGGCAGCCAGCAGACACTGCTGAGAGCAGAGGGATCCCTGGCACACAAAGTGGCTCCTGCCTCTCCCAGAGTCAGGAAAGTGGTCTCATTGCCAGCCTCCCAGGCTGCCCTGCCCAGAGCTGCCCGGGCACAGGGAGCTGGGACACCCCATTGCTGTGCTCAGCCTGCACAGGAGGAGCCCAAGGGCTGGGCCTGGCCCTGCAGCTGGAACTGCCATTGCAGAGAGCCCCTCAGCAATGCCAGCAGCACCTGGGCAAGGCAAGGAGAAAGAGAGAGAGTCGGGCCTGAGGAAAAGCCTTTCCCTGCCCAGCCCTGCCCAGCCCCTACCAGGCAGCAGCAGGGCAGGACAGTGGCCCTCAGGCCCTGGTCAGCAGGGAATGGGCACATGGCCGCAGAGATGCCCTTCATCTCTGGGGCTGCTCTGCCGGCCCAGGAGGGACTGAGGGCCCCGAGCCCCCGGGCTGAGGGCTGTGCTGGCTGCGAGGGGACACAAGAGCTGTGCTGCTCAGGGCAGTGTCTGCCCTGCAGGGCAGGCCCGGCAGGTGCCACATCTGCCCTGCAGCAGGGCTTCCCTCAGCACTGCCTCCCTCCCTGCCTGCCCACGGCTCTGCTGCTGGAGCTGTCCCAGCCCCAGTTGCTCCTGTGGCCCCGGGCTCCTTCCCTGCCAGAGCTGCCAAAGCCCAGACCAGCCCCTGGGCCAGCCCTGCCCTGCAGCTGCTGGGCCCTGCAGGGATTAAAGACCAGCTCCCCCAGCCTGGGCACCATGGAAAGGTGATGCTGCATGGATCTGGAGGCTGGGCAGGTGCAGGCAATTGCTGAGGTGCCCAGGAATCCTCAGGGTGATGGTTTACAAGCCTCAGCCCCTGCTCTGCCCTGCAGAGCTGAGTTTCCATTGCCACCAAGCTGAGCCAGGAAATAGTGGGAGCACAGATTCAGGAAAGCAGAGACCCAAGCAGGAAACTCCTGCCCTGAATGAGATAATGTAAAGTCCCCTCAGAATAGAGCTGGGCTGGAGCTCTGAGCAGCCCTGGCTGCAGCTCCAGCTTCACCCCCTGCAGCCGTCCCTGGCAGCAGGAGCCATCCTGCCCTGTCCCTCTGACCGTGCCCAAGGCAGCCTCGCTCTGCAGCACACCCTCCCCCAAGGCAGAAACAGCAGCAGAGCATCCTTACAGTCACATCAGTCCTGTCCTGGGTCAGCTGCAGGAGATCCCTCCAGGAGCACAGGGGACATTGTCCTGCACCCACACACTCACCATGCACAGGGCTGTGAAGATCTCGGCTCAAGTGAAGTCTCGGCTCAATGTATTCGCAATCCTGATTGCCTTCAGCCTGTCTCTGCCTGGCTCCTGTCTGCTCAGTGCCTGCAGGCAGACCCCTCAGCCCTGCTGGGCTGGGAGAGGAGCTGGCCCTGGCAAGAGCTGTTCCTTTAAAGCTCAGCAACACAGAGACAGCACAAGGAATTTAATGAGCCTCTAGGGGATTTGGTGTTGTTTACATCAGAAACAATTCCTTAGAGAGTGCTCAAAAAACTTTTTAAGAACTCAAAATTAAAACAAAACTCTGAAGTTTCTTGAAGTTTAAATGAGTCCCACCGATGGACACAACTGAGAAAGTGTGCCCAGGTTCCAGTTAGAGCAGAACACTGGAGGCAGTGATGACAGCTGGGGACAAACAAGGCCAAGGTGTCTCTGGGGCTGAGCAAAGCTGGATGTGTTTGAGGAATTCCAAGGGCCAAGGCCTGAGCCCCAGCCCCTGGCCAGGCAGATGCTGTCCCTCCCTCCTTGCTCAGGGCTCTTGCTGGGATGGGCACTGGCATGTGGGGATGTGCAATGGCAAGGGCAGGAGCATGGGGCGGCCCCTGCCAGGCTGCTGAGCAGGGACAAGGAGGCAATGAGGCCCCAGGCCTGCAAGGGTCACTTGTCTCCTGCTCCTGCCTCAGGCCCAGGCCCAGCAGCCATGGCCAAAGTGCTGCCCAAGTTGGCTCTGGCAGGGCTGTCTTGCAGCTGCTGCACATGCCCGTGCCCTGTGCAGCCCAGGCTGTCCCATGGTGTCCCTGCCCTGCGCCTCTGTCCCTGCAGGCTGTCGGCATGCCCCGGCTGCCTCACCTGGCTGGCCCCTTCCTTTGCTGACAGCTCTGCCTCCTGCCTGCCTCTGCCTGCCCACACAAAGCCTGGGGCTGATACCAAAAGGGTTCATTCCATGTTTACCCTGCCTGTGAAATTTGAGACCAGGAACAAGGCATGCAGGGCTGCTTTCTCAGCAAGGATGGTTGGAAGAGAAGAAGAAGACATCTGGCTCAAGGATGCATGGATAGAGAAAACAAGGAGTGAATCTGGGAACTTGGGGTGGGTTTTATGGAAGTGGGTAAGTTATAATTCCCATTTCGCATCTGTGTATATGCAACACACTGGTATAATTACATGTCCACATAAGGTTAGGAGTTGTCCCATGTAGGACCTTAGGCCTGGATAAATGACACCCTCTGAAATACCAAATTAGATTTCAGGAGCCTTATTCTGATATTTCAGAGATTTGATGACAGTGGTTTGTCGACGGAAGGGAACCAGGACATCAATTTGATCATCACAGGCTCAATTTTATTGATCAGTATGGCGGGTTAAATACAGTTAATAATGAGCTTCATACATATTGCAAAAGTTGAGCTCAGGATTGGTCAGCTTACATATCAGCACCTACGCCTACTTCTACATTCCTATGGTTCTACTTTTGATACTTTCTACATATTCTTAGGATATATTCAGGACTAATCTCAACTCCCTATCCTCATGTTGCAGCAAGGTCACTGCTGACTTTTCCTTTCAGCTTGCTGACTGCTGACTTTTCTCCTTCAGCTTAACCGGTGGCATTATGTCAGTGTGGCCTTTCTCAGCTAACCAATTATTATTAATTACTCTCCACAATAAAAGGATTCCTCCCAGACAAAAGATGGCAAGACAAACTGGTCTGGCTGGCCTTGGCCTCCTTGGAGATGCCTCTAATCAGCCTTTAAAACACTGGGGCTCTGCCCTTTCCTTCCTGTGGAGAAGAACTGTCATTCTGGTCCAGGTACCCATGGCTGAAATGGAATTCCACTTTCAAAACTCCACAAATATCCAAGGATTGCTTTCAGAAAAAAGCTGTAAGGACAGACAGGTCTGGCTGTCCTTGGCCTCTGGTGACTGCCTCTGATCTGCCTTCAAAACCCTGGGGCTCTGTGATTTCCTTCCTGTGGAAAAGAACCATCCTTCTTGTCCAGGCACCCATGGCCTCAGGCACATGAGCACTGTACAGGGACAGAGGAGCTCTGTGCTCAGTGGGGTGGGGACTGAGGAGAGCAGAGGAGAGCACTGGGAGGGACTGAAGGGTGGTTTAAGTGATAGTGGATCCTTTTGACATAAAAGAAAAAGGCAGAAAAAAAAAATAATAAAAATGGCAGCTGGGGAGGTCCAGACTGGACAGCAGGAGAAAGAAATTTCCCTCCAGGGCAGAGCTCTGGTCCAACACCAGAATGAGTCTGGGTCATCACCAGGCTTTGTGTGTGCAGTCAGAGGCAGGCAGGAGGCAGAGCTGTCAGCAAAGAAAGGGGCCAGCCAGGTGGGGCAGCCAGGGGAAGAGTTTTACAACATGGCTTATGTGGTCCAAGACCTGTTCCACATTGCCAAATCATGGCTGCAGCCTTGGGAGATATTTAGTTGGCCAACACCTCTGTCAATCACTGTAACAAGGTGGCCAGGAGAGATTCACATCAGACTCTGTCAGTAGTTGGGTCCCACTGAAGGACAGAAGTTTTTTCAGTATTATCTTCATTTTGAAAGTAAGAGCTGTGATACTGGAGTCTTTTGTAGCAGGAAACATGGTATACCATAAGGAACATGTGGACCCTAGTAAAAGATGTTAAATAAATGAATAAAATACATTAATTTAAAAATACATTTATAAATAAGTAAATAAAAACATTCTCAGCTGTTCCAGGAGAGCCTCAGCCTCATGATCTGGGAAGAAAACTTATCACCACGAGTCAGCAGAGTGGCTCTCCAAAAGGCTTTGCAGAATGGCTGGTATTACTGCCTAGTGTTACAGGGTTAATATTGGGGTGCAAGGAAGTAGCAGTTTTGAATTTCACATTAATATGGAATGTTAGGGGAAGAAACAAAGAAGGAAAAGAGAGGAATCAAGGTGGTTTGGAGAGAAATAGACATAGGAAAATAGAGGAATAATAAAATAAGTGGGGTCAGTCATGCTGACAGATGCTGACAAATGCTGATCAGTGTGCTTGTAAGGCCCTGCCTTGCTCCTGGTCCCTGCACTGTTCCACAGTACCCTGTATCTTAATTAGACTCAATGTGTATTTTCTGACTGCGCTGCAGAGCCAGTGGGATGTGGCGGAGTCAGATGAGAAACCTTTTTGCACACTTGTCTGTGTGTATGAACATGTCTGTATGAGGTAGTTGAAAAGTTGAGTGTCCGAAGGCCCGCTACAGGGTTGTCCATATGGTGTTGATAAAGGTACCCTTTATCATGGTATACCATGATAACTTATCCTTTGGGACTCAATAATCTAAAAATTTAGAGAATGTCTTATGCATAGGCCTTAGTTACCCTTAATGACCCCTTCTTTCCTCTAAAAATACAAATGACATCAGGTTAGTTACAATTTCACACATGAATTTCTTAAAAAAGGAGAACCATAAGGATACAGGACAAAGTCACTTCCCAGTTGTCTTCTTCAGTTATGTTTCAAGCTCCCAGAACAATAGTTGTATTGAAAAACACATGGATTCTAACTTGGCCCCTTCTTGTGGTGCTATGGTCATGAATGCCAATGCCTGAAATGGTTCCTAATTACTTTAACCTTTGTATAAGATATTACACACACAGAAGAACACCCTTGTATTCAGAAAGGTAAGTTTCATTATAATGAAAACCACCAAAGGATAGTATAAGGACTTATGATCCTATATTTTCAGAAAAAAGAGATGAGAATTTATGTTTTGGTGCTCTGTAGCCGTCCATATGGACAACATTCCAATATGCCAAGGTATGTGTCCAAAAAGTACAGGGAGACGTTTTCCCAAAGCCTGCAGGGACAGAGGCGCAGGGCAGGGACACCGTGGGACAGCCTGGGCTGCACAGGGCACAGGCATGTGCAGCAGCTGCGAGACAGCCCTGCCAGAGCCAACTTGGGCAGCACTTTGGCCATGGCTGCTGGGCTTGGGCCTGAGGCAGGAGCAGGAGACAAGTGACCCTTGCAGGCCTGGGGCCTCATTGCCTCCTTGTCCCTGCTCAGCAGCCTGGCAGGGGCCGCCCCATGCTCCTGCCCTTGCCATTGCACATCCCCACATGCCAGTGCCCATCCCGGCAAGAGCCCTGAGCAAGGAGGGAGGGACAGCATCTGCCTGGACAGGGGCTGGGGCTCAGGCCTTGGCCCTTGGCATTCCTCAAACACATCCAGCTTTGCTCAGCACCACAGACACCTTTGCCTTGTTTGTCCCCAGCTGTCATAACTGCCTCCAGTGTTCTGCTCTAACTGGAACCTGGGGACACTTTCTCAGTCGTGTTCCTCAGTGGGACTCATTAAAACTTCAGGAAAGTTCAGAGTTTCAATTTAATTTTGAGTTCTTGAGAAGTTTTTTGAAGACTCTCTCAGGGACTGAGTCTGATGTAAACAATACCAAAGCCCTGAGAGGGTCATTCAAGTTTTCCTAGTCCACTTATGGAGAAAGATTTCATAGAACTTGTAAAAAATACACATTCCTATTTTAATGGATGTATTTTATTTTATTTCTCTTTTTATCAGAGTTGATTGCAGCATTCTATGATTGATATTGACCCAGGGTCTCTCCTCAGCAGCTCTGGCCTGCTCACAGAAGCTGTGCCTTGAGCTCTGACCCAGTGTGGACAACCTTGCTCCACATTGCCCAGCCCCATCCTCTCTGTCCTCACTCCCCTGGGCCCTGCTGTGCTTGCAGAGCTGGCTGCACTCAGCCTAAGAGGGGTTTTCACTTTTTGGGGATTTTTTGGAGCAATCTGAACCTCCTGAGTTTCCTCACTGCAAACAGATACACTGCTCAGGTGTGTGCCAGCCCCAGGTGCCACCAAAGCCACTGCAGAGCTGCCCTGGGCCAGTTGTGAGGGTGGATCATCAGCCCAAGCTGCACTGGGCCACTGCAAGGGGCTGTGGCCATGGGCACTGCACTGACCCCACTGCTGGGTTTGGCTGCCACGGCCACCGAGAGAAATTAAACTGTCCTTGGAAACACTGGGGAGGAGAGGGACATACTGGGGAACACTGGGAACGCTGTGGGAGACACTGGGACATATTGGGAGTGACACTGGGAGATACTGGGAGAAAGTGGGGACCCTGGGGCAATGGCAGAGATGACTGGGGACACTGGGGTACCTGTGGATGACACTGGGAGGAACTGTGAACGACTGGGCATAAACTCAGGTGTATTGGGACAGACTGGGCTGTACTGGGAGGGATTGGAGGGTTACTGGATTGTACTGGGTTCTGCTGGGGAAGAATTGGGCTTCACTGATGTTACACTCGGCGGTACTGGGGATGAACTGGGCTTTACTGGGAGGGACTGGAGGAGGGTGAATTGGCTGTTCACACCTCCACTGTATCCCATTTGCCGAAGCCCCCGCCAATCACCTGCCGCAGCCAATCATCGCCAGGGATCCGGGCCTGGGGGCAGTGCTTACAGGGGCAGAAAATTTTCTTTTTGCCTACAACTCCCGTCATGCCCCGCGACCAAACTGAGCCCACGGCAGCCGGCAGAACAACTCCCGTCATGCCCCGCGCTCCACAGAACTCCGGGATCCGTCCCCATCTGTCCCATAAGTGTCCCGCAAACACTCCAGGATCCCTCAGTGCCCCCTCAGCGCCCATTCGGGACTCCCATAAGCCCCCCGAACCCCTGAGTGCTCCCACCCCCACAGATGCCCGGTACAGCCACTTCTGGGAATTCATCTCCTCTCGTCCCCCGTGGCCCCAGAGCCCTTCAGAACACAGTCCCGCGCCTAAAATTCCGGCCGCGACCCGTGCCCTAAAGAGCCCGGTTGGAGCTCTCCGAGCTCCTCCCAAGGGCTCCTGTGCCGTTTACGTTTCCCCAGAGGATCTCAAGTCGGGGCTTGGACGCAAAGGCGTGCCCCAGAGCCGTCCCGGACTCCCAAACATTTCGTTCCAACCACTTTCGGGACTACAGCTCCCATCATCCTCCGCGGCGCACGACCAGCGCCATTTCAGGCGGGACTTTATCTCCCGTCATGCCCGGCGCCCCACCGAGAGCCATTGCAGCTGCGCCCAGAACTCCCGTGATGCTCCGCGGCCCCGTTAAACCGTATGATACCCGCGCCTACAACTCCCCTCACCCCCCGCGCCCCAGAGCGCCCCGTTCGAGTCCCTCCAAGTGCCCGCCCGGACCCCGAAGGGCCCCAAATTCCCCTCCCTCACCTCCAAGGGCCCCCCTGGACCCCTAAGTGCTGCCCCGGACCCTGAACTTTCCCTCAGAATCCCTGAGTGCCCCTCCAAGTGCCCTCCCGCCTTCACCAAGTGTGCCCCAGACCCTCAAGTTCCCTCTGAATTCCCTCCCCAGACCCAAAACTGCCCCAAATGTGCCCCAGAAATGTCTCCAGGGACACCGAAGTGCACGCCCCCCCAATCCTGTCGGAGAAAAAGATGATAAAAAATATGAGAAAAAGACTATCAATATAACTAATTAACATAAAGAGAAAGAAATAAATAGCCAATAGATATTATTTAATTAATTCATGAAGGGAATTGTGTTACTTAGAACTAATGATGAATAATTTTCTTGGTTGTTAGAAATGTATCCAATTTTAAGATAAATATACAAATTAGGTAATAAAAATATTGTATAAGACTATCCTAAAATAAATAATATGATTATAATTTTTTTATTAATAAATTTTATTTATAAGGAAAAATGCTAAAATTTTTCTTTTTTTTTTGGGAAGTCAGTCCCAGGTGGGCGTTGTCAGACATGGTGAGGCTGAGGGTGAGGAGCAGCTTGTCCAAACAGGCTCAGCCTGCAAGGGGCTCATTCTTATCCATGCCCAGACCTCCTAAGGAGACATTCATCATCCAGATCACTTGGGGAATGCTTCTATCCCCTCTTCTCATAACTAACAACTAGAAAGATACTGATGTGATTAAAAAAAACCAAAAATCATGAGGTGCATTTTGACATCTTCCTCCTGAAGACAACTCCAAACTGACTCCAATCACTGCACAAGCCCTGGAGACTCAAAGACAATGGAAGGGAGACAAAGAGCTCTTGAGGCCTTTCTGTATTTTAATCAGCCCCACGCTAGATTTGGGGCTGGCTCCAGGTGCCTCAGGCAGACAGAGAAGGATGAAGAAGCTGCTCAAGGAGTCAGCAGCAAAACTCCAAGTGCCTTGGAGCATGGCTGGGCCCCAGGGAGGGCAGGGAGTGCCCAAGGCTGCCCAGGGCCTGGTGAGAGCAGATCCTTGAGGGAAGGATTGCAGGGAGCCCAAGGCTCTGAGCAGGGAACTGCAATGCTGAGCAAGGCCTGGCTTGGCTGCAGGAAGCAGAAAGGCCAAGCCCTGAGCCCAGCCTGGGCCAGCAGCGCCTGTCCCTCACGGCTGCCTCGGGGCTCTTGGTGGGCCAGGGGGATGTGAGGGGCAGCAAGGACAAATGGCATCAACCTGCAGCCCCTGCCAGCCTCCCCAGGGAGGCCGAGGGAGAAGCAAAGTGCAGCCCCTGCCAGGAATGTTCCTCCTGTGGGGCCTCCAGAGGCGCTGCCCGAGCCCAGGGCACAAAGCCCTGGGTGCCTGTGGCCCTGCCAGCCCTGCCCAGCCCTTGGCCATCTGTCCTGCAGGCTGTGCCCCCTGGGCGTGCTGCTCCTCTGCCCTGGCCGGCTGCACTCGCCCATCTCGCTGTGCCCCAGCATTTCTCACCCAGCGTTGCTGTGCCCTCCCTGGGCTCCCTGCACCCAGCGCTGCCAGCTCCTGGCACACAGAGCCCGGCCATGGCCCAGCCTCACGCTGCCACACCTCCAGCACCAACATTCTGCCCTGCGAGGGACTTTGCTTTCTCCTCAGCTCCAGCCTGAACCTTCCAAGGCGCACTTGGGGGAGGTTTCCTGCAATTCTCACTGCCAAAGAAAGCTCTGTCTCCTGCTGGTCACAAACAGAGAAGGGCTGGTGGCAGATCAGAGGTGGTCAGAGGTTGTTTAGGGCACAGCGACCATTGTAGCCATGATATTTTCTGAAAAATACCATTGCTAGGATTTCGCTCCTGAGAAGCTGAGGCCTCAGGTACAAAATATAAACAATAATTATCTGCTGCTGTGGAATGCAACAGGTGGATCTGTGATTGGCTTCATGTCATTGTTTCTAATTAATGGCCAATCACAGTCCAGCTGTGTCTCTCTCTGGTCAGACACAGGATTTTGTTATCATTCCATTCTTTCTCCTTTGCTTGCAAGCCTTCTGATGAAATCCTTTCTTCTATTCTTTTTGTATAGTTTAATATAATATCTATCATAAAATAATAAATTAGTCTTCTGAAACATGGAGTCAGATCCTTTTCTCTTCCCACTTCTGGCACCTCTGTGAACACCACCACTGACCATGAAATTATTAAGTTTTTTAATATTCTCTGAAAGAACAAGGGGCATCAACTAAATACCTACAACTGGCTGGATGGCCAGTTGAGTGGCAGTGAATGTTACACCGGAGAGTGGTGGTGAATGCTGCTACATCCAGCTCGCAGCCAGTCACCTGTGGTGTCCCTCAGGGGTCTCTGCTGGAGCCAGTTCTGTTCAATATTGTTACTGAAAACATGGATGAGAGTGTTGAGATTTTCAGTAGTAAATCTGCAGACAAAACTAATCTGAGAGCGTGTGTCCATCTGCTGGAAGGTAGGAGGCCTCTGCAGAGAGAGTGGGAACAGTTGGATGGATGGGCAGAGTCCAATAAGATGAAGTTTAATAAGTCCAAGTGCCGGGTCCTGCACTTTGGTCACAACACCCCCTGCAGTGCTACAGGCTGGGGACAGAGCGGCTGGACAGCGGCCAGGCAGAAAGGGACCTGGGGCACTGATGGACAGCAGGCTGGACATGAGGCAGCAGTGTGCCCAGGTGGGCAAGAAGGCCAATGGCTCCTGGCCTGGATCAGGAATGGTGTGGCCAGCAGGAGCAGGGCAGTGATTCTTCCCCTGCACTCGGCACTGGTGAGGGCACACCTCGAGTGCTGTGTCCAGTTTTGGGCCCCCAATTTAGGAAGGCCACGGAAGGGCTGGAGCGTGTCCAGAGAAGGGCAACAAGGCTGGGGGGGGGGCCCGGAAATCAAGTCCTGTGAGGAGAGGCTGAGGGAGCTGGAGTTTTTCTCTTGGAGAAGAGGAAGCTCAGGGAGACAAGGCAATGTCAGGGCACAGGTTGGCCTTGATGATCTCCAAGGTATTTTCCAGCCTTGCTGATTCTGTGATTGTCTGGAACCACCCTGGTAGCAGGTGCAACAGGGTCTGCAGGGGAAGGACAGGAAACTCCAAGCTGATGGGAACGAACTTTGTGGCTGACTGCAGAGGCCAGGACAAAGCTGAGTGGTTTCCCTGGTGTCCCCCAGCCCTTGCTGGCCCCAGGGGCTGATGGCATTTGTGCTCCCTCAGGTTCATGTCCCCACACCAACAGCATGGGGGTGCTCCACCTGCTCTGTGCAATGCAAACAGGGGCTGCTGAGCCAGTGCTGCCGTGTCTGTGCCTGCAAGGATGGGGCACCTGTGTGACCTGGGGCAGAGGCCAGGGCTGCAGAGGGGGGATGTTGTTGACAGCTCCATGAGGACGCTTTGGGACGCTGCCCTGGGCTGTGCAGCGCACTGGGGATGGATCAGCCCCTGCTTTGCTGCTCCTTCCTGTCTGTCCCAGGGCCCTTGCAGAGCCCCAGCCATGCTGTTTGCCCCCAGCCTGCCCACAGCCAGCCTAGGCCTGCTCACGGGGCTTTTCTGTGCTCAGCATTGGCCTGGGCATATTCTTGAGAGAGCCTGGGCAAGGAGCCTGGAGCCCCAGGCCCTGGGCTGAGGCGTCAGCGCTGCCCCAGCAGTGCCCATGGCCTGTCCCTGCTGCAGCCCTGGCACTGCCACCCCCAGGGCTGTGCCCGGCCCCGAGAGCACTCAGGCCCTGCAGCAACACCAGGGCCACCAGGGCAGCGGGGCAGGGCCACGGCAGCAGCACTGGCAACACCAAGTGCTGCGGCTGCTGGGCACAGCTGCTGGGCCAGCCCTGATCTGCCCCAGCTCTGCACACAGACATTGCTGCTGCTGCTCCAGGGAAGGCAACAAAAGGGGTGTCTCTGATGAAAACTCTGCTCGGAGAGCCTTTATTCTGTCTGAAGCCACTGAGAGTGCAGCACCTCATTGACACAGTCTGAGGCCACGGTGAAGGTTGAGAGAAACAAAATGAGAAATGGCACAAACAGTGACCTTCCTTTGTTGTAAATAATAAAACGGTAAACCGAAAGACAAGAACATATCAACAAACAAACCCAAGTGGTATCAAAGATGACTTTTATTACATGAGATTTGTAGAAACTGGTCAGAAGCTTAATGTTTCTGTAACCGTCTATTCATCAGTGTCCACACCGCAGCCTTGAGCTCCTGGTTCCTCAGGCTGTAGATGAGGGGGTTCAGGGCTGGAGGCACCACCGAGTACAGAACTGACAGGGCCAGATCCAGGGATGGGGAGGAGATGGAGGGGGGCTTCAGGTAGGCAAATGTGCCAGTGCTGACAAACAGGGAGACCACAGCCAGGTGGGGGAGGCAGGTGGAAAAGGCTTTGTGCCGTCCCTGCTCAGAGGGGATCCTCAGCACAGCCCTGAAGATCTGCACATAGGAGAAAACAATGAACACAAAACAGCCAAAAGCTAAAGAGGCAGCAACCAATGAAATCCAGATTTTTCTGAAGGTGGAGTGTGAGCAGGAGAGCTTGAGGATCTGGGGAACCTCACAGAAGAACTGGCCCAGGGCATTGCCATGGCACAGGGGCAGGGAAAATGTATTGGCTGTGTGCATGAGAGCATTGAGAAAGGCACTGGCCCAGGCAACTGCAGCCATGTGGGCACAAGCTCTGCTGCCCAGGAGGGTCCCGTAGTGCAGGGGTTTGCAGATGGACACGTAGCGGTCATAGCACATGACGGTCAAGAGGGAAAACTCTGCAGAAATGAAAAATACAAACAGAAATAGCTGAGCAGCACATCCTGAGTAGGAGATGTGCCTGGTGTCCCAGAGGGAATTGTGCATGGCTTTGGGGACAGTGGTGCAGATGGGGCCCAGGTCGCTGAGGGCCAGGTTGAGCAGGAAGAAGAACATGGGCGTGTGCAGGTGGTGGCCGCAGGCTACGGCGCTTATGATGAGGCCGTTGCCCAAGAGGGCAGCCAGGGAGATGCCCAGCAAGAGGCAGAAGTGCAGGAGCTGCAGCTGCCGCGTGTCTGCCAATGCCAGCAGGAGGAAGTGCCTGATGGAGCTGCTGTTGGACATTTGCTGTGTCTGCACATTTCAACGTACAGAAGGAGGAAAGACAGGGCAATGGAGGGGAAATTTCTCACAGAAAAATCACAACTCTTTGTCGTAGCCTCTTTCCACTAAGCACCTCCCCCTTGTGTATGTCTAGGAGATCTTCCTTCACCATTGTTGCTGGAGCTCTGATTGCTGCTGCCCAATGCTGTGTGAGGAGCTGGACCTTGGCCTGCAGGACACCTGGGAGTCAGCCCTGACCCCCAGTCAGTGCAGGGGAACAGTGAGAGCAGGGCCCAGTCCTGGTGTACAGGCTTGGATAAAGAATTTCCTGTAGGGCTGCAGAACAGCCTGGGTGAAGTGATGGGGATAACGGAAGGCAGAACGAGCGATTCTGCTGCACCTGGGGCGAACAGAGTCCAGTGAGACAGGAGGATGTCTAAGGCTAAGTGCAGACTGAGGAGAGCTGCTCTGTCTCTCTCTCCTGTTCCAGCTGCCCTGCACTTGCACCTTTCTGAGATCCACTCCCGTGTTACCCTGGACAGCCAGGAGACACAGCTGAGAGCAGAGGGATCCCTGGCACACAAAGTGGCTCCTGCCTTTCCCAGAGTCAGGACAGTGGGCTCATTGCCAGCCCCCCAGGCTGCCCTGCCCAGAGCTGCCCGGACACAGAGAGCTGGGACACCCCATTGCTGTGCTCAGCCTGCACAGGAGGAGCCCAAGGGCTGGGCCTGGCCCTGCAGCTGGAACTGCCATTCCAGAGAGTCCCTCAGCAATGCCAGCAGCACCTGGGCAAGGCCAAGAGAGAGAGAGAGCCGGGCCTGAGGAAAAGCCTTTCCCTGGCCAGCCCTGCCCAGCCCCTGCCAGGCAGCAGCAGGGCAGGACAGTGGCCCTCAGGCCCTGGTCAGCAGGGAATGGGCACATGGCCGCAGAGATGCCCTTCATCTCTGGGGCTGCTCTGCCAACCCAGGAGGGACTGAGGGCCCCGAGCCCCCGGGCTGAGGGCTGTGCTGGCTGTGAGGGGACACAAGAGCTGTGCTGCTCAGGGCAGTGTCTGCCCTGCAGGGCAGGCCCGGCAAGTGCCACCTAAGCCCTGCAGCAGGGCTTCCCTCAGCACTGCCTCCCTCCCTGCCTGCCCACGGCTCTGCTGCTGGAGCTGTCCCAGCCCCAGCTGCTCCTGTGGCCCCGGGCTCCTTCCCTGCCAGAGCTGCCAGAGCCCAGCCCAGCCCCTGAGCCAGCCCTGCCCTGCAGCTGCTGGGCCCTGCAGGGATTAAAGAACAGCTCCCCCAGCCTGGGCACCATGGAAAGGTGATGCTGCATGGATCTAGGGGCTGGGCAGGTGCAGGGAATTGCTAAGGTGCTCAGGAATCCTCAGTGTGATGGTTTAAGAGTCTCAGCCCCTGCTCTGCCCTGCACAGTTAATTTTCTATTGCCACCAAGCTGAGCCAGCCACAGATTCAGGAAAGCAGAGACCCAAGCAAGAAACGCCTGCCCTGAATGAGCTCATGAAAAGTCACCCTGGGCATGAGCTGGAGCTCTGGGCAGCCCTGGCTGCAGCCCCTGCTTCACCCCCTGCAGCCATCCCTGCCCTGTCCCTCTGACGGTGCCCAGGGCAGCCCCGCTCTGCAGCACATCCTCCCCCAAAGCAGAAAGAGCAGCAGAGCATCCTTACAGTCACATCAGTCCTGTCCTGGGTCAGCTTCAGGAGATTCCTCCAGGAGCACAGGGGACATTGCCCTGCACCCACACACTCACCATGCACAGGGCTGTGAAGATCTTTCCCCAAGTGAAGTCTCAGCTCAATGTCTTCCCAATCCTGATTGCCTTCAGCCTGTCTCTGCCTGGCTCCTGTCCCCTCAGTGCCTGCAGGCAGAGCCCTCAGCCCTGCTGGGCTGGGAGAGGAGCTGGTCTTGGGAAGAGCTGTTCCTTTAAAGCTCAGCAGCACAGAAACAGCACAAGGAATTTAATGAGCCTCTTGGGGATTTGGTGTTGTTTACATCAGACTCAGTCCCTGAGAGAGTGCTCAAAAAACTTCTCAAGAACTCAAATTTAAAATGAAACTCTGAAGTTTCTTTAAGTTTAAATGAGTCCCACCGATGGACACAACTGAGAAAGTGTCCCCAGGTTCCAGTTAGAGCAGAACACTGGAGGCAGTGATGACAGCTGGGGACAAACAAGGCCAAGGTGTCTCTGGGGCTGAGCAAAGCTGGATGTGTTTGAGGAATGCCAAGGGCCAAGGCCTGAGCCCCAGCCCCTGGCCAGGCAGATGCTGTCCCTCCCTCCTTGCTCAGGGCTCTTGCCAGGATGGGCACTGGCATGTGGGGATGTGCAATGGCAAGGGCAGGAGCATGGGGCGGCCCCTGCCAGGCTGCTGAGCAGGGACAAGGAGGCAATGAGGCCCCAGGCCTGCAAGGGTCACTTGTCTCCTGCTCCTGCCTCAGGCCCAGGCCCAGCAGCCATGGCCAAAGTGCTGCCCAAGTTGGCTCTGGCAGGGCTGTCTCGCAGCTGCTGCCCATCCCTGTGCCCTGTGCAGCCCAGGCTGTCCCACGGTGTCCCTGCCCTGCGCCTCTGTCCCTGCAGGCTGTCGGCATCCCCCGGCTGCCCCACCTGGCTGGGCCCTTCCTTTGCTGACAGCTCTGCCTCCTGCCTGCCTCTGCCTGCCCACACAGAGCCTGGGGCTGGCCCAGGCTCCTTCTGGGTGATGTGTTGCACCACAGCCCTGTCCTGGGAGAGAAACTCCATTGTCTTTGTGAGACAGAGTAAAGATTTATTCTGAATTAGGTGAAGTGTCTGGAAGAGGTCAGGAGTCTGTGGAGCCAAAGCTGAAGGAAAAGCCGCATTTTAGAGACAACAAGGACACAGAGAAAGAAAAACAGAAATGACCACAAGGTCAATCTGCCCCAGACATAGAAATTCTTTTGATAAAGAAGAACTGGTGCTAAATGTCACACGGAATGAATATGTATGAACTTATTGTGAAACTGTATGCATATGCATTTGGAAGGGGGATAAAAGAAGACCCAAGGTCTTCAGAGGCACGCTTGCCTTTTTGGGGGCTTGCGTCCGGCGTGCGTCGTAATAAAAGCATACCGGGCTTTACAACTTTTACAAAGTTGTGAGGTGTGTTCTTTTCTCTGCAAAACATTTGTTCTGAATCTGGGCCTCTCCAGGTGCCCTTGGCATTAATTTGGGCTTTTTCTGGCTTTTCTCTACTATGTCAAAAGGCTTCACCGTCTCTGACACCACCCTTCAGTCCCTCCCAGGGTTCTCCCCTGCTGTCCTCAGTCCCCACCTGTTGGGAATTTCGCTGACTAGAGACTGGAAAAGCACAAGGCTGTTGCTAATTCCGAGTCCTGCACCTGCAAGACAGCGCGTCCTTGGGCCTAGCTGGGTATGATAACGAGTGGACAGAGAGACGTGGGAAATAGAGAACGTAGGCCCAAAGGAATGAGGGAGAATTGATGTTTAGTTTAACCAATAGATCGCTTGGCTCACAGAATATTCATGAGCTCATTACTTGCTGTATCAGTGTCTGATGCTCTCTTCAATAAACGGAACTTGCTGCTGACTCATATTGAGTGTCCGAGTTTTCCCTGCACCCGGCAAATGGCTCATCCCCGACAAAGGCCTCATTCTGCGACAATTCTTCATTTATCAGCCCAATTTCCCATTTTTTGCATCCAAATTCCCTTTTTTTCCCACAAAAAATTTACAATTTTTGGACCCAAATTTTCCTTTTTTTCAGCACAAATTCCCTTTTTTTTACCCACTTTACCTTTTTTTCAGCACAAATTCCCCTTTTTGAGCCCAGTCTTTCCATTTTTGGCCCCAAATTCCCCTTTTTTCTCCCCAAATTTCCTTTTTTTGCTCCAAATTCTTTTTTCCTGGGCCCAAATTTCCCATTTGTGGGGCACAAATTTGCCTTTTTGAGTCCCAAATTCTCATTTTTTGGACCCAAATTTTCCCTTTTTTCAGCCCAAATTCCCCTTTTTGTTGCTCAAATTCCCTTTTTTGGTCACAAATTTCAATTGTTTAGTCCCAAATTTCCATTTTTGGGTCCAAACTTCCATTCTGAGCACCCAAATTCCCATTTTTGGCCACAATTTTTCCTCTTTTTTCCCAAATTCCCTTTTTAGGTCCAAATTTCTCCTTTTTGTTGCTCAAATTCCCTTTTTTGAAGCTAATTCTCCTTTTTTCAACCAAAATTCTCCTTTTAGGAACTCAAATTTCCCTTTTATGACGAAAATTCCCATTTTTGGACCCAAATTTTCTCTTTTTGGGCACAAATTTCCATTTTCTTTGTCCAAATTCCACTTTTTTGGTCGAAATTCTCCATTTTTGGACACAAATTCTTCTTCTTGACCCAAACTTTCCCTTCCTGGACCCAAATTCCCTTTTTTAGTCCCAAATTCTCCTTTTTGGACCCAAATTTTCCCTTTTTTCAGCCTAAATTCCCATTTTTTGACCCAATTTCCCATTGTTGTTTCACAAATTCCCTTTTTTGTGCACAAAGTTCCATTTTTTAATCCAAAATTCTCCTCTTTGGACCTAAATTTCCTCTTTTTTGGTCCAAATTCTTTTTTCCTCGACTCAAATTCCCATTTTTGGCTTCAAACCTCCCCTTAGTGCCCAAATTCCCATTTTTGGGCACAAATTCCCATTTTGGACCAAAATTCTCCTTTTTTGACCCAAACTTTCCCTTTCTGGTCCCAAATTCCTCTTTTTTTCCGCCCGGTACTTCCACTCCCGTCTGGGACTATATTTCCCATCATCCCCTTCGCTCACTTCCCCTGAAAAACCCGCCCACTTCCTTTCTGTGCTCCCGCTCCATTCCGGGACTACATTTCCCATCACCCCCTCCTCTAACTTCTGCTAAAAACCCCGCCCACATCTCCTTTAATCCTGAGGCGACTTCCGGTTCTGTTTCCCGCCACCGCCGCCATGTTCCTGCCGTGCTACGAGAACGAGCGCGGGGAGCGCGTTTATACCCTCAAGGTACCGAGGGGATTTTGGGGCGATTTTTGCAAATTTTGGGCGATTTGGGGGATTTTGGGGATTTTGGGGAGGGTTCTGAGGGGATCCGCGGGGTTTGGGTGCCTTGGGAGCGGTTTGGGAGCGATGAGGGAGAGGTTGGGTGGGCTGAGGGGGGAATTGGGATGGGAGTTGTGAGGCGAAAAGGCAAAATTTGTTAGAAAAAAGGGGAATTTGGGAATAAGAAATGGGAATTTGGGACTGGAAATGGGGAAATAGGGACTAAAAAGGGAGAATTTGGGACTAAAAAAGGGAAATTTGGGATTAAAATAAGGAAATTTGGGACTAAAAAAGCGGAATTTGGGACTAAACAGGGGGGATTTGGGTCCATAAAGGGGGAATTTGGGTCTAAAAAGGGAAATTTGGGTTTAAAAATGGAGAATTTGGGGCAAAAATGAGAAATTTGTACCAGAAAAGGAATATTTGGAACTAAAAAAGGGAAATTTGGGACTAAAAAGGGGGAAATTTAGGACTAACAAAGGAGAATTTGGCTCCAAAAAAGGGAAATTTGTACCAGAAAAGGAGAATTTGGGTCCAAAAAGGGAGAATTTGGGTATAAAAAAGGGAAATTTGGGTCCAAAAATGGAGAATTTGGGCTGAAAATGGGAGAATTTGGGTCCAAAAAAGGCAAATTTTTACCAAAAAAGGGAATTTGGGTCCTCAGGTGAGAAGTATGGATCTAAAAAAGGTGAAATTTGGTCTACAAAAGGGGAAAATTGGACTAAAAAGGGAAATTTTGGTCTAAAGGGGGATTTTGGCACCAAAAAGGGAGAATTTGGGTCCAAAAATGGGAATTTGAGTGCCCAGATGGGGAGATTGGACACAAAAAATGAATTTTGGTTCTAAAACAGGGAAATTTGTGCCCCCAAAAAGGAGAATTTGGGTTCAAAAATGGGAATTTGGGACTAAAAATGGGAATTTGGGTGCAGGAAGGGAAAGTTTTGGGTGAAAAAAGGGAAAATTTGGGACTAAAAATGGGGATTTTTGGCTAAAAGGGAGAAATTTGGGCCAAAAATGAAAATTCTGGGGGCACAAATTTCCCTTTTTTACTCCAAAATTCCTTTTTTGGCTCCAATCTCCCCATCGGGACACCCAAATTCCCATTTTTGGACCCAAATTCTCCATTTTAGGACCCAAATTTCTCTTTTTTCGTCCCAAATTCCCCCCCTTTTTTTTTTTTTTTTTTTTTTTGGGGTCGAAAAAAGGGAAAATTGGCACTAAAAAAGGGTAATTTTGGTCCAAAAAGGGAGAAATTGGAACTAAAAATGGGAATTTGGGCACTCAGGTGGGAAGATTGGAGCCAAAAATGGGAAATTTGTACCAAAAAAGGGAATTTGGGTGCTCATGTGGGAAGATTAAACTCCAGAAGGGGAATTTGGGCTGAAACAAGGGAAAATTTGGGCTCCAAAAGAGAAAATTGCAAAGTAAAAAAGGAGATTTTGTGTCAAGGAATGGAAAGTTTGGGTCCAAGAAAAGGAATTTTGGGGTGAAAAAGGGGAGAATTTGGGACTAAAAATGGAGAATTTTGATCCCGGAAAGGAGAATTCAGGACTAAAAATGGGAATTTGGGGGATTTTGGTGTCCCAAGGGGGGAATTTGGGGGAGTTTTGGAGGAATTTGGGGGATTTGGAGGGAATTTGAGGATTTTAGGTGTCCTTAGAGGGAATTTTGTGGGAATTTTGGGGGGATTTTTGTGGATTTTGGGTGTCCTGAGGGGGAACTTTTGGAGGAATTTGGGGAGAATCTGGGGAATTTTGGAGGATTTTTGATGTCCTGAGGGAGAATTTGAGGGAATTTGGAGGAAATTTGGGAGGAATTTGGGGATTTTGGGGGGAATTTGGGGGATTTTGGGCATCATGAGGGGGAATTTTGGGGATTTTGCGGGAATTTGGGAGATCCTGAGTGGGAATTTTGGGGATTTTGGGGGAATTTGGGAGATTTTGGGGAAATTGGGGCATTTGGGGGAAATTTGGGGATTTGGGGGATTTTGGGTGTCCTGAGGGGGAATTTGGGGGATTTTGAGAGAATTTGAGGATTTTAGGTGTCCTTAGAGGGGAGTTTGGGGGATTTTTGTGGATTTTGGGTGTTCTGAGGGGAAATTTGGGGAATTTCAGAGGAATTTGGGGGATTTTTGTTGTCTTGAGGGGGAATTTGGGGGATTTTGGAGGATTTGGGGGGATTTTGAGGGAATTGGAGGGATTTTAGGTGTCCTGAGAGGGGAATTTGGGGATTTTTGTAGGATTTTGGGTGTCCTGGGAGGGAATTTTTGGGAAATTTTTTTATTTTGGGGGAATTAGGGTGTCCTGAGGCGAAATTTGGTAGATTTTGGAGGAATTTGGGGCATTTTGGGTGTCCTGAGGGGCACTTTGTGGATTTTGGGGTAATTTGGGGGATCCTGAGGGGGGAATTTGGGAGATTTTGGGGAAATTGGGGCATTTGGAGGAAATTTGGGGATTTTGAGTGTCCTGAGGGGGAATTTGGAGGATTTTGAGAGAATTTGAGGAATTTTAGGCGTCCTTAGAGGGGATTTTGGGGGAATTTGGGAAATTTTGTGGAGATTTTTGTGGATTTTGGGTGTCCTGAGGGGAATTTGGGGAGAATCTGGGGAATTTTGGAGGATTTTTGATGTCCTGAGGGGGAATTTGGGGGAGTTTGAGGGATTTTGGGTGTCCTGAGGGGGAAATTTGGGGGCATTTTTGGGGATTTTGGGTGTTCTGAGTGGGAATTTGGAGGATTTAGGAGGAATTTAGGGCATTTTGGGAGGAATTGTGGGATTTTGAGTGTCCTGAGGTGGCAGTTTTGGGATTTTGGAGGAATTTTGGGGTGTCCTGAGGGGGGAATTTGGCGGGAAATTTCGGGTGTCCTGAGGAGAGGAATCTGGGGGGAGTTCTAAGGATTCTGAAGGGAATTTGGGGGGATTTCGGGGGATTTTGGCTATCCTGAGAGGGGATTTCGGGTAATTTATACGATTTTGTACAATATTTTAGGATTTTGTGTAATTTTCCCCTCAGAAAGTGTCCCCGGCCGGGCTCCCCACACGCTCGGCCCACCCCGCCCGCTTCTCCCCCGATGACAAATTCTCGCGGCACCGCCTGGCCCTGAAACGGAGATTCGGGGTCCTGCTCACCCAGCGGGGCCGGGCCCTGCTCTGAGGGACCCCAAAAACCCAAAATCCCCCCCAAAAGCCCCATGGAGCAGATGGAGCTCAGTCAAACCCGCTGAGCTGAACGGCGTGGGAGAAAGGGTTAAACAGGAGGAAATTGTGAATATTAAAGGATTTGGGAGCTCGGAGGTGTCTGAGTGTTGGTGGTCAAATAAATTTGGGGTTTTTTCCTGGTTTTGGGGGGGTTTTGGGGTGTGGGAGGGAATTAATGGCGATCTGAGGGGCGCGGGGGGTGATGGGAGTTGAAGGCGTGGGTACAATGGGGCTCTATGGGGCGCGAGGGATGATGGGAGTTGTATGCGCGGGTATAATGGGGCTCTATGGAGCGCGGGGGGTGATGGGAGTTGGAGGCGCAGGCATAACGGGAGTCTATGGAGCGCAGGGAATGATGGGAGTTGTATGCGCGGGTATACTAGGGATCTGTGGAGCGCGGGGGATGATGGGAGTTGTATGCGCGGGTATAACGGGGATGTATGGGACGCGGGGGATGATGGGAGTTGTATGCACAGATATAATAGGGATCTATGGGGAGCGGAGGATGATGGGAGTTGTATGCGCTGCTTTATTAGAGGCGCGGTGCATCACAGGAGATTAAGGCTTTGCTTTAATGAGGCCGCGGGGCATCATGGGTGATAGAGGCGCTGCTTCTAAGGTGCTTAATAGGGCCGCGGGGCACGATGGGAGCTGTGGTCCCGAAAGTGGCTGTGACGGAGCATTTGGGGGTCCGGGAGGGCCCCTGGGAGGACCCTGTGGCCTTGGGAGGCACCTGGGGGGACCTTGTGGGCTCGGGGAGCCCTTGGGGGGTACCTGGGGGGCTCTGAGGGGTCTCCTTGGGGCGCGGGACATGAGCGGGACTGGCCGGGCCAGAACTCGGCCATGAGGGGGCTCTGTGGCCGCGGGGGAGGACGGGAGGTGTAGGCCTGAAAGCGGCGCTTGGAGGTCTCTGTGTGCCCGGGGGCGTTTGGGGGTCCCGTGTGGGATCTGGGGGGGCAGCCGGGGGTCCCGCAGGGTCTGGGGGCGCCAATGGGGCTCGGGAAGGCGAGAACGGGCGCTGTGGGGAGCGCGGGGCATGACGGGAGCTGTAGGCACGGCTCCATTAGGGTCTATGGGGCCGCGGGGCATGACGGGAGCTGTAGGCCCGGCTCCATTAGGGTCTATGAGGCCGCGGGGCATGACGGGAGCTGTATGCCCTGCTCCATTAGGGTCTATGGGGCCGCGGGGCGTGACGGGAGTTGTAGGCTCGGCTCCATTAGGGTCTATGGGTCCGCGGGGCATGACGGGAGTTGTAGGCTAAACGTCTCTAAAATGGCGCCGACTCCAGGCCCCGCCCCCAAGTCCTAGTCCCAGGCGCTGATTGGTTGCAGGAAGTGACGGGCGGGAGCGTCAGCCAATGGGAGGCGGCGGGGGCGGGAACAGCCCCTTTAACCCTTCCAGTGACGGCCAGTCTCTCCCAGTTCATCCCAGTACAGACCAGTACAGCCCCAGTGTCCCTCCCAGTCCATCCCAGCGCTGTTCCCAGTCTGTCCCAGTTCATCCCAGTATCGCTCCCAGTATCTCCCGGTTCATCCCAGTCTGTCCCAGTCCATCCCAGTATCCCCCAGTTTGCCCCACTCCCTCCCAGTCCATCCCAGTACCCCCCAGTTTGTCCCAGTCCGTCCCCGGCCCCTCCTCAGCTCTGGCCCCGCCCCTTTTGTGACCACGCCCCTTCTATGACCACGCCCCCTTCCTTAGCCCCGCCCCTCCCAGTCTCCCCCCCCCATTTCCAGTTCCAGCGGCTGCTCTGGGAAGGTGAGTGGGGCCCCAGTGACTCCCAGTTCATCCCAGTAACCCCCCAGTAACTCCCAGTAACTTCCCAGTAACCCCCCACTAACTCCCAGTAACTCCCAGTTCAGCCCAGTAACTCCCAGTAACTTCTCAGTAACTCCCAGTCCATCCCAGTAACTCCCAGTGCTCCCCAGTCCATCCCAGTAACTCCCCAGTTCATCCCAGTACATTCCCAGTAACACCCAGCACTCCCCAGTCCATCCCAGTAACTCCCCAGTTCATCCCAGTAACCCTCCAGTAACTCTCCAGTAATTCCCAGTAACCCCTAGTGACCCGCCCAGTCCCTCCCAGTGCCCCCCAGTCCATCCCAGTCCATCCCAGTAGCCCCCCAATAACTCCCAGTCCCCCCCCAAGTCCCCCCCAGTTTGTCCCAGTTTGTCCCAGTTTGTTCCAGTTTGTCCCAGTTTGTCCCAGTTTGTCCCAGTTTGTTCCAGTCCCGCCCTGCTCAGGAATCCCAGTGACTCATCCCCCCCCCCCCCAGTTCCCCCCAGTTGTTTCCAGTCCCTCCCAGTTCCTCCCAGTCCCGCCCAGTCCCCGCCCAGTCCCTCCCAGTATAACCCAGTCCCCGCCCAGTCCCTCCCAGTCCCTCCCAGTCCGTCCCAGTTTGTCCCAGTTCCCCCCAGTTTGTCCCAGTCCCGCCCTGCTCAGGAATCCCAGTGACTCAGCCGGCCCCGGTCCCTCCCAGTTTAACCCAGTCCCTCCCAGTTTAACCCAGTCCCTCCCAGTTTAACCCAGTCCATCCCAGTTTAACCCAGTTCCCTCCCAGTATAACCCAGTCCCTCCCAGTTTAACCCAGTCCCTCCCAGTATAACCCAGTCCCTCCCAGTTTAACCCAGTCCCTCCCAGTTTAACCCAGTCCCTCCCAGTATAACCCAGTCCCTCCCAGTTTAACCCAGTCCCTCCCAGTATAACCCAGTCCCTCCCAGTTTAACCCAGTCCCTCCCAGTTTAACCCAGTCCCTCCCAGTATAACCCAGTTCCCCCCAGTTTAACCCAGTCCCCTCCCAGTTTATCCCAGTCCCTCCCAGTCTCTCCCAGTTTATCCCAGTCCCTCCCAGTTTAACCCAGTCCATCCCAGTATAACCCAGTCCCTCCCAGTATAACCCAGTCCCTCCCAGTTTATCCCAGTCCCCTCCCAGTATAACCCAGTCCCTCCCAGTCCCCTCCCAGTTTATCCCAGTCTCTCCCAGTTTATCCCAGTCTCTCCCAGTTTATCCCAGTCTCTCCCAGTTTCTCCCATTTCCCTCCCAGTCCCTCCCAGTTTGTCATAATCCCCTCCCAGTATCCCTCAATCCCCTCCCAGTTCATCCCAGTCCCTCCCAGTATGACCCAGACCCCTCCCAGTGCACCCCCAGTCCCTCCCAGTGCCCTCCCAGTATAAACCAGTGCCCTCCCAGTATAAACCAGTGCCCTCCCAGTTCCTCCAGATTTTGCCCCAGTCCCTCCCAGTATCCCTCAATCCCCTCCCAGTCCCTCCCAGTATAACCCAGTATAGCCCATCCATCCCAGTTCATCCCAGTTCATCCCAGTTCCCCTCCTGTCCCCCCCAGTTTGTCCCAATCCCTTCCCAGTCCCTCCCAGTATAACCCAGTCCCTCCCAGTCCCCTCCCAGTATATCCCAGTCCATCCCAGTTCCCTCCCAGTATATCCCAGTCCATCCCAGTCCCCTCCCAGTATATCCCAGTCCCTCCCAGTTCTCCCCAGTTGCCCCCAATCCCCTCCCAGTTTGTCCCAGTTTGTCCCAGTGCCCTCCCAGTTTATCCCAGTAACCCCAAAACCATCCCAGTTCCCCCCAGTCCCCTCCCAGTATGACCCAGTGCCCTCCCAGTCCCTCCCAGTCCCTCCCAGTTCCATCCCAGTTCATCCCAGTCCATCCCAGTCCCTCCCAGTCCATCCCAGTCTATCCCAGTCCCTCCCAGTCCATCCCAGTTCCATCCCAGTCCCTCCCAGTCCATCCCAGTCTATCCCAGTCCCTCCCAGTCCATCCCAGTTCCATCCCAGTCCATCCCAGTCCCTCCCAGTCCATCCCAGTCCATCCCAGTCCCTCCCAGTTCCCTCTCATTATAACCCAGTCCATCCCAGTCCCTCCCAGTTTGTCCCAGTCCCTCCCAGTCCCTCCCAGTTCCCTCCCAGTCCATCCCAGTCTGTCCCAGTTCCCTCAAAGGTCACGGAATGGAGCGAGAGCGGCTGCGGGCACTGGTGATACTGGGAGGTACTGGGACAAACTGGGAGGGACTGGGACAAACTGGGAGGGACTGGGGTGAACTGGGTTAGAATGGGAGGGAACTGGGAGGGGTTTGGGTTATACTGGGAGGGAGCTGGGATGGACTGGGAGGGACTGGGACAAACTGGGATGGACTGGGAGGGACTGGGACAAACTGGGAGGGACTGGGAGGGACTGGGACAAACTGGGAGGGACTGGGATGGAACTGGGATGAACTGGGTTATACTGGGATGGAACTGGGAGGGACTGGTTTATACTGGGAGGGAACTGGGATGGACTGGTTTATACTGGGAGGGAACTGGGAGGGAGGGGAACAAACTGGGACAAACTGGGAGGAACTGGGGGAGATGGGGGAACTGGGAGATACTGGGATGAACTGGGAGGGACTGGGATGGAACTGGGAGGGACTGGGATGAACTGGGAGGGACTGGGATGGACTGGGAGGGACTGGGAGGGACTGGGAGGGAACTGAGGGAGAACTGGGAGGGACTGGGAGATACTGGTTTATACTGGGAGGAGACTGGGACAAACTGGGAGGGACTGGGAGGGGATTGGGGGTTACTGGGATAAACTGGGATGGACTGGTCTGAACTGGGATGATTTTGGGGTTACTGGGATAAACTGGGATGGACTGGGATGAACTGGGAGGGACTGGGAGATACTGGGAGGGAAGGGGAGGTACTGGTTTATACTGGGATGGAACTGGGATGGAACTGGGAAGAACTGGGCCCGGTGCCCCCCCCATACTGGTTTAACTGGTTTAACTGGTGTCCCCTCCCCCCCCCCAGTGCTGTCCCTGGCCAGAGGAGACCCCCCCGGTGAGTGATACTGGGTTATACTGGTTTGTACTGGGATTGAGCTGGGTTATACTGGGAGGGACTGGGATTGAACTGGGTTATACTGGTTTGTACTGGGAGGGACTGGGATTGAACTGGGTTATACTGGTTTGTACTGGTTTGTACTGGGTTATACTGGTTTGTACTGGGATTGAGCTGGGTTATACTGGTTTGTACTGGGAGGGACTGGGATTGAACTGGGTTATACTGGTTTGTACTGGTTTGTACTGGGATTGAGCTGGGATTGAGCTGGGTTATACTGGTTTGTACTGGTTTGTACTGGGTTATACTGGTTTGTACTGGGACTGAGCTGGGTTATACTGGTTTGTACTGGGATTGAGCTGGGTTATACTGGTTTGTACTGGGATTGAGCTGGGTTATACTGGTTTGTACTGGGAGGGACTGGGATTGAACTGGGTTATACTGGGAGGCACTGGGACAAACTGGGGATACTGGTTTATACTGGGAAAGAAAGCCCAAACTGCTTTATACTGGGAGGGAGGGTCTATACTGGTTTATACTGGTCCATACTGGTCCATACTGGTCCATACTGGTCCATACTGGTCCGTACTGGTCCATACTGGTTTATACTGGTCCATACTGGTTTGTACTGGTCCATACTGGTCCGTACTGGTTTATACTGGTTTATACTGGTCCATACTGGTCCATACTGGTCCGTACTGGTCCATACTGGTCCATACTGGTCCATACTGTTTTATACTGGTCCATACTGGTCCATACTGGTTTATACTGGTCCATACTGGTTTATACTGGTTTATACTGGTCCATACTGGTCCATACTGGTCCATACTGGTCCGTACTGGTTTATACTGGTCCATACTGGTTTATACTGGTTTATAGTGGTCCATACTGGTCCATACTGGTCCATACTGGTCCATACTGGTTTATAGTGGTCCATACTGGTCCATACTGGTCCGTGCTGGTCCATACTGGTTTATACTGGTCCGTACTGGTCCGTACTGGTCCATACTGGTTTATACTGGTCCATACTGGTCCATACTGGTTTATACTGGTCCATACTGGTCCATACTGGTTTATACTGGTCCATACTGGTCCATACTGGTCCATACTGGTCCGTACTGGTCCATACTGGTTTATACTGGTTTATACTGGTTTATACTGGTCTGTACTGGTGTCTGACCCCTCCCCTCCCCCCCAGGTGCCTCCAGTCCGTTCCAGTACGGTGAGTGACAAACTGGGACAAACCGGGAGGGCCCCAAATGTCCCCAAATGGCCCCAAAATGTCCCCAAATGTCCCCAAATGGCCCCAAATGTCCCCAGGTTTGTCACAGGTGTCCCAAAATTGTCCCCAGGTGTCCCCAAGGTGTCCCCAAAGTGTCCTCAGGTGCCCCCAGGTGTTTCTAAAGTGTCCCCAAAGTGTCCCCAAGCTGTCCCCAGGTGTCCCCAAATGTCCCCAGGTGTCCCCAAATGTCCCCAGGTGTCCCTCAATGTCCCCAAAGTGTCCCTGTCCCTGTCCAAGCTGTCCCCAGGTGTCCCCAAGGTCCCCTCAGGTGTCCCTGAAGTGTCCCTAGATGTCCCCAGGTGTCCCCAGAGTGTCCCCAAGGTGTCCCCAAAGTGTCCCCATGTGTCCCCAGGTGTCCCCAAATGTCCCCAAAGTGTCCCTGTCCCTGTCCAAGGTGTCCCCAAGGTCCCCTCAGGTGTCCCTGAAGTGTCCCTAGATGTCCCCAGGTGTCCCCAGAGTGTCCCCAGGTGTCCCCAGGTGTCCCTGAAGTGTCCCCAAAGTGTCCCTGTCCCTGTCCAAGGTGTCCCCAAGGTGTCCCCAGGTGCCCCCAGGTGTCCCCAAATGTCCCCAGGTGTCCCTGAAGTGTCCCCAGAGTGTCCCCAAGATGTCACAAAGTGTCCCCGGGTGTCCCCAAGGTCCCCTCAGGTGTCCCCAGGTGTCCCCAAATGTCCCCAGCTGTCCCCAAAGTCTCCCCAGATCTCCGAAAATGTCCACAAATGTCCCCAGGTGTCCCCAAAATGTCCCCAAAGTGTCCCCAAGCTGTCCCCAGGTGTCCCCAGGTGTGTCACAGGTGTCCCCAAGCTGTCCCCAGGTGTCCCCAGATGTCCCCAAGGTGTCCCCAGGGTGTCCCTGTGCTGTCCCCAGGTGCCCCAAAGTGTCCCCAAATGTCCCCAAGGTGTCCCCAAAAGTGTCCCCAAGTGTCCTCAGGTGCCCCCAGGTGTTTCTAAAGTGTCCCAAAATGTCCCCAGGTGTCCCCAAATGTCCCCAAGGTGTCCCCAGGTGTCCCCAGGTGTGTCACAGCTGTCCCAAGGTGTCCCCAAGGTGTCCCCAAAGTGTCCCCAAGGTGTCCCCAGGTGTCCCCAAATGTCCCCAGGTGTCCCCAAGGTGTCCCCAGGTGCCCCCAAAGTCTCCTCAAGGTGTCCCCAAATGTCTCCAAAATGTCCCCAGGTGTGTCACAGCTGTCCCCAAGGTCCCCTCAGGTGTCCCCAGGTGTGTCACAGCTGTCCCCAGCTGTCCCCAGAATGTCCCGAAATGTCCCCAAAACATCCTAAAGTGTCTCCAAAGTGTCCTCTAAATGTCCCCAAAGTGTCCTCAGCTGTCCCCAGATGTCCCCAGGTGTCCCAAAGTGTCCCCAGAGTGTCCCCACGTATTCCCAGGGGTCCCCAGAGTGTCTCCAAATGTCCCCAAGGTGTCCCCAGGTGTGTCACAGCTGTCCCCAGGTGACCCCAAAGTGTCCTCAGATCTCCGAAAATGTCCCCAAATGTCCCCAGGTGTCCCCAAGATGTCACAAAGTGTCCCCAGGTGACCCCAAATTGTCTCCAGGTGTCCCTAAAGTGTCCCCAAAATGTCCTCAAAGTGTCCCCAAGCTGTCCCCAGGTGTCCCCAGGTGTGTCACAGGTGTCCCCAAGGTGTCCCCAAAGTGTCCCCAGGTGTCCCCAAATGTCCCCAGGTGCCCCAAAGTGTCCCCAGGTGTCCCCAGATGTCCCCAAAGTGTCCCTGTCCCTGTCCAAGCTGTCCCCAGGTGTCCCCAAGGTCCCCTCAGGTGTGCCTGAAGTGCCCCTAGATGTCCCCAGGTGTCCCCAGAGTGTCCCCAGGTGTCCCCAGGTGTCCCTGAAGTGTCCCCAGGTGTCCCCAGGTGTCCCCTCAGGTGTCCCCAGGTGTCCCCAAATGTCCCCAAAGTTTCCCTGTCCCTGTCCAAGGTGTCCCCAAGCTGTCCCCAGGTGTCCCCAGGTGTCCCCAAAGTGTCCCCAGAGTGTCCCCAAGATGTCACAAAGTGTCCCCAAAGTGTCCCCAGGTGTCCCCAAGGTGTCCCCAAAGTGTCCCCAGGTGTCCTCAGGTGCCCCCAGGTGTTTCTGAACTGTCCCAAAATGTCCCCAGGTGTCCCCAGATGTCCCCAGGTGTCCCTGAAGTGTCCCCAGAGTGTCCCCACGTATTCCCAGGTGTCCCCAGAGTGTCTCCAAATGTCCCCAAGGTGTCCCCAGGTGTGTCACAGCTGTCCCCAAGGTCCCCTCAGGTGTCCCCAGGTGTGTCACAGCTGTCCCCAGCTGTCCCCAGAATGTCCCGAAATGTCCCCAAAACATCCTAAAGTGTCTCCAAAGTGTCCTCTAAATGTCCCCAAAGTGTCCTCAGCTGTCCCCAGATGTCCCCAGGTGTCCCTGAAGTGTCCCCAGAGTGTCCCCACGTATTCCCAGGGGTCCCCAGAGTGTCTCCAAATGTCCCCAAGTAGTCCCCAGGTGTGTCACAGCTGTCCCCAGGTGTCCCCAAAGTCTCCCCAGATCTCCGAAAATGTCCCCAAATGTCCCCAGGTGTCCCCAAGATGTCACAAAGTGTCCCCAGGTGACCCCAAATTGTCTCCAGGTGTCCCTAAAGTGTCCCCAAAATGTCCTCAAAGTGTCCCCAAGCTGTCCCCAGGTGTCCCCAGGTGTGTCACAGGTGTCCCCAAGGTGCCCTTGGGTGTCCCCAGGTGTCCCCAAAAGTGTCCCCAAGTGTCCTCAGGTGCCCCCAGGTGTTTCTAAAGTGTCCCCAAAGTGTCCCCAGGTGTCCCCAGGTGTCCCCAGGTGTGTCACAGCTGTCCCCAGAATGTCCCAAAACGTCCTAAAGTGTCTCCAAAGTGTCCCCTAAATGTCCCAAAAAGTGTCCCCAAGGTGTCGCCAGGTGTCCCAGAGTGTCCCCAGGTGTCCCCAAATGTCCCCAGGTGTCCCCAGGTGTCCCAAAGTGTCCCCAGGTGTCCCCAAAGTGTCTCCAAAAGTGTCCCCAGGTGTCCTCAGGTGCCCCAAGGTGTCCCCAAAGTGTCCCCAAATGTCCCCAGGTGTCCCCAGGTGTGTCAGAGCTGTCCCCAGGTGCCCCCAAAGTCTCCTCAAGGTGTCCCCAAATGTCTCCAAAATGTCCCCAGGGTGTCCCCAAGGTGTCCCCAAGGTCCCCTCAGGTGTCCCCAGGTGTGTCACAGCTGTCCCCAGCTGTCCCCACAATGTCCCAAAATGTCCCCAAAACACCCTAAAGTCTCTCCAAAGTGTCCCCAAAAGTGCCCCCAAAAGTGTCCCCAGGTGTCCCCAAGGTGTCCCAAAGTGTCCCCAAAAGTGTCCCCAGGTGTCCCCAGGTGTCCCAAAGTGTCCCAAAGTGTCCCCAGGTGTCCCCAGGTGTCCCAAAGTGTCCCAAAGTGTCCCCAGGTGTCCCCAAGGTGTCCCAAAGTGTCCCCAGGTGTCCCCAGGTGTCCCCAAGGTGTCCCCAAGGTGTCCCTGTGTCCCCAGACTGGTGTCACCTGCGCGTCGGTGGCCTCGTGGTGGCCGCGGTGCTGAGCGTGCTGGGGATCGCCGTGCTCTTCAGTGAGTGACATTGTCATTGTCACCTGTGTCACCTGTGTGCCATTGTCATTGTCACCTGTGTGTCATTGTCATTGTCACCTGTGTCATTGTCATTGTCACCTGTGTGTCATTGTCACCTGTGTGTCACTGTCATTGTCACCTGTGTGTCACTGTCATTGTCACCTGTGTGTCATTGTCACCTGTGTGTCACTGTCACTGTCACCTTGTGTCACTGTCACTGTGTGTGCTGAGCGTGCTGGGGATCGCCGTGCTCTTCAGTGAGTGACACTGTCATTGTCACTGTCACCTGTGTGTCATTGTCACCTGTGTGTCACTGTCATTGTCACCTGTGTGTCATTGTCACTGTCACCTGTGTGTCACTGTCACTGTGTGTCACCTGTGTGTCACTGTCACTGTGTGTGCTGAGCATGCTGGGGATCGCCGTGCTCTTCAGTGAGTGACACTGTCATTGTCACCTGGGTGTCATTGTCATTGTCACTGTCACCTGTGTGTCACCTGTCACTGTCACTGTCACTGTCACCTGTGTGTCACTGTCACCTGTGTGTGCTGAGCGTGCTGGGGATCGCCGTGCTCTTCAGTGAGTGACATTGTCATTGTCACCTGTGTGTCACTGTCACTGTCACCTGTGTGTCACTGTCACTGTGTGTCACCTGTGTGTGCTGAGCGTGCTGGGGATCACCATGCTCTTCAGTGAGTGACACCTGTGTCATTGTCACCTGTGTCACCTGTGTGTCATTGTCATTGTCACCTGTGTGTCATTGTCACTGTCACCTGTGTGTCACTGTCACTGTCACCTGTGTGTCACTGTCACTGTGTGTGCTGAGCGTGCTGGGGATCGCCGTGCTCTTCAGTGAGTGACACCTGTGTGTCACTGTCACCTGTGTGTCATTGTCACCTGTGTGTCATTGTCATTGTCACCTGTGTGTCATTGTCATTGTCACCTGTGTGTCACTGTCACTGTGTGTGCTGAGCGTGCTGGGGATCGCCGTGCTCTTCAGTGAGTGACACCTGTGTGTCACTGTCACCTGTGTGTCATTGTCACCTGTGTGTCATTGTCATTGTCACCTGTGTGTCATTGTCATTGTCACCTGTGTGTCACTGTCACTGAGTGTGCTGAGCGTGCTGGGGATCGCCGTGCTCTTCAGTGAGTGACACCTGTGTCATTGTCACCTGTGTGTCATTGTCACCTGTGTGTCATTGTCACCTGTGTGTCATTGTCATTGTCACCTGTGTCACCTGTGTCATTGTCACCTGTGTGTCATTGTCACCTGTGTCACCTGTGTGTCACTGTCACCTGTGTGTCACTGTCACCTTGTGTCACTGTCACTGTGTGTGCTGAGCGTGCTGGGGATCGCCGTGCTCTTCAGTGAGTGACACCTGAGTGTCATTGTCACCTGTGTGTCATTGTCACTTGTGTGTCACTGTCATTGTCACCTGTGTGTCATTGTCATTGTCACCTGTGTCCCTCTGTCCCTGTGTCCCAGTCCCTGTGTCCCTCTGTCCCTCTGTCCCTCTGTCCCTCTGTCCCTGTGTCCCTCTGTCCCCGGTGTCACCGGTGTCCCCTCTGTGTCCCTGTGTGTCCCTGTGTGTCCCCTGTGTGTCCCTCTGTCCCTGTGTCCCTCTGTCCCTGTGTCCCTCTGTCCCTGTGTCCCTCTGTCCCTGTCCCTCTGTCCCCGGTGTCACCGGTGTCCCCTCTGTGTCCCCTCAGGTGGGAAGTGCAAGTGCCGCAGCAAGGCCAGGTGGGACCTGGGGACATCGGGGGACATTTGGGGACATCGGGGGACACTTTGGGACATTTGGGGACATTTGGGGGGAATTGGGGATTTGGGGACATTTGGGGACATTTGGGGACATTGGGAGGGTTGGGGACATTTGGGGACATCGGGGGTTGGGGACACTTTGGGGACATTTGGGGACATTTGGGGGTTTGGTGATTTGGGGACATTGGGGACATTGCAGGGATTGGGGACATTTGGGGACATTTTGGGGACACTCTGGGAACATTTGGGGACATTGGGGGCTTGGGGACATAAAAGGGGTTGGGGACATTTGGGGACATTTGGGGATTTGGGGACATTTGGGGACATTTGGGGACATTTGGGGATTTGGGGACATTTGGGGACTTTTGGGGACTTTTGGGGACTTTGAGGGGGTCGGGGACGTTCGGGGACATTTGGGGACATTTGGGGGTTGGGGACACTTTGGGGACACCTTGGGGACATTGAGGGGATTTGGGACATTTGGGGACATTGGGGACACTTTGGGGACATTTGGGGACATTGGGGACATTTGGGAGTTTGGTGATTTGGGGACATTGGGGACATCAAAGGGATTGGGGACATTTGGGGACATTGAGAGGGTTGGGGACATTTGGGGACACTTGGCTGGTGACATTGGGGACATTTGGAGGGAATTGGGGGTTGGGGACATTTGGGGACATTGGGGACATTGGGGGTTGTGGACACTTTGGGACATTTTGGGGACATTGGGGACATTGGGGGCCATTGGAAACATTGGGGACACTTTGGGGACATTTGGGGACATTGACGGGTTGGGGACACTCTGGGAACATTTGGGGACATTGGGGGCTTGGGGACATAAAAGGGTTTGGGGACATTTGGGGACATTTGGGGACATTTGGGGACATTTGGGGACATTGGGAGGGTTGGGGACATTTGGGGACACTTTGGAGGGGGTTGGGGACATTTGGTGATTTGGGGACATTGGGGGTTTGGGACATTTGGGGACATTTTGGGCACATTGAGAGGGTTGGGGACATTTGGGGACATTGAGGTTGGAGACACTTTGGGGACATTTGGGGACATTTGAGGGTTTGGTGATTTGGGGACATTTGGGGACATTGAAGGGATTGGGGACATTTGGGGACACCGAGGATTTGGGGACATTTGGGGCCATTGGAAACATTGGGGACACTTTGGGGACATTTGGGGGGATTTGGGGACATTTGGGGACATTGGGGGTTGGGGACACTTTGGGGACATTTGGGGACATTTGGGGACATTGGGAGGGTTGGGGACATTTGGGGACACTTTGGAGGGGGTTGGGGACATTTGGTGATTTGGGGACATTGGGGGTTGGGGCCATTTGGGGACACTGGGGACACCTGAGGGGACCTTGCTGGTGGGGACACTGGGGACATTTGGGGACATTTGGGGACATCTGGGGACACTTTGGGGACATTTGGGGACATTGGGTGTTGGTGATTTGGGGACATTTGGGACATTTGGGGACATTTGGGGACACTTTGGGGACATTTGGGTGTTGGGGATTTGGGGACATTGGGGACATTGAAGGGATTGGGGAAATTCGGGGACATTTGGGGACACTGGGGGCCATTTGGGGACATTGAGAGGGTTGAGGACATTTGGGGACATTTTGGGATTTGGGGACGTTTTGGGGACATTTGGGGACTTTGAGGGGGTCGAGGACATTTGGGGACATTTGGGGGTTTGGGGACATTTGGGGACATTGGGGACATTTGGGGACATTTTGGGGACATTGGGGGGTTTGGGGTTGGGGACACTGGGGACACTTTTGGGGCACTTTGGGGACACTTTGGGGGTTGGGGACATTTGGGGACATTGGGGACATTTGGGGACATTGACGGGTTGGGGATATTTGGGGACATTTTGGGGACATTTGGGGACATTTGGGGGATTGGGGACATTGGGGACATTGCAGGGATTGGGGAAATTCGGGGACATTTGGGGCCATTTTGGGATTTGGGGACATTTGGGGGTTTGGTGATTTGGGGACATTGGGGACACTTTGGGGACATTTGGTGACATTGAAGGGGTTGGGGACATTTGGGGACATTTTAGGAAAATCCGGGGACATTTGGGGACATTTTGGGGACATTTTGGGGACATTGGGGGGTTTGGGGACATTGGAGACATTGGGGGAGAATTGGGGTTGGGGACATTTGGGGACATTTGGGGGGTTTGGGGACATTTGGGGTCGTTGGAAACATTGGGGACACTTTGGGGACATTTAGCGACATTTGGGGGTTGGGGACATTTGGGGACATTTTGGGGACATTTGGGGACATTTGAGGGTTTGGTGATTTGGGGACATTGGGGACATTGCAGGGATTGGGGAGATTTGGGGACGTTGGGGACATTGGGGACATTTGGGGCCATTGGAAACATTGGGGACATTTGGGGACATTTGGGGACATTGACGGGTTGGGGACATAAAAGGGTTTGGGGACATTTGGGGACATTTTGGGATTTGGGGACATTTGGGGACATTTGGGGACTTTGAGGGGGTCGGGGACATTTGGGGACATTTGGGGGGTTTGGTGATTTGGGGACATTGGGGACACTTTGGGGACATTTGGTGACATTGAAGGGGTTGGGGACATTTGGGGACATTTTGGGAAAATCCGGGGACATTTTGGGGACACTTTGGGGACATTGGGGGGTTTGGGGTTGGGGACATTGGGGACATTGGGGACACTTTTAGGGCACTTTGGGGACACTTTGGGGACATTTGGGGGGTTGGGGACACTTTGGGGGACATTGGGGGAGAATTGGGGTTGGGGACATTTGGGGACATTGACGGGGTTGGGGACATTTGGGGACATTGGGGGGGGTTGGGGACACTTGGGGACATTGACGGGGTTGGGGACATTTTGGGGACATTTTGGGGACATTGGGGGGGGGTTGGGGGACACTCGGTGACACCTTGGTGACATTCGGTGACATCGGTGACGTCACTCTGTCCCCTCCCCCCGCAGCCGCCGCCGCCCCCCCCCGGAGCTGCCACCCCCGTGTGGGACAGGTGAGCGCTGTCCCCTCCCCCCCTTGGGGACATTGGGGACACCTCGGGGACAGCGAGGGGACAGCGCCACCCCTGAGCCGCCCCTCTCTCCACAGGAGCCTGAGATGTCCCCAAGCGTCCCCAGGAGGGCCTCAAAGTGTCCCCAAAATGGCCCCAAATGGTCCTAAATGTCCCCAGATGTCCCAAAATGTCACCAAATGTCCCCAAAATGGCCCCAAATGTCCCCAAAATGTCACAAAATGGCGGCAAAATGTCCCCAAAATGGTCCCAAAATGTCCCCAAATGTCACAAAATGGCCTCAAATCCCCCAAATGTCACAAAATGGCGGCAAAATGGCCCCAAATTGTCCCCAAATGGTCCTAAATGTCCCCAAAATGTCCCCAAATGGCCCCAAATGTCACAAATGGCCCCAAAGTGTCCCCAAATGGCCCCAAATTGTCCCCAAATTGTCCCCAAAATGTCCCCAAACGGCCCCAATTTGTCCCCAAAATGTCCCTCAATGTCCCCAAATGTCCCCAAATGTCCCCAAATGTCCCCAAATGTCCCCAAATCGCCCCAGATTGTTCCCAAATGGCTCCAAATGGCCCCAAATGTCCCCAAAATGTCCCCAAATGTCCCCAAAATGTCACCAGATTGTTCCCAAATGGCTCCAAATGGCCCCAAATGTCACCAAATGTCCCCAGAATGGCCACAAATGGCCCCAGATTGTTCCCAAATGGCCCCAAATGTCACAAATGTCCCCAAAATGGCCCCAAATGTCCCCAATTGTCCCCAAAATGTCCCCAAATGGCCCCAAATGGCCCTAATTGTTCCCCAAATGTCCCCAAAATGGCCCCAAATGTCCCCAAAATGTCCCAAAATGGCCCCAAATGTCCCCAAATGGCCCCAGATTGTTCCCAAATGGCCCCAAATGTCCCCAAATGGCCCAAAATGGCCCCAAATGGTCCTAAATGTCCCCAAAATGTCCCCAAATGGCCCCAGATTGTTCCCAAATGGCTCCAAATGGCCCCAAATGTCACAAAATGTCCCCAAAATGGCCACAAATGGCCCCAAAATGTCCCCAAAATGTCCCTAAATGGCCCCAAATGGCACCAAATGTCCCCAGAATGTCCCAAAATGGCCCCAAAATGTCCCAAAATGTCCCAAAATGGCCCCAAATGTCCCAAATTGTCCCCAAAATGTCCCCAAAATGGCCCCAAAATGTCTCTAAATGTCCCCAAATGGCCCCAAATGTCCCAAATTGTCCCCAAAATGTCC
This sequence comes from Melospiza melodia melodia, assembly GCF_035770615.1. Lineage (NCBI taxonomy): Eukaryota > Metazoa > Chordata > Aves > Passeriformes > Passerellidae > Melospiza > Melospiza melodia. Next base: position 26,499 of record NW_026948804.1, on the reverse strand, counting down.
CCAAATGTCCCCAAAATGTCCCCAGATTGTTCCCCAAAGGCCCCAAATGTCACAAATGTCCCCAAATGTCCCAAAATGTCCCCAAATGTCCCAAAATGTCCCCAATTGTCCCCAAAATGTCCCCAATTGTCCCCAAAATGTCCCAAAATGGCCCCAAAATGTCCCCAAATGTCACCAAATGACCCCAAAATGTCACAGATTGTTCCCAAATGTCCCCAAATGGCCCCAAAATGGCCCCAAAATATCCCCAAATGTCCCCAAAAGTCCCCAAATTGTCCCCAAATGTCCCCAACGAGGACAATGAATAAAAATGGCTGAAAAAGCGATTTTTGGTCACTGGGGGAGGGGACAGCGGGGACAGCGGGGACACCAGGGGGGGGGACACCAGGGTGACAATGGTGGCCTTGGGGACACCGGGGTGACAATGGTGGCCCTGGGGACACGGGGACAGCGGGGACACCGGGAGGGGACATCGGGGTGACAATGGTGGCCTTGGGGACACCGGGGTGACAATGGGGACCTTGGGGACACTGAGGCGATGGTGGCACCAGAAGAGGACACGTGGGCTGCGGTGACACTGAGGTGACAACGGTGGCATTGGGGACACCGGGGCCATGGTGGCACCAGGAGGTGACACAAGTCCTTGGGTCATTGGTGGCCTTGGGGACATCAGGACATTGGTGGCACCAGGAGGGGACACAAACCTTGGGGACGTTGGGGCCATGGTGGCCTTGGGGACATCGGGACAATGGTGGCACCAGAAGAGGACACGAGGGCAGAGGTGACACTGAGGTGACAACAGTGGCCTTGGGGACATAGGGGTGATGGTGGCACCAGGAGGGGACACAAAGCCAAGGGTGACATCAGGGTGACAGCGACTCTGGGGACATTGAGTGATGGTGGCACCAGGAGGGGACAATGGTGGCCTTGGGGACACCAGGGTGATGGGGACCTTGGGGACACTGAGGCGATGGTGGCACCAGAAGAGGACACGAGAGCAGCGGTGACACTGAGGTGACAATGGTGGCCTTGGGGACATCGGGGCCATGGTGGCACCAGAAGGTGACACAAGTCCTTGGGTCATTGGTGGCCTTGGGGACATTGGGGCCATGGTGGCACCAGGAGGGGACACGAGTCCTTGGGGACATTGGGGCCATGGTGACACCAGAAGAGGACACGAGAGCAGAGGTGACAGTGGTGGCCTTGGGGACATTGGGGCCGTGGTGGCACCAGGAAGTGACACAAAGCCTTGGGGACATTGAGGTGACAGCGACTGTGGGGACATCGAGTGATGGTGGCCCTGGGGACACTGAGGCGATGGTGGCACCTGAAGAGGACACGAGGGCTGCGGTGACACTGAGGTGACAATGGTGGCCTTGGGGACATCGGGGCCATGGTGGCCTTGGGGACATCGGGGCCATGGTGGCACCAGGAGGGGACACAAACCTTGGGGACATTGAGTGATGGTGGCCTTGGGGACAGTGGGGCATTGGTGGCCCTGGGGACATCTGAGCCATGGGGACCTTGGGCGCACTGAGGCGATGGTGGCACCAGGAGAGGACACGAGGGCAGCGGTGACACTGAGGTGACAACGGTGGCCTTGGGGACATCGAGGCCATGGTGGCACCAGGAGGTGACACAAGTCCTTGGGTCATTGGTGGCCTTGGGGACATCGGGACATTGGTGGCACCAGGAGGGGACACAAACCTTGGGGACGTTGAGTGATGGTGGCCTTGGGGACATCGCGTGATGGTGGCACCACGAGGGGACATTGGGGCCATGGTGGCCTTGGGGACATCGGGACATTGGTGGCACCAGGAGGGGACACAAACCTTGGGGACGTTGAGTGATGGTGGCCTTGGGGACATTGGGGCCGTGGTGGCACCAGGAAGTGACACAAAGCCTTGGGGACATTGAGGTGACAGCGACTGTGGGGACATCGAGTGATGGTGGCCTTGGGGACATTGGGGCCATGGTGGCACCAGGAGGGGACACGAGAGCAGCGGTGACACTGAGGTGACAACGGTGGCCTTGGGGACATCGGGGTGATGGTGGCACCAGGAGGGGACAGAAGGCCTTGGGGACATCGGGGAGATGGTGGCCTTGGGGACATTGAGTCACTGGTGGCCTTGGGGACATCGGGGCCATGGTGGCCTTGGGGACATCGAGTGATGGTGACACCAGGAGGTGGCATCAGGTCGTTGGTGGCTCTGGGGACATCGGGCCACTGGTGAGCGTGGGAGATGGTGGCACCAAGAGGGGACACCGGGTCAGTGGTGGCACCAAGAGGGGACACCGGGTCAGTGGTGGCTTTGGGGACACCGGGTCAGTGGTGGCCTTGGGGACACTGGGTCAGTGGTGGCTTTTGGGTCAGTGGTGGCTTTGGGGACACCGGGTCAGTGGTGGCTTTTGGGTCAGTGGTGGCCCCAGGTCCCGGCTCGATGTCCCCGCGTCCCTGAGGTCACCGAGCCGTGGGGACGTCCCCAGGTCCCTGCAGCTCCGCGAGGCCGCGGTGGTGGCGCCGTCCCCACGGTGTCCCCAAAGTGTCCCCAGAATGTCCCCATCTCCATGGGGATGTGGTGGCCACCATCCCCACGTCCCTCCAGATGTCCCCTGATGTCCCCAGAATGTCCCCATCTCCATGGTGACATGGTGACCATCATCCCCGCGTTCCTCCAGATGCCACCATGTGTCTCCTGATGTCCCCTGGTGTCCCCATCTCCATGATGCTGTGGTGGCCGCCATCCCCACATCCCTCGAGATGCCACCACCAAGTGTCTCCTGGTGTCCCCATCTCCACGAGATCATGGTGGCCACCATCCCCACGTCCCTCCAGATGTCCCCTGATGTCCCCTGGTGTCCCCATCTCCATGGTGACATGGTGACCATCATCCCCGCGTTCCTCCAGATGCCACCATGTGTCTCCTGATGTCCCCTGGTGTCCCCATCTCCATGATGATGTGGTGGCCGCCATCCCCACATCCCTCCAGATGCCACCACCAAGTGTCTCCTGGTGTCCCCATCTCCACGAGATCATGGTGGCCACCATCCCCACGTTCCTCCAGATGCACCACCAAGTGTCCCCTGGTGTCCCCATCTCCATGGGGATGTGGTGGCCACCATCCCCGCATCCCTCCAGATGCCACCACCATGTGACCCCTGATGTCCCCTGATGTCCCCATCTCCATGATGCTGTGGTGGCCGCCATCCCCACATCCCTCCAGATGCCACCATCAAGTGTCTCCTGGTGTCCTCATCTCCACAACATCATGGTGGCCACCATCCCCACCTCCTCACCAAGTGTCTCCTGGTGTCCCCATCTCCATGGGGATGTGGTGGCCGCCATCCCCACGTCCCTCCAGATGCCACCACCATGTGTCCCCTCATGTCCCCATCGCCACAACATCATGGTGGCCACCATCCCCACGTCCCACCAGCCACCGCCACGTGTCCCCAGCTGTCCCCATCTCCACAAGATTGTGGTGGCCACCATCCCCACATCCCTCCAGATGCCACCACGTGTTCCCAGGTGTCCCCAGCTGTCCCCATCTCCACAACATCATGGTGGCCACCATCCCCACGTCCCTCCAGATGCCACCACGTGTTCCCAGGTGTCCCCAGCTGTCCCCATCTCCACAACATCATGGTGGCCACCATCCCATGTCCCTCCAGATGCCACCATCAAGTGTCCCCTGATTCCCCTGATGTCCCCATCTCCATGATGCTGTGGTGGCCACCATCCCCACGTCCCTCCAGATGCACCACCAAGTGTCCCCTGATGTCCCCAGCTCCACAACATCATGGTGGCCACCATCCCCACGTCCTCACCAAGTGTCTCCTGATGTCCCCTGGTTTCCCCATCTCCATGGTGATGTGGTGGCCACCATCCCCACGTCCCTGCAGATGCCACCACCAAGTGTCCCCTGGTGTCCCCATCTCCATGGTGACATGGTGGCCGCCATCCCCACGTCCCTCCAGGTGTCCCCAGTTGTCTCTTGATGTCCCCATCGCCACAACATCATGGTGGCCACCATCCCCACGTTCCTCCAGATGCCACCACCATGTGACCCCTGATGTCCCCTGATGTCCCCAGCTCCACAACATCATGGTGGCCACCATCCTCAGCTGCCACCACACATCCCCATGATGTCCCCTGATGTCCCCATCTCCACAAGATCGTGGTGGCCACCATCCCCATGTCCCTCCAGATGCCACCACGTGTCCCCTAGGTGCCGACATCCTCGGTGACGTGGGCATAGATCTGGCTGTCCCCACAATGTCCCCACAATGTCCTCATGATGTCCCCAGGTGCTGATGTTCTCAGTGACGTGTGCGTAGATCTGGCTGTCCCCACGATGTCCCCAGGTGTCCCCTGATGTCCCCAGGTGTCCCCAGATGTCCCCACGGTGTCCTCATGATGTCCCCTAGGTGCTGATGTTCTCAGTGATGTGTGTGTAGATCTGGCTGTCCCCATGATGTCCCCATGATGTCCCCAGGTGTCCCCACGGTGTCCCCAGGTGTCCCCAGGTGTCCCCCAGGTGCCAATGTCCTCGGTGACGTGGCTGTCCCCAGATGTCCCCATGATGTCCCCACGATGTCCCCATGATGTCCCCACGATGTCCCCATGATGTCCCCTAGGTGCTGATGTTCTCAGTGACGTGTGCGTAGATCTGGCTGTCCCCACGATGTCCCCAGGTGTCCCCTGATGTCCCCAGGTGTCCCCAGATGTCCCCACGGTGTCCCCATGATGTCCCCAGGTGCCGATGTCCTCAGTGATGTGTGTGTAGATCTGGCTGTCCCCATGATGTCCCCTGATGTCCCCATGATGTCCCCAGGTGTCCCCATCTCCACAAGATCATGGTGGCCACCATCCCCACGTCCCTCCAGATGCCACCACGTGTCCCCTAGGTGCCGATGTCCTCGGTGACGTGGCTGTCCCCATGATGTCCCCAGGTGTCCCCAGGTGTCCCCAGATGTCCCCAAGTGTCCCCCAGGTGCCGATGTCCTCGGTGACGTGTGTGTAGATCTGGCTGTCCCCAGGTGTCCCCAGATGTCCCCATGATGTCCCCAGGTGTCCCCACGATGTCCCCATGATGTCCCCAGGTGTCCCCAGGTGTCCCCTAGGTGCTGATGTCCTCAGTGACGTGGCTGTCCCCATGATGTCCCCACGGTGTCCCCAGATGTCCCCAGGTGTCCCCCAGGTGCCGATGTCCTCGGTGACGTGTGCGTAGATCTGGCTGTCCCCAGATGTCCCCATGATGGGTGGTGGGACCATGAGATGGTGGTGGGACCATGGGATGGTGGTGGCACCATGGGGTGGTGGTGGCACCATGGGGTGGGTGATGGGACCATGGGGTGGGTGGTGGGACCATGGGATGGGTGGTGGGACCATGGGATGGGTGGTGGCACCATGGGATGGGTGGTGGGACCATGGGGTGGGTGGTGGGACCATGGGATGGGTGATGGGACCATGGGATGGTGGTGGCACCATGGGGTGGTGGTGGCACCGTGGGATGGGTGGTGGGACCATGGGGTGGGTGATGGGACCATGGGATGGGTGGTGGGACCATGGGATGGGTGGTGGCACCATGGGATGGGTGGTGGGACCATGGGGTGGGTGGTGGGACCATGGGATGGGTGATGGGACCATGGGATGGTGGTGGCACCATGGGGTGGTGGTGGCACCGTGGGATGGGTGGTGGGACCATGGGGTGGGTGATGGGACCATGGGATGGGTGGTGGGACCATAGGATGGGTGATGGCACCATGGGATGGTGATGGCACCATGGGGTGGTGGTGGCACCATGGGGTGATGGGACCGTGGGGTGGGTGGTGGGACCATGGGATGGTGATGGCACCATGGGGTGGGTTGTGGGACCATGGGATGGGTGGGGGGGTCAGGGGATGGGTGATGGGACCATGGGATGGGTGGTGGGACCAGGGGATGGGTGGTGGGACCAGGGGATGGGTGATGGGACCATGGGGTGGGTGATGGGACCATGGGGTGGGTGGTGGGACCATGGGGTGGGTGGTGGGGTCAGGGGATGGGTGGTGGGGTCAGGGGATGGGTGATGGGACCAGGGGATGGGTGATGGGACCATGGGGTGGGTGATGGGACCATGGGGTGGGTGATGGGACCATGGGATGGGTGGTGGGACCAGGGGATGGGTGATGGGACCATGGGATGGGTGGTGGGACCATGGGATGGGTGGTGGGACCATGGGGTGGGTGATGGGACCATGGGGTGGGTGGTGGGACCATGGGATGGGTGGTGGGACCAGGGGATGGGTGATGGGACCATGGGGTGGGTGATGGGACCATGGGGTGGGTGGTGGGACCATGGGGTGTTTGGGTTGGGTTGGGTTGGGTGGGGTTGGAGCCCTCCCAGCACCATCACCTGCACATGGGGTCAGGGGGTCAGGGGTGGCTCACGTGACCCCGGTTGCCCCCGTGGCCACATGGTGACCATCATGACCATGGTGGCCCCACATGACCCTGGTGACCCCCCTTGAGCACATGATCTTAATGGAACCCCATGACCCTGATGGAACTCCATGACCATGATGGAACCCCAAAACCCCATAACCATGATGGACCCCCATAACCCCATGAGCCTGATGGAACTCCACGACCATGATGGAACCCCAAAACCCCATAACCATGATGGACCCCCATAACCCCATGACCCTGCTGACCCTCCATGACCACATGGCCTTGATGGACCCCCATAACCACATGGCCTTGATGGAACCCCATAACTCCATGACCCTGCTGACCCACCATGACCCTGACGGGCCTCCATAACCCCATAACCCTGGTGGACCCCCATAACCACATGACCCCATAATCATGATGGACCCCCATAACCACATGGCCTTGATGGAACCCCATAACCCCATGATCCTGCTGACCCACCATGACCTTGATGGACCTCCATAACCCCATGGCCCTGATGGACCCCGAGGACCTTGATGGACCCCCATGACCCTGATGGAGCCCCATAACCTCATGACCTTGACAGACCCCCATAACCCCATAACCATGATGGACCCCCACAACCCCATGACCTTGATGGAACCCCACAACCCCATGACCTTGATGGACCCCCATAACCTCATGACCTTGATGGACCTCCATAACCTCGTGACCCTGCTGACCCTCCATGACCACATGGCCTTGATGGAACCCCATAACCATGATGGACCCTCATAACCCCATGACCTTGATGGAACCCCATAACCTCATGACTCCCTGACCTTGATTGGCCCCCATAACCACATGACCCTGATGGAACCCCGTAACCACATGGCCATGATGGAACCCCATAACCTCATGAGCCTGATGGACCCCCATAACCACATGACCCTGATGGAATCCATAACTTTATGACCTTGATGGAACTCCATAACTCCATAACCTTGATGGACCTCCATAACCCCATAACCATGATGGACCTCCATAATCCCATGACCCTGATGGACCCCAAAACCCCATAACCGTGATGGACCCCCATAACCACATGACCCTGGTTACTCCCCATGATCTTGATGGGCCCCCATAACCCTGATGGACCCCCATAACCCCATAACCCTGATGGACCTCTATAACCCCATGACCCAGATGGACCTCCATAACCCCATGATCCTGCTGACCCACCATGACCTTGATGGACTCCCATAACCACGTGACCATGATGGAACCCGTAACCACATGAACTTGACGGAACCCCAAAACTTGATGACTCCATGACCTTGATCGACATCCATAAACACATCACCCCATGACCCTGATGGACCCCCCATAACCACATGACCCTGATGGACCCCCATAACTCCATGACCATGATGGAACCCCATAACCCCATGATCCTGCTGACCCACCATGACCTTGATGGACCTCCATAACCCCATGACCCTGATGGACCCCGAGGACCTTGATGGACCCCCATGACCCTGATGGAGCCCCATAACCTCATGACCTTGACAGACCCCCATAACCCCATAACCATGATGGAGCCCCATAACCCCATGACCTTGATGGAACCCCATAACCTCGTGACCCTGCTGACCCTCCATGACCACATGGCCTTGATGGAACCCCATAACCCCATAACCATGATGGACCCTCATAACCCCATGACCTTGATGGAACCCCATAACCTCATGACTCCCTGACCTTGATTGGCCCCCATAACCACATGACCCTGATGGAACCCCGTAACCACATGGCCATGATGGAACCCCATAACCTCATGAGCCTGATGGACCCCCATAACCACATGACCCTGATGGAATCCATAACTTTATGACCTTGATGGACCTCCATAATCCCATGACCCTGATGGACCCCAAAACCCCATAACCGTGATGGACCCCCATAACCACATGACCCTGATGGACCCCAAAACCCCATAACCGTGATGGACCCCCATAACCACATGACCCTGGTTACTCCCCATGATCTTGATGGGCCCCCATAACCCCATAACCCTGATGGACCCCCATTACCCCATGACCCAGATGGACCCCCCATAACCCCATGACCCAGATGGACCCCCATAACCACATGGCCTTGATGGACCCCCATAACCCCATGACCCAGATGGACCCCCCATAACCCCATGATCCTGCTGACCCACCATGACCTTGATGGACTCCCATAACCACGTGACCATGATGGAACCCGTAACCACATGAACTTGATGGAACCCCATGAACTTGATGGAACCCCAAAACTTGATGACTCCATGACCTTGATCGACGTCCATAAACACATCACCCCATGACCCTGATGGACCCCCATAACCACATGACCCTGATGGAACCCCATAACCCCATGACCATGATGGAACCCCATAACCCCATGATCCTGCTGATCCACCATGACCTTGATGGACCTCCATAACCCCATGGCCCTGATGGACCCCGAGGACCTTGATGGACCCCCATGACCCTGATGGAGCCCCATAACCTCATGACCTTGACAGACCCCCATAACCCCATAACCATGATGGACCCCCACAACCCCATGACCTTGATGGAACCCCATAACCTCGTGACCCTGCTGACCCTCCATGACCACATGGCCTTGATGGAACCCCATAACCCCATAACCATGATGGAACCCCATAACCCCATGACTCCATGATCTTGATCAGCCCCCATAACCACCATAACCCCATAACCCTGATGGACCTCCATAACCCCATGACCCAGATGGACCTCCATAACCCCATGATCCTGCTGACCCACCATGACCTTGATGGACTCCCATAACCACGTGACCATGATGGAACCCGTAACCACATGAACTTGATGGAACCCCAAAACTTCATGACTCCATGACCTTGATCGACGTCCATAAACACATCACCCCATGACCCTGATGGACCCCCATAACCACATGACCCTGATGGAACCCCATAACCCCATGACCATGATGGAACCCCATAACCCCATGATCCTGCTCATCCACCATGACCTTGATGGACCTCCATAACCCCATGGCCCTGATGGACCCCGAGGACCTTGATGGACCCCCATGACCCTGATGGAGCCCCATAACCTCATGATCTTGACAGACCCCCATAACCCCATAACCATGATGGAGCCCCATAACCCCATGACCTTGATGGAACCCCATAACCTCGTGACCCTGCTGACCCTCCATGACCACATGGCCTTGATGGAACCCCATAACCCCATAACCATGATGGAACCCCATAACCCATGACCTTGATGGAACCCCATAACCCCATGACTCCATGATCTTGATCAGCCCCCATAACCACCATAACCCCATAACCCTGATGGACCTCCATAACCCCATGACCCAGATGGACCCCCATAACCCCATGACCCAGATGGACCCCCATAACCCCATGATCCTGCTGACCCACCATGACCTTGATGGACTCCCATAACCACGTGACCATGATGGAACCCGTAACCACATGAACTTGATGGAACCCCATGAACTTGATGGAACCCCAAAACTTCATGACTCCATGACCTTGATCGACGTCCATAAACACATCACCCCATGACCCTGATGGACCCCCATAACCACATGACCCTGATGGAACCCCATAACTCCATGACCATGATGGAACCCCATAACCCCATGATCCTGCTCATCCACCATGACCTTGATGACCTCCATAACCCCATGGCCCTGATGGACCCCGAGGACCTTGATGGACCCCCATGACCCTGATGGAGCCCCATAACCTCATGATCTTGACAGACCCCCATAACCCCAATAACCATGATGGAGCCCATAACCCCATGACCTTGATGGAACCCCATAACCTCGTGACCCTGCTGACCCTCCATGACCACATGGCCTTGATGGAACCCCATAACCCCATAACCATGATGGAACCCCATAACCCCATGACTCCATGATCTTGATCAGCCCCCATAACCACCATAACCCCATAACCCTGATGGACCTCCATAACCCCATGACCCAGATGGACCTCCATAACCCCATGATCCTGCTGACCCACCATGACCTTGATGGACTCCCATAACCACGTGACCATGATGGAACCCGTAACCACATGAACTTGACGGAACCCCAAAACTTCATGACTCCATGACCTTGATCGACGTCCATAAACACATCACCCCATGACCCTGATGGACCCCCATAACCACATGACCCTGATGGAACCCCATAACCTCATGACCATGATGGACCCCCATGACCCTGATGGAACCCCATAACTCCATGACCATGATGGAACCCCATAACCACATGACCCTGATGGAACCCCATAACCACATGACCCTGATGGAACCCCATAACCCCATGACCCTGATGGAACCCTATAACCCCATGACCCTGATGGACCTCCATAATCCCATGACCCTGATGGAACCCCATAACCCCATGACCCTGATGGAACCCCATAACCCCATAGCCTTGATGGAACCCCATAACCATGATGGAGCTCCAGGTGCGTGTGGCACCGCCCGGCTCCGGGAGCTCCAGGTGCGTGTGGCACTGCCCGGCTCCAGCAGCTCCAGGTGCGTGTGGCACCGCCCGGCTGCAGCAGCTCCAGGTGCGTGTGGCGCCGCCCGGCTCCAGCAGCTCCAGGTGCTGTGTGGCACCGCCCAGCTGCAGGAGCTCCAGGTGCGTGTGGCACCGCCCGGTTCCAGCAGCTCCAGGTGCGTGTGGCTCCGCCCGGCTCCAGCAGCTCCAGGTGTGTGTGGCGCCGCCCGGCTCCAGCAGCTCCAGGTGCGTGTGGCACCGCCCGGCTCCAGCAGCTCCAGGTGCGTGTGGCACCGCCCGGTTCCGGGAGCTCCAGGTGCGTGTGGCGCTGCCCGGCTCCAGGAGCTCCAGGTGCGTGTGGCGCCGCCCGGCTCCAGCAGCTCCAGGTGTGCATCAATCCGCCCGGCTCCAGCAGCTCCAGGTGCGTGTGGCACCGCCCGGCTCCAGCAGCTCCAGGTGCGTGTGGCACCCGCCCGGCTCCAGCAGCTCCAGGAGCTCCAGGTGCGTGTGGCTCCGCCCGGCTGCAGGAGTTCCAGGTGTGCATCGATCTGCCCGGCTCCAGGAGCTCCAGGTGCGTGTGGCTCCGCCCGGCTCCAGCAGCTCCAGGTGTGGCGCCGCCACAGCCGCGGTGCCCGCCGCGGGCAGGAGGCTCCGGAGGCCCGGTGGAACACGGCGGAGGCGCCGCCCTCGGAGCCGTCGGCCGCGCCCAGGTGCAGGTGCCCGCCCAGGTGCAGGTGCTCCCCCAGGTGCCCGCCCAGGTGCAGGTGCCCGCCCAGGTGCAGGTGCCCGCCCGGGTGCCTGCCCGGGTGACGGCGCGGGGGACGGCGCGGGCGGCCCCGGCCCAGCGCAGGTGGCGCACGAAGGAGGAGCCCAAGCGGCGCCACGGCCGGGAGGCCCCGCGCAGCCGGGCCACCACCAGGAACAGCGCGTCACCACCACCAGGAACAGCGCGTCACCACCACCAGGAACAGCGCGTCACCACCACCACGGGGTGGCAGGACACCGGGGACGAGCCTGGGGGATGGAGGAGACGTGAGGACCTCTGAGACCTTGGGGACATTGGGGACCTTGGGGACATTGGAGATGTTGGGGTGATGGGGACATTGAGGAGCTTGGGGACATTGGAGATGTCGGTATGATGGGACCTTGGGGACACCGGAGATGTTGGGGTGGCGGGGCCTTGGGGATATTGGGGACCTTGAGGTGATGGTGACCTTGGGGACATTGGGGACATTGGAGATGTTGGGGTGATGGGGACCTTGGGGACCTTGGGGAGCTTGGGGACATTGGAGATGTTGGAGATCTTGGGACCCTGGGAACACTGGGGGCACTGGGGGTGTTGGAGACCTTGGGGACATTGGAGATGTTGGGGTGATGGGGACATTGAGGAGCTTGGGGACACTGGAGATGTTGGGGACCTTTGGGATCTTGGGGACACCGGAGATGCTGGAGTGATGGAGACCTTGGGGACCTTGGAGATGCTGGAGTGATGGGGACCTTGGGGGACACTGGAAGCCTTGGGGACATTGGAGATGTTGGGGACATTGGAGATGTTGGGGTGATGCGGACATTGAGGACCTTGGGGACATTGGAGATGCTGAGGACCTTTGGGACCTTGGGGACATTGAGGAGCTTGGGGACACTGGAGAACGTTGGGGACCTTGGGGACCTTGGGAACGTGGAGGGTGTTGGGGACCTTGGAGATGTTGGGGCGATGGGACCTTGAGGAGCTTGGGGACCTTGGAGATGTTGGGGTGATGGGACCTTGGGGACATCGGAGGTGTTGGGGACATTGGGGTGATGGGACCTTGGGGACATTGGGGACATTGGAGATGCTGGGGACCCTGGGGACATGGCTGACCTTGGGGACCTTGGAGATGTTGGGGTGATGGGGACATTGAGGAGCTTGGGGACATTGGAGATGCTGGGGTGATGGGACCTTGGGGACATTGGAGACCTTGGGGACACCGGAGATGTTGGGGTGATGGGGAGCTTGAGGACCTTGGGGACACTGGAGATGTTTGGGACCATCGGGACCTTGGTGACATGGAGGGTGTTGGGGACCTTGGAGATGCTGGAGTGATGGGGACCTTGGGGACACTGGAAACCTTGGGGACATTGGAGATGTTGGGGACATTGGAGATGTTGGGGTGATGGGGACATTGAGGAGCTTGGGGACACTGGAGATGTTTGGGGACAATGGAGATGTTGGGGTGATGGGGCCTTGGGGACACCGGAGATGTTGCAGATGTTGGAGACCTTGCGACCCTGGGGACATTGGCGATGTTGGGGACCTTGGAGACCTTGGGGACATTGGAGACCTTGAGGTGATGGGACCTTGGGGACATTGGGGACATTGGAGATGTTGGGGACATTGGAGATGTTGGGGTGATGGGGACATTGAGGACCTTGGGGACACTGGAGAACGTTGGGGACCATCAGGACCTTGGGAACATGGAGGGTGTTGGGGACATTGGAGATGTTGGGGCGATGGGACCTTGAGGACCTTGGGGACTTTGGAGATGCTGAGGACCTTTGGGACCTTGGGGACACTGGAGATGTTGGAGCCATGGGGACCTTGGGGACCTTGGGGACATTGGAGATGTTGGAGCCATGGGGACCTTTGGGACCTTGGGGACACTGGAGATGCTGGAGCCATGGGGACCTTGGGGACCTTGGGGACACTGGAGATGCTGAGGACCTTTGGGACCTTGGGGACACTGGAGATGTTGGAGCCATGGGGACCTTTGGGACCTTGGGGACATTGGAGATGCTGAGGACCTTTGGGACCTTGGGGACATTCGCGACACTGGGGACACTGGAGAACCTTGGGGACCTTGGGAACGTGGAGGGTGCTGGGGACCTTGGAGATGTTGGGGTGATGGGACCTTGGGGACCTTGGAGATGTTGGGGACACTGGAGATGTTGGGGTGATGGGACCTTGGGGACATCAGAGGTGTTGGGGACATTGGGGTGATGGGACCTTGGGGACACTGGGGGACACTGGGGACATTGGAGATGTTGGGGACATTGGAGATGTTGGGGACATTGGAGATGTTGGGGTGATGGCACCTTGGAGACATTGGGGACATTGGGGACGTTGGGGTGATGGCACCTTGGGGACCTTGGTGACCTTGGGGACACTGGAGATCTTGGGGGCCTTGGGGACACCTGAGGACCTTGGGGACCTTTGTGGACCTTGGGGACCTTTGGGGACACCTGAGGACCTTGGGGACCTTTGTGGACCTTGGGGACCTTTGGGGGACACCTGAGGACCTTGAGGACCTCGGGGCCATGGTGGCGCTGCCCTCGGTGTCCCCAAGGCCACTCTGGGTGTCACCGTCACCCTCGGTGTCCCCAGGGCCACTCTGAGTGTCACTGTCACCCTCGGTGTCCCCAAGGCCACTCTGAGGTGTCACCCGTCACCCTCGGTGTCCCCCAAGGCCATCCCTGGGTGTCACTGTCACCCTCGGTGTCCCCAGGGCCACTCTGAGGTGTCACTGTCACCTCGGTGTCCCCAAGGCCACTCTGAGGTGTCACCGTCACCCTCGGTGTCCCCAGGGCCACTCTGGGGTGTCACTGTCACCCTCGGTGTCCCCAAGGCCACTCTGGGGTGTCATTGTCACCCTCGGTGTCCCCAAGGCCACTCCTGGGTGTCACCCTCGGTGTCCCCAGGGCCACTCTGGGTGTCATTGTCACCCTCGGTGTCCCCAGGGCCACTCTGGGGTGTCACCGTCACCCTCGGTGTCCCCAAGGCCACTCTGGGGTGTCATTGTCACCCTCGGTGTCCCCAAGGCCATCCTGGGGTGAAATTTCTCCCCAAATTTTCCCCATTTCCCCCCATTTTTCACCATTTTCCCGTTTTTCCCCAATTTTTCCCATTTCTTCCCCATTCCCCCCTCTCATTTCCCCCTTTCACCCCAATTTTTTAATTTTTTTTCTGCCATTTTCCCCATTTTCCCCTCGGTTTTTCCATTTCCCCCCATTTTTTCCCTTTATCCCTCATTTTTTCCCAGTTCTTCCCATTTTCCCATTTCCCCCCATTTTCCCCCATTTCCCCCATTTTGCTCCTGTTCTTTCCCATTTTTCCCCATTTTCCCCCACATTTTTCACCATTTTTCCCATTTTTTCCACCATTTTCCCATTTTTCCATCCCCCCATCTCCCCCTTTCTCCCAATTTTTAATTTTTTTTTCACCATTTCCCCATTTTCCCCTTTGTCTTCCTCCATTTCCTCCCATTTTTCTCCATTTTCCCCCATTTCCCCTCATTTTTTTCCCATTTTTCACTATTTTTCCCATTTTCCTCCCATTTTCCATTTCCCCACATTTTTCACCATTTCCGTTTTTCCCCAATTCCCCATTTTCCCCATTCCCCCTCCTCATTTCCCCCTTTCACCCAATTTTTTAATTTTTTTCACCATTTTCCCCACTTTTTTCCCATTTCCCCTCATTTTCCCCATTTCCTCCATTTTGCTCCTGTTCTTTCCCATTTTCCCATTTTCCCCCATTTTTCCCCATTTTCCCCCACTTTTTCCATTCCCCCCCATTTCCCCCCTTTCTCCCCATTTTTAATTTTTTTCCCATTTTCCCCATTTTCCCCTTGTCTTCCTCCATTTCCCCCCCATTTTTCTCCATTCCCCCATTTCCCCTCATTTTTTCCCAATTTTCACCGTTTTTCCCATTTTCCTCCCATTTCCCCCATTTCCCCACATTTTTCACCATTTTCTCCATTTTTCCCAATTTTCCCATTTTTTCCCCATCCCCCATTTCCCCCTTTCACCCCAATTTTTAATTTTTTCACCATTTTCCCCACTTTTTTCCCATTTCCCCCCATTTCCTCCATTTCCACCATTTTTGCACCTGTTCTTTCCCATTTCCCCCATTTTCCCCCCATTTTTCCCCATTTTCCCACATTTTCCCAATTTCTCCCATTTTTTCCCCCATTCCTCCCTCTCATTTCCCCCTTTCACCCCAATTTTAAACTTTTTTTCTGCCATTTTGCCCCCATTTTCCCCTCGGTTTTTCCATTTCCCCCATTTTTTCCCTTTATCCCCTCATTTTATCCCAGTTCTTCCCATTTTCCATTTCCTCCCATTTCCTCCATTTTGCTCCTGTTCTTTTCCATTTTCCCCCATTTTCCCCATTTTTCCATTCCCCCCATATCCCCTTTCTCCCCAATTTTTAAATTTTAATTCCATTTTCCCCATTTTCCCATTGTCTTCCTCCATTTCCCCCATTAATCACCATTTTATCCCCATTTCCCCACATTTTTATCCCCATTTTACACTATTTTCCCATTTTCCTCCCATTTTCCCCCAATTTTTCACCCATTTTCCCGTTTTCTTCCCAATTTTCCCATTTTTTCCCCATTCCCCCCTCCTCATTTCCCCCTTTAACCCCAATTTTTAAAATTTTTTTCCTCCATTTTCCTCCATTTTCCCCCCATTTTTCCATTTCCCCCATTTTCCCCCATTTCCTCCATTTTGCTCCTGTTCTTTCCATTTTCCCCATTTCCCCCCATTTTCACCATTTTCCCCATTTTCTCCCCAATTTTCCCATTTTTCCCCATTCCCCCCTCTCATTTCCCCCTTTCACCCCAATTTTTTAATTTTTTTCCTCCATTTTCCCCCCCATTTTCCCCTCGGTTTTTCCATTTCCCCCCATTTTTCCCATTTCCCCCCATTTTTCCCCTTTATCCCCTCATTTTTCCCAGTTCTTCCCATTTTTCCATTTCCCCCCATTTCCCCCCCATTTCCTCCATTTTGCTCCTGTTCTTTCCATTTTTCCCCCATTTTCCCCACATTTTCCCCCATTTTCCCCATTTTTTCCATTCCCCCCCATTTCCCCCTTTCTCCCCAATTTTAAATTTTTTCCCCATTTACCCCATTTTCCCCAATTTTCCCTTTGTCTTCCTCCATTTCCCCCCATTTTCTCCATTTTCCCCCCATTTCCCCTCATTTTTTCCCATTTTTCACCATTTTCCCATTTTCCCCCATTTTCCCCACATTTTTCACCATTTTTCCCATTTTTTCCATCCCTCCATTTCCCCCTTTCTCCCCAATTTTTAAATTTTTTTTCACCATTTTCCCCCCATTCCCCCCCCATTTTCCCTTTCTCTTCCTCCATTTTCCCTTTTTCCCCTATTTTCCCCATTTTCCCCTGGTTTTTTCCATTTTTTTCCCCATTTTCCCCCAGTTTTAAATTTTTTTCCCATTTTTCCCAATTTCCCCATTTTTCCCCAATTTCTCTCACCGTTCCCCACGCTCTGTGCCCGGAACCTCCCCCTCATTTTCCCTTTGTTTTTCCCCATTTTTTCCCATTTTTTGCCGGTTTTTGCCCCATTTTCCCACAATTTTTCATATTTTTAAATTTTTTCCCATTTTCCCCATTTTTCCCTCATTTTTTCCCCATTTTTCCCCCATCATTTCCTCATTTTTCCCCCATTTCCCCCCTGTTTTTTTCCTAATTTTTTCCCCATTTTCACCCAATTTTTAAATTTTCCCCATTTTTTCCCATTTTTTCCTTTGGTTTCCCCCATTTTTCCCCATATTTTCCTCATTTTTCCCTATTTTTTCCCCATTTTTCCTAATTTTTCTCATTTTTTCCCCATTTTCTCCTTTGGTTTCCCCCATTTTTTCCTAATTTTTCCAATTTTATCCCAATTTTTCCTCATTTCTTCCCATTTTTTCCTAATTTTTCCCCATTTTTTCCCCATTTTTTCCCCATTTTTTCCTCATTTTTCCCCATTTTTCCCCATCTTCCCCCATTTTTCCTCATTTTTCCCCATTTTTTCCTAATTTTTCCCCATTTTCCCCCATTTTCTCCTTTGCTTTCCCCCATTTTCCCCCTGGGTTTTTTCCATTTTTTCCCCATTTTCCCCCATTTTTCCCATTTTTCCCATTTTTCCCAATTTCCCCCCATTTTTCCCCAATTTCTCTCACCGTTCCCCACGCTCTGAGCCCGGAACCTCCCCCTCATTTTCCCTTTGTTCTCCCCATCATTTCCCCATTTTTTCCCATTTCCCCCCTGTTTTTTCCCATTTTTTCCCAATTTTTTTGCCAATTTTCCCCCAATTTTTAATTTTTTTTCCCATTTTTCCAATTTCCCCCATTTTTCCCCAATTTCTCTCACCGTTCACCACGCTCTGAGCCCGGAACCTGCCCCTCACTTTCCCTTTGTTTTTCCCCATTATTTCCCCATTTTTTTTCCATTTTTCACCGATTTTTTCCCCAATTTCCCCCAAATTTTCATTTTTTCCCATTTTTCCCCATTTTCCCCATTTTTCCCCCATTTTCCCTCCCATTTCTCTCCCTGCTGACGCTGCTCCGTTCCCAGAACCTCCCCCACATTTTCCCAATTCTCTCTGATTTTCCCCCATTTTTTCCCATTTTACTCTCGGTTTTTTTCCCATTATTTCCCTTTTTTTCTTCCATTTTCCCCATTTTCCCAATTTCCCCCATTTCTCTCCCATTTCTCTCACTGTTGATGACAGTGGGCACCCACAAGCTGCCCCTCCATTTTTTCCTCATTTTTCCCCCCTTTTTTCCTCATTTTTTCCTTGGTTTCCCCCAATTTTTCCCCATCTTTTCCCCATTTTCCCCCATTTTTTCCTCATTTTTTCCCCCATTTTTTCCTTTGGTTTCCCCCATTTTTCCCAATTTTTTCCCCATTTTTTCCCAATTTTTCCCCATTTTTCCCTCATTTTTTCCCATTATTTCCCCATTTTTCCCCCCATTTTTTCCCCATTTTCCCCCATTTTTTCTTCATTTTTTCTTCATTTTTTCCTCGTTTTTTCCCCATTTTCCCCCATTTTTTCCCATTATTTCCCCATTTTTCCCCATTTTCCCCCTCATTTTTTTCCCCATTTTTCCCAATTTTTTTCCCCATTTTTCCCCCATTTTCCCATTTTTTCCTTTGGTTTCCCCCATTTTTTCCCCATTTTTCCCCCCATTTTTACCCCATTTTTCCCACTTTCCCCCCATTTTTTCCCTATTTTTTTCCCATATTTCCCCATTTTTCCCCTATTTCTTCCTGATTTTTACCCCATTTTTTCCCCATTTCTTCACAATTTTTTCCCCATTTTCTCATTTTTTCCCCATTTTCTCCTTTGGTTTCCCCCATTTTTTCCTAATTTTTCCAATTTTATCCCAATTTTTCCTCATTTCTTCCCCATTTTTTCCTATTTTTCCCCATTTTTTCCTCATTTTTCCCCATTTTTTCCCCATTTTTTCCTCATTTTTTCCCCATCTTCCCCCCATTTTTCCTCATTTTTCCCCATTTTTTCCTAATTTTTCCCCATTTTCCCCATTTTTTCCTTTGCTTTCCCCCATTTTCCCCTGGTTTTTTTCCATTTTTTCCCCATTTTCCCCAGTTTTAAATTTTTTTCCCATTTTTCCCAATTTCCCCATTTTTCCCCAATTTCTCTCACCGTTCCCCACGCTCTGTGCCCGGAACCTCCCCCTCATTTTCCCTTTGTTTTTCCCATTTCCCCCATTTTTTTCCCATTTTTTGCCGACTTTTGCCTAATTTTCCACAATTTTTCATATTTTTTAAATTTTTTCCCGTTTCTTCCCCCATTTTTCCCTCATTTTTTCCCCATTTTTCACTCATTTTTTCCCATTTTTTCCCCATTTTTCCCCCATTTTTCCCCATTTTTTCCTCATTTTTTTCCCAATTTTCCCCATTTTTTCCTTTGGTTTCCCCATTTATTCCCCATTTTTTCCCCATTTTTCCCCATTTTCCCCCATTTTTTCCTCATTTTTTCCCCGTTTTTCCCCATTTTTACCCCATTTTTCCCCATTTTTCCACCATTTTTTACCCCATTTTCCCCATTTTTTCCCCATTTTCCCCATTTTTTTCCCTATTTTTTCCTCATTTTTACCCCATTTTTTCCCTATTTCTTCCTTTGGTTTCCCCCATTTTTTCCCCATTTCTTCCCCATTTTTTCCTTTGGTTTCCCCCGATTTTTTCCCCCGTTTTTTCCCAATTTTCCCCATTTTTCGCCATTTTTTCCTTTGGTTTTCCCCGTTTTTTTCCCAATTTTCCCCATTTCTTCACCATTTTTCCCAATTTCCCCAATTTTTCCCCAATTTCTCTCGCCGTTCCCCACTGAACCTCCCCCGAGCTGCTCCCACTCGAGCTGGGCGCCGGCGCCCGCAGCTCTGGGGAAAACGGGAAATTTGGGTAAAAACGGGAAAATTTGGTTTAAAATGGGGGAAAATTGGTGAAAAATGGGAAAATTTGGGAAAAACAGAGAAAAATTTGGGATTCCTGAGAGACTGGAACGGCCGCAGCTCTGGGGACACAAAATTGGGAAAAAAATTTGGAAAATTTGGAGTTTTTCATGTCAAAATTTGGTTTAAAATGGGGAAATTTGGGGAAACTTGAGAAAATTTGGATTTTTGAGAGGCTGGAACGGCCGCAGCTCTGGGGACACAAAAATGGGGGGAAAATCAGAAAATTTGGGTTAAAAATGGGAAAATTTGGATTCTTGGGATACTGGAATGGCCGCAGCTCTGGGGACAGAAAATGGGGGAAAATTTGGAAAATTTGGAGTTTTTCACACCAAAATTTGGTTAAATGGGGGAATTTGGGGAAATTTGAATTTGGTTAAAAATGGGAAAATTTGGGGAAATTTGGAACTTTTCACATCAAAATTTGGTTAAAAATGGGAAAATTTGGGAAAATTTGAGGAAAATTTGGGATTTTTTAGAGGCTGAACGGCCGCAGCTCTGGGGACACAAAATTGGGAAAAAATTTGGAAATTTGAAGTTTTTCACATCAAAATTTAGTTAAAAATGGGAAAATTTGGGGCAATTTGGAACTTTTCACATCAAAATTTGATTAAAAATGGGAAATTTTGGGGAAAAATTGGAACTTTTCACATCAAAATTTAGTTAAAAATGGGAAAATTTGGGAAATTTGGAACTTTTCACACCAGAATTTGGTTAAAATGGGGAAAATTTGGGGAAATTTGAGAAAATTTGGATTCCTCAGAGGCTGGAACGGCCGCAGCTCTGGGGACACAAAAATGGGGGGGGAAATGGGAAAATTTGGGTTAAAAAATGGGAAAATTTGGAACTTTTCACACCAAAACCTGGTTAAAAATGGGAAATTTGGTTAAAAATGGGAAAATTTGGAACTTTTGCACACCAAAATCTGGTTAAAAATGGGGAAATTTGGGGAAATTTGGGGAAATTTGGGATTCCTGAGAGGCTGGAATGGCCGCAGCTCTGGGGACGGAAAATGGGGACAAAAATGGGAAAATTTGGTTAAAAATGGAAAATTTGGAGTTTTTCACACCAAAATCTGGTTAAAAATGGGAAAATTTGGGAAAATTTGAGAAAATTTGGGATTTTGAGAGGCTGGAATGGCCGCAGCTCTGGGGACACAAAAATGGGGGGAAAATCAGAAAATTTGGGTTAAAAATGAGAAAATTTGGGATTCTTGGGATACTGGAATGGCCACGGCTCTGGGGACAGAAAATGGGGAAAAATTTGGAAAATTTGGAGTTTTTCACACCAAAATTTGGTAAAAATGGGGAAATTTGGGGAAATTTGATTTGGTTAAAATGGGAAAATTTGGGGAAATTTGGAACTTTTCACATCAAAATTTGGTTAAAAATGGGAAAATTTGGGGAAATTTGAGAAAATTTGGATTTTTGAGAGGCTGGAACGGCCGCAGCTCTGGGGACACAAAAATGGGGGGAAAATCAGAAAATTTGGGTTAAAAATGGGAAAATTTTGGATTCTTGGGATACTGGAATGGCCACGGCTCTGGGGACAGAAAATGGGGGAAAAATTTGGAAAATCTGGAGTTTTTCACACCAAAATTTGGTTAAAAATGGGAAAATCTGGGGAAATTTGAATTTGGTTAAAAATGGGAAAATTTGGGGAAATTTGGAACTTTTCACATCAAAATTTGGTTTAAAATGGGAAAATTTGGGGAAATTTGAGAAAAATTGGGATTTTTTAGAGGCTGGAACGGCCGCAGATCTGGGCACAAGAAATGGAAAAAATTTGGAAAATTTGGAGTTTTTCATGTCAAAATTTAGTTAAAAATGGGAAAATTTGGGGAAATTTGGAACTTTTCACATCAAAATTTGGTTTAAAATGGGAAAATTTGGGGAAATTTGGAACTTTTCACATCAAAATTTGATTTAAAATGGGAAATTTTGGGGAAAATTGGAACTTTTCACATCAAAATTTGGTTTAAAATGGGAAAATCTGGGGAAATTTGGAACTTTTCACATCAAAATTTGGTTTAAAATGGGAAAATCTGGGGAAATTTGGAACTTTTCACATCAAAATTTGGTTAAAAATGGAAAATTTGGGAAAAATTTGAACTTTTCACATCAAAATTTGGTTTAAAATGGGAAAATTTGGGAAAATTTGAGAAAATTTGGGATTCCTGAGAGGCTGGAACGGCCGCAAATCTGGGGACACAAAAATGGGGGAAAAATGAAAATTTGGGTTAAAAATGAGAAAATTCGGGATTCTTGGGATACTGGAATGGCCACAGCTCTGGGGACAGAAAATGGGGGAAAATTTGGAAAATTGGAGTTTTTCACACCAAAATTTGGTTAAAAATGGGGAAATTTGGGGAAATTTGAATTTGGTTAAAATGGGAAATTTGGGGAAATTTGAGAAAATTTGGGATTTTTAGAGGCTGGAATGGCCGCAGATCTGGGCACAAGAAATGGGAAAAAATTTGGAAAATTTGGATTTTCATGTCAAAATTTAGTTAAAAATGGGAAAATCTGGGGAAATTTGGAACTTTTCACATCAAAATTTGGTTAAAAATGGGAAAATTTGGGGAAATTTGGAACTTTTCACACCAAAATTTGGTTAAAAATGGGAAAATTTGGGAAATTTGAGGAAAATTTGGGATTTTTGAGAGGCTGGAACGGCCGCAGCTCTGGGGACGTTGGGAAAAGCTTGGGGACACTGGGGACATTGGGGACATCACTGGGGACATCATTGGGGACATCACTGGGGACACTGGGGACATTGGGGACATCACTGGGGACATCATTGGGACATTGGGGGACACTGGTGACATCACTGGGGACACAGCCAGGGACACCTTGGGGACATTGGGGACATCACTGGGGACACTGGGGACATTGGGGACATCATTGGGGACATCACTGGGGACATCACTGGGGACATCATTGGGGACATTGGGACATCATTGGGGACACAGCCAGGACAGCCTGGGGACATTGGGGACATTGGGGACGTTGGGGACATCACTGGGGACAGCCTTGGGGACATCATTGGGGACATCACTGGGACACAGCCAGGGACAGCTTGGGGACATTGGGACACCTTGGGGACATTGGGGACACAGCGAGGGACACAGGGACAGCTTGGGGACATTGGGGACATCACTGGGGACATTGGGGACATTGGGGACATCACTGGGACATCATTGGGACACAGCCAGGGACAGCTTGGGGACATTGGGGACATCACTGGGGACATTGGGGACATCATTGGGGACATTGGGGACATCATTGGGACATCACTGGGGACATTGGGGACATCATTGGGGGACATTGGGGACATTGGGGGACATTGGGGACATTGGGGACATTGGGGACATTGGGGACATTGGGGACATTGGGGACATCACTGGGGACAGATTGGGGACATCATTGGGGACATTGGGGACATCATTGGGGACATCATTGGGGGACATTGGGGGACATTGGGGACATTGGGACATCATTGGGGACATTGGGGACATCACTGGGGACATTGGGGACATTGGGGGACATTGGGGACATTGGGGACATCATTGGGGACATTGGGGACATCATTGGGGACATCATTGGGGACATCACTGGGGACATTGGGGACATTGGGGGACATTGGGGACATTGGGGGACATTGGGGACATTGGGGACATCATTGGGACATTGGGGACATCATTGGGGACATCATTGGGGACATCACTGGGGACATTGGGGACATTGGGGACATTGGGGACATTGGGGACATCATTGGGGACATCATTGGGGACATCATTGGGGACATTGGGGACATTGGGGACATTGGGGACATTGGGGGACATTGGGGACATTGGGGACATCATTGGGGACATCACTGGGGACATTGGGGACATTGGGGACATCATTGGGGACATCACTGGGGACAATGGGGACACAGGCAGGGACACCTTGGGGACATTGGGGGACATTGAGAACAGA
This sequence comes from Melospiza melodia melodia, assembly GCF_035770615.1. Lineage (NCBI taxonomy): Eukaryota > Metazoa > Chordata > Aves > Passeriformes > Passerellidae > Melospiza > Melospiza melodia. The sequence continues at coordinate 2,287 of NW_026948804.1, read as the reverse complement.
TTGAGGACATCATTGGGGACAGCTTGGGGACACTGGGACTCTGAGTACAGATTGAGGACATCATTGGGGACATTGGGGACATCAACAGGGACACAGGGACAGCCTTGGGGACATTGGGGACATCATTGAGGACGTTGGGGACATCACTGGGGACAGCTCCAGGGACACGGGGACACAGCCAGGGACAGATTGGGGACATTGGGGACACGGGGACAGCCCCAGGGACATGAGGACATCCCTGGGGACACCTTGGGACACCTTGGGGACATTGGGGACACCTTGGAACATCATTGGGGACACAGCCAGGGACAGCTTGGGGACATTGGGGACATTGGGGACATCCCCAGGGACAGCCTGGGACACTGGGACATTGGGGACATCATTGGGACATTGGGGACATCACTGGGGACACTGGGGACATCACTGGGGACATCATTGGGACATCATTGAGGACATTGGGGACAGCCCCAGGACACCTTGGGGACATTGGGACACAGCCAGGGACACAGGGACAGCTTGGGGACATTGGGGACATCCCCAGGGACATTGGGGACACAGCCAGGGACAGCCTGGGGACATTGGGGACACCTTGGGGACATTGGGGACAGCCTGGGGACACTGGGGACACAGGCAGGGACAGCTTGGGGACAGAAGGACAGGATGGGGACGTCGCTGGGGACACGGGGACAGCTTGGGGACATCGGTGGGGACGTGGGGATGGATTGGGGACAGCCCCAGGGACACGGGGACACAGCAGGGACAGCCTGGGGACATTGGGGACATCATTGGGGACATCATTGGGGACATTGGGACATTGGGGACACTGGGGACATCATTGGGGACATTGGGGACATCACTGGGGACATTGGGGGACATTGGGGACATTGGGGACACTGGGGACATCATTGGGGACATTGGGACATTGGGGGACATTGGGGACACTGGGGACATCATTGGGGACAGCTTGGGGACATTGGGGACAGCCTGGGGACAATGGGGACACAGCCAGGGACACCTTGGGGACATTACTGGGTCATTGGGGACATTGAGGACATCATTGGGGACAGCCTTGGGGACATTGGGGACAGCCTGGGGACACTGGGGACATTGGGGACAGCTTGGGACATCATTGGGGACATTGGGGACACTCCCAGTCCCCCCCAGTCCCATTTTTAAACCCTTCAATCCCCATTTTAACCCCCAAATCTCCATTTTTTGACCTAAAACCGCCACATTTTCACCCCCCAGTACAAACCAGTCCAAACCAGTTCCCTCCCAGTTTGTCCCAGTTCCCTCCCAGTACAAACCAGTCCCAATTTTAACCCTTCAATGCCCATTATTGACCCTAAAATCCCCGTTTTTAACCCTTCAATCCCCATTTTTAACCCTAAACCCCCGGGTTTTTTCCCTTTGGCCCCTCCCAGTCCCTCCCAGTCCAAACCAGTTTGTCCCAGTACAACCAGTCCAAACCAGTCCCGTTGTCCCCTCTGAAATCCCCATTTTAACCCCAAATCCCCATTTTTAACCCTTCAATCCCCATTTTTAACCCTTCATATCCCCATTTTTAACCCTTCAATTCCCATTTTTCGTCCTAAAATCCCAGTTTTTAACCTAAAATCCCCGGATTTTTTCCCCCCAGTCCCTCCCAGTATAACCCAGTCCCATTTTTAACCCTTCAAATCCCCATTTTTAACCCTTCAATCCCCATTTTTTGCCCAAAAACCCTCAAGATTTTCCCCCCAGTCCATCCCAGTACAAACCAGTCCCCTCCCAGTCCCATTTCCACCCCTAAATCCCCATTTTTAACCCTAAAATCCCCATTTTTAACCCTAAAATCCCAATTTTTAACCCTAAAATTCCCATTTTTAACCCCCCAAATCCCCTTTTTTAACCCTTCAATCCCCATTTTTAACCCTTCAATCCCCATTTTTAACCCTTCAATCCCCATTTTTAACCCTTCAATTCCCATTTTTAACCCCAAAACCCCCGGATTTTCCCCCCCAGTCCCTCCCAGTCCAAACCAGTTTGTCCCAGTACAACCCAGTCCAAACCAGTCCCGTTTTCCCCTCTGAAATCCCCATTTTTAACCCCTAAATCCCCATTTTTTAACCCCAAAACCCCTGGGTTTCCTCCTCCCAGTCCCTCCCAGTCCCTCCCAGTCCATCCCAGTATATCCCAGTCCCATTTTTAACCCTTCAATCCCCATCTTTAACCCTAAAATCCCATTTTATCCCTTAAATACCCATTTTTAACCCTAAAATCCCCGGTTTTAACCCTAAAATCCCCA